>NC_045597.1:2032500-2672500 GCF_009762305.2 Zalophus californianus
GCTGGCCCCACCCCACAGGCCGTTATGCAGTAGGTCTGGGTGGGAACAAGAGTTTGCTTTTCCAGCAAGTTGCGGGGTGATGCTGAGGCTGCTGGTCTGGCAGGGTCTGCAGAGCACCCCCAGGACCCCTGGCCCTCCGTGAAGACAACCTGTGTAATCCTCGAGGAGCAAGGGCCAGGCTTGGGCATGCAACAGGGGTTCCTGTGACGTGGTCAGGGAAAGGTGAAGGTGTTTTGCAGATGAAATGAAGGCCCTAGGGGCGCCTGGGTGGCTCAGTCATTAAGCGTCTTGCCTTCAGCTCAGGTCATGTTCCCAGGGTCCTGGGATCGAGCCCCGCGTCGGGCTCCCTGCTTCACAGGAAGCCTGCTTCTCCCTCTGCCTCTGTGCTCTCTCTTGTTTTCTAGCTCTCAAATAAATAAATAAAACCTTTATAAAAAAAAAAAAAGAATGTCTTTTGTTAATCTGGGGGTAGGAGATGGGAATGAGAGGGACACTGTGGCATTGAAGGAGCCCCATAAAATCTGACCAGGTCTTACGGGCTCTTAAACTCTGCCCACTTAGGCATCCTCCAGTCGACGTTGCTGGAAAATGCATTTTCAAGATTATCTCCTGAGGCTACGTTATTGGAGAGGCGCTTTACGTGACCAGGATGTTGCTCTTATGTCCGACCCCTCAGGATTTCTTTACTTGTAGGAAAACGCTATGATCAAGGAGACGACACTTCTACAGAACTCTTTTAGCCTGAGTAATTGTAACATTCCCATAGAGAATGTGACTGTATTTAAGAATATTTATAATGAAGACAGCTTTTCACCAGGATGTTTCTGATACGTGATTATGAACTTCGAGTGATTATAATTCTAATTTCCATCTTGCATGCAATTTCTTTTCCACCACGTGAACCATTTTGGAAGAGAGAGAGAAATGGTATGTATGGCCCAGGACCTTTCACTGTTTTGAAAATTGAGTGTCATAATCTGTTTGTTGGTGAGCTGAGTTTCCCACCTTCGGGGCTGACTGGGTGGTTGATGCCCAGACTATTCCTCAGTGATACCGGCTGCTTCATTTAATGGGGTGCAGAGTACGGAATGCCCCGACAGACTGTCATTGGTGCAGAAGTTCACTCCACGCCCGAGATCTGTCAATACCCGGATTCTAAGTCAGAGAGGAGCGTCCTGACGCCCGGCACGTCCTGTAGTCTAACCCCCAGTGAAGCTCCCTCGTATGCTCAGAGCTACTCAGTCCCGTGCTGTGGGCACCAGCGAAGGGCTGGGAACCCCCTGTAGTCCCTCAGACAAGCACGAGCACTGGGGCATGCTCGTGCAACAGCTAATGCTACGTCTTTAAAACAGAGTGTGGAGCCCCCGCCAGGAAACACAAAACTGGTTAAACAGCGGGCTGCACTCACATAACCTCTCCACCCTGCAAACTAATCCTGCTCATTGGCCTGAAAGGCAACCAATTCAGGGTTGCAGTGGCTTATCTCTGGGGAAGGAGAGGGGCTCGGAGGGGACTCTGCCGCGGCCCAGGTGTCGAGGCCGGTGGCAAGCACACGGCTCTGTGTAGCAGTGTGTCCCCAGCTTGTATGTCTGCCCAAACACTCACCATCACACTGCAAGCATGTCGGTTACAAGAGGACCAAATCCACGTCCCAGACAATAAAGAGCAGCAACTCTTCACGGATCTACCACTTTCTGTTCCCCAAACTCACATCTCTCCTCTGATGGAAGCCCACTCCCAGGCTAACGTCATTTGAGGAAACCTTCCCGATTCCAGGGGTTGGCCATGGGGTCTGCCGCCATCCCCCGCCTGCCTCCAGGCGTGTCTGTCTCCCTGGAGCAGGAGCCAGGTGGCGCAGCACTTCCCCTGCCGAGCAGCACCCAGGCCAACTGCTGGGTTGGTGTGTCGACGAGCAAGTCTATGAACCTGCCACACGAGCAACATCACAGAGCCTCGGGCCTCACCCCTCACAGGTCACATAACCTCACCCAGCCCGACTCCTCCACCCACCAGAGTGACGACCAACACCCTGGTCTGAAATGACATCGGCACAGCTCTTAGGGCTCCTTGCAAGGGGGATGCTCAGTGATGATCACACTCCCATTATGTCTTCACCGGTAAGTGCACGCTCACGTGCACACGTGTGTGCACACCTATGTATACACAGATTGTAAACGTGCACTTAGGCGCACACACATGTGCACAGTGCACACACATGCATTAATACACATGCACGTACACACACATACATTCCCCTCTCAACCAAATCTTCCCTCTCAAAACATGACTAAAGCACCACGGACGTAATATGACTAATGGATTCTGAACACTGAATACTTGCTCTCCGATGCGGCCAGACTCCCCGTTTGATCCTCTGCAGAGTTAATGATGTTGGTTGCGTTAGAAACATTTAGCCGACAGAGCGCTGGGCAGAGAACTGACCCTTCCGAAACATCTTACGGAAGCAGAGCCTCTGCTGTCTCTGAGGTCTTTCCAGCGCACTAGAACCGTGTGCTGTTGTACGTTTGAATGTGACCTGTATGTTGCAAGGTCCCTGCTTCTAACCCAGATGGGACACACTGCAGCTGGGGCAAACAGGTCCCCAGCGAGTTTGTTTCCATTGGTCTATATTTCTAAGTTCCCCTAGTGAGTCCAAAGTGCAGCCAAGAACTCCTGATATAAAACAGTGAGGTTCCAGGGCATTTGGCAAGGATCAGAACCAATCCCCTCATCCAGCCTCCATAGTGAGGGCTGCCGACCAGCAGTGTAGACAGCCCCAGGAGATGGCTGCACAAGCCCCACCCACACCCAGGGCACTCGACAGGCATTAAAGTTGGGGGCACAGACACACGGCTCTGGGGGCTCACTTGGCTCAGACCAGGATCTAGAGTGTCTCCTTTGAGCCATAAGTCAAAGGTCGCAACCGGAGGAAGGAGTAGCGCTCGGCCAGCGAGGGTGGCGCTGGCCTGAAGAAATACAAAGCACTTGCCCAGGAGCCAGAAACAAGCCTCCACTTTTGGCCTCCTCCACTTCCGTTTCCACAAACCGGCCAAAGTGATCGCTCCAAAAAAAAAAAAAAAAAAAAAGGCAAGCATACCTCACTGCATCACCCCCATTCCTAAAATGCGTCAGGAGCTGCCACTGCTCACAAAGACAGTCTCTTCAACAAGACCCAAGGGCTGGTCTGACCTGACCCAGCATGCCGCTCCTCCCATCCTGCCTGCTGCCTGCCCCCCCAGCCGCCACCAAGAGCAGACGCACCAAGCTCCCTGTGAGGACATGGCTGCCCGTCCTGGCCGCTGCAGCCAGGCGTGTAACCTGCACCGTCAGGGCCGCCACAGGCTGGTGAGCCATCCTCGGTGGGCAGCCTTCTCCAGGCAGGACTGTCTGGACACCACGGACCTGGAGCACCCCGACTGCTGCAGTGGCCCCAGCCACTGTGACCCCGAAAATGCCCCAACCAGGTACACATGCCCATGGGGAACCCAAGTGGACCTAGGGCAAGTGGAATAGAGACACCCCGCCCAGGTGCACATGCCCATGGGGCACCCGAGTGGACCTAGGGCAGCAGGTGGAATAGAGACCCCGCCCACCTTTGAGGAGCAACTCGGTCATCAGCTGGAAGCGGTGATGTCCTGAGGCGACTCAGAGACCGCTGATGGTCAATTAAGCAGCGCTTGATAAAAAGTGAATTTAATTAAAGAGCACTTAAGTACTTGAATCACTTTGATACAGTCTTTTAAATTGGATGTCCCTTTGGTTATCACCACAAATTAGAATCAAATGAATAAATATGCTGTTATTTAGAAGTTACATTTTTCAGAGAAAGAGAAATAAACGAGTGGATCGGATACCTAAAGTCTTAGATGCCAAAGGTGATTTATTTTTCCTCAGTTACCTGCATCTGAAAACAAGAGCGCTGGGCTGGAGGGACCCAGTGGGTGCAGATCCTCACCTGCTTCTCCACTGTCTCAGAAACCCGCAAGCTGGAACTAATCCTATCGGATGTTCCCGCGCCGAAGTTTAGCCAAACCAAGGAGGGCTTTGAAAAGATTCTGGCTTGTGTTTATCTCCTCCAAATATTTTTCTCTCCCTTTCCAATTTAGTCAACATCTCCCTACGTGTTTATTACCTGTTGCTTCTGTGCACTCCTTGGGTTTAATTATCTTTAAGTGAATTATTTTACCTCCGATCTGGTTCTAAAAGAAACACAGGCTTGTTTTTATTTCCACTGGCCACTTGATGCTTACTAAAAACTCAGGGAATCAATTCCATGAAAAAGAGGTGCCCTGAGACATCCCATTATTTTATGCTACTTTCATCAACTTTTGGCTCATGAGGGAGTTAAGTTTTCCACACAGTTAAGGAGCCACTGGGCCACTTTCCACATCCACAGGCTGGCTGCTGAGCAAAGACATTCTGAGAAACACAGAAGACGCCACATTTGCATATAAGCCCCAAGTGACCTCCTAATGCCCGCCACCTACCCTGGGCCTTAATGGGACTGACCAGCCAAAGTGCCCTCTGGTTTTCAGAATGTTTGTCTTGCAGTATTTTGTCCATGTTAATTGAATTAAATTTAAATTAATTTTTGGTTAGAAAGTATAATTACAACAATTTTCAGTTAAGGCTGTAGGCCTCCCACCACCCTGCCCAGTTCAGGGGAGGCCATACTCCATCATGTTTCCTGGTCTTCCATTTCTAACTACCTTCTCTCCTTTCTCAACGACCCCCCAAAAGTGATCCTTCTCTAGCTCTCGCCCCCGGGAGGCCGTCTGCCTTCCCTGCATGCCCGCCCTCTGGGCCTGCCCGGCACCGTCCCCGGAAAGCCCCTACCCACCCAGCTCACGGGTCCTTCAAGGCTCCATGCGGTTCCCAGCCCATGTCCCACCCCACTCCATCTTATCAGTTTGCATTTTCACTTTAAACTTTATATTTAATTAACCATGTGCCACTGTACTGTCGCTTTACTAAGAACTCTCTGTCTTTGGACACTGGCACACCCCCGGGGCTGTGGTGTCATCTCACACACCATGAGCACGGCCACCAGTCCAGGCTGGTGCAGAGGGCTCTCAAGATGGCAGCCCAGCCAGTGGATGGACGGTGCGAGAGAGGACAAGCACAGAGCCAGCAGGCCTCCCCAACAGAGACAGTAGTGCTGAAACCCGCCAGGCATCCGTGAGGTCCAGCAGCCCCAGCGGCACGCGGCAGGTGGGTGGGTGTGCGCCCCACTGAGCAGCGCGAGATGGCGTGGGGCCATACTGGAGACACGAGGTCAGACATGTCCAGGCAGCTTCAGGAGCCACCATCCACAGCGATGAGGACGTGATGTCTCCCACTACCGGTGCGACATGAAGGCCCAGGACAGGCCACGCCCTGCAGGGACCCCGTCCATGCACCTGCTGAATCCCCACAATAGCACCGTGTACACACAGGTCTCCATCCTCATGTCAGTGAGAAGGAATGGAAAGAGGGACCAAGGACACATTAGCTCCCTGTGTCCTCATAAAGGGGGACACACGGGTGGGGCTCACAAAATCATTTTCCTTCAAAGCTATGCAGGATTGACCAAGTGAGAGAATCTAGTGATCATGGGAGATCCTTGGGAAAACGGGCCAGAGGACTTCACACGGTCGAGCTAAGCTTCGTCTCAGGCATCACTGACATTTTGGGTGGAAAAGTCCCTGTTGTAGGGTCCACCTGTGTACTGTAGGGGTTTAGCAGCACCCCTGGCCTGCCCCTACGAGATGCCAGTAGAACTCTCCAGGCCATGACAACCAAAACTGGCTCCAGACATCACCAAGGGCCCCCTGGGGCCTCAAGCGGAGCACCTTGTGTTTAACGCTCGTGAG
Organism: Zalophus californianus; assembly: GCF_009762305.2. Lineage (NCBI taxonomy): Eukaryota > Metazoa > Chordata > Mammalia > Carnivora > Otariidae > Zalophus > Zalophus californianus. The sequence goes on from NC_045597.1 coordinate 2,038,353, forward strand.
AGGAGCGACCACAGAACCCCTACGTTTTCCAGTGGAAAGTGAAATGGCATGCCTCTCTGGGAAACCGTTCGCCAAGTGCTCAGGCAGTTGAACACAGATGTACCCCATGACCAGCCATCCCACTCATGGAGAGATAAAAACACAGGTATTCAAAAACCTGGACACGAATGTTCATAGCAGCTTTACTTGTGAACACCAAGGCTGGAAACGATCCACATGTCCTTCCACAGGTACACGGATAAGCAGACATGGTCCGTCCACACCACAGAATGCTACCCGGCAGCCAGAGGAGCCCCCCACAAGAGAGACCCCCAGGCAGGCATCCTGCAGAGGCTACCGGATGATCCAAGGTCAGAACAGAAGAGAGCGAGCCAGGGGTTCCCAGGGGAGGGGTGATGACACAGGGTGACCACCTGCCCTGGTGACCTTCAGACTTTCCTGGCTGGAGCCCTGGAAGGCCAGCGTCCTGGGAGAGCCCCCCGGGATGCTTAGTCAGCACTTGGTGTAACTGCGGGGCCGGCATGGGAGAGCGTAAGGTGACAGGACAGCTCTTTACCCTGACTGTGCTGGTGGGTACATGAATCTACACCTCTGCTAAGTTTGCAGACTCTATACCAAAAGGGGAAAAAAACCCTAATTTTGTTATACGAGAATTTTTAAAACAAAACAAAAATGCACGTACAGAATCTCTTCTAAGGGTGGGGTGGGGTGCTGGCTCCAGATCTTTGTGGGAAAAGGAACAAGAAGCCCACTTTGTACATGCCAGCCTGCCTCTAAGTCCTGGCTGCGCTTCTCAGAGGTCATCCTGACCGAGCAGCCTGCGGCCACAGCCCAGACCCAGACAGCCACCACATGGGCCGCATGCCTCCCGATCCCATGCCCGAATCCCTCCACGAATGGCTCCCCTCTGGGTGGGTGGGTTGTGGCCGTGGCCACAAAGCTCTCCAAGGCAGGATCTTCACTGTGTTTTCTTTGACTGGAGAACAGGTGCAGCAAGAGGTCATGTGATGGACCCGCTCAAGGTCATACACGTCCATGGCTGCAAAGGTAGCAGAGGCCACCACGGGCCATGGGACAAACGGGAACATGGCCTTTGGGCTCCGTGTCTCAGAACCCCAGCGCCAGGGTATCAGGGTCTTCTCATTTGTCAGCTACTAATTTTGGAGAAAGTGGGGGCTTTCTGACCGTCCAGACTCCAACCTCCCTGGCCTAGAAGGTGAATGTCCGCCTGCAGAGCAATCGGGCAGCCGCAGCAGGGCACGTGTACATGTGAGACAGGGCACTCGGAAGCAGCTGAAAGCACAGCCCGGGATGTGCTGGGCAGCAGGAATCCCCCACACCCTTCAGAACTGGGCCTGGAACCAGGCTGCCATGTCAAGGACTGAATGGCTGCTAGGACCAGCTGAGACACAGGGGATCGGGGAGAGAAGCAGCAACTTCTGTAGCGGCCAGCTCAGCTAGGCACGAGCTCAGAGCAGGCCACCAGGAAGCGTGAGGACATGTCCTGGAGCCCCCTGGGGACCCCTGCCCGTGCCCTCAGTTTACTGATGGGGAGCCTGGCCTCCTCGAAGGGAAAGAACTGTCCACAGCACCCATCCTGAGGTTGCAGGGCTCTCTGGAGGCAGCTTACTCGCCTGCATGGCACGGGGGACCCAGCTTCTCCCTGATGTGGGGGTGGAGGCCTCACCCTCTCGGCACCTCAGGGAAACTGTAAAAGAGGATGGGATTCTCCAGAGAGGTCACGTGGTTCCTTCTGGATGGCTGGCTCAAGCGCATGCATGGCAGGTGTTCAAACACTGCTGCAGTTTCCGTAGTGCGTCCTCTACCAAAATCCGCTGGGAGCCTTCCAGATCCCACCTCCACAAAACAGACTGTTTGCTAACTGTCACCTGCAAGCAGGAGGCCAAAAGCTGCAAGTGAATGCAGAGGAACTTGGAGGCAGAGCTCCGAGATTCAAGGCTGGTTCAGCCCTGACCCTGGGTAAGGCAGCCCTTCAGCCCCAGGGCAAAAATGAGAGTAGGAACACCTTCTAGTCCCCAAGGAGCTGCAGCAAAAATCAGTGAAAGAAAGCCTTTTGTAATGTTTTCAGAAAGTGCCATCCGAGTGGACAATGATGATGATGATGATGATGGGAAGGGAGGAGGAAGGAGAAGGAGGGAGGGGGAGGAGAGGCAGGAAGGGGGGAGAAGGGAGGGGAGGGGCAGGAAGAAGAGGGGGAGGAAGGAGAGGAGGGGGTAAGAAGAGGAGGGGGAGGGGGAGGAGGAGGGGGAGGGGGAGGAGGGTCAGGAAGGGGGAGGGGGAGGGGGAGGAGGGTCAGGAAGGGGGAGGGGGAGGAGGGTCAGGAAGGGGGAGGGGGAGGGGGAGGAGGGTCAGGAAGGAGGGAGGGGGAGGGGAGGAGGGTCAGGAAGGGGGAGGGGGAGGGGGAGGAGGGTCAGGAAGGAGGGAGGGGGAGGGGAGGAGGGTCAGGAAGGGGAGGGGAGGAGGGTCAGGAAGGGGAGGGGGAGGAGGGGCAGGAAGGGGGAGGGGGAGGGGAGGAGGGTCAGGAAGGGGAGGGGAGGAGGGTCAGGAAGGGGAGGGGAGGAGGGTCAGGAAGGGGGAGGGGAGGGGAGGAGGGGCAGGAAGAGGAGGGGGAGGGGGAGGAGGGGGTAAGAAGAGGAGGGGGAGGGGGAGAAGGAGAAGGAAGGGGGAGGGTCAGGAAGGGGGAGGGGGAGGAGGGGCAGGAAGGGGAGGGGGAGGAGGGGCAGGAAGGGGAGGGGGAGGAGGGGCAGGAAGGGGAGGGGGAGGAGGGGCAGGAAGGGGAGGGGGAGGAGGGGCAGGAAGGGGAGGGGGAGGAGGGGCAGGAAGGGGAGGGGGAGGAGGGGCAGGAGGAGTCCCGGTCCCCGAGTCTGACATGGAAGGGAACGAGGAGGAGTGAGATGAACAGAGGGCGGGCAGAGGCGCTCCCGGCAGCCCGTGGCCACCCCCACCTGAGTCCACCGGAAGGTTCTGTCCTAGGGCTGGTCTGTGGTGATGCACAACCTTCGCGGGCCCCTGGAACCTGTTCCCCACCACCCAGGGTCCAAGCGACGGCGCTCTAGGGAGCCTGGGCCCGAGGCCAGCAGCTCGGCCCGGTGTGCCGGTTCTCCAGGCCGGAACGGGCTGCCCCACGGCCCCCTGCTCCGTCCAGCATCGGCACTGGCGTTCCTTCTGATGAGAAGACATCTGTCTCTCCTCGGTTTCAGTTTGGAAACACAAACCGTGATTCAACCAAGAAAAAGCGCATTTCACAATCTATTCACGGTCACCAGTTCTCCCTTCCTAGGGATTGTGGGGCTGAGCGAAGAGCCGGCGCACCCCTCTCCAGGTACAAAACCTCATGGAAATATATATAATGCCCAGCTATGCAAATGTGCCCAGCAGTAATCGCTGAGGGAACCGGAACACTGAATTTCATGACTTTTGTGCATTTGAATTTTCTACCGTAATGCTGCATTAACGAAGGGCGTCTTCTTTTGCATTGAATTTATACCTAATGTGATTCCATTTTGCAATTCTTTACATATGCAGATGAGGTAGCTATAACGTTCCTGATGCAAAAACTGTTTTTGCTAAATCATATCAAAATGTTTCATGGATCACACCAAAAAGTGTTGATATATGGAAATTGCTCTTTTTGAAAAACTGTCCTTAAAATCCAAATGGTATGTTTTGAATTTCTTTTCTCTCCACCACACCCTCCCCAGTATTTATGGAGAATTAGAGGCAATGAACAATATACGGAGGCCGTGGCACAGGGGCAGGGTGGCCCGGACCAGGCTTGGGGTCACTGCCTTCGAAATACAGGGGCTGCGAAATTCACCCCAGCGGACGGAGCGGCCCAAGTTAGCATTTAGAAGGTCAGAAATGTGTCCTTACCTCAGTGCCTTGCGGGCAATGGAAGAGCTGAATAGCACCTCTCTCAATTAATTATACAAGATTTATGTTTCTTAGATACAAAAGAAGGTCTGCCTAGCTCCGTGTTACGTGATGTCTATTTTTAAACGGGATCGAGGCAGAGCTGCCGACTGTCAAGTGCAGGCCTGTGCGGTGCTCCGGCAAAGGGTGCTGTGGCCCAGGCCACATGCGGAGGGCGGGGCCGCCCCGGCCTGGGGAGAGAAGCCCGGACTACTCTTCTACCTCCACATCACACTTCCCAAATTCCTGAAGCAGGCTGAAAAGCGCAACCAAATCGGTCGTGTTGGGAGAAAGAGCCATTTTAGGTCTTAGGCAGAGGAGAATGAAAATGAATGTGAGCACAATTATAGAGATTAATGTAATTAGAAGGAGGGACAGTGGCCAGACACCAAAGACGCATCCTGAGCGTGGCCAGAAAGCAAGGTGGAGTGTGGAACAATACCCTCGAAAGGACAGGGTGGCCTGCTCGGCAGTTAATTGAGTTGAGCTGAAGAGGGAGAGCTTGACAAGCCGAGGGAGGGCGCATAAGCAACCGGGGGAGAATGTTCAAACAGACAGGGACACGGAGCCGGAACTAGTGCTGTCCAGCTGACAGAACTCTCTCCGTTGAGAGCACACGTCGGCCTGACGCTGGCGAGGCAGAGCCAGAGCCGGTGCGAAGAGAGCAGGCAGATCCGCTGGTTCCACTGGCTCACTCCGCCGCAGCGCTCGCCTGGCCGGGCCGCCAGGTCTTCCGGCCTGGGGCCAGTCTGAACCTCCTGGAACGTTCCTGGTGCTCTGTGGCTGGGCACACTGAGGAAAGCACACCGTGAGGCAGACAGGAGGACATCTCGGCATCCTTCTGAGAGTGATTCGTCATCATCATGTGAACCGGCCTTGGGCTTGCACACATGCGCAAGTTCTGGCCCAGGCTGGACAGAGACACGGCGCCGGTGCTGGGCACGGGCACGTCTCACACTAACTAACAGCCGAAGGACTGTGTCTGTCCATGGCTTTGGCGTGGGGCCGGAGGGGTGGCTGCTGGGACCAGACTCGGAGATGAATACCGTGCCCTCACAGAGCAATGTGGTTTTGCATCCACATTCATACATCTAATGGTATCTTGATAGCATTTATCTAATAGATTCACCCTACTCTGGATATCTGTGCTATTGATTTTGTGCTCCTCGGCGTCCCTGAACGCGCTCCGGGCCGCTCCGGTTCTCCCCCCACCCCGCCCCAGCCTGGGAAGTTCACACAAAGCCGGCTGGCTGAGGCTCCCCTTGTCTCCCAGGGCCAGAGGGAGAAAGCTCGGGAATGCTGGACACTTCTGTCTCCAGTGTGGATCCGGCGGCCATGACCCACATTTATGATCGTCCCCTATGTACTGCTTTCACGGACTCATTAATAATTTAACGTTCAGAAAAACGCAGGCTCTTCAAAGCAGAAAAAAATCCATTCAAAGCTAAATAACCTATTTTTGTGTGTGTCAGAGCTAAATGTCTCTGTACTATGAAATGCCAGGTGTGTGGCGCGGGCCCGAGCGGCACGCGTTCCGTGGGTGGCTGGCCTCTCCCCACTCTGCCGATCCCAGCGGACCTGAAACCGCCTCCCAGTGACGGACAGTATGCGTACGCGGTCTCCTACGTGAACCCAACCGCAAGTTGCCCTCACACGGGAGTAGATGAGTTGATTTACAGAGATTTATTCAATGACAAGGGTCCCTCTGCATAGCTCAAATACACGGACCACAGGCAAACCGTTACTGAGCATTTCTGAAGTTACCAGCCAGAGCCTACACCCCACCAGCACCCTCAGCTCTCGGAAACTGCCGTGTTAACTTAATGACCAAACCTTTGCTTTCTGAATGGAATTATGCAGTGTACTGTGGAAGAAAGATACAAAACAGTCTGTCCTCTGCCAACAAGTTAGAAACCACCCTCACCACGGTTGGGCCGCAGAGGCCCATGCTGAGACGCACAGGTGAGGTCCACGGGCAAAGCACCACACCAGCGCCAGGCTTCTGGACCTGCTTTGGGACAGCGGGCACACTTCCCCAGGACAGGGCCCTTAGGGGACCAGAGGCTCTGAGCCTCCATGCAGCTCGGCCTGCTCAGGCAGTGGCTGCTTCCCCTCAGCCCCAGCCTCTGCTGGGCTCCCTCTATCATGCTCCCACCTGGGAAGGGGACCTCTGCCCTTCTGACCTGCCCACTGACCTCTGATCTAGATGGCTCACTCAAAATTCAGTTTGGAATGACTCCAGTGACTGGTGTGCTCTCAGGCAAAATCTACATAATCTGCTGTCGAAGACTGCCAAGCCTTGCTTGACCCCAAGCCCCCCATTTCAGCAGCATGATCAAAACACCGAGGGTGAGGGGAAGAGTGGGGGGGGGGATCTTGCCCGGGGCTCCTTAGGACACAGTGCCAAGATGAAGGACTCGGAGGTGGAGAACCCTTTGCAAAGGTGAAAATCAGATCCTGTGAGGATGCAGATGGAAAGGCTGAAGATGGTCCCCGGAACCGCAACCGCACGGTACACACTGTGTCCAACTGAAGCCTTTCACACCTGCTCTCCCACCCCAACACGCACACACAGGTTCTCACTGTGGACTCCGAGCGCAACGGGAAAAGTTTGCCCAGTGTTTGGAGGAGGTGTAGGATTAAATGGGGTGGAGCAGGGCCAGGAGGAAGGCAGCCGTGCCTGCAGCAGAAACACATTCCTCCAAAATTATCTCTTGTTTATGCTATTTTTTTAAAAACAATTTTGACTTTTACTCTTAGTAGAAGCATTTATAACCTCCCAGATGAAGATAAATACTACCATTTCTCCTACAATAGAACCCAATTTTAAACCACTCCATCCTTACAAATTTGACTAATTGAGGATGACAAAGCACGCAGCGCAATATGGCGACGATCTATAGAATTCGTCATTTCTTCTCCTAATAAAACTAGTTCAAAAACGAAACAGCGAATGTATTTGAACCCAAATTATTTTAAATAAGTTCTCATACTGCTTTTTCAAAGCTTACATAGGAAAAGTTTCTAATGCATTTTTTTTACTTCTAACGACTTAATGTTTAAAAACCGAGTTATGCCACCAGATTCAAAGATCACTTCATTCCCTTAAAGGTAATGCGCTATTTTGCCTCATTATAATAAACACCACCGTTTTTACCACTGCAACAGTTCCCGCTGCATTAGCATATTGTGGCTGAGGTATTGTTTTACTCTGACCTGTATAATAAGTGTCACATTAGCAAGACAACAAATCAAACGTTTGTTAATTTCCCTCGCTTTCCCACACAGCTGGTGGTGTTATCATGTCACCAGATTTTAATTAATATGATAAGTAACACTTGCAAGACAACAGCCGGATTTTTTTCCCCTCTGTGTGCGCGTGAGGGGCTATAAGCCTCATGTGTGTGTGCGCGTGTGTGTGTGCGCGCGCGTGCGCGCGTGCACACGCTCACGCCTGCACACACATGTGTGCAGAGGGGAGAATAGGAGAGGAAGCAGAGATGCTCACAAGGGCCTTTTGCAACACATTAGTCACTAAAAACATTCACAGCCCCACACAATGATATTTCAAATCAAACTTTCATTGTACCATTTTCTTTGGTTCTTCTGGATCAAAGACCGCCACGCACCAATGCATAATTAAAATCATAAAAACAGAACAAAATGCGTCAATTTTCATACCTGGGGTAGTTGTGTTTAAGGTTTTAGCATTTAAGAGAGAGGCGATACTGCTGTCTTCCCAAAGGCTTAATTGTAATTTCTCCAGCCTCCACGTGAATAGTAACGAATACATTTCTGACTTCTACAGAGACCATTGTGAGTGTTTTCCACGTGCAAAGGTCTGATCTGCACTGTTCTTGGGCAAGTCAAAAGTGCCATCTATTTGCAAAAGCTAGAAATGCAACCAAACCCAGACTGACAAATCCCTCCACCCATTGCAGCCTCCAGAGACTCTGACTTGGCTAACGACTGACCCAGAAACGTGGGTGAGCTCAGCAGGGGAAGAACACCCCAGTGCTAAAATACTAAAATGAAAATACAGTCCTGTAACACTTGCACGGTAAAATATTTTACAGTGTTGTCCCAAAATTGTATTTAAAACTCTTTCAATACATTTTTTAATAAAAACAAAGGCAGTATCTAATTCCAAACAATCCGTGTGCTGTGAAACATTACCTGAGAATGAAAGTATCTTACCTTTAGATTTAGGAAAAAATAGATTCATTTAATATTTTTGTAATGACACAGTAGAAATTAAGTCTCTAACAAAATACTAACAGTAGAAACTCCTAAACCATTTCTGGAGAGAAAATGCCAATAAGAGAAGTGGTATTCAAAATCAGGACTCTAATGCTTCCTGATTTTGAATATTGAAAGAGAAAGGAAACCTCTTTCTCTTGGGAATGGAAAGCAGAAGGCCCTTTTAAAAAGCTGAAATTCTTCCAAATCTCCTTATTGTTATTTACCTTAGCACTTTTCCTTCTGTTGCAAAATACAAGATTTCCCCCAATGAATCCCAAACTCTAATATTCCACCCACATAAAATTAAGCCCCAGAAGCAGGATGGCACCTAATTCCCTATAAACAGTTTTCTGAGTGGGATTAAGCACAGTGGCAATTTCCACACGTGTGGGAGGTCTGTGCAGAGGCAAGGCCACCGAATCCAAGTAGGGACTGCGCAGGAGCTTACTGCCCCCCCTCCCCCACGGGAGCTGCCTGCAGAACCTTGGGCTGCAGGGCAGATCTCACTGCTTGAGCCGTTGTGTGCACGCAGGCTCCACGGTAGACCTCACTGTGGGTCCCTGGCCGTAGTTCTGACTGTGACTCTGGAAGCAGCGCCCCCTCAGACCCCCTTCCTTCTGCACACGGCCAGTACCTAGAGCAAGTGCGCGCGCGTGCGTGCGTGTGTGTGTGCGCGTGTGTTGTGTGCGTGTGTGCATGTGTGTGTGCGTGCACGGGGAACCACCGAGGGGCCCTCTAGCAGGAGCCAATTCCAGGGCCACTCACCTGTGCGCTCCGAAAGCCAGGAGAGGACTCACTCAGGGGCTCGGTCGATGCCCAAGGCAGGACCTGCTGCCCACAAGGGAGCCAGGGGCCCAGGCCACCCTCCCACACACACACCGAGGGGTCCTCCCTCCATGGCCCGTGCCACCTTTGGTGGCAGTGCCGTTCTGGAAGGATGCCACGAGGTCCTCTTCTCTTGTGACAGAGCCCAGGGCAGACAGAGCCCAGCCCGTCCCGCCATGGGCTGAGGCTGCTCCTTAGCAGTCTGGGGGCTACGGGCCCAGAAGGGGTCTCAAGAGGGCCTTTGGTTGCCCCCAACTCTGCCAAGGGAGAGCCGTCTAGATGGCTAACCTGAGGCGCAGCGTAAACCCCAGAACTCCCTGGGGTCCCCGAACCCTGTCACTGCCTCGTCTTACCATCCTTGGCCCCCGGAAGGAGGACCTGGCCCTTCTCTGCCTTGGCTTTGGACCCACCTAACAGAAGGGCATCAGCGGAGGGCTTCCGGTGGTCAGTGGTCGGGGCAGTGCTCACTTTCCCCCAGAGGACTCCTGAGCCATCCCCCAAAGAACCGCAACCTCGTTTAGTTTTGTAAGTAGGAGTCTGGTGCCCAGGACACAAAAGAACTTATGTGGCCAACACCAGGATCTCCTGCCCCTCTTGGAAGATCAGCAGAGACCAGAGAAGCCGCTGGGAGCTTCAGGCAGACTTCCAATAAAAACTCAGAGAAATGCATGTTTTATCCTGACCAAAGAGGGGCAAGAGAGAGCCGTAACGTGCAAGGAGCCAAAGAACCAACCCTGCAGCTGAGGTTGGCAAAGGGGAGCAGTGCACACAAACATCCCAGGGGGCAGCAGCAAGGCTTGAACCCAGAGAGGGGAGGGGGGAGGGGAAGGAAGGAAAAGGAAGAAATGAAAGAAGGAAGGGGGGACAATGGGAGGAGGGAGGGAGGGAAGGGGGGGCAGAGGAGGGAGGGAGGGTAAGAAGTGAGAGGCAAGACATCGAATGCATTAAAGCCAGAAATTGCCAGAATCTGGTCAAAGTGGCGGAGTATAAAATAATAAGATAAACCTGTTTATCTTTTTAAAAAGGATTTGGAATCTGTAAGGCAAATCGTCCTACCACTCACCAACAACCCCAAAATAATACACACACACATGCACACACACCTGTACAATAATACGGAACTCTAGAAAATCAGGACTGGTGGTGTTCTAACTGTGTCCTCGACACGATTACACATCGGCTGCTCTGTGCCGGTTCTCGGCCCGTCCAGGGAAGGCAGCCACAAACCCACAGCCGGCTCTCATGTTCCCCAGGAGCGGAGTGACAGGTACCAACCTTGTCTTCAAGGACACAGGTCAGAACGTCCATAGTGATACTTGAAATTAGGTGCAGGACTCCACTGATTACAAGACACACCCCTATCCTCTGCGCCACTAAGGAAAACCGTGGCCAGCTGTAATTGTGAGGTGCCCTGGATGGTAAGGTGCGTCTGATTTTAAAACTGTTAAATGTGAAAAATATCTCAGAATAAATTAAGTATGAGAGCAAATATTTAGAAATCAAAGAGAAGATAGCATTGTACCAATAAGATATGTCATTAAGATTCAAGAGAATTCAAAGAAAAGTGTAAAAGCCCTTGTGATATCCTATCCATTTGCTTTCTACACATTTGGAAGGTAATCACAGAAAAAAAATTTTTGTTTTTAAAAGTCTGCCTACTTGTGCTATCTCTGTTAAATAAATAAATAAAAATCTAAAAAAAAGGAATTCTTAAAAAAATAAAGGCTCCCATTCTATAAAGCAAATCTCAAGGTTCCTCCTGATCTTTGCACTTACGGTCACACTGGCCCTCGAGAGAGGCTGGGGGGACAGCGAGCACCAGCGGGTCAGGGGCTGTGGGCACTGGGCCCCCCACCTGCCCTACCTACATGGTGGGGGGTAGGGAAGGTGGAAGCTGAAATCCTTCCAAGCCACACAACGACACCGCCCAGCCGGGGCCTCGGTGGCGGAGGCGCGGATGCTGCCGGGAGGCCCCTCGCCCGCCCACCCGCGCCGATGGTAGCCTGCGGACGGTGCCCTGCAGCACACAGGAGGGCCGAGAAAGCAGGGCACATAGTAAGTGATGCAGGAAAATCGTGTTCTTGGTTAGGAGTTGCGTTTCTCAATCTCTCTCTCTCTCTTTTGGTTAAATTCCTGCAAAAGTGCACTTGTGATGCAAGTGAATAGGGCTCTTTTGTCGTTTGTGAGCTGACCCATTTGGCTGTTGCAAAAATCAAACAGGAATTGATTTTGAGGATCTGCCATGCAAGGGAAAGGAACACAAAGTGCAGACGAACACAACGCCAGGTCCGGTGCTGGCGTGCAGATCGATTCTGTACCTGCGCCAGGTGTCTGCCGTCATCGTGAGACCAGAGACACAAGCCGGCCTTCCCGCCCACGCCTGGCCTTTGGCACACGGTGTGTTCTTCTAGGAGGCACTGCTATTCTTATTTTCTGTTGAGAGTTATGTTGGGGTTTTTTCTTAAGTCCCCCTATTTATAAAACGCCCAGGGAAGAAGCAGAGAGAGGAGAAACAAGATGAGAAAGGGGGAGACAGCGAGCAGTTTCTTACATTTAACCCCAAACTCCATTCACCTGCAAGTAGCGGGTAATAATCAGCAAGGAAGCTGACAGCCTCCCTGCTTAGGCATTCTTGTTCCCATTAACAGGCTAGCATTACTCATCCCCCGGCCGCTCTGTTCGGCTCAGGAGCACCAGAGGAAAGGACGCTCACCACTTGCATTATGCAACTCGCTTCTGCTAATTTTAGTGATGACCCTGGGACTGGACATATCATTAATCTCACTTCTTATGCCTAGTTTATTTCAAACAAATCAGAAGTAAATTATTGTCCCAGGGCTCAGGAAACGCACGTCCTCATGGGGCCGTGCTGCCAGGACAGGCTCCGGGAGGAACATGACAGCCCCGACCGTGAAGCCACAGTCCCATCAGCTCAAGGTGCTCTCTGACCTTGCCCACCACCAAGACCTCGCACGCACACCGGCGGCTTTGTTTTGCTCACATCATCTGGGAGTTACGTTTTATAGAGACACGCATAAATTCCTGCTCAGTTCTGGGAAAATGTCATGAAAGTATGCAGAAATATATATGTGGGAGTCTGTGTAAAGATCAGTTCTCGAAATGGTTTGCAAAGTATAAATGGGTCATGAGAGACACTGGAAATAGTCATCGTTCACTATGGGGGCAAAGTGCTGCTCAGCACGCACTGAATCCCCAGAGATGATTCTAGAACAGTGAGAGAAATCCATTCTCCCTGGATTTGCCACAGAGAGGAAGCAAGGGGGACACATCAAAGTGTACAGGACACAGGGGAGAATGCTGGAGTGAGCCAACCAAGCCCTCCAACAGGCCTTCCGCGTCAGGCAGGGAAAGGGAGGGATGCAGGCATGCAGCCGGCTTCAGACACTGCCCCAGCCCATCCCCCATCTGCTGAGTTAGCCTCAGCACCTGCCATGGTCAGCCACTGTGACAGCAGGTGCAGCTATGGGTGTGAAGGGCATAGGTAGAATTCCCGATCTGCCTCGGGTAAGTCATGCTCAGCCTCAGTGTCCATACCTGTAAAATAGAAACAGTACAAAATGTATAGACTTCTGGGAACTGTAGGCAAAAGTTGGACAGAATCTTATTCAAGGTCTCGAAGAAAGCCAATGAGAGCCTGTTATGTTTGAACTGCACGGAAAAGAATTATAATTTAGTGCTATACCAAGAAAATCTCCATAGAATACTATCTTTCATTTGTTTTCAACCATCCATCCACTCACCCTTCAATCTTCCACTCATCAATCCATCCATCTACCTACCCACTCACCCACCCATGCCTCCATCCACCCACCCGCCCACTCACCCATCTGTCCATCCATCCATCCACCTACCATCTACTCACCCACCCATCCACTCATCCATCCATCCACGCACCCATCATCCATCCACCCACATACCTTCCAACTACCCACCCATCTTCCATCCATCCATCCATCCATCCACCCACCCAATCACCCACCCATCATACCATCCACCCCCTCACTCACCCATCTGTCCATCCATCCATCCATCCACCCACCCACCCACTCACCCATCCATCCAACCAACATTTATTGAGTAGATCATCCAAGTGCCATGCCTTGTACTCAGTGCTGGGATATAACAGCAAGCAAAGTACAGTCTTTGCCTTCATGGGGTGTACCATCCAGTGAGAGGTCCTTCAGAAAATAACCAAAATCACATGACAAATGCAGGATTATAGCATTTGACGGTGGGGTGGGGGGGAACTAGGCAAAGTGAAGTCACAAATGATGACCTTATCAGGCCAGTCCAAGGAGTCTGAGGAGACTCTTCAGAGGCAGAGGCCAGGCTGAGATGGGATGAAAGCATAGGGCTCACTGGGAGAAGGAGTAGAAGAGAGGAAGGGGGAATCTGAGAAGTGGAAAAGACAGGCATGTGGGCAGCCATGCCACCTTCCTGTGATTGTCATAACAAAGTAGCACAAATGAGGTGGCTTAAAAAAAACAGACATTTACCCTCTCTCAGCTTTAGGGACAAATGTCTCAGATCGAGGTGTCTCAGGGTTAGCTCCCTCGGGGGGCCCCAAGGAGGGCCTTCCCGGCCTCTCTCCCAGCTTTCGGTGACTGCCGGCAATCCCCAGCATGCTTTGACTTGGACCACTTGGCAGCATCACTCCAGTCTCTGACCCCAACGCCACATGGAGGGTCTCTGTGTCCGAATCTCTCTCCTCCTATGAGGACAACAGTCATTGCATATGGGCCCCCTGATACCCTACTCCAGATAAGGTCACATTCACCAGTTCCCAAGAGTTGGGACTTCAGTGTATCTTTCTAGGGAACACAATTCAACCCACAAGAGCCGGATATTGAAGATGAGATGAGCCAGGGATGAAGCTGGGGTGGGGGGCAGAAGGAAGACCCTATAAGCCTGGCAGGCCTGGAGAGAGATTTGGGAAGAGGTCGGGGGTGGGGGTCCAGGATGCTAAGAGTGGCTTCCAAGAACTTGGTGGGGTGCTTCCTCAGCAACCCTGTGTAGAGGCACTGTGCCAACTGCAGGGAATCAGATGGCAGTCCCTGCAGCAACGGAGGCATCTGGGGAGGGCCTACGAGGCCGTGAACCGGAAGTGGTCTGGGAGGGGAAGAGCAGGCTGCAGAGGAGAAGCCGGCCTGATGTGGCTGGAATGAAGGAAGAGGGAGGCCATGTCAGGGCTGCCTCCGTGATCTGTGCTAGCACGTGAGTGGACACACGGTAGGTGGTTCACAACATCCGTTCGGTAAAAGATTCTAATTCCTCCCTCTTGATTCTTAGCGCTAACTCCGTGGGCTTGTCACTTACCTTGCCCCCAAATGGAAGGCAACTAAAGTTCCCAAACATTCTAGAAGGGTTCTGCTTGGTTCCCAATTCCTTCTAATGACTTTTCCTGCCAAGTACTAAATCAGATAGAACTAAAAGTATTTTCCATTTTGGAAAATCCCAATATAATTGGTCATACCAACTTTCTTTCAGTTCTCAAACTCTGAGTCTTTCCCTCTTCAGGCCCATGAGCTTGTTGTTATTCTGTCTGCCTGGAATATTCTCTCTGCTCATGCTGACCTGACTCTTGCTCTTCCTCTCAGGGGCACTGACCACTCAACCCAGGGAAGCCTTCCTGGCATTCTTTCTCAGTGCCTAGTCCCCCACAGCCCTTAGCACAATCGGGAATGACTTCTTTCAGTATCTCTTTCAGGTCTCCCCCTTCCTACAAACACTGCTCAGAGCATAAGCTGCAAGAGAACCAGGACACCACCTCTTTGACCCTGCTGTCCACCACTCAGGTGTACTGAGTGTGGCTGGGCAGACTGCTTACAGTGTGAGGACAGCCCCTGAGGGAGACGGTGGTGGCTGAAATCCAGCTGGGACCCCGTCTGCCAAGCCACGCACCCTGGCACAAGGGGGCTGCGTCTATGCAGAGAGTCTGTTCCAATTCCCACCACAGGTACTCCCTGGGCAGGTGGCAGCCCTGTCCCCTTGACACCCCCCCCATGCAGGATCTCACGCACCAAATCTTGACCACTCTAGGGTATAAAAGTGGTCTGACTAAGGCCAGATCTTTTAGGTCCGAATTTAGATGTGGGTTCTCAAAACATGGCGGGCATTCAGCCACCTGAGTCAGTGATTAGAAAGGCAGATTTGGGGCCTTCTAGATGTACCCCTCTCTGACCCTGCCAGGTGTTCCCATTGATTCCATAATGAAGAGCAGAAACATCTTGGCCACTAAAGAAGAGCTAAGGAGACATCCACCCAGGGCCATACACCCTCCATCAGGATGAAACCAAGGCTTTGCCTATAGGCCTTCCTCTCTGTCCAGGGATGCTCACCATGTGCATGGGTTTCATGTGCAAACACAAAACGGAGTTGTTCGTACATGCCTCAAGTGGGGTGCTTCCTCAGCAACCCTGTGTAGAGGCACTGTGCCAACTGCAGGGAATCAGATAGCAGTCCCTGCAGCAACGGAGGCATCTGGGGAGGGCCTACGAGGCCGTGAACCGGAAGTGGTCTGGGAGGGGAAGAGCAGGCTGCAGAGGAGAAGCCAGCCTGATGTGGCTGGAATGAAGGAAGAGGGAGGCCATGTCAGGGCTGCCTCCGTGATCTGTGCTAGCACGTGAGTGGACACACGGTAGGTGCTTCACAACATCCGTTCGGTATGCCATGCAAGAAGCTGAGATACCGCCAGTCTGGACGTGCGCAGCGTGGATAGGAGGTATGCGGTGGGCTGTGCGGATAACGTGTGTGGGGTAAGGGCCGACACCCTGGGGACCGCCGCACACAGGCTGAAACGTGCACATCCATCTTCACTAAACTGCATTTTAAAAGTTACGACACCACCTCTACACCAAATCCCGGTTTAGAATGCGGCATCTTTCCTAACCTGCCTAATTACACACAGCTATTGGCCCAGGCACTCCGTGAAGCCTCTGGGGACGCCTGTGCCCAGCCGTCTCTAAGCCGCCTAGTGACCCGGCTATGCAGGCGTCCAGAACAGCCCTGAAGGAGGCGCTCACTCGGCCTGGAGACGCATTTGAAGACCAGCTTTGCCAGTTGTTACCGTATTTCTCAGGGAGACCAGACTGGGTGACTCTCGTTCCCAACATGTTAGCAGCCCTGAGCTGCCGCTTCCCACAACCGACCCGAGCTTCTCCAAGAGCCAGGCCATGACATGCAGGAGCATTTCCTCAGCAGACCTGCATGAGCACCACGCCTGCCCCGTCCTGGGTTTGCACATGGAATCGGGCACTCCCGGGGGGCCCTGCAGCTGGGGCTGCCACACGGGACATGGGGCCAGAGTCACCAGTGGCCGCACCACACACTGCAAGGGGTGAGCAGAGCCACAGGCCACGTGCTGAAGACCTCCCCGTCTCTGGGGCACTGCCACTCTCCTTCCTTAGTGTCCTTTCTCGGGGTGCCAGATGCCGTCAGCCCCAGCCCTCCGCAAATCTGAGATGGAGCTGAGAAATGGGTAGGGAGGGAACGGAGTGAGCTGCCCTCAACCAGGTGACCACCCCGAGCGCAGACGCAGCATCTTCCCGGTAACTGAAGGCCCTTCCAGGACCTGGGCAACTCCTGTGGAGAGTTATTGCTCTCAGTTCTGGAGGCACCGGGGAGCAAAGGGAAGGAGGCAGGGCAAATCGCACCCGAGCAGTGCTGCCAACAGCTTTGGGGCTCACGTGAAGCATCTTCCCGGTGATGCCAAAACAGAAGTGGTGATGCTTCAGGCAAGTATCCGTGTGTAGCGCATCATTACCACAACCTCCTAATCCTTCACTGAACTCCGACAGTTCACCTCCTTGGCTCACAGCCACCCTAGGTCACAGAGGTCACAACGTGCTTCTCTCAACCTGAAGGAACGCAGGGAACAGGGAAGGCGAGGGCCAAGTAAGGAAGCTTTACCAGAGCACATATTACTTAGGACTTCTTCGTTGAATGGAAAGAAGGTTCTAAGATGGCAGATTTCATTTGGCATCCTTTATGGAAACATATCCACAAAATTATGAGAGTTAATACTTATAAATAATTCCACGCCAGGCCCTGCATTTTTTATCAGGACAAACTATAACTCCAGCACCATGACAGTACTCACCTGACAGATGAGTGGCCAGATGAGCACTGAGCCCGCCTCGTGGTGCCCTCAACAGCAGGGTGAAGTCAGATCCCCAGCTACAGAAAAGCGTCGGCCTTTCTGCCTCGTCCTCTGTCTCCGCTCCAGTGCGGAAGGAGCCAGAACCTTCTCCCAGCTCAGTGACACAGGCTGCACAGGGCAAAGGAGCAAACGGACTGGAGGGAAGACTGAAAGAGTCAAACTGGACGAGGCTAAGGCCGGCCTCCCGACAAGAGAAAGGGACCAGGGGCTGTGGGGTGTCTTTGAGTATGCCTGCCAGGTTATTGTTGAAAGTATTAACTGGAAAAACTACACAAAACTGTATAAACGTAATTCAAATGGTCTTAAAATACTGTCCCAAAGAATGATTCTACCACATATAAATAGCTGATTACAACGTTCATTGGAAGTGCCTTATTTTGCTGTCGTTCCAAAATATATAAATATACACACTTCCTCCAAGAAAAGCAGGTGAAAAGTGAAAAAGAAAAAACAGTATTGACTTAAGATTAAAAGTTATGCTTAAAAAGAACAGCATTATACCTGCTCACAGGTGCATGAAAAGAATATTTTCTGGTAAGCAGGGGCAAAAAAAGGCAGAGATTGGAAAATATCCTTTCTTTTAGAAATAAATGTCTGAAAATGGCCATTCACTGCCTTTCCAAGTTCCAGCTCTGCTGTTAACACTAGAAACTGAACTGTAATCCTTGAGACCATTAGACTCTTCAGACCATCCCCTCAGAGGAAGCAAGCCATTATCCAGAGTGAGTTTAGAGGCATTTTTATGTTCTTCCCACTGTATGAACAACTGCCTCTCAAAATTCACTTAAAAGTAGATGTTAGCATGAAAAGAGTAGAGGCTCTGGGGCTCAGCCAGGCTTTAGGCCCCCCTCATCATGAAGCTGTTGATGGAGGAACTGCTCATCTTCCCGGCTTCTTCCAGGGGTAAAGCCTGCTCCGCTGCCCTCACCAGGGCAGCGCTGAATCCAGCAGACCCCTCAGTATGACCAGACCACAGCCAGTCGGACAGGCTGTCAAGGGACAAGGTGGAGCCCCAGGTCTGTTTTCTCTGAGGGCCTCAAACCCTCCAGAGCTTCCTCTTGGGAACCCTGGCCAACAGCCCCGTGGACACAAGCAGGAAGGTGAGCTGGCCGGTGGCCCTGAGTTTTGGCCCTCCCTCCAGTTTCCTTCGCTGGCACATAAATCCCCTGGAAAAGCTAAAATTACCTCTTACCTAGATTTCCATACACTGTACCCTTCATTCTAGCAGTACTCCTCATCCGCTACTATAGCCCCTCACACTAGTACTTCTGCACGGGTACCCCTCACACACTAGCAGCTCTCCCGCTAGTACCTCCCGCGCTGGCGCCCCTCAAACACTATTACTCGTCACGTGAGTACCCCTCACACGCTGGTACCCCTCACACCAGCACCCCTCACACACGGGTACCCCTCACACCAGCACCCCTCACACACGGGTACCCCTCACACGTGGGTACCCCTCACACCAGCACCCCTCACACCAGCACCCCTCACACACGGGTACCCCTCACACGCGGGTACCCCTCACACCAGCACCCCTCACACCAGCACCCCTCACACGCGGGTACCCCTCACACCAGCACCCCTCACACACGGGTACCCCTCACACGCGGGTACCCCTCACACCAGCACCCCTCACACCAGCACCCCTCACACACGGGTACCCCTCACACGCGGGTACCCCTCACACCAGCACCCCTCACACCAGCACCCCTCACACGCGGGTACCCCTCACACACGGGTACCCCTCACACACGGGTACCCCTCACACGCGGGTACCCCTCACACCAGCACCCCTCACACACGGGTACCCCTCACACTAACACCCCTCACACACGGGTACCCCTCACACCAGCACCCCTCACACACGGGTACCCCTCACACCAGCACCCCTCACACACGGGTACCCCTCACACGCGGGTACCCCTCACACCAGCACCCCTCACACACGGGTACCCCTCACACCAGCACCCCTCACACACGGGTACCCCTCACACACGGGTACCCCTCACACCAGCACCCCTCACACGCGGGTACCCCTCACACACGGGTACCCCTCACACACGGGTACCCCTCACACCAGCACCCCTCACACGCGGGTACCCCTCATACCAACACCCCTCACACACGGGTACCCCTCACACCAGCACCCCTCACACACGGGTACCCCTCACACCAGCACCCCTCACACGCGGGTACCCCTCACACACGGGTACCCCTCACACTAACACCCCTCACACACGGGTACCCCTCACACACGGGTACCCCTCACACACGGGTACCCCTCATACTAACACCCCTCACACGCGGGTACCCCTCACACGCGGGTACCCCTCACACGCGGGTACCCCTCACACACGGGTACCCCTCACACCAGCACCCCTCACACGCGGGTACCCCTCACACCAGCACCCCTCACACACGGGTACCCCTCACACACGGGTACCCCTCACACCAGCACCCCTCACACACGGGTACCCCTCACACCAGCACCCCTCACACACGGGTACCCCTCACACTAACACCCCTCACACACGGGTACCCCTCACACGCGGGTACCCCTCACACACGGGTACCCCTCACACTAACACCCCTCACACGCGGGTACCCCTCACACACGGGTACCCCTCACACTAACACCCCTCACACCAGCACCCCTCACACGCGGGTACCCCTCACACCAGCACCCCTCACACCAGCACCCCTCACACCAGCACCCCTCACACGCGGGTACCCCTCACACCAGCACCCCTCACACGCGGGTACCCCTCACACACGGGTACCCCTCACACCAGCACCCCTCACACGCGGGTACCCCTCACACTAACACCCCTCACACACGGGTACCCCTCACACACGGGTACCCCTCACACCAGCACCCCTCACACACGGGTACCCCTCACACACGGGTACCCCTCACACCAGCACCCCTCACACACGGGTACCCCTCACACCAGCACCCCTCGCACCAGCACCCCTCACACACGGGTACCCCTCACACACGGGTACCCCTCACACACGGGTACCCCTCACACGCGGGTACCCCTCACACCAGCACCCCTCACACACGGGTACCCCTCACACCAGCACCCCTCACACGCGGGTACCCCTCACACCAGCACCCCTCACACGCGGGTACCCCTCACACCAGCACCCCTCACACGCGGGTACCCCTCACACCAGCACCCCTCACACGCGGGTACCC
Organism: Zalophus californianus; assembly: GCF_009762305.2. Lineage (NCBI taxonomy): Eukaryota > Metazoa > Chordata > Mammalia > Carnivora > Otariidae > Zalophus > Zalophus californianus. Next base: position 2,058,737 of record NC_045597.1, read on the forward strand.
CTCACACGCGGGTACCCCTCACACGCGGGTACCCCTCACACGCGGGTACCCCTCACACCAGCACCCCTCACACGCGGGTACCCCTCACACGCGGGTACCCCTCACACTAACACCCCTCACACACGGGTACCCCTCACACCAGCACCCCTCACACACGGGTACCCCTCACACCAGCACCCCTCACACACGGGTACCCCTCACACCAGCACCCCTCACACACGGGTACCCCTCACACACGGGTACCCCTCATACTAACACCCCTCACACACGGGTACCCCTCACACTAACACCCCTCACACGCGGGTACCCCTCACACCAGCACCCCTCACACGCGGGTACCCCTCACACCAGCACCCCTCACACGCGGGTACCCCTCACACCAGCACCCCTCACACGCGGGTACCCCTCACACCAGCACCCCTCACACGCGGGTACCCCTCACACCAGCACCCCTCACACGCGGGTACCCCTCACACGCGGGTACCCCTCACACGCGGGTACCCCTCACACGCGGGTACCCCTCACACCAGCACCCCTCACACGCGGGTACCCCTCACACGCGGGTACCCCTCACACCAGCACCCCTCACACGCGGGTACCCCTCACACACGGGTACCCCTCACACCAGCACCCCTCACACACGGGTACCCCTCACACTAACACCCCTCACACACGGGTACCCCTCACACCAGCACCCCTCACACCAGCACCCCTCACACGCGGGTACCCCTCACACTAACACCCCTCACACCAGCACCCCTCACACCAGCACCCCTCACACGCGGGTACCCCTCACACGCGGGTACCCCTCACACGCGGGTACCCCTCACACGCGGGTACCCCTCACACCAGCACCCCTCACACCAGCACCCCTCACACGCGGGTACCCCTCACACGCGGGTACCCCTCACACACTATTATCCCTCATAGTAGTACCTCTCACACTAGTACCCTTCCCACCGGTACCTCCGACACTGGTACCCCTCACACTGGTAGCCCTCACACCCTCCTAGTAGCCACGGGAGGGGACAGGAGGCCAAGAGTAGTCAAAAGTACAACTCACAACCCGAAAACCTAAGTGGGTGGGAGCTCTCAACTTGAAACGCACCGGACGAGGCGGCTTCACTGATCACTTCGACTCAGCCCCACGGACGGAGAGCCCAGGCTTGCACAACACCACGCCGATGACCACACGAACAGAGGAGCTCCTCACGCGGGGGCCACCCCGTGAGACACACAGAGGGTAAATGAAAGCCACTCTGTGTCAGTGATCATCAAGAGGTGATCAAAATGGGCACGAGGAGAGGTCAGTTAATTTAGCCTTGAAGGGGAAACGACAGCACAGAGTCGGGGAGAAGGGAGTTCCAGAGAAGGTAATGGTGTGGAAAAAGTGTGGATGCCTGTTATTGAACAGGATGCCTTCCCACCTTCAAAAATATAGAATAACATGTCGAGTGGAAAATAAATGTCCCCCTCTTTGAGTTAGCTGCCAACTAAAAAGAAGGAAGGTTCATTCTCTGAAAAACAGGCTACACATTGCAGGTTCCTGGGTTTCTCTATCAGAATCTAGCCTGCTAAAGAGTCTTACTTAAACTTGAACTTCAGCAACTTAACTCTCTTAGTGAGCTCGAGGCTAGCACAGCCCTTCCTTGCATGAAATCCTCAGCAAATAATGACAACAGATATACTTGGGGCCAGGCAACAGGTCAACATCTTTCGAACATGAAATTTATGGAGACTGTCCTTAGAGGCAATACCTGCGTTTATCACATGAAGTGCCAACATATACTTTAGGCAGTTGCCATCTAAAAGATCTTTCTAGAAACTCCAGCACAAACCAAAAGGTACACCATCGTGACATTATTTGGTGATACAAACAGGCATAATCTGGAAAACAGTGATTCTAGAAAAAATCTTTATTGCCACAGTGCTTACTACCCAGCAGCAGGCAACACACTAGGTCCTGGACACACAAGCTCAAACCATGGTCCTCCTCCTTCACCTGCTCGGGGCCCAGCGGGGGTCAGTGCAGATCGGCTTTTTTGGCCACACTCTAAAATCTTGGGGGCGCACTCAACCTTTTTCCCTGAGGAAAAGGAACTCTGAAATGCTCCCAGACATTATGGAGTCTGGCAGAAACGTACCTTGACCACGTGTGACGTGGCACGCTTCTCTCTCACAGCATGCCGTGACCAGAGGGCCAACATCTGCAGCATTGAGCCTGGATGAAAATAAGGACTCGTCAACTCAAAGGGGGCCGTGGGGTCTGTGAGAGGGAGCGGCATGCCTGGAGAGCAGCCGCACAGGCCTGGGATGAAGAGGAAAGGCAGGAAGCAAATGGCAGACAGAGAGGAGTGAGGGCAGGGAGTGCAGGGGCCATGGGAAGAGAAGTTTCCAGAAGAGGCAGTGCCCCTCAAGTTTCAGATGAAGAAAGACGTTGGGTAAGATGCCATCATCAGCAGTGGCCACGCTGCAGGGAGCTGAGGAAACGGAGGGTGGGAAGTGGCGACGGTTCTGTGTAACTCTGGAGGGGAGAGGCCCGGTGTGGTCCCTCGCTCTTCCACGGACTCGACAAGGACCCACTGAGAAGGGTCCCATGCTGGACATGGTCAAGGTGCTGGCAACACACGGGGCGTTAATTCTGTGTTGCCACCATAGCAAACTGCCACAAGTTCGGTGGTTTAAAGCACCACCAGTTTACTCTCTCACAGTCTGGAGGTCAGACGTCCAACACGGGTCTGTGGGGCTAAAGCCAGGATGGTTGCCTTTCCCAACTCGCACACACCTCGGCTTGCGGCCCACCTCCTCCATCTGCACACGCAGCCGTGCTGCATGTCTCTGGCCCATCCTCCATTGCCACATCATTCTCTCTGGTGGAAGCCAGGCAGGTTCTCTGCTTTTAGGGACCCTGTGGTTAGATTGGGTCCCAGGGACAATCTGAGTGATCCACGATGGTCTCCCACCCCGTCCCCTTGGCCAGGTAGGGGTCACATTCCCAGGCTCTGGAGATTGGTCTGGGGGCCCCTGCGGGGCCGTCATTCGGCCAACAGCAGAGAGACTGCAAACCTCGGAGCCCAGTTCACACAGCCAACTGCAAACTCCGGCCACAAGCGTGAGGAGCCTGTGCCCTCCACGAGCCGAGAGCTGGCAGGTCAGGTCAGCAGGAGTCGCCCTCTCCCAGGAGTGGGCATCCTGAGGCTTCCTTCTGGGACAGCCGAGAAGCCCACACTGCACTGGTGCAGAGGGAAGCGGACTCAGTGGGCACTGGGGCCGGAGGGCACAGGCCTGGGCTCGCCGGTGGGGGAAATGAGAGCTGCTCGCTGAGGGTACGAAATGGGCAGGCCACTGGGCAGGACTTTCTCCAGCGGCTGAGGCACCCCTAAGGCTGCGGAGAGAGTGGATCAGAGGCTGACAGAGTGGGGGGCAGGGCTGACAGGTGGGTGGGAGACAGCGGTGCCAACGGTCAGATCCATCAGCCAGTCGGGGCAGGCTAGAGAGGGGCGCAGAGGCAGCAAAGCAGGGTGTCTGGATGGGGCTGAAGTTAGCCATGGGTGTCACCAGGGTCAGAGGAGAATTAGGGTTTGCTCCTGAGGGTGTTCAAGTGGGCCTTGTTCCCGCGCCTGCTCTCCTGTTGTCTTAGGTGAGTGTGGGTGCTGGTGTGCACACGGGCAAATGCACACATGTGTGTGGGTGCACGAGTGTGTACGTGGGTGTGTGCACGTGTGCATGAGCGTGTGCACACACGAGCTTGGGGGAGGGCATGCTGTGGGGACGTCAGGCCTGTCTTCCGCTCGGGCTCGAGGCGAGCAGCGGGCCCGCCTGGCACAGGGAGGGGCAGCTCCCGGGAGAAGCCTGCTTCCTGGGCAAGTACGCCAGGGCCACACGACGGTGCAGAGATTACTTCCACCGAAGTGCGCGCACACACGCTTTGCTCTGTTCTGGCCGGTGCCTGCTCAGGGAAGGAGGGGGTACCTGTGTACGGACATGGCTGACCTGACTTATCTTGGCTTCTAGGCAGGGACAAAGATGGTGAGGTGACGGAAGCTGGGATTCCCCCAAGAGCAGTGCAGCCTCCCCCAACCTCACATGCAGTTCTGGGGATGCATGAGGGGCTCAGGTCCGGCAAGCTGCCCGAGGCTGCTCTCCTCAAGGCAGCTGGGAGAGTGCAGGCCCCCCAGGCTGCCAAATAAGCACGTCTGAGTCATCAGTCTCGACCCGTGCACTGGCCCTCCACCGGTGAAGGCCATCAGGCCCACGCAGATTCTGCCTAAGCCCCCAGGAGAGGCTGCAAGTCACGGCAAAGGGTGGGACAGACGAGGGTCCGACCTACCACAGCGGACAGGACCCCAGAGCCTGCTATGGGCTCCCCATCGCTGGAGCCCGGACACAACCTTCTGCTTCACAGGCCGAGGCAGCGTCCGCACTGTCCGCTGGCCCTCCTCGCTCTTCAAGGGCAGAGGGATGCTGTCACCAGCAGAGGTTCCCCGGACGTGTGGCCCATCGCAGCTGAGACCCCACTCCCAAAACAGTGTCTGGCCCAGAGCAGGGCCTGATAAATCCTTGGCCGGCGGAAGGAGCAGGCCCGGGAGGAGCGCCGAGGCGTCCACACCGTGTCCTTGGACGTCAAGCATCGGCGGGGGCAGACCGCAGGTGGGAACTACTAGTGGGAACCCTTCTCATGCTCCCAGACCACGGCAGAGCCTTCAGGAAACCCCCGAGTGCCCGCCGCCAGGCCTCGTGAGCCGTGACCCCACTGAGACAGGAAGGAGTGAAAAACACAGGAACAGCAACTACTTCGGGCTTGAAACCCAAATTTCTTAAATGCCCTCTCAGCGTCAGGAGACCTGCTCCCGACATCACTCGATGTGTGTCTCGGTGCAGTGGCACCTTCCAGTCCCATCTGTCCGCAGAAAGCCACCCAGCTCCCAGGCCTTCCTCCCTGCCGAGCTGAACAAGGAGGTGGGGGGGTGTCATCACCATTTCCAGTGTTTTTCACAGGCTTGACTTAAGAAGGGAGGATTCCCCCCATATTTTCGGTCTGATTATCAGACAGAGGTGGACAATGGATTGAGAAGAGCCACTCAAGGAGACAGAGCTCTCGTGTGTAACAGCTCCTCCAATCATCAGACGCTACTAAACGATTATTGATCCCGCTCACATCGGGTGATAACTGAGCATTTTCCACTTCTTTAAAGTGCTGTTAGCTAGAGACTCCAGTCAATGAAGAAGCAGTAGATTTCCTTTAAACACAGCTCAATACAATAAACAGCTCACACTGAAAGTTCAGAGTTCTTTAATCTCAGTGAAACAAATAACTACCCAGCACAAACATACAGGCTTGCTCGCAGCTAAATGCTTTATTACAGCACCAGCACCCAAGGAGGTCATTTAATATGTAACCTTAGCTACCACTCAGACCCGCTGACATAGAAGGACCATCTCCCCCTGCTGCTTTCAGCGGTTTAAACACAGGGATAGAGAGCCAGGGCTGGGAAGTGGGGTGGTAACTCAAGGGACAGTTGTCAGCCATCAGAGTGGATTTCTTACGGCCTCAGGCCCTGGAGCCGCAGACACCGGTCCGCGTGGGCCCACTGGGCAGAGTGATGGTCCAGTGAATATCCCGTGAGGCTCCTGTCACCGAAGATGCTCATCTGTGATTCCTGCTCTCCTGGGTATCTGGTCTGGCCAGTGACAAATGGGTGCTATTCTCCAGATGCATCAAGCTTTTGTTGTGGGTCCGGAGCACACTCCAGAACATAAAACCAGGAAATCGACGCATAAGGAAATCAGCAGTAACTGTGGGACTAATCTCTCTGCGGCATCTGCAGTTAGCCAAAGGGCTGACCACTGAGGCTCGGGGTCAGGTCAAATGACCAGAGAAGTCAATGAAAAGTGGTTTCCGTTATTTATTTTGACATATTTTTTCCCAATGTGAATGGCTTCACGTTTTATTGTATTAAAATAAAAGCACAGCATTTCTTCAGACAAAGGCATTGTCATCACTCTGGGGCAAGTGACCGACTGTGCAGAGCCCCGTGCCCTTGGCTTGTCCACCCAGCCACTGGGCATCTGGTAAATAGTGCTCTGTGCAGAGAGGAGCTGTGGTCGGGGAGAAGAGCCCCAACAGTTCCTGGAGGACAAAGGTGTCGCAGAAGGAGGGGCTCTGCGGGGAAGGGAGTGTGTGTGTGTGCATCCGGCTAGAAGGACGGTGTGGAGCTGGGGCCCAAACGGACTGAGGTTGCCCATGCTGTCTGATTCTGTCTTTGTGAACCCAGTCGACACATATTTATGTGTTGGGGTCCCAAAAGGTTCACAGCTAGTCCTGCAGTTGAGCAGTGAAGCTCCACCAATGAGCACTGTAGGGAGGGGGGTAGAGGACGAGAGTGTGGTGCACACGGGCCCAGCTCAGGTGTCCAGGAGGCCCCTGCAGAGGGGGACACTTGCGCCAAGCCTTCACAGGGCAAGCGGCAGGTGCAGGAGCCGGTGCACAGGGGACAGCGGGGGACGGCGGGGGCAGCAGCGCCCCGGAACACATGGAGGAAGTGGCGGCGGCGCCTTCAAGAGCCCACGGTAAGGGACTCCGACAGTTAACTGCACACCCTTGTTCAAGCAGTATTCACAACGGCCAAAAGTGGAGGCAACCCCAGTGTCCGCTGACAGATGGCTGACAAAATGTGGTCCATCCACATCATGAGTGTGCCTCACACATCTCAACATGGATGGACCCTGAAGACATCATGGGCATGAAATAAGCCAGACACAAAAAGACAAAGACTGCGTGATTCCAGACAGAGGAAGGACCTGGAGTCATCAAATCTACAGCAACAGAACTTACAATGGAGGCACCCAGGGCTGGGAGCAGGAGTGGGGAGATTCATGGGGAAGGAGCTGCGGTTTGGGGAGATGGGAAAGTTCTGGAGATGGACGGTGGGGCTGCCCAGCAGCAGGAATGTGCTGAATGCCACTGGCAGTACATGGAGAGTGGTTAGGACGGCTAGTTGGACGCTGTGTGGGTTTCCTTTAGCGCAGTGGAAACAAAGGAACCTGCAGGCGCTCTCAGGTGATAGGTGACCGAGTGGGAAAGCAAGAAGAGCGCTTTCATTTTGTCTGGATTGAGCATCTCCTGCAAGACATTGGTGGGAGGAGGCAGGTCATGGCCAAGTCTGCATTGTTAAAGAATGCCTCTGACTTCCAATGCAGGAGGGGCGGGGGAGGCCAGCGGGGGAGCAGGGAGCTCGGGCACCTCTGGGCAATAGCCTGCACTCGAGCAAGGGCATGGAGTCCTCGAGGAGGCTGCAGGGATGGAGGCTGTCAGCGGAGGGCCCGACACAAACATGACAGACATGCCAAGGGCTTCCTAAGTGCCCGGCCCTGGTCCCCCAGCAGACTGCACTGCAAGAGAGATGGCCGTGCGCCATGGACACAGACGAGGGAGGCTGCCGGGAGGGTGCTATTGAGGTGACAGTTGCAGGGGCTCGAGAGGGTGGGGCCAGTGGCTCTGGGGTCCCCCAGGAAACACACGCTTCGCAGATCTCCAGCCCTCAAAATGCAAAGACAGGAGGGGGCCACATTCCAGCATCACTTCTCCAGGTACATACTTTGCTGTTTGTGTGTTTTGTTTTCACTGTTTTCACTATGATGTTTTTTAAATCTTTGAGTGGGACTGCCTCTAGGTTGGCAATTCTGTACTTGGCCACAGTCTCAATAAACCCGCCGGCATTCATCGGATGTAAGAACACGGGAGAAGCAGTGATCTGTTTGAATCGTGGGGGAGGGAGCATGCACAAGAGGCTCTAAGTAAAAGCCTTCCGAGTCGTGGGTGGGAGGGCACAGCTGTCAGCGACCGCACCGTCTCCAGTCGCTCTTTCCTCTGCAAAAGCGAAGGAGAACCGTGGCCAAGTCCTCAGTCACTGCCCAAAGCACAGAGGTACGCAAACACTCCCACGTGGAAGCCGGAAGGGGCACCAGCCGAGGTAAAGGGCCCCCCTGCTGACACATCCCAGATTTGGGACTGTCACCCCGAACGAGCGTGCCTAAGATGAGGGTGCTGGGTGCAGATGCCGGTGAGCTGGCAGTGCTAATCTGGGGTCACAGAACACTGGGTCCAGAGCCCAGCTTCGCCATTTACCATCTGTACGACCTCAGACAAATAACCCGCCTGAAAAACGGTGCTGGCGGGGGCCGTCTTGCAGGGTGGTTGGAGGACCACATTTAAAGGGAGCCTGACTCGTGGTGAGTGGCACACAGGTCAGCCGCTCTTATCATATTGGAAATTTTTATCATCAACCTCTCTGAGCGCCAGCTTCCTCGGCACAGCATCCAAATGAGGGGACAGGTCTGAAAACACCAGGTGCAATGCCTGGCACATAGTAGGGAGTTCTCTTCACCTCCCCTGGGCAGGTAATAAAACGTACCTGTTATCACTTTTCACTGCTCACTTCACATCATAAAAACAACAGCAGCTAATGAAGACGGAGTCCTGACTAGGTGGCAGGTGCCACGGAAAACGTGTTCCACTTGTGAACCTTGCTTTCTGCTCACAGCAGCCCTCTGAGGTGGAAAGCACTGATAATCCCCTTCTATCTCACAGGAAACAGAGTCTTACAGACGGAGGACTGACCCACTGTCCCTCAGCCAGTAGGAGGTGGAGCCCAGCTTTGCCCGGGTCAGCGGCCTGGGAAGGCACAGCCAGGACCCCTGGAGTCGGGGGCTCCCCCAGGGTTAGCATCCCAGCCCTGAAGTAAGGGCATGACTGTCCAAGGGCAGCAGCGGGACACGTGGGCCAGCAGGGGAAGCAGGGCCCAGTCGGTGGGAGCAAGAAAGAACAGTCCATCCGGGTAGCTACCCAGCTGGTCCTGGCTCGGGCCTCCCTGTGTCTCGTGAGGAAAAGAGAACTTCACTCTACGTGGGGAGGGGGAAGGTGACATGAGCACAGGCTTACAGGTACTTAGACAGATTGAGTCCCCATTTCTGTCCATCAAAAATGGTCAAATATCGCCAATCCACAACCTAGTATGTATTAATAAATTAGTTGTAATTAATCTTATGGTTCAAAGTCAGTTCTTCCCATCAAATAGGGTTTTGTCCTCTTAAATTCTAACATAAAATAAACACCTGAAGCATTTTCACCCAGAATCAAGACAGGATGAGGGAGGGGGTGAGGCCAAACCCTGTGACATGGGGTCCTACAGAACAAGGAGTGCGGAAGCCCACGGAAAACCATTCCAGGAGACAAACCGCACCTTACACAGCCTAACTCAGGCAAACCGCTGTGCTCGAGGTGTGAAACAGGCTGTGTGTTGTTCGCACACATCCCAGATTGCTTCCAAGGTCCATGGCGTAAACCAGGCCTTCGGCAAGCTTGTCGCTTAGCAGAGAAAGGAGGACACACTTGGCTCGAGACCCCACAGAGCAAGCGTCCTGGTAGGAACGTGTATTCATGTTTTACTCAACCTGTGTTACGTGCTGCGTTGAGTATGTGCTTGCAAGCGCACGTACCATTAAAAAGCAAATTAACAAATGATGAATGTTTTCTGGGAAAAAAAAAACTATACTCCTCCTGCACTTCCAAAAATCTCGAGCTCTTGGGGATTCACTGAAGTGAAACTAAAAGAAAGTCTGTCTTACTGTAAATGAGTGTGGCCAAGTGGCGGGATGGAGTTGAGCAGGTGCGGAAAGGTACATGACGAAAACAGAGGAGCGGAGAAGCGGAGCAAGGGTCTCAAGGGCTGCTTTGCACCGTGCCCATTCTCAGTGAGACAGGTGCCCCCTGCCCCCCGCCCCCCCACTGCCAGGGACAGAGGTAGCAGAACACTGCGCCATAAAAGACATGAGCACACAGGTAGTTCCTCAGCCAGAAAGGGAACAAGTTGGAAAGGTCAGGTTCTCAGGGGTGCTGACAGTCACCCCAGATCCAGAAGCCAAAGCAAAGCCTCTACCTAAGCAGCGACTCCAGAGCTCACCTCCTGGGCCCGTTTCCTCCCAGTGGAAGGAGGCTGGCTCACAGCACACGGAAAATCAGAAAGTCCTTTCCCCAAAGCCAAAGTCTTCCAATCTAACAAAATCTCCATGCCTGTTGGCCCCTCAATGACACGGATTTCAGAACCATGCCTGCGCATAAAGGCCAGTTCTTGCCTACGCACATGCTATGCTCGCCCCAGACTTTGCGCTCCCAGGTGGGGGGGGGGGGGGTGTAGTGAGACATGCTCGTATCCAGGGAGAGCCAGCAAGCATTACAATTCCCTCCTTTGTCGTTGATGGCCAGACGCCACAGTCCACGCTTTCTGCCGGGGCGAGAGAGACAGGAGAGCGTATAAAGAAGAAAATGTCTCCTCAGAGCCCAAACAGAACATCGCAGGCCCTGTCACCTGTCTGGTCCAGCCTCTACAGAAGGCAGGGACTGCAGGGAGAGCCTCTCTGGAATGTTCCGCCACCACCACAGGAGAGACGCTGGGTGGTACCCAGAGATCTGCCTGGCCTTCCCTCCCGCTCCCAGCCTAGAGAGCCCAGTTCAAATCCCACACCTCCAGTGAGCTTGCTCTGGTCAGAACCACAGAAGGCTATAGGATGGGAAGGAAACAATCTCACGACCATAACAGCTGACACTGATTGCTACATGCAGAAGCTGCGCAAAGTGTCCTACAGAGGGCAACTCGTGGAACCCTCAGAGCCCCAGAGCCCTACAAGGGTATGAGCCCCGTCTTCCACTGAGGAAGTGAGCAGACAGAGCGTACTTAGGGTGAGTTAGCCGCCATCTGCCATCCAGGACACAGAAGAAACAGGATTCCAACCCCAACAGTCAGTTCTGGAATCCTCGCTCTCACCCTGTCATCAACCAGACACCGCCACCCCCACCCTTCCCGGGCTTCAACTACCCAGCACGAGCTTCTCTTTCAAACTCCCGTGTCCACGACTGCACAACCACACTGCAATTAGCCTGTGCTGTCAGCAGTATTTATTTTATCTTATGTGTTAATAAAGTCTTTTTTTTTTAAAGATTTTATTTATTTATTTGACAGAGAGAGACAGTGAGAGAGGGAACGCAGCAAGGGGAGTAGGAGAGGGAGAAGCAGACTCCCCGCGGAGCAGGGAGCCCGACGTGGGGCTCGATCCCAGGACCCCGGGATCATGACCTGAGCCGAAGGCAGACGCTTAACGGTTGAGCCACCCAGGCGCCCCTGTGTTAATAAACTCTTCATGGCTGATTATGTAGACCTCATCTCCCTATTTTTATTAGAAATTCCCTCAAGGGCTAGGAAATAAAGTCTCTCATGCTTCTAGTTATGGTGGCCCTAGTTCTGGACCAATATGGGGAACAGATAATCCAGCAAAGGGTCCTTACACCACTTCTGGGTCCAAGAGCCAGCCTTGAAGATGTGGTTTGCATGGTAAAATAAAGAATTAAGAGAGCATTTCAAAGGTTTAGGAGGTTTCTCTTTATGGAAGTATTCCAGCCAGTCAGTGAGTCAGGACCCGTGCACTCAGAACATCACCGTTTCATAATGTCTAGTAGATCTAGTCATTGGGAAGAATAACAGCAACTTCACAAACATGAGACAGACGGACACTGTGTGCCCACTGATGGAAAAATGCATCACCACCTGTGGGACAGTCTTGCCAAAAGCTCCCCCCTCACTCTCATTCAGGCTTTCTCAACTCGGCACGACTGACACTGTGGGCCCCCAATTCTCTGCGGTGGCTGTCCTGCACATCACCAGTGTTCAGTACCACCACGGCCTCCACCCACTAGATGCCACCGGCAGCCCCCCAGCCGTGGCATCCCCCAGTGAGAACCTCTGCATCCAACCACCAATTTGGAGGAAATACAGGGGATAGAAGAACAAGTTAAATACACCATGGGGATGCAATCGATAAACCTCAAATAGCAGAAAACCCTATAGAACAAACAACTCAATTTCCTCAACTCACAACACAAGAACTGCAAGGGGGAAAAACACAAAAACACAATGGTGGAGAAAAATCTACAGATTAAAAAAGGCTTAAGTGCAATCTATAGATCTTATTTGGATCTCGATTCAAACAAAAATTGTTAAAAATTATGGTCTGAGACTACTGGAAATTAGAACACTGGCTATTTGGTGATATTAAAGGAATAGTTGTGACATCATTACCATTATATTAAAATTTGTCCTTCTGTTTTAGAAATACATACTGAAATGCTTACAGATGAAATAATATGACATCTTGGATTTGTTTCAAAAATATGAGATGGGGTAAGTGAGAAGAGGTATGTCTGAAATCAGACTGGCCGTACTTGGCTAACGATTGCACCTGGGTGGTACATAAGCATGGGTTCATTATATTGTCAGTTTCTTTCTTATATATTTGCAATTTTCTTTAAGAAAACATCTCAAAAACTCAGGAGGCTTTTAACAGGAAGAACTGTCTTGTGAAGTCCGCTATGAAGGGCACCACAGCCTTGGTGCACAGCCCTGTCTACACTCCGCTGATGGCAGGTGTCTGACAGATGGCAAGGCTTGGTTTCTTAATGTGTGGACTCTGTTAGACACTCAAGAATGATTTCCATAACCCACTCCAGGGACGGACTTCCCAAGAGGAAAGAGTGATGCACACGAGCCGATGGGATGTATACACTTCAGAATGCTAACAAATGAACCTGAAAGGAGGATCCAATATTGTATTCTTTTGCTGCTCTGCAATGCAGTCCTGGAAAAGGCCTTGGAAGGGGAAGCCAGAAGACCCCTGAGGGTTCTCCACTCCGTCTGCCTCAGGCCACCCCAGCTGGCCCTCCAGGCGTGTGCCCACACCGTATACCCGCATCTCTGTCCTGCCTCATGACACCCGGTTACTGTTCAACCTCTCTCTTCCCGTGGGACCAAGAAGCTCCCTGGAGGTGGGAACTGTGTTGGTACTGTTCACCACTTCACCTCTGGGGCTGAGCACAGGGTAGGTGCCCAGTGAGTGCAGCTGAATGAATGAATGAGGGCATGCTCAGCAGCAGTGGGCAGATGAGGCCAGAAACAAAGCAGGCACTGTAGAAAAGCCCATGGGCATCACATATGTCCACAGAACGCATCTGGTTTCAAGAAAAGACCCAAGGCAGGTGGCTAAGCCGATTAAAACATTCAACTATTATTGTTTATGTCTTCAGAAGCATTACACTGGCCAAGAAAATTCTATTAATTTATATGTTGCTATCATTTATACTTCAGAGTTGATTAATACCCTATGAAAAGCAGATAGTGAATATTTAATTGAAAATTTCTGAGAAGAAAATATCCCTCTCTCCCTTATTGCCCACCCACCTGCCATAATTCCACGCAATGCTATTCACGGGTGGCACCTCTCACATTTATAGGCCCCTAACAGGGAGAAGCCAGCCAACTCCAGCAACGTCTGAGCAAACCCAGTCTTTGAACAAACCCCAAAGCAGTCCACTTGCTGCCTCCAGCATCCACAGACAAACTGGGGATGGGGACACTGTGGCTAGAAGTCTGAAGGCCCGACGTGGCTCTGCTTGGGCCATTCACATCAGGCTTTTCTGGGCAAGACGATCATCACGGCCTTTTCCACCCCTGAAAGTGCTAGAATTCTAAGTTTGCCCCAGGCTTCATCGATGCCTCCTGCAGGCTGGGAGGCTAATCCTGATCGTAATGATGCAGGTCTGAGTGCAGGCTGCCGACGTAAGCGCATTTTATTTTGGGTGACCTGCCACTGTTTCAGGCTCCCGCTTATGCACAAGCTCGGAGAGCCCACTTCAAAGGGAGTTGAGAGGCCTGAGCAGCTGGAGGCTCAGAAGGACCACACAGGAAGCCGCCTCCTGGACGGGAAGGGAATAGGATTCTGGGTTTAGCCGATCAAGACGCAACCCCACTACATGCCCGGTGGGGACAGCAAAGAGAGCCAGAGGAACGGGATCAGAGCTGGCCCTCTTGAGCAACGGGCCTTGTGACCACCTGCACGGCTCTGGAAGGCTGCACTAGAGACACCCTTCTCCTCCGAGCACGGCCACACAACACAGTGGCTGCTTCATTCATTAGTTCCCCTCTCAGACGACACCATGAAAGAAATGACAAATTAGCCATTCCGCGGCAGCGACATTAATGCTATCATGGCATCAGAGAGTCAGCAAAACCCGGCCCCCATAACTCAGCTCGCCCTTCCCCTCCAGACCAGCCATCCATGCAGGTTTCCGTGCCTTGTACTAATCACTAAAGTCAGATAATATGAAGGTTAATGGTTGCAGACAGTCTGGGGAAACATCCAAAATCTGATAAGGACACCCCCCCATTATTGCCCTCCTCTGCGTCGACACCCCAACCGAGAATAAACGAAGGAAGGAAATCGATGGTTAAGGCAGTCATAATACATCTCCCTGTGTAACATATAAATTGGCCCTTCATTTGCCCATTCACATCTCAGTTAATAAATAGTTCAGACACGGGCCACCCTGATAGTGAAGGAGTGTGACCATTGTACGCCCGTCACCCCCTTGAGATTTATGACACCGCAGCACAACGGGCCCCGGGTAAGGCTTTCCAATTACCTCACCCGTCTCTTAAACAGAAACAGTGCGCGGAGTTCTGATGAGGACTTTAATATCTACATATATCAAGCCCTCAAAACCAGGAGCTGCACTTTCTTCTGGGAGCAAAGCACTTTTATCGAACAGTAACTAGACAAAGCCCAGCTTGGGGCTCTTTGTCCCCGTATCGATTGCTGGGGTGCACACGGTGCCAGCACGCAGACCACGTTCCCTCTGCTGCAGACTTGGCCACACTTGGTTACAGCCCTCAAAAGGCCTGGAGGACCTTCTTTGGAGTTTAACATTTCGTTACCATATGGAGAAGTTCCCCCATGATCCTTTGGATGTTCTGGAGAAACTTCCTATCAACCGTAAGCTGGTTAACGTCAACATGTTCATCCTGAGAGAGACCATAGGGCTTTGCAGATATATCCCCTTTGGCGCAACACACACATGCAAAATCATCCCTAAATGACAGATTCTAGCTTTGGCAACGTGATTTTTCTTCCAATTCAAGTATGCATTTCTGTGTCCCAATATAATTACTACAATTTACCTTCCCAAACCAAAATAAAACATTCTGGCAACGTGTTTCGTTTGTAACTAAAGTACTAAATGCAAATGCAGAATTGGCAGCCTGGTCGTGGTCGCGTTTTGGAGAGTTTATCTCATCCATGACAGTGAGAAAGACACTCTCCCAGGACCGTGAATTTTGACAGTCCCTCTGACACATGAAAAATCACAGCACACGGCCGTCCTGCTGAGGCTCCTGCTCGTTCCTCGCCGTCCGCTCCAGCACTTGGAGCCAGGCTCTTGCAACAAGATGAGGGCGGCTGAGTCGCCTCCAGCCCTCTGTGGAGAAAGCACGGTGGAAGGGAGCCCAGACACGCCCCACTCTATTTTATACGGCACCGAGACTTTGGCAAAAGGCATCCTTCTGTTGCCAAGTGCAGGCAGAGGAGTGACTGAATCTGCCATCCCCAGGTCTGGCTCTCCAGCATGGGGGAAACGCTGCCCATCCGGCCCTGCTTCTCACTTTCCATGGATGCTGGCTCTGTGCCGGGCACTGTGTGCAGCCCAGATCTCTGGCCGTCATCCTTCGAGGCACTGATGGTACTCTGGGAGACAGAGCAGGTAGCAGAGCCCAGTGTGAGCCACAGTCTAGCAAATTCCCAAGGGGCGGTGACGAGGGAGAGATGAACGCTGCCTGGTAGCCAGAGAAAGGAGAAGACAGTGGAAGGAGAGGGGTAGTCTGCTTCCCCGACAGAGAGGCAAGGGAAGGCTCCGTGGCCTTGTGGTAGGGCCCAGGGGAGCACGCAGAATGGTCAGCTCAGCCCTGGAGGATCTCTTCCAGACACAGACCACCCGAACCAACTCGGACGGGCCACATGCTTTGGCAGATGAAAATACAAGGACGTCTCTGAGGAGATATTCCAGCAGGTGTGTTCACAGGTCACTCTGGTCACAGTGTTCTTCCTGCGCATGTGGCCAAGATGGCTCAGCAAGCCGATGATGTGCCTGTAAGGCAGGTTAAGAGTGAAAACCCAAGTGCTTGCTTAAATATCCTCCGATGCATAAAGAGAGACCACTTACCCAATACGTTCTTCCTCTAAAGAACAAGGGGAAGGAAAGGGAAATTGTATCTTCTCCTGCGTTACAGACTTGGATTCCCCTATTGAGATGGCATTTTGTGGGAATTACCTGTCAAACCTCCATTTGGGGAATCAGCACCACTCACCACAGCTGCCAGGATGTACAAGTTTCTGCGTGCAACACCCAGGCCGTACCAGCGACAGGGTGCACACCAGCTTTGAGCCCGGGCTTGTCACCCTGCCCCAAAACCCTGTACCTTCAAGCTTTCTCCCCTTCATCCGTGCAGGGTGGAAGGCTGGCCTAGACCCTGCAGCTGATCCCACGCAATCTCTGCCTCATCCAAAAAAAAGGAAAATTGTTTTTTTGATGGGAGCTGACCAGTAATTCCCACCTCAGGAAGGAAGGCGTCACGGCTCTGGGCCTACTGGTGGCCCTCTGCAGCAGGACGCAAGCCTGGTGGAGCATCCTCTCTGAGATGAACGCCAGAAACAGCCTCCTGGGCAGACGACGCGAGACGCGAGGCTCTCCCCAGGGGCTGGCCCTGCTCCACTCGGTTCCTGACTTCATCAATGCGCTGCCTCCCCTGGCCTGTAGCCCGGACCCACCCGGGGAGCAGCGCAGCCTTGGCACGCCCCCCTCAGTGCTCTGCCAGATGTGGCCCCATTGCCACCAGGGGCCCCACAGAGCCGGCCCGGGCCGCCGGCCGACTCCGGCTGCACACACTTCCACGGGAGCCACCCATGGCTGCTGCGACAGCTCAGAAACGGCAGCAAGAAGCGCAGCTACAGAGGTGGGAAACCATACTGCCTCTTCTCTTGACGCGCGGTGGAGGGACAGAGCCACGATTCTCGCGCCACGTGGCCTCTCTGGCAAGAGAAACACAGGCGTGCTCCCTGGTTCTGGAGCCCCATTGGGTCGGCTGCCAGCAGAGGAGGTGGAGGACCCGCAGGGGTGGAGCCAGCGGAGCCTAGGGCCGACACCACCCATGCACCCTGCACCCCGTGCCCCGGGGCGGGGGGGGAGGCGGGGGAGACTCAGGAATGCCCACCCCACCAGGCAGCTGTCAACAGAAGCCCAGGGGCCCGGAGATGGCCTCCCTCCACCTGCTGGGCAGCTCAACACCAAGCATGCAGAGGGCATCACTCTTCAGCATCCAGGACAAGAAGGCACCGCCGTGGGCCAGAGACAGACCCGACTCTGTGGACAGACGACAACAGCACTTGGGCCACGTGTGATGCATTTGCATCAGACCAGTAGGAAACAAGACCAGTGGTTCTCAAGCTTCAGGAGGCATCAGAATCATCTGAAAAGCTTGTTAAAACACAGATCACTGAGGCCACCCCACCCCCTGGTTTCTGATCCAGTAGGTCTAACAGGGGCTAGACAGTTTGTGTTTCTAAGTTGCTCCTGGGTGTGGACACTGCTGGCTGGACAATCTCACTCGGGGACCAGCGCCTCCGAACAGTCACCGCATCTCCCCGTTAGACACTGGGGCTGGCAAAGGGGCAGGATCCCAACTCAGAGCAGGGGGCCGCCTTCAACCATTGAAGACCGCAAATGTGGGGCATTGGCAACAGGTGGGCCACAGGATGTAGAGTCCTGCCTCAGCCAAGGAATCATTTCCTCCCGGTTCAGCTGTGGGAAGGTGGCCTGGGCTCTCTTCAGGGACAGGGAGCACCCCGCAGAGATGGTCAACCAGCCATGCACACGCAAAGGGGATGAAGAATGCAGGCCGGGGGCTGGGAGGGTGGCGGATTTGAGCCTGACGTCCTGGAAGATCTCGCCACACTTCCGCGCCCCAGAGCTTGCGACTCCCACCCCCTCTCCTGATGTGTGTTATTGCGTGAGGCTCCTTGGTAGGTCTCCAGGACTGGCCAGCTCCCAGCTCACCAGAGGCTCCGTCCCCAGCACATGTGGGAGGACGCAGGCTCCTCCCCGAAACCCATCCTGCTTTTAGATGCTTGACATTTGAGTTTTGAAATAATAGGATCAGAAGCAGTTATGAATCACCCCCGCTATGGAAAGACGTTACCGGCATTAACTCTAATATGTCTCTAATCGGTGTCGTTCCTAAGGAAGAGAGATTTTTTTCAGAGAGCTCCAAGCAATAAGAAAGCTTTCAAGAAACATCCCAAATTTTTATTCCTCAATTCCTTTCAGATCTAATTTGTGTTAATTCAATTAAGGGCATGTAATTTGGCTGTCACAGAAATTAAATATAAAGAAAAATGTATATTAATGCAAAGTTTGAAGAGTTAGGCACATAGAATCCAAGAAGTTAAAAAAAAAAGTTGCATTTCCTCCTATAGCAAGAAGGAAATAACATATATTGACATTTCTTTTAAATTTTTTGTTTTACAAAAGACTTACAAACAAGGGTTACTGAATCCAAGTAGGCAAGTATGCAGTAAGAATTTGTTGTCCCTAATTTCCTACTTTACTGCATTTCTTTTTTCTCCCAGACATGGAAGAACTCTATGCCGGCCACCGCATCCCAGGCCCCACCCAGCATTCTATCAGCCGATAGCCATTCTCTTGTTAAGTGCTTCAGGGTCACTTGGGCCTGGCTTTCACTGTCACTGAAGACACCCTCCTGTAGGACCCAAACATGGACGGCCCACATACAGCCCAACCCCCGGCCTCCTGCTCTTGCATAGGACACGTCTCCAGTACATCAGAGCCCCCGGAGCAGGGCTGGTGATGCAGGACGGCTCCTGGAGATGATGCCTCTAGCAAGCAGACTCATCTTCCCACACTGCCCGGCTGGCCCCTGCAACCAGACAGCCGCGGGGGTGCTGGCCCCTGGTCAGGCCTCGTGGGGTGGAGGAGAGGCACCGTGTGGGGACAGGAACGCTAACCAAATAGAAATTAACATCCCTCAGGGAGTTCCATGAGAGTTTCACTACTATCTCACAATTCTGTTGCATTTGTTTGGGGCAGGTGCCCGACAGGCTTGGGCTGAGGGATGTATTACTCTTCATTGCATCCTGGCAAGAGTCCCCTGAGCGCTCTCCCTGATGAAGAACCTCAGGGGCGGTCCGAGGACACACCACAAGGAACAGGTCGACACAGAGTCTGAGCATCAGCTCTGGGCCCCCAGCCACTGTTAGTGTGGGGAAGAAACAGGGAGACGTCTGGGCAGAGCTGGGCTGTGAGCAGAGACGCGGGGAAGACGGGCAGAGGTTCTGGTGGGTGGACCCAGCAGGAAGCCAGGCCACAACGCGGCGAGCTCACATGAGCACAGGGGGCAGCTTCTGGAAGCTGACGTGGACCGGGGTCACCCGCCAGGCCACAGGTTTGGACTGGGTCACCGAGTGCAAACCACCGCAGGTGCCCAAGCCAGGAAACACAGGCAGGAACACCACTCGAAGTGACCCCACGGAAGCGGGCAGTTCTGGAATAAGGCCCTCGGGACTTGGATGAGGTGGTCACACCCGGGACAATTTCTCTGTAATGAGGGAAACTCGGGGGCCATGGGCACTTTGCAATTCTACGGCTGTGTCCTCCTGTGCCCCCAGCACTCTGCTGTCCCAACATAACCCCCCAACCTCGGAGAGGAGGACCTAGGAGCAGGCGCCCCTCTTCTTGCGGGTTCTGCTTCCCAGAGTGCCCAGGCCGACCCCTCGGTGCATTACAAGGTCTGCCTCCCTGGCACCGGCCCCACAGGTGGGTCCCCATGGCCGTGGGTCTCTCCCTCGGGGCTTGAACTCACCTCCCGGTCATCCACACCACCCAGGCCGGGACACAGCCTCAGGGTAGCAGTCAGACCTCCTCGTGAAGCCCACCAGAGCTACTTCAAAACAGGACTCCTAAGAATGCATCTCCTCCCCATTTGTCACTTGGGCAGAGGGTGTAGAAAAAATGAGCACGAGACTCGCAAAGCCCTTTTTCCTGTGATGGTGCATTTACTAATTTCCACACAAAGAAGTCAGGGAGCGCAGTGGTTCAGCATCTCGCTGTCATTATCCCGCCCACATTTCAGGTGGTGCCTATTAAGCCATCACTTTAAATAGTTTAACTTGTAATGAGAAATACCAGGAGCAAAGAAATGAGTTCCTGTTTCTGTGAAAGCCTGCTTCGCTTCCTACCGCCATTGTTCACGCGGCTGCAAGTCATTGCGCGATTACGTATTTATGTTTAGAGCCTCAAAATCAGGCCTTTTGTTAGAATGTCCATGGGGCTGGAGGCAGAGCTGACACTGAATGCCCAACCTGTTACAAATGTCAACTCTGAAATCCGATGACTAGGAGAGGAGTATTCATTACACAGAGAGAACTGCTACTGGTTCCTTTTGTAAATGATAAATTCTCCAAGTGAATTTTTAATCTGTAAGTATATCCCAGTGCATAGTAGGTCCTCAGAAACACGAAGACGGGAAAGTGACCATGTTCACGGAACGTGCCATCTCAGCCTGTCTGTCCTTGGGGCCACAGTCACCCCCACAGGTGACAGACACCCCCAGGAGAAGGTGACCCCTTCCTGTTTGCTGGATCTGGATCCTGGAGGCAGAGCCCTGGGAACACCCCCAGGATTTCCCCTGGCTTCAAAAGCAGAAGACAAGTGCTGGGTGGTAATATACGTGGTCTGACCCTCCCAAAATGGGCTCTTGAAAATTTGGATTTAGAAAACGGAATTACCTGTCACTCATCACCAGGCCCCGGAAATAGTGGCAACTCGCTACGAGGGCAGGTGGAGACCCAGCAGGACAGCAGCTCCCCGGCCCTGCTGGATTCTCCGTGGCAAATAGCCCCGTGCACGCTTGAGCCCCAGCAGGACACTGCCTGCTCCGCGGCATGGCCCCGGGGACAGGGAGCGCCCTAGGTCAGCGGACGGCACCGGCGGTTCAGGACAGAGCGGAGTTTCAACACAACACCAGGCATGCCTGAGACGTGAGGACACGTTTAAGAGCTGCAATTCTCGGCATCGGGGGGGGGGGGGGGGAAGGAGGAGAAGGGAAAGCAACGCCTTTGGAAGCCATCGTGAGCAAGTCTTGGATCTGCTCCCGGGTGAAGCTGGCCCTGAGCTAGCCACGGGGAGCCAGGCCCTCTGCCTGAGCTGCTGGAGCAAAGGGAGGTGGTCACGGCAGGGTCGGAGCCTGAGCCTACATTCGCACAGAGCAGGTGCATACATAAAGCACGGTCATTCAGCAGGTGTCTACTGAGCATCTTCTACTCCTGGGCACCGAGGTGAGAGGCCACAGCAGGCCCGTCTGCGATCACTTCTCCTGGCCTGGAGCTTAGACCGAACAGAGCGTCTCCCCAATCGCTGGCTCCCCCCGACCTGGGCAGCAGCAATGGGTAAGGCCTCTGTTCTTTTTTTTTTTTAACCACTCTTAAATCATTTTTAAGAATAATTTATATCCAGTGAAACAAGCAGATCTTAAACATTACAGTAAAATGAATTTTGACATCTGCTAACTTCACAACCACAAACGTAGCCTTCATTAAGATCTTTTTTTAAAGATTTATTTTTAAGTAATCTCTACACCCAACATGGGGCTCGAACTCAACCCCGGGACTGAGTCGCACGCTCTACCAACTGAGCCAGCCAGGTGCCCCAGCTCTCATTTCTTTAAACTTAAATTCACTTTAATTAACATATAGTGTATTATCAGTTTCAGAGGAAGAGTTCAGTGACTCATCACCTACATACAACCCCCAGTGCTCATTCCATCACGGGCCCTCCTTAATGCCCATCCCCCAGTTACCCCCTCCCCCCTACCCCCCAGCAACCCTCACTTTGTTCCCTAGAATTAAGTCTCTTATAGTTTGCCTCCCCCATTGTATATATGAACCACATCTTCTTTATCCATTCATCTGTCGATGGACATCTTGGCTCTTTCCACAGTTTGGCTATTGTGGACATTGCTGCTATACACATCAGGGTGCACGTACCCCTTCGGATCCCTACATTTGTATCTTTGTGGTTAATACCCAGTAGTGCAATTGCTGGGTCGTAGGGTAGCTCTATTTTCAACTCTTTGAGGAACCTCCATACTGTTTTCCAGAGTGGTTGCACCAGCTTGCATTCCCACCAACAGTGTAGGACGGTTCCCCTTTCTCCACATCCCCGCCAACATCTGTCGTTTCCTGACTTTAGCCATTCTGACAGGTGTGAGGTGGTATCTCACTGAGGTTTTGATTCGTATTTCCCTGATGCCGAGCGATGCGGAGCACTTTTTCATGTGTCTGTTGAAGACCGGGCCCCACAGCTGCTGAGCAGGGGACCATGACCTCAGGTGCTGGCCGGGTCCTCCAGGTGGGCCCCACAAGACACTGCCTCTCGTTCCTCATCCTTGTCGGCTTTCCCACACCTATCTCCAGATTTGGGGGCAGAAGTGATCCCTTCCTTCTTCAAACCCTATAGTTCTTATCACCTTCTCAACTAAACCCTAAAATCCTGGAGTAGGGACCAGCTTTACTTCTCATAGTGCCTCCCACAGAACACCCACAAGACGTGTGTCACAGGGTCAAGACATAAGGCACATCCATTGAGCTCGGGGGGGCGGGTAGAGAGGGCAGCTGTCTATCCAATCACATAACGCAGATGGGACTGGCCGTTTGTCTCATCACGGGGCTTCACACTCACACACTCACTTCAGATACTCCGCAGTTGAGTCAAGATCTGACTCCAGAGCTGCGCCATCCAGTATGGCAGCCACCAGCACCGGGGCTCGTGGAGGTGGTAGTAAAACAGGTCAACACACCAGATTTTGAAGACTTATGGGAGAAAGAACACAAAATAGCTAATAACTTTCTCATCGGTGACACATTGCCCTCAAGTGGCCAAGTTCTGTGTGAATCTTTGGCACGTCTGAGCTCCTACTGTGTGCCAGACACTGGGCTTCTGGACATGGGAGGTCTTCCTCAGAAGACGGCAGAGCTGCAGAGCAAGTCCCGTCATGCCTCCGACTGACCCTCCCCGTGTGGCGCAGGCCCCAGCCCTTCCTTGGGCCACACCTGTCCGCGTATCAGAGACGAGGCCCCAGAACAGCGACAGGAGCACCTGCACAAAAGGTCTGGGTGTCCCCTGGCTAGAGTCCCAGAGCTGCCGCAACACGGTCCCACGGACCGGGCAGCTTACCCCATAGAACTTATGTTCCCACAGTTCTGGAGGCCAGAAGTCTGAAATCAGGGTGGGCTGCTTTTTCTGGGGCCACGAGGCAGAATCTGGCCCTGCCACTCCCTCAGCAACTGGTGGCCACGGGCATTCCTCCCCTCTCCTCTGTGCGTGTCTGTCCCTATGCCCAGATTCCCCATAAGGACAGCAGTCTGACCGCCCTGGGGCTCTCCTGATGCCTTCCTCCTGCCCTGATCAGCTACAGAGACCCTATTTCCAAGTCGGGTCACTGGTCACCACTCAACTGGGAATGTCACCTGAGCAACAAGTGGCTCTCTTCCACCTCACTGGGCTGTCTCTGCCGCGCCACGCCAGGCATGGAGGCCACGCTGCCTGGCCCCCAAGCACACACCTGCTGCCATGACGCCGAGCGCTGCAGCCCAGTGTGCAGGGGTGGAGCCCGGCCCTCAAGGAGCTGCATGCTCACGCTCGCGTCCACGAGGCCTGCACGTCCACCCCTTGTCGGACTCCAGAGGGTGGATGGGCCCGGGTCACCCAGCCACTAGCTCCAGCACCATGTGCCTGTGGATGAGGCTGCACGTTGGGTTATGGGCAAGCTGATGGATGTCCCCTAAATCATCACGCCAGAGCTCTTAACACCCTTCCTAAGAGAAAGGCCGAGCGTCATTCCTGCCCTTGCTGCCACCCACAGGAGCCTGGGCTGAGGCCCACCCTTACAGCAGGACAGACCAGCTCAGACGGGCAGGGCCCTTGCACCACAATCGGCTGAAAGGAATCCATGACGACCACAAATCGTCCTTAAAACACTTTGTCTTTGTCAGCAGTAGGGTAAAAGAGCCGAAGAGCCAGAGGGGGGTCTCACACGCCCACAGACGGCGGCTGGCGCTCTTGCAGGCAGGATGCCGGCCAGAGGAGGGGGCCCAGCCAGCGAGACACACAGCTGGCCCTTATGCCAGGAGGGTGAACAGAGGCTTCCCCAGCAGCCGGGCAGGGGTGTTGCCCAGGGAGCATAAGGAGAGCGCCAGCCCACCTCAGCCCCTGAGGCCTGCACACACACCCCCTCCAGCCCTCTGGGTTTTGAACCCCCTTACGTGGCAACAAGAGCCTTCACCCCAGGACAGGGACAGGGGCTGGTTCTTGGGAGATCCCTTGGAAATCAGACCAACTGGAGGCCAATGTCTCTTGTGTTCTAGCCCCTGAGGCCAACATCCCTGCCCCACACCGTCAAAGCCCACGACGGCTGCTAAGTTGACTCTGTAAAGCCTGGAGCCTGGTGCTGGGGATCCACCGAGCCGCTGTTTCCTTAGTGGAGGACAGGGGCTTGTGGTGACAGGGCCAGAGAACACCACACGCAACTCTGTCCGTGGTCCCTAAGGGGAGCATGGGAAGACCACCCCGGAGACAGACGTGCCACGGAGAGAATACATGGGGAGGGGCCCAGCACAATGTGCACACACTCCCTAAAACCTGGAGAACTGTGATACCTTCACCACAACTGGCCATTTCCACACCCACCCCCACGCCTGGGAAGCTGGAGCAGCGTGGGCAGCGGGGCATCTGCCGCGGACTGAGTTCCATCCCCCCAAACCCACTGCTAAAGCCCTACCCCCAAGGGGATATGTCTGGTGGTGATGAGGTTCAGATGCGGTCATGACGGGGTTGGCGCCCGCCTAAGAAGAGGGAGAGGGATTGCTTTTCCTGCCACATGGGGACACGGCGGGAAGAGACCGTCTGCAGGCCAGCAAGAGGCCCTCGCCGGAAGCTGACCCCACAGCCTCCAGACTGTGAGAAAGAAACCTGTGTTGTTCAAGCCGCCCTGTCGGAGATGCTTTCCTGGGGTGTCCTGAGCTGACTAAAATGGGATCCAGCTAAAAGACAAGTGAGTTAGCACTCCACTCTGTCTGGGTTTGACAAGTCGTTTTTTTTCGTTTTTTTTTAAGACCGACTGATTTAGAGAGAGAACAAGCACTGGTGATCGTGGGGTGGGGGAGAATCTCAAGAATGACTCCCCATGGAGCCTGAGGTGGGGCTCGATCCCACAACCCTGAGATCATGAGCCAAGTAGAAATCGAGAGTCCGACGCTGAACCGGCTGCGCCCCCAGGCGCCCCTGACCGGTGTTCTGAGGAATACCCTGCCCCACCTCCACCCCTCCTTCTGCGCCGAACAGTGTCTTCTCCTCAAAGAGCACCAACGGGCCCAGGCCCCCCGCAGCTGGAGCGGCCTGCAGGCACCGAGGGCCCGAGAATCGGCGTCAGGCCCTGACTCCGCCATGCTGTGCTGATGGGGACGGATCTGCGAAGCACAGGTGCGCCGTGTCGGACACGCACCTACTGCGCTCGGGGAGGGGTGGTACTGCCCCCTTCACCCCCTCCTGCCAGGAAACAGGTCCGTGCCCGAGGTTTCTCCGGGCCCCTGTGGGAACCGCAGGCACATGGCCCCTGTGCCGAGGGGCCGGCCCCACTGGGTCAGGCCCCCGCGGTGACCGGTGTGCTCTAAGCAAGCTCTCACAAGCAGCGTGTGAGACGTTACATTTCTGAGAATGAAAATATTTAACGCCCTACGATAACCTTTGCTTGACCCAGCGAGATGATAGAGGTGCACTGCGGGAGGTTTCAGAAAGATACTCCACGTCTCTAGAAGGGAAGCCTGGGCTTACTGCATTTTACGGCGCCTGATTCCCACACCGGCAAGGGCAGCAAACACGCAGAATGGTGCCGTGTGAGCATTCGAGACGCGCCCGTACGCGCACGTGGAAGCTGAGGTCCAACACAGGGGAGCACTCCCGCAGGGCGGCGGGGGTCTCCTGGGGGCTCTCCCTCGTCCTCACTACTGTAGCGGGCTTAAACAGCCACGGCAACAATGCTTCCCACTCTTGTGTGTTTACGGGGCTGCCCAGAACTCTCCCCACAAAGGCTGAAAGCAAGCTGACCGTGTCGTTGCCAACAGGCACCTTCTCTGTTTCCAGGGAGCAGTCGGTCTGCAGAAGACTGATCCTACATTCCTGGGGGTCCTCGTGTTTTAATAGCCAGCCACCGTATCTACCCTGGTTGCTCCTGGGACTGTCAGAGCCAGCAATGTCCTCGGCGACGTTTGCTCAGCTGATCCTGCTTACAGCGGCCCCACCTGGCCCCGTCCTCAGACCCCCATCACCCAGGCACCCCCGGGAGTGAGTCTCCTGGCCGTGACACGGGCGGCCTCCCACAGGCCCAGTGTGCCCTGTCCCGGAGCGGCCCCAGAGCCCTTCCCTTCAACCTCTGTTCTGCTGCTGATCTCCCCGTGGGGCCATCTGACCCGAAAGTGTGCAGAGAAGGCCTCTCCTGCACAGCTGAGTCCCCAGCACGCCGTCACAGAAGGCGGACTGGGCCGTGGGAGGCAGGGGAAGTGGGTGTGAGCCAGGAGCAAGAGAGATGCAGGATCCGGGACAGGTGCCATGGCAGAGAACACAGGAGGCTGGCGGACGTGCCCCGCATTTCTCCACGTCTGAGATGAAGCACAGTCTCTTCTCACACATTACTGGACTGCTCTGCTCAAGCTCTAAAAGTGATGGTCACTTTTCCAAACCCCGGGTAAACCCCTTGGTTTGCCAGTGGAGGAGCTCCCTGTCCAGTCCACTCATTTTGGGAGGCTGTGACAAGAAGTAACCGGGGGTGCTCTCGGAGATTCCTCTGCACCTGCTCAGTGACCGCCTCAGTCACCGGAGCCCCCGAGGGGCCGCGAAGTGCCCGGCACCCGCACCTGGGGCCTCAGCAACGCTCCACCTCCATCCTGGGGTAGACCCTGAGTACCACCTTCTATCCCCATCTGCCACCCGCGCTCCCCATGTCTCCTGCGCTTGTGGCGCCCCCGTCTCTACCACGCTGTCTTCCCGAGCACTTTCCTCACTAGCAAGTTATCTCTTGAGCTGGATTCAGTCAACCCTCCAAACCATTCGTGTGTGTTTTCATTGGAAAGACTGTTTCCATCTCCACAGGTTCAGCTCGGTTCTTCCTCAGATCTTCCTGGGCTGTTTTCATGGTGTTGTCACTTAGCAGTGTTGCCTTTTCTTCTCGCAAAGGGCTGCACGTCTCACTCTATCATCTCTTGGATCCACTATGAGAGGACCCCGGATCCCCTATATACTTGGCAAGTTGGATCCTCCCGGGGTTTGTAATCTGGGGCTGTGCATGCACCCCCAGCAGGACCCTCTCTGTGGAAACTCTTGATGAAGAGAAGTCCGGGACTCGCATCTCGCTGCCACAGAGGTAGATGCCAGCCTCCTGGGATGACTGATGACATCACGACCCGGGGCTCCCAGGCTTTGCTGGCCGCTTGGGCTCAAACCAGTGTAGGAGCAGACCCAGGGCTGGACTCTCACCTCCCTCTCCACCAACGGTCCAGTTTCCTTCCCATCTACTACCCGTGGTTTCGGGGGAGGGCAGAGATTTCTAGAATACCCTTTTACCAAGCATGAAGCTCTTGGTAAGGATCCTGCCTTTACACATATGGGCACAGTAGCATCACGTCCGGCATTCCATGTCACACAGGCTGATCTCTGGGGGTGCATTAAAATACAGAACTCAGCGAGGCCAGCAAGGGCAGCCCGTCGGACCCCACTACTTCCCAGGCTGCCAATGCAGCCACTTACGCAGACCGCCTCTGATCTCCAGCCCTTGGGGATTTCTCCCACTTTCTTCTGAATGTATGCATTTAAAATATCTCTTCTATTTGGTGCACCATTTCTGCGTGTTTGGTCAGGGGTAGTCTTCAGGCTGTCGGGTCCCTCAACAAGAGGGTGTCAAAGACCCTCCCAGGCTCTCCAGTCTATGCTTCAAGTGTTTCTTTGTAACAGCCTTATTAAAGCTATAGTTCACAGACTGCATAATTCACTCACTCCAACTGTACAATTCAATGGTTTCTAACATATTCACAGATACGTGCAAACATCACCATGGCCTGTTTAAGAATATTTCATCATCACAAGACAAACTTCACACTTTAGCTTACCACCTTCTATCCCCGCCTGCCACTCCTCTGCAAGCCCCAAGCAATCACCAACCTACGCTCCACCTCAACAGCTTTCCCTGTTTTGGAAACTTCATATCAACAGAACCACGTATGTGGTCTTTTGTGACTTGGTTCTTTCCCTTCGCGTAATGTTTTCTTGGTTCATCCACACTGGAGCCTGGGTCAGGGCCTCATGCACGTTCACAGCTGAACAATGCTCCCTTGTGCAGGTATGTCCCATCTGTCCGTCCATTTGTCAGTTGGTGGCCCCCTGGACTGCTCTTGCCTTCTGGCAATCACGAATCACGCTTCGTGAACACTCACACGCAAGCATCTGTGTGGATGTGTATTTTCATTCCTCTTGGGTGTCTTCCCAGGAGTGGTAACTCTCCATGTGTAATCATCTCCGAAGCTGCCAGAACGTCTGGTTCCATGTGTGTTTAATCTACTCCCATTTACTTCTTATGGAAAACAAAAAAATACATGTGGAAGTTGCTTCATTTTTCTTACTGTAAATCTTTATCCCTGCAATTTTAAAAGACTGACAAGTACACCATCATGAAAAAACATTATGCACAAAGAAAAAAAGTCTTAAGAGATGGCCACAAAACTGGTTATCACCAGGAGGAGTGCATTTTAATTATTGCAATTTTCCTTATGTAAAATCTGAATTTTCAATAATGAAAATAAGTAGTATTCACCATAAAGTAAATGAAAAAAGAGGAAGACAGTCTTTCAAAAAATGAGAAGAAGCGCTGCTTTTTTTTTCATGAGAACCTAGAATAACCCTTCCTGTGAAACAAGCGGCACATTGGCATACGGGGCAGCCCTTCCTGGAATGCAAGTGGCAAATGGTCTTGGCTTGAGGAGACATTCAAGCCCCTGTGGGATCCACATGGATCATCTCTGCATTAGAAAAATGGGAGATTTAAGAGAAAATTCTGGAAACTACTGGTCACTGAGTACGTCTTTCCCTCTGACAAAGCGGTGGCGCACGATGGGCCCAGAGCCAGTACTCCAGCACAGGTTGCCCACCCAGTCTGAAATGCTCACAACCTCCCACACCTGACAAACGACTTCCGGCTGCTTGCTGCTGTCCTTCCTGGGGACATGATCCCCTTCTGCTGCATGTAGACAGAGACTCATCGAGAGCAGAAGCTCTTGACCAGTTGCACGCCGGTCACCCCGAAGCACCTTCAAACACCAGTGCCTGGGCCTCGCCTCCAGACAGAATGTTTGCATGGTGATCCCAGGACACAGTCGTGGCTGGGAAGCCAAAGACCCACCAGCAAGACTCTGAAACATCACCTGGTCTCCTAGGAATGCTTCATCATCACCAAAGGAAAGAAACATGAATAATTCTCCCCACAGGAAGCGGGGCCTAGGAGGTGGACTAACGTAAGGACACGGACGGTGGCCCCTAAAATGTGCACCTTCTCTCCTGCTGCCACCTTCCCCAAAGCCTCTGGTTCAGGACTACCCACCTCCTGATGAATCTGCTCTTTATAAAAGTACAGCTGCCTTGTCAAAGAGTCTTCACCCAAACAGAGTCATCTGCCCGCCAAGGCCTGGGGCCGCGGGGATGCCGGGCCGGTGTGCAGGGCTGGTGGCCGGGGTGGCTCTGCAGGAGCCCGTCGAGAGCTCCTGGCCCGCTGCCCCCTCCTTGGGCTCTCGCTGCAGGTGCAACCCATCATCCTCCTCCCCCTTTGGCTCATGCTCAGTTCAACTTTTTACAGGAATAATTATCTCATTTAGTCCTCAAACTATACGACAGAGGTATTACTCCTACCACGGCGGAGAGGCTGAAGCCACGGGAATAATTAAAACAACCCCTGCGTGACCAGTTAGAGTTTAGGAGCGCTAGGATTTACGCCCGGGTCTGAGCTACTGCCAAGACTGTGGGCTTGACCACGTGCTGCTCCCACCCCAGGACCGACACAGGCCGGCCAACCTTAGCCAATTCGGACACAACCCTACTGACAGGGTTAAAGCACTGACACCACGCACATGCTTCTGGTGGAGCAGATGGAACCAGGTGTGTGTAAACGCCTCGTACGCGGTAAAGAATGGTCCAGCGTGTCTCAAGGCCCAGCGACAGACACAACATCGCCCTGTGTCTGGGGGTCTGTCTGCCTCCTTCACCAGCCTCAACCCCCTCCTCCTTCCTGGTGAGTGTCCATCCTAGGCAGAGCCACGGTGGTGGGCTGTCCGTGCAAACTGCGTGCGGGTAACCGGCGCCCTACGCAGACCCCCGCTGCCTCTCACCACACCAGCTAAGGCGGTAGATGTGTGGGCTCCAGGCTTCCGGAAGCAGGCTCTCGATGCTGGTGGCAGGGTGTCACTGGCCCTCTCCCTTCAACCGCCGGCTGCTGTCACTGACCGAACAAGAAGGCAGGCCAGCTACGGCGGTGGGGGACACTCAGCCATCAGGACCCCCCAGGGCCGGGGACCAGATGTGCCGCGGACACATCCACAGCCCTGGCCTGCTCTGTGCCTGGTCAGAGGATGGACTTGTAGCTGTCACCCCTGCCTTCGCAGGAGTCAGCCTGCCCGGCCGCACACTTATTTTAAGAGGGACGTTACTGACATCTGGTGGCAATCTGAGAAAACTCACTTTGTGGAAAAATGGAGCACGGATTTCATCAACCCCCATGGCAGGTCATGACTGTAAAGGGAAGGAAAGGGTAAGAAGATGCAAGGCTGGACCCTGAGCTCCAGCAAGGCGGGCTCCGTTCTCTGAAAGCGAGCTACGGATGTGGAATGGAGCCCGACTCGGTCCTTATTCTCCAGGCACCACATCCTGGGGTCCAGACTGGACCTGGAGAGTCAGGAGTCGGTTCTGAGCACACACACAACATAGGAGCAGTCCAGTAGCGACAACGTTCCCACTGCTGACAGCGAAAGCTGAGACGCGCCGCCCGGACACATGCCGTGAGCCTCTCCGCTCTCCCAGCGCCCGTCTGCCGCCGTCCCCCTGACTGCTCTGGGGCGGCTGGCGTGCCCAAGCAGGGTCCCATCTTCACCGGCACACACAGCAAGCGTGAGCGACGGGCACCGCGAGAGCCCGCGGTGGACGCCGAAGCCACTCTCATTCATCCCACACCGAGGTGATGTGAAACGTGAATGTTCCGGTAATTACGTGTCACTCTCACGGACAAGGGGCTCTTCAATGCTCCCCTTTAAAAAGACAACCAGGCCTGGGTACCTGGGGCAACTAACTCTACTCACCACCTAGAATCTCCCCGAATAAATTAAGACTAGTTCTTTGTTGGACAAAGGGTAAAAGTTCTGATTTTCAGCCCGAAGTGACTGTTCAACTGACAAGTGGGGTACAGGATACGGTACACAGATCTGTCCACACACCACTGGACACAGACACTCCCAGAAACACCGCTGCGCCCCACGTCAGCAGGACTGTCAGGCGACCACACTCATCTTTCTCAGGCATTCTTGTTCCGAATTATCGGCAGTGAGGATCTGCAACTGGTATCAGACCAAAACCCGCAAACAAACCCACAGAGGGGACAGGCTTCGGCACACTCCCGTGCTGCAGGGAGCATCCTCACTGGCCTCTCCCTTCCGACCAGGGCCCCACTCTCCTTGCAGCTAGCAGAGCGAGACGCACACTCTGTCACCTCCCTTCCCTGCCTGGCCAATGGCAGGGCCAACACTTAGAACTTAGCTTTGGTTCCCCAAACTCATAAAGGGCCTGAAAGCCCCGGCTGCCGTTGCCCCCGTCTACGCCCAGGACCTGGGCACCGTGTGTGGACCCTCGTGCGGACACTCATCTGGCCCTGCAGACCTGGGTACGGTGCCAGCCGGCTGGTTGACCTGTCCAGCCTGGGCCCGGCCCAGGCACAGTGGCTGCCAGCAGGGCCCTGTCTGCGTCAGAGGCCATCCTGCCAGTCTCAGCACCGGAGGGACACCGGGCGAGCATTCTTCACACGACTGTGTAATGGATGAACGGGGCTTGCACTGGACTCCCGCTGTTCTTAGGGCTGTAAAAGGGGTCTCCTGGCCAGACTGCCCATTGGGGAATGCACCCCTCCTTCCCATCATCCTACCCGGCTCCTGGGTCCATCCTCATGCCAGGCCCCAGCCGCCAGGCATCCTGCCCCGCGCTCTGGGAGGCCCTGGGCCTGCCTTCCGGGAGGTCACTCTCTGCCGGGCCAAGCTCCCTGGAGAGCACACCCATGGCCTGGGGACCTCCTGGTGGTCCTTGGGTCCGGAGGTCCACACCTAAAGCCCACCAGAAGCCACACGTGAGTTTAACAGTGGGAACCCACATGCCCAGCTGCCCTGTGAAGGGCCCCTTCCGTTTCCAACAGGGAGTCAGACACGGAGCAGAGAAAAAACTCATGTGCCCAAACTCCTTCAGAAGTGTAGCAGGCAGGACAAATTTCACAGCCACAGCCTCGGAGGTGGGTGGAAATGTGCAGACTCCAGTTCTCCACAAAAGAGAGAGAACGTATCACACTGACCCGCACCTGCTCTAATGACAGAATACTTAATTTCGCCAATGGGAAAGATAACCCGGGCCTTCCCAGGCTTCTGTGGTCACTGGAACTTCTCTCCGCCTCCTGGGTGACCTTCGTGTCTTTCCATGCTGAGCTGGCCTGGGTCTCCCACTGACCTCTGCCTGGGTAATGCTCCCCTGGTCCTGGCCCCCGGCCAGACGCCCCCAGGCTGACAGCTCTCTGCCCTCCCCTGCCTGAGGCCAGTGTAAGTTTCCCGGTCCTTCTCAGCCTGACTCCAAATCCTTTGGGTCTGTGGCCTGCGGGGCACTTCCACAACCCCCTTGCGGCTCCAGAATCAAGGGAAGGCTGACAGGCTACCCTGCACCCCTCCCTCAGCCATCCCTTCTCTGCCCCCCAAGGCTGAGCCAGGCGACTTGTCCAGGTGGCTGCGTTCTAGCCCCTTCTCCCAGGACAGCAGCCCCACAGCTCTGCTCACACCGGCCTCAGCTAAGCTCCGGCCAAAGCCGTGCCGTCGCCTCTCTCTGCGCAGGGCCTCCCTCCATCCCTGCTGGACCTGGCAGCTACCCACTTCTTCCAGAGCCCCATGGTCCCTGGCGTCCTTCGCCCCCCGCCCCCAGGCCTCTCCTCTCCAGCGGGTACAGCAGTCTTCCCCCTCAACACTCTGGCTCGTGAAGACAGCAGACTTCACACACCCCGCCTCTGAGGTATAATTTAACAACGACTGCTTAAAACTTAGCTGCAAACAATCTTGATTCTGAGCTGGACTCACCCGAGATTCACCGAGACAACAGTGAGAGAGACTGGCCACCAGGGAGCGAAGTTCAGGGAGGGGCCGCTCTCGGGCTCCCACGGACAGCCACGCTGCGCCTCGCAGGACCCCGAGGGAGTCCTCCTTCTGGACCCCCGGCACCTCCCTCATCCCGTTCTGGGCCCAGCCCTGCTCCAGAGCCGCGAATAGCCCTGGACAGTGAGAAAGAGTGGGAATGGCAGGGAGTGTGCTTGAGAAATATGCCCTGCCCCCAGCATCCTCAGCACCACACAGACGTCATGCCCATAGACAGACAGGAACCCAGGCCACGTACTGATGCACAGGTGCATGCGCAGACCAGGACTCGGTCCACACGTACGTGTGGTGCTGTGTCTGCAGTTGGGACCCTGGTCCACGTATATGTGTGCAGGTATATGCACGGACGGGGTCATGGTCCACGCATACATGTGGTGGTACATCCCCGAACGGAGTCAGGGTGCATGTATAGATGCAGAGGTACAAACACAGATGAGGATCTAGGACACTTAAGGACATACTGATACACGTACACGTACACACACACACACACACACACACACACACACACACACACACCCATCTGAACACCTGGTCAGTGTCCAGGATAGGAGGAAGGGGGAACTTGCCATTGACTGGCACATGCCGCCCCCCAGTCAGCCAGAGCATGGGAACCCTCGCACCCCCTTCTCAACAAGCCATGGGGCCCATTACAAGCCCACAATGCACCGGGCTTTCTCAGGGCAGAGCGAAGCATGCAGTGCAGGAATGGTGGGCTAGGCGACAGCAAGCTTCTCTGGTCACCCTTCGTAACAAGGCAGCTCATCTGAGCCACACAACCCAACAAATGACTGAAGTGACTCACTTCGCACTTCCCCGGCCGGGTGCAGGATACTTCACTGGTGCCTGCCAGGTGCACAGGGAGGCTAATTCACAACCCACATGGGTGACTTGGGTGTCGGGACCTAACTGTTCACAGGTCCCCTTTGGGACAGGTGTTCTCTGGAGGTTCAGGAGCAAGCATACAACACCCCGGCTTCATCCTACAGAACCCACAGACCCCACAGGGATAAACAGATCCAATCTGCAGATCCAAACCTTTAGCTCTCTAAGACTCAGTGGGTTTCATTTGGTAGTGGCTTCATGTTTCCCTCCAAACGGTAACAATTAAGAACTTATTTTTTTCAATATTTCAGATGACATATATTCCCAAGAGCAGTGCATTTACTATTTTGCACATGGCCTCCAAGAGGAGACAGGAAAACATACTTTTTAGGGAGTGAACTGAGCGATGTGTGTATAAAGACTGCCATTTTTTTGCCCAAGAACTGAAGT
Source organism: Zalophus californianus (assembly GCF_009762305.2). Taxonomy (NCBI): domain Eukaryota; kingdom Metazoa; phylum Chordata; class Mammalia; order Carnivora; family Otariidae; genus Zalophus; species Zalophus californianus. Next base: position 2,093,498 of record NC_045597.1, read on the forward strand.
TAAACTTACAAGTTTTAAGAAGCAACTTGAACAACCTGCCAGAGTCCAAGCTGGTATCGCAGCTGGGGCCAACCAGATGGTCGAAGGTCCTGGGAATGAGTGCAAGTTGAAGTCCGGGCACCAGACGGGTGGACCCGTGTCCGGCCTCAGGCTAATTACTTGCTCTTTCTGAGCCCATCTCCGTGCCGGTGACAACAAGAACCCTGCCTCCCTGACTTTGGGGAGCACTGCATGCGAGCGAGAAAGGCATTTCGCAGCACACCCAGCCCAGAAGGAGCCGAGCTGGCAGGCGAAACTCCCATGCCCGGTGTTTCTGCCGACGGACCGCAGTGCCCAGGTCACAGACTGCTCCCACCCCAAGGCCCCCACTTCTCCCCACGTGGAACCGTGGTCAGCACCAGCCCTGAACCACAGGCCCACGGCGGCTCCCCTCCTGCCTCGGCCCCCAGCCACCTCCAGCCCAAAGCCACTCCAAGGCCTCCACTGTGACCATCACCAGCTAACAGAGGGGGAAACTGAGGCTCAGTCAGCAGAACTGGGACGAGAGCTAGTAGCCAGTTCTGGTCAGGCACTGAGTCCTGCCCAGGGGCAGGCTGGAGGCGCCCTGGCTTCCAGACCCTCCAGAAAACCTAGTTCTGCCACTGCTGACAAGCTGTACGACTCGAGGAAACTTGCTTTACCTCTGTGAGCTTGTCCCGTCCCTGAAATAGCCGCAGTGGACCAGCTGATGTCAGAGCCCTTTGCAGATCAAAACCCTGGGGCTCTTTCTTAGTCCCCTGTCTCTAAGAAAACGGGGAAACGCTCTGTATTTCCTTCAGACAGTCAAGCAGGAGGCTCACACCAGCAGGAAGTGAGGGGCGGGATGTGAACCCAGCCAGCCTGCGTGGGAGTCGAACATGACGGCCGCTCAAAAAGTGGGGAGCCCCTGGGGTACCATCCCCTCAGACACTCCAGGCAGAAGCCACCTCTGGCGGGATTTCCATCCATACAAACACCAGAAACGGTGATCAGCAGGCTCACTGCCTGGCTTCTGGGGTCTCAGCAAGGCGGCAGAGGGTGAATAACAGACTGAATTATCAGATTGGGGGGAGGTCTTCCCTCTTCTCCTCTCTTCCTTAGAAGCTCGTCCTGAGAGACGTGATCTGCAATTGCATGCAAATGCACTGTTTAATTTCCAAAAGAGGGAAAAAAATGTAAAGCTTCTCAAAGTGGAAAATACACACGCGCACACACACAGGACAATAGAAGGAGTTCGGCGAGCCCATTAGGAAGCATTAATGCATTTCTTGGTTGATTGAGGTTGCTCAGCCTTTAGCCTCACATCTTGGCAGCCTGCACTGGGCAGACACTGATGGCCAGAGTCCTATTGTTTAATTACATGATTAGGTCCTTTACACATGAATACATCTATCCAGCAGAGACACCATTGCTCCCACACTAACAACACATTAAGCGTGGAGAATATAACGGACCCAGGACAGCATAATTGAGTAGAATTGGTTTTCTCTGAAATGGAACTTTAATACAAAAGTTTTTCTGCAGGAACAAGAGCAGAAAGTGATCCAGTGTGGTCGTGGGTTCGGAAGGGCCTCTCAGAGCCTGGACAAGGTGCCCCATCGGGCACCTGGCTGGGCTCCAGGGTCTGGGCGCACCTGGCCAATAGGTGGCGCCAGAGACTGTTCCTGGGTCTGGAAACCAGCCCCGGAGCATCAGGGACCCGGCCACTCAACCACAGACCAGATGGGGATCAGCACAGCAGAAAAGAGCCAGAGGGCCAGCACCTCAGCTCTCCAGCCCACTCTTCCCTCCGCACCTGCCCCCAGTCAGCGACAGTGCCCACTGGACACCAGGGCCCACGCCCACCGCCCTCCAACAGAGAGCCACCTGATTCAACAGCCCCATCACTGTCTGCACCGGCGTGCGGGAGAGCATCCTTCTGTATCCAGGTGCGCGTGTGTGCGGACAGATACACACATCATGTGTGTCCACACACACACACAAGGGTATAAATCCCACGCACACACATGCATACACCTGCCCTCACACCCTGCTCCCGGGATCAGGTCCACACTCCTCATGTGGCCCCAGTGTGGCTGCAGCCCCTCACCATGCTGTGCTTCCCCCGCCCTTTCACTCTGCTCCCCTGGGGTTCCTCCCATGATGGGACTGTTCTTCCTGACCTAAAGCCTCCACTGAGCTGTGGTCAAACACTCCCCACGCCCACAGCCGACAACATCCCCCGCTCCCTGCACAGACCCCCGCGCATCCTGGAGGCCTCCCTGGACCCTCGGGCCTGAGACGCTGCTCCTTCCCCAGCAGACAGCTCCGGGGCCAGCAGGCCAGCACGCTCACACTGCTCACAGCAGGTGCGGCATGCGTTTACGGGGCGAAGGAGGTGGGAAGGACGGGGCGGCAGACGGACCCCCTTCCAGCACATCAAGGGTGATGCATGGGTGCAGGTCACGCCTGTCTGGTCCGTGGGTGTGCGTGTGTGCGTGTGCCCCCCTGTATCTGCATCCACAAGTCTCTGCTCCTGTCCTCACTGGGAAGTTCTGGAAGGATTCAAAGCAGCCATTAGGATTTGTTGGCTCTGGGGAGAGGAGAACGTGTGAGGGCTCAAACTGTGGGGAGGACGTAGTCTCATCACAGGCAACTCCTGTGTTTTTAAAACATAATTTCAAAGGAACAATAAGAGACCAGATAAAAATTCTCTGATAAAGCCTACCTACTCATAAAACACACACACACATCATTATTGGGCCTCAAATAACAGGAAAATCTGGAGATGACAGAGACAAGATAACCAGTAAGTTCACTAAACATAATCAAAACCACCGTTTTTCCAGTCGACTGAGCAGTTAATATTTTGCCTCCACCCAAGCAGCTAAATTCCTCCACTGTCCCAACCACTCAGAGAAAAGACACGGCCTCATTCCAGGCCACGAGAACACTGCTTGAGAATCATTTCCAAGTTTCCTTCCTCCCAAACAATTCTATTTACAATCTGATGTTCTATATTGTTTTTACTGGTAGAGTCTCTACCAAGTTTTAAGTTGTAATAAATCAAAAACTGTAAGAATAAAAAATAGTTTATAACTCCTGAAATGCCCAGGGTCATGATTTCAAATATAACACAAGCAAGACAGCTTCAAGAAACACTACGGCTGAACACAGACCATTCCTAGGGCCCATCTCCACCTTTCTACCCAAAGAGAACCCATGCTACTCAAAGTATTATAGGCTCCCCCACGGCAGCCTCAGAGCTGGGAAGGAGTTCATACCACCCGGACTCCACGGGCCTGACTCTGAGAGCCAGTCTGTTTACTCGCTGTAATGTTGAAGGATGCAGAATAAAATTACGACAATTCTGCATTTGTCTTTGCTTTTAGAATGTGCAAATGAGGCTAATCATCATAGATGCTGATTTATTTTCCTTTCATAGCATCCCCATGTATCAGTGGATACTCTGATGTGTGATGTTTTCCGTCTTCTGTTTCCCAAAACTAGATTGAAGCTGATGGATATTGTAGTCAGATATGGATGAGTGTAAGAGATCTATGCTTCCATACACATAGGCTCCCAGTAGAAGAGTTTCGCGGAAGTTTTGCAAATGGGGTCTCTTTCTTAGCTGGCTGTTCTTTCTTCTCCACTGCAGGTCACCAGCCTCTGGGAATGTCATACTGCAGAGGCTTTTCTCCCACAAAGCACTCGAGATTTACGAAATATTCTCCCCCGGAGTTTTCTTTCTGTTTGCCTATCTTTGAATTTCTCTCTGTTTCCATTCTGTGTCCAGATATGCCCCAAGTGATTTGTTTGTTTCCTCACTTTGAGTAGTATACTTTAAATTACTTATAATGATGATTTATGAGACATTTACATATTTATAACTATATTGATTGAACTTTATAAGTCATCCTACAAAAGTTTCGAGGGTCAGTCAGAACAAGGCTGATCAGGTTATTCACCTCATTTCAGAACTGCGCATTTCTAAGGGCAGGTGGGCCTCCGGGAACTCAGGGCTGGTGTGTCGAGGATGCTGGAGGCTGGTGTGGCACAAATCCTCTTTCGGTATAAAGGTGGAGACAGGCCCCCTCATTGTGGGGGAGCTCAGCCACGGACAGCTCCCAGAGTGTTTCTTTGAAATCAGTAACCCCAGGGATCACCCAGCACTGGTGAGAGATGCATTATGAGGCTCTAGGGAAAGTCATTATTCAAACTACTGCTTAGTTCTCCCAGAGTGCTGAAGGTTTCCTTGATCGGAAATTGCACTGATACCCCCTTCCTCTGGAGTGTGATGCACACATAAGCTCAACTGGAATTGTGTAAATCGGGTTTTTCTGGACTCTGAGGTCTGAAAAGAGACCATGTGGTGCCACACTGACCTCCCCAGGTAAGAGAGGAGACAACCGTGCTAGAAACCCGCAAGTATACACACTTCCTCAGACGGAAGGTCAGAGAGAACATGACATCACAAAGCCACATAGCCGAGGCCTATATACTGCTCCAAACAGAGAGCACATTCCCCCACATCATCATTCAATCCGTGCCAGTAACTTTGTGTGCACGGGACAGAGCCTTTTATACCCATTTTACAGATGAGATAACTGAGACCATGCATGTGAACTGCAACAGTGTCAGAGGCAGTTTTAGTGTCCAAGGCAAGTGGGCCTCCAGATCTCAATGTGGGCTTTTTTTTTTTTTAATTGTAGTAAAAAAAAAAAAAAAAACCACACACAACATAAAATTTACCATCTTAACCATTTCTAAGTACACAGTGCAGTAGTGTTAATTATATTCACATCGCTGCTCAAGACATCTCTAGAACTTTCCCAACTTGCAAAACCGAATTCTATGCCTAACTGAACAGCAACTCCTCACCTCCCACCCCTGGCACCCACCAGTCCACCTTCCATCTCAAGGAATCTGACTCCTCTAGGACCTCATCTAAGTAGAATCCTGAAGTACTCGCCCTTTTGTGCCTGGCTTATTTCCTTCAGATAATGCCCTCAAGTTCCGTCCACACTGTAGCCTGTCAGGCTCCCCTTCCTCTCTAGGGCAGAGGGCCATCCCCTGGCACTCATGGACCACATTTGTCCATTCATCCGTCGACGGGCCCTGGGTTGTTTCCACATCTTGGTTATTTTGAGTAATGCTGCTGCAAACGTGGGGGTGCAGGTAGCACGTGGAGATATGGATTTCAATTCCTTGGGATCTACGTCCAGAAGTGGAATTGCTGGATCATGTGGTAGTTTTATTTTTAATTTTTCTATTATTTTTAATTTTTTTGAAGAAACCATGTTGTTTCTACAGTGGCTGCCCCATTTTATTCTCCCACCAACGGTGCACAAGGGCTCCAATCTCTCCACATCCACACAGCTTGTGATCCCTGGGTTCTTATAGAGGCCAGCCTCCTGCGTGTGCACAGACACCTGTGGTCCCCGGGTTCTTATAGAGGCCAGCCTCCTGCGTGTGCACAGACACCTGTGGTCCCCGGGTTCTTATAGAGGCCAGCCTCCTGCGTGTGCACAGACACCTGTGGTCCCCGGGTTCTTATAGAGGCCAGCCTCCTGCGTGTGCAGACACCTGTGGTCCCCAGGTTCTTATAGAGGCCAGCCTCCTGCGTGTGCACAGACACCTGTGGTCCCCAGGTTCTTATAGAGGCCAGCCTCCTGCGTGTGCACAGACACCTGTGGTCCCCGGGTTCTTATAGAGGCCAGCCTCCTGCGTGTGCAGAGATGAAAACAGTCTTGACTGAAGATACGGAAAACCACAGCCTGTGCTCTTAAGGCAATGTTAGGAAATTATTATTAATCTTCTTCAGAGTGACCATGATATTGGGATTCTGTGCAGATGCTAAAGCACGTAGAAATAAAAGGTCGGAGGGTCCAAAAATTACTGTCAGTGGTTCGGAAAGTCACAGACGGAGAAACAGACAGACGGACAGATAACAGCTGGACAGGTGAGGACGATGAGGGATTAAACAGAGACACAGAGAGAATGACAGGTTGAGGTGGAGAATATCCTGGGACCCTTCCCCCGACAGCCTGGGAGAAAGGAGGCCAGCGCAGCACGCACCCACACGCCCGGCCACCCACTGCCCTGCCCACATCTGCCCTCGCCTCTCCACTGCCATGGAGCTTGGCCGGGGCCCCGGGGGGAACCAGGCCCAGTGGCACCTGCCGCCGGCCACCCCCAGGGCCCTGTGCCCAGGGCTGTGAGGGCTCTGCACCCCACGACCTTTCCTAGGCTCCCCCTGACTTCCTTCTGCCTGAGGCCCCAACCCTCCAAGGACGGTGCGGACTGCGCCTATGCCCTCTCCTCCCCACTGCAGCGCCATCCTCAAGGCCCACGGGTGGGGTGCACAGGAGTGCGCCCCGTGACGCTGACAATCACATGCCCATTCCTCTTCAGATATATTCCCAACCTCACCTTATCTGTGGTCAAAGGCAGTTTGCACATTCCTCTCTAAAAAGGCAGGCAAAACTGTCTGTAGAGACTCACCCGTGTCCCAGAGAAACGCATATTCTTAAGACGGTGACACCCGCCCCAGATCTTCGCTTCTGGGGTGCGGCAGGGGCACAAGATGGCATACGGCAGGAGACTGTGTCTTTGCGGCCGTCTGGGGGGCACGCACATGGCTGAGAATGAGCACAAGGGCACCCCCTCCGAGGTCCGTCTGCGGCCGAGCAGCCTTCCAGCATTTCGTCACTAGGTGGCAGTGACCCTCGCAAAACCCAGCCAGCCGCCACCTCCAAACATGTTTCATGGAAAAAACACGTGGCAGGGTGCGTTTTGTCCTGACTGCTGGGACCCCCCCCCCCTCGTCAGGCTGCACCTGCATGGTCACCTTCACGCAGACCCTGAATTCAGAGCAGGAGATGCAGAACAGGAGGTCAGAGTCTCCCTCTGTCTGCCTGACAAAGGAAATGGATTATTCCAAATGATTCTCCAGCTAAGCGCCGTTAAGAAACCAAATCCATGGTTGCAGAGACCTCCGTCACCCTGTCCCATCCCAGCTCACTCAGTGGCAGGCCCCCAGAGGCGGGAAGATCTGGGGCTACATTTAAAGTGATCAGTGTGGCCAATGTGGCAACCAGTTGTCACCCATGAGGCAGAACTGAATTTCACAAGTTAATCCACCATCAATCATTCATCTCCCTCCCTCGCAGAAACCCCTGTCCGAGTTATCTCACGCGGAACACAGAAGACAGAGAACACGGTGGCGTGTTTTTCCTTCTGTTGCTCCCTAGAACTCTTTGTCTATCACCTCATACAGAAACGTAAGCATTTTTTCAATAGAATCACAGATTTTGAAAATCGTAGTTCATGCCTCGTCTGTGGACAAGCTACATGAATGCAGACAATGAAGCAAACATCCGTATTTATGGTTGGAAACTGAAACTCCTATGTGGGTAGTACTGATCCTAGAAAACCCCTGGGCGCCTGCCCCTGGGCCCGGGTTACAGCGGGAGCCGGGCCGCTGGTCCTCCCCGGGACAGGCGGGGGGTGCAGAGCGGGGACGGGAGAGGCCGGCTGTGCGGTGCGCCTGGGGGCTTTCCCCCAGCACCTTCTCATTCCTGTCACTGCCCTGAGCCCGGTTAGCAAGACGCCCGCATCCCGGCAGAACACTAGAGTGATGGTCGAGATATTTTAAAAACCACAACGACTCTTTTTACCCAGATTTGTAACCAAAGGGGCAGGAGCAGGACACGCCTGGCTGTGGCCGGCGGTGTCCCCATGGTGGGCCGTCAGGAGCTCGTGGTGCAGCACGCAGACTCGGGGGTGGTGTTGGGGGGCTCTCAGTGCACTGCTCCCCTAGCCCTCTCCACGCTCCTGGGGCCTCATCACTGCTCCCCTCACTACATACACAGACAGGTCAGAGCGTGTACCCCAGGCGTTAAGGGGACCTGGGGTTGGCTTCAGTGAGGTGCGTTGAAATGTGCAGACACGTTAAGTGATGGTCCAAAGGAAGTTTATTTTGCTCACACTTGCAGGCCACACAGGGAGGCACCAGGGCTGGTCAGGAGGTAGGGGGGTGGGGATCACCAGCGACAGCCTTCACGGTGGTGAAGGAACGTGGGAGGCAGGACACGCAGGCTCAAGACTGGCTAGTGTGAATCACTTGGGCCGGCTCTGGGGCAGAGAGGATGCCCCTCGCTGCCTGGTACCTGTCCTGGGGGATCAGGGTAGGGACAACAGGGGAGTGGTTGGGGTGCGGGCTCTGGATTTGTCGCTCTGTACCAAAAGGCACGGTCACAGGTGAGTTGGCCGCAGTCTGTAGGAGCCAGCTAACCCTGGAAGGGGCGATCCCTCCCCAGTCAATGCGGCCTCAAAGCATCTGAAATACATGTGGAATGATAAAAACGCATGGTTCACACTGCCCAGGTCACACTGCTGGGGAACAGCAGAGCTGGGACCACCACCTGCATCTACCCCACATTCCACCCACCCTGCCATCCGACTTGGAAGCTGACCAGAGCCTCGCCCCTGCATTCTGAACCACAGAGCACCGGGGAACCCCTGTATGACCTTTTGAGACCTGCCAACGGTATGAAATGGAAGAAAACCCAAGGTCTCGCAGTGCATCTTGAGATTCAGAATGGCAGTCGCTACAGGACTCCCTCACTCCCCCTAACCAGCACCCACCGCACGTGAGCTTTACCTGTCAGACGGTGAAGAAGAGTGATGACCTAGCACTAGTTCAGAGCCATGAACCCAAGAGATAAGAGTGTAGTAACATCGAATTCCACTAGTATTGGGAGGGTTCTTGTAACTCGACTCCGTTAAACCACGGTCCTGACTACATACAAATCGCCCCAAGGACACCAAGCCAGGGTCTCTGTTGTTCTCTGCACGGGTGCTACTTCACAGAAGATAACGGCCGCAGATCTAACGCGCACTTCTTTGGAACTATGAACTGTCCCTGAAGGGTCACAAGCTCACACGGTTGCAGACTGACCTCCAGGCATCAGTCCTGAATCAACTTCGATGTGCCATGTCCCTTACTGCTAAAGGTTGCTTGCACAAGCAGAGTCATGAGCTTCCTGGAAGTTACTCACTGTGTTTTCTGGGAAGACACATGCAAGAGTCCCTTCTGCCCCACGGAACCCAGTCCACTGAGGGTAGACAACCTACGGGGCATCAACCAAACCTTAAACTGCTAACATCTCACTCATGAGCTAGGAGACAGTTTTACTTCATTCATTTTCTGATGAAACCCATTACTGATTTGTGAGTCGCACCCAGACAGCCACACCTCAGCCCTGCACACACAAGCCTACAAATTCAGAGTACTGGAGCACCTGAGTGGCTGAAGCATTAAGCACCTGCCTTCGGCTCAGGTCATGATCTCAGGGTCCTGGAATCGAGCCCCACATTGGGCTCCCTTGCTCAGCGGGAAGCCTGCTTCTCTCTCTCCCGTTCCCCCTGCTTATGCCCTCTCTGACAAATAAACGAAAAAAATTCACAGCTCCATCGCCTACTTGAACACTCTCCTGCCTAGATTATGGTAGGGCAGGTGTTTGCAGAAAGACACCAGCATTTTCACCTGTAAAGATCATACAATACTAAAACTTTCAAATGCTTTCCCATTATTTGGAGAAGCATGGTTACCAGATAGACATAAAGCTAAATACTGAAACCTCTGTGTTTTTCAAAGGTATCCAGGGTTTTGGGGTTTTTTTTAAGATTTATTTATTTATTTATTTACAGAAAGAGAGAGTGCATGTCCAAGCAAGGGGAGGGGCAGAGGGAGAGAGAGAATCCCAAGCAGACTCTGCTGAGCACAGAGCCCAGTGTGGGACTCGATCCCAGGACCCTTAGATCACGACCTGAGCCTAAGTCGCTAGTCAGATGCTTCACCGACTGAGCCATCCAGGTGCACCCCAAATGTATCCAGGTTCTTAAAGGTGTGATGCTATTTGTGCAACTCCAACAGGGAGGTGGGGAACCCACCGAAAGCAGTACCTTGGCGTTGGACGTGGTCTCAGATGAAACCAGCTTCCACGGGCGGACGGCTCCGACCGGTGAGCACCGCGGGAGCCCCTTGGCGCTGCGTGTCTACAAATGCTGCGGATTTCGGAGCGGTGGGCCTCACCCAGTCACAGTCGCAAGGATCACAAAGCATCTTGCATCGCCCTGCTACGAGGAGTGAACCTGCGCTGCCTCTTGAGGCCGCAGGTTTGAGGAAGGCCGGCTTTTCCCTCAGAACCCCTCAGTATGGCTCACTAAGCAGGCGCTCGGCCTGCCAGCGCAGCGGCGGGAGGAAGACCCTTGGGAAATCAGACGGGAAAGGAGCACGTCCTTCAAAATCATGCCGCCAGGGGAGAACAAACGAGGAGCCGGCGACCGGAGCCCTGCAAGCAGGCGAGTCCAGGGCCACTGGGAAGGCAAAGGGCAGGGTCTCCACCCACAGCAGACGCAGAGGCCGGTCGACAGCAGGGGCCACTGCTCTTTCGTTTCCTGCCTTTTCTGTACGTCTGGGGTACCTTGGAGTCGGTCTCAATACATACTAGACCAGGGTCACCGCCCTGTCCACAGACAAGAGTCAGCATCGTCCTGCAGGTATCTGCCCTCTATCATCTAGATGGAAGAAACTTCCAGTAGGTGATGCAGCTGGTGGTGCAGTAATCTGAATTTTGGGGGTGAGTGGGCAGGAAAGCAGAGGAAACAAACATTTACTAAGCACACATGCTAGAGGCGTGAAAAGCACAGCCTCACCTAGCTCCGTCTAACGGCATCTCTCTCCAGAGCTGGGATTCCTCGGAGGGTGAAGGATGTGTTTTCTATTGAAGTACATTGACATACAATGAACTGTACATATTTGAAGTGACCACTGTCACAAATATCCAGCCAGGAAGCCATCACCGCAAGCAGCATGGCCCTTGATAACCCTCCCCCACCTGCCCTGACCCAAGGCGACCACGGCTCAGCTTGGTCACGGCGGAGGAACTTCTGTTCACGGGAATGATATCATAAGGGACGGACTCTTCCCCTGACTGTTCCCACTCAGTGACGATTTGGTGACTCACCTGGTGGCTGCGGGTTTCCTCCTGTCACTGCTGAGCGGCGCTCCATCGGACAGGCGGATTAGAATTTGTGCCACCACTCACCTGCTGAGGGATGTTTGTGCTGGTTATTACAGATGCTGCAAACACTCATATCTAAGTTGTTTGATGGAGGAGTTTTCTCTGTAAACACCAGTAAGCGGAGGCTAGTCCACATGGCACCGGGGTGTTCAACCTCAGGAGAAACCACCAAACCGTCTTCCGTCTGGCGATCTCCTCAGAGTGCTTTTTATGTTCTGGAGCGCTTTATCAGATGTGTGCTTTTCTCCCAGGTTGTGGCTTGACTTTAGTTCCTGAAAGGCATTTACTGAAAAACAGAAATTCTTAATATCGATGAAGCCCAGTTTATCAATTGTTTCCTTTATAATTGTGCCTTTGATGATGTATCTAAGAAATCTTTGTCTAATCCAAGATCAGGAAGCTTCCATCTTCTGTCTTCTTCCTGTAGCTCTGTAATGTCAGGTTTTACACCCAGATGTACAATCTACTTTGAGTTCGTGCTTGGGGGATGCAGTGTGGCTGAAGCTCTCTGTCTGCATGTGGACACCCACGTCCCCCAGCACCAGCTCTCTCCAACTACCCCTTCTCTACTCCAGTGCCTTTGCACCTCTGCCGGAAACCAGTTCTCCTTGGGGTGGGGGGTCTATTTCTGCACTCTCTGGTCTGTTGGGTTGATGGTCTCCCGGATCCAAAGTCACGGTCTTGATCGCTGCAGCCGTAGAATCAGTCTCGAAATCAGGTTGTGTTAGTCCTCCAACTTTGTTCCTCTTTCTCAAAGTTGTTCTGGATACTCTAGGTCCCTCTCATTTCCATATAATTTTCATAATCTCCTTGTCAATTTCTAAGACAATTTACACACACAAAAGCCTGCTCAAGTTCTGATTAGTATCATACTGAATCTTCAGATCAATTTGGGGAGAACTGATATCTTAAGAATATTAAATCTCATGACTCATGAACATGACATATCTTTCATATTCTTCAGATCTTTCATTTGCCTCAGCAATATTTTATAGTTTTCAGTAAATAAGTCTTGCACAACTTTTGTCAGATTTATCCCTAAATCGTTCATATTATTTGAAGCTTTTGGAAATAATATTTTTTTTCAATTTCTGTGTGTTCCTTTTTGGAATATAGAAATTGAACATATTTTTGCATATTGGTCCTGTGTCCTACAACCTTGCTGAACTCAGTGATTAGTTCTAGTAGCTGTTTTTATTGACTGGAGTCTGAGTGGGGGCAGCCAGACTACAAAGAGCATGTGCTGTATTTTTCATCTATAGAAAACTCTAAAAAACATAGGCTAACCTATAGTGACTGAGTACCATCAGGACAGGGGGGCGAGAGGGGTTACGAAGGGCAATCAGGAAAATCTGGGGGTGATGGATATGTTAATTATTTTCTTTGTGGGTAATGGCTTCCCGTTTATATGCATATGTCAAACCGTACAAATATACACTTTAAACATGTAGTTTATTATGTGTCAATTAAGCCTCAAAAAGTTATTAAAAAAAAAACAAAAACAAGAACCTTTGCTAAGTAGGAACTCAATTCTCCCCTGATCCAAATACATGGAGTTACAGAGTGAGAACAGAAGAGACAGAAGGGAAGCAGAGCCTCACCAAGACTGTCACCTCCTTCAGGGCACGAGGAGGAGGGAACAGGAGGACCATTCACCCCAGCTACCCACCCTGGAGAGAAATGTGGACCAGGTGACAGTACCCAGTGCGTCCACAACTGTTTGACAGACCTAATGCGCAGAACATACTGATTGGGATCAATCAGTAAGGACACTGTCTCCTAGACCCGCAGACCTTCCCATCCCTTATCTATGAGTGACTGGATCATCACATAAGAGACAAACTTCAAAAAATGTAGATTTCCTATCATTATGATATGGATAAAATTCTGCATGTAAATCCATGATTCAAAATCTTTCTGTCACGCAAGGGTGATGGTCCAAAATAAAGAAGGTGAAACTCTTTAGAAATAAACACAAAAGACTAAGGTTATATTCAAAAATCTACCCATAAGTTCAGCTTAGGTAACATCTTACTTGATGACAGTTCCTATCAAACAGATGTGTGTGTCCATATAAAGGAGACGAGACCGGTCTGTGAAGATCAGAGACCAACATAAAGGCCAACAGGTGGAAGGTGGTGAAGGAAGAAACCTCTGGAAATGCGATGGGCCCGCCCACAAAACAGCGAGTGCCTTGTCCCGGCACCAAATCCTCCCTGGTGGGTTCCACAGGGAAGAGAAAGTGCACGGGGCTCCGTTCCAGCTCTGAGGGTCCGTGGTAGAAGGAGCTCAGAGGGTAACAGAAAAATGCGACTGTCTTGCTTTCCTGATGGCCTTGGTCTTAGGGGTTGACATCAGAGCCGCGTACAGGTCTGACCTCGACATAAGCCGTACAGCCTGCGCTGCACAGAGTGGACCTGACCTATTATTTTTCCGTAGCTGCAAACATGGCCCAGCAGAGGGCTCATACTCCTGGGGGGCTCTAACCATGCAGCCCTGCTGATACAGCAACGCCGTGTGTCACCCACACCCAAGGAAATGCCCACCCACATCAGTTGCTATTGCGTGCCAGGACAGAAAAAAAAAAAAAAAAACCACAAAGAAAAACTCTATTCTGGGTTTTTTCTCTTTTAAATCCAAAGTTAAAACATTATTTTCCTCGCTACGTAGGCTGCACATCGATGCTGGAAGAACGAGGTCTTGGGTCGGACTCCCGCACGCGGATGCTGGCCACTGGCTGGCCGTGCGACACTCACAGGTGGGACCCCATCCCCCATCTGACACCTGAGCAAACAACTACATAGTGTAAACCGCTGGACTCGGGCAGCAGTAGGGCAGCAGGGCCCAGATTCAAATGTGTCTGGAACAACCGCCCGTACCCTGTCCCTGGGCATGGACCATGCTTTCGATAGAAGGCTTTGTGAGAGGCCCCGCGCGGCACAGGGGATAGTGAAGGCAAGCTTGGGTGTGTGCTCCCAGGGGCAGGGATGTTCTAACTCCCTTCTGGATTCCCCAGGCCCCATACAGTGTGTGGTACAAAGTAGCTCCTTAAAAATTATCTGCTAGCTCTGTGTGTAAGAGGCATTCTTCCGGTACATATGAGAACCACTATTGCCCAGCACACTATGGGGGATGCCCGAGAAGGAACAATCCCTTTCCTCTTGGAATTTATAATTAGGAGGGTGAAAATCGGGGAAAGGCCTCTACGACAAGAGAAGGGAAGACAGGGCGCCTGGGTGGCTCAGTTGGTTAAGCGACTGCCTTCGGCTCAGGTCATGGTCCTGGAGTCCCGGGATCGAGTCCCGCATCGGGCTCCCTGCTCCGCGGGGGGTCTGCTTCTCCCTCTGACCCTCCCCCCTCTCATTCTCTCTCTCAAATAAATAAATAAAATCTTTAAAAAAAAGAGAGAGAGAAGGGAAGACAGAGGCATAAAGGTCCGTGATCAATGTCTGAGCCGTCCTTCGTGAACTCAGTATGGTAAGAACAGTACTCCTGTCCTGGCGCCGCTGTGGTCTAGGGACCCTGTCAGCAATCCACCCACGTTGCTGTAGGTCTCTCTCCCGACTTCGGCCTGAGGAAATCACCACACAGTGTCCGCGTTACACTAAGAAGCCAACTTGTCCAATCTCCCATCCAAGGAAGACTCCATCCTCTTCACAGATCACCTGGCAACTGACTGCCCAGCCTCTGCTAAAAGCTCTCCAGGAGCTGAGCACAATCTTCGTGCTGAGAAAAGTGCCACGGCCACCCAGCAAAGGCCAGAATGGGTCACAGAACCAAGAGCAGCGCCCAAAAGGACAGGGGAGGAGAGTGGGCAGCGGTGAGGCCGGACACGCCGGCTTTCCACCACAGGCCTCGGGGCACCCTCCTACAGGCTCCGGTCCCACACCCAGCACCACGCCTTGCTCGTGACAGCTCAAGGAGGATTTACTCCATGAAACGCCAGTGGTGCCGTCAGCAGGAGGACCCACAGCTGGAGCTGAGACAGGAGACGCTCTTTCAGTGTCTGTGCTCAAACGCGTCCCTGGGAAAACCCAGTCCCGAAGCCTTCCAGGTCAGAGCCGTTCAGTTCTCGGCCACTGCACAGGGCAACCAACACCAGGTACCAGCCTTTGGAGAAACCGCTGCACGTTTTAAAGATCAAAGAGGGAGGAACAGATTGGCAAATGGTTCCTCAGCTGTTGGATGCACCATGATTGCCGAGACATAAAACATTCTGGAACTGAAGCCCAGCGAGAACAAAGCCTGAGTGTGTGATGCTGGTTTTGATGCCAGGAAACACAGAATCCAAGCGACCTCCGGGTCTCTCACTGGGTGTCTGCTGGCAGAAACCTTTGTTGTTTCTGATACAACAGTAGCAGAGTTCTCTCTGTTTGCACACGGCTAGTTAATGTCTGGGATGGAAGCAGAATGCACAAAAGCAGCCTTCTGTCATTTCTAGACAACTGACGTGGGCATCACCCACGCCTGCGAAGTAGACACAGAGAAATGAAATCAGTTCTTCAGGCCCGTCGAGAGCCACCGCATCTCCTTCAGATCCAATCCCAGATTAAAACAGAATAAAAGAGCTAACAGAGGCTTGTGAATGCACTCCCACTCCGCCGACAAAGAGGCCCCTGCACAAAACCGTGAAGGGGGCCACCTCCCTGCAGCTCGGTGCAGACGCCCGGGCCCGGGCTCAGGCACGCCTGGCGGTCTGCTCCCACCCACCATGAGTGCCAATTCTGGCTGTGATTCTCCCCAGGCTGGAATGTCTCACAAGTCAACACGAGCTTTGGTTTCTAGAATTCTCAAGACTGCAGCATAGCAAGCCTGCCCGGGTCTCCACCTGCTGGCCTGGTCTACAGATCTGGGACTTGGCAGCCCCACCATCACATGAGCAATGCTTTAAAATAGACCGCTCTCGGTCCCCCCTTCTCCTCTCCCTCTCCCCCCCCATTTATATGTTATCTATAATCTCAGCATGATATTTCAAAGTATAAGTAAGAATTTGGGTTGTTTTTAAATGAATTTCTCATTGGTGAGATGTCTTCCTCTGACCTCAGGCCTCTGTGGGACTGGACCACTTGGGTTGTATTTTAATAGGGTTATAAATTGACAACAATCATCTCCCTCTCAACCCACAGGTGGTATAATCAAAGGAAATGTGATGTGGTAAGTGGGGGAGGGGGGCATCTGATACAGGCAGGGAACCAAGATATAACGTTTTATTCTCTTAATCAGAAAAATGTGGGTTTACAGGAGGCTTAGAGAAACTGAAAGGCAAAACTCATCGCAGATATATGCATGCAAGATAACAAGATGAACAAAGGATTACTTAAAGTAACAGTAAGACCACATAAAAGAAAAAAAGCCTGATCAAACAGGAACTGGAGAGCTTTCTACTTTGACCTACGGTCTGGAATGTTTTATGCAGCGTTGTAATCAGATGGTCCTTGAAACAGGCCCTCTCCTGAGCAAACTCCCCAGGGATTCTTCACCCAGAAATCCACTCGCTTATCCAATGCCATGGTACCTGACACTGAAATAAGAGGTTTCCTTGCTCAAATATTAATTTCGGATCTTAATATGATTATAGGCTTAGAAAATTCAAGAGGATCAACCACAACAAAATTAACAACAGGAAATTAATGAAGGATCGAACTCAAAATAAACCCACCAAAATTATGAGATATCCTAAGGCCACGTAGCGTCCTATGTCTAACGGCTCAGGGTTCTTGTATTCTCTGATGTCCCCTTTCCAGCGTCCTTGTCAGCTGTACGGTACCGTGATCGTGACAGTGATGACTGCCACTCACTCAGCTCCAGGGACTGAGCTACACAAGGTATGTTATTTGTCACATGTAACCTTAACAATGTCCCAGAAAGCCTTACCTTCAGTTTGTGGCCTAGAATACTCAAGTTTAGCGGGCCTAAATGTCTCACACACTGTTGCGTGTACAGCGAACGGAAAGCCTGGATTTCAGCCACGTCTCTCTGGATATAGAGTCCATGGCCTTCAGCGAAGGCACCTGTCCTGGGCACATGCCCATGGGAACGTCGGCCACACGATGAGCTGGGGCTTGGGCCCAACCCCCTCACCCTCTACCAGAAATGACTGGCAGCAGGTGTGTTGGTGTGAGGGGTGGCTTGCAGAAATGACATCAGCTACACAGAAAATGCTAGAACTACTAGCAAGCCGCTTCGGACCCTGTGAATCCGAGCGCACAGATCCACCAAGTCCAGCTACAAGTAGGGATGATGTCTTAGCTCCCAGAATAAACGCTCCCAGCACCTGCTCTAGAGTTTCAACGGGTGAAAACGCACACTGCTGCTTCAGCCGTCTAATTCAATGTCTCCCTGATGATGATCAGCAGTATTTACTCAGAATGTTTCTCCATTTTATTTTTGTCCTCACCCAGCTGACATTCTATTTTTCACTCATCTTTATTTAGTTTCTTTCACATTTTGTATTGTTTTATTTGGGTTCTTATTTTTATTCTCACTTTTATACCCATTTTAGCAGGATAGAGATGTTCTACCCTTTGCTCCCTTTAGAATTGGCTCTCCGTCCTCACTGGGGTTGGGTTTAAGATCAGGCTTGGTATCTAGCACACCCCAACCGTGGGCATGTTGGCAAAGGGCTGCCGGTTTCCAGGGCTGCACCCCCGGTGGGCTCGCGGCGTGGCCTCATGCAGAGGGACGAGGTGTGGGGCAGGGAAGTATAGGGGGCGGTACTTGGGGACCTTCATTTTTCTCTCAGTTTAATGAAGGGAAGGGATGAGCAGGTGGGAGTGAAAAGTCTCCAGCAGGTCACCTGCATAGAGAGCTATGCGTTTTCATGATTTTACTTTTATAAAACAGTGACTGTATATAGGAGAAAAGCTCCATGTACCCCCACCTACCCCCAAAAAACATAAATTTATATTCTTAAAAATGGGGTGTGCTCATGAAAAGGTCTCACCATCACTAATCATTTGGGGAACACAAATCAAAACCAGATGAGATCCCACCTCACACCCATTAGAATGGCCACTATCACATCAAACACACAAAATCTCAAGTGCTGACGAGGATATGGAGGAACGGGAACCACTGTGCACTGTGGGTGGGAATGCAAGCTGGTGTAGCCACTGGGGACATCAGTGTGGAGGGTCCTCAGAAAGTTAGACACAAAACTGCTGAATGATCCAGCGATCCCAATTCCAAGATTATACCCCAAAGAACTGAAAACAGGAACGTGAATAGGTATTTGCAGGCCCTGTGTTCGGAGGAGCCCAAATCGGAAACAACACAAGGTGTCCACTGACGAATGACAGGATCAACAACACGTAGTGTTACTGAGCCTCAGAAAGGCAGGAGGCTCCGACGTGTGCTACAGCATGGATGAACGTGAGCACATGATGCGGAGATAAGCCAGACACAGAAGGGAACTGTAGGATTCCACTCAGGTGAGGTTCTTGGAGCCACCAAGTTCACAGAGACAGAAAGTAGATGGTGGGTGCCAAGAGCCAGGGAGGGGGACGGGGGTTAACAATTAATAGGGACAGAGTTTCAGTCGGGGAAAGTGACGAAAATGTCTGGAGGTAGATGGTGGCGATGGTTGCCCAGCACTGGGAATGAACTCAATGCCACTGAACTGGACACCTAAATATGGTTAAAATGGCAAGTTTTAACTTATTAAAAAGTTAAACTTTAAAAAGGGGGGATATTAACTTCTTCTGGTGGCCTCCAAACACAAATTTGATGCAGGCCTACCAGGGACTGGAATGTGGGAAGTCAAGATACAGTCGGTGGCACAACAGACGCTGGGTGAGGCCCGGCGTGGTCAGCTGGCGGGAAGGGCGGGGGAGGGGTGGAGGGGCACCAAAGGCAACACCCCTGGGGACGGAATCCGCCAAAGGAGGGGTGGGGAGTACACCGAGTGCCCCAGACCGGCCGCTGCCGCCTCCCGCATCACTAATCTGCGGGACTCCGTGAAACCACTGTAGTTAAGGATTCAGGAGGGAAAGACACGTGTGCACACACGCTCATGCAGGCATGTGCACGCACTCACACAGACATGTGCACACACGCATGCCTGCACCCTCGTACACACACACATAGAGATTTGTGCATGCACGTGTGTACCTGCATACTCTGACACCCTCACAGATTCATGCACACACGTGTGTCTGCACACTCGGACACACTCACACACATGCAGCTTCGTGCATGCACTGTGCACCGGCACACTTGTACACACTCAGATTCATGCACACCCGTGTGCGCCTGCACACTGGTACACGCTCATGCACACGCAGCCTAACATGTCTGTGTGGCCAGCAACACCCTGCTTTCTACTAGATGTGTCACAGGCAGGATCAAAACAGGCTGACCTCCACTGGGGATGAATCCTAAAATGACACTTTGCAGATACAGCTCAGTGGAAGCCCCAGAAGCAGCCTTGCCCTTTGCCCATCTCGGTCTCAGCTGCAGATCGCCTTGTCCCCTGGCCCTACATATTCCGGAACAAAGGGCGACACGGGGGAGGCCATCGGGAGAGAGGGGCTCTCCGGCATCGGACTTGCCAACATCACTGCTTCCTGCCAGTGTCAAACACGGGCCTGAGTCAACTCGCCGTCCGGTGCTTCCTGGGGGGAAGGACTCACTCCACAGGGAGACCCCTGGCAGGTCCGCCGGGACCAGTCCATCAGGGCCAGCGCCCCCACACCGGGACAAATGGATGTGCCGTGCCTCCTGGGGAGGACACACTCCTCTGGTGCTGCTGCCCTACGTGCAGAACTGGGATCCAATCCCGCGGAAACCTCACACCCAAACCAAGGTGTTCTTCAAAAACATCGGGAAAGACGAGGGAAGTCTAAAGCACGATTTCCAGATCTACGGAGAGGATTCTGAGAAGACAGAAGTCCACAGATGGCATGACTGGGACAGCTGACCACCGTGTAACAGCTCATGCTGTGGAATCAAAGCGAAGCGTGTTGGTCTCCACGTCACACCGTCACCCTAACACACATGGCACACACAGAGAAGAGGCCCCCGCATGGAGACGGAGGCAGAGACGGGTGCTGTGTCCACACCCCACGGAGTGCCAGTGATCACCAGCAAGCCCCCAGACGCAGGGGGACAGGGACAGACTCTCTGGCACGGCCTCAGAGGGAACCAAGCTGCCCCACGCTGACTGCGGACCTCCAGCTCCAGAGGGACAACGTGGAAGGTAAGTGCCAGGCCATGTGAGCTACCCGGTCCCTGGCTGTCACAGCGACCTGCACGGGCTGAGCCAGGGACCATTTGGGGGGCTTCGGTTTCTGCTCAGAATGAAACGGAGGGCAGGCACGGGGGAGCTGTGAGCAGAGGAGGGCCGTGACCGGAGGGACATGGGAGGTGGGTTCCTCCAGTTTCAGGATCAGTAAAGACCACAGGGGGAGGGGCGAGGAAGAAGACAGAACAGCAGCTTGGGCCAGGGCAGGGGCAAAGGTGCGGGAGGAGCTCAGCAGGACTCCGGGTATTTCTTCAAGGCGAGCCAGCAAGAGCTCCTCCTGGGGGAACATGGGTCTGAGCCTGGGTGGCTGCAGGTCTGGGGAGGAACTCAAGCATCCCATTCGGACAAGAGGAGTCAAGATGTCTGCAAACATCCCAGCGGCACCGACAGCCAGACAACAGGTTGCACCAGCTGCAGGTCGTGAAGGCACTGGGCGTCGTGAGCCACTGGCGGGGAGGTGGGACCTGGCGTCTGAGCGCACCCTGGGCACCCCAGCTCCAGGCACAGCAGCAGCAGGAGGGTGTCCGGGTCAAGGGCCGGCTGAACACCATGGAAGTTTCCTTATCTAACAGGGGCTGTGAGATCAGCCAGCACCCCTGGTCTGGGGCCTCCCCGGAAACGGGAACTGAGGACTCCCCGCTTCCGTGTCTGGCCGTTCTTCCTGCCCACTCTCCTATGCACTCATCCTGTGTGCTTCAGCCTCAGGCCACGGGGTCTGGAAGACCAGTGGCTCTTCCCACTTCCTGCCTCCTTAACGTCTTCCCCCAGCTCAACAAAGAGCCACCAGGCCGCATAGGGCCCCAGTGGCCTGCGATTCGTGCTCCTGCCCGCCTGTGGGGACGGATGAGGGGAGGGAGGAAACAGCCAAGGACCCACTCTGACCGCTGCCCAAGAAACGTGCCACCACCGGGCATGTCAAGTCTCGGAGATGGGGCTCCGAACACCCGACTGGTCCCTCCTGCAGCAGCTAGAGGGCCGGCAAAGCGAGTCCAAGCTGCCCAGCAGACTCACCACATGTGTTCACATGGTCTGCCACATGCCCGGTCACCGGCTGCCGGGCCACGTCAGCACGAAGGGGGAGAACTAGCGTCTCAGAAAACCCAGGCCTCACACCAGTGGAGCCCCACGCCACATGCAGGGGGGGGCAGAAAACCCCCTTTGCTAACAGAACGGAAGCCCAAGCTGAGATGTGCCTACCTCCTGCAACCTCCTGCTACGTGCCAGAGCTTCACACAGAACTGCGTGATCTCAAAGCCCGTGGAAAGAGGCAGAGGGGCGCCTGGGTGGCTGAGTTGGTTAAGCGACTGCCTTCGGCTCAGGTCGTGATCCTGGAGTCCCGGGATCGAGTCCCTCATCGGGCTCCCTGCTCGGCGGGGGGTCTGCTTCTCCCTCTGACCCTCTTCCCTCTCATGTGCTCTCTCTCTCTCATCCTCTCTCTCAAATAAATAAATAAAATCTTTTAAAAAAATAAATAAAAAAAAAGAAAGAGGTAGAAATCCAGCCAAGTGCCCTCCCCCAAGTGGGAAGGAGACTGAACACTGGAAGAAAGAGAAAAACGAAATGTCTGTGTAGCGAGAACACTCTTCTCAAGAATAACTTATCACCAACAGGAAATATATAATTTAGAGAAATATGAATAAATGGAAAATTTGTTTATAATTGGCAATTAATACAGGCTCATTATGCTAATCCAAGAGTTAGGAGGAGGCCAGGATTGCTGTTAATGACTTATAATTGGGTTAATTTGAGGCTGCTCACTCCCTCCCCACAGAGCAGGACGGTCGCTGGGGGTGCACATCACGTAGGTCAGGTTGGGGCAGTGCCGCCTGAGGGACAGGAGAGGGGGCCAGTCACAGGAGTCCCAGAGCTGGTCCTCAGCCCAGGACACAGGCATCCACGACTTGGCCTGTGGCAACAGCCCACAGAACCCACACAGTGATGCCACGCGTCGGGTGAACGGGCTTGGAATCACAAGACCCTCCCAGACCTCCCTGCAGACAGGTAGCTAAGTGACAGGCCCCAGGATCTGCTGGGGAGCTTTGTCATTCTCTGGAAACTGCCTCTCATGGTGGGGGGTTTATTAAAATCGCTGGTTCAGCCAACTAACATTTGCAGGTTCCCCAAACACAGCAGGTTATAGGTGCCTGCACAGGCCCATCCACACAGAATGCCAATAGCACGCAGCCTTCCCTTTGGGCTGACCGCACTAAGCATTCGGGGACCCCTCACACACTCACCTTACTGTGTGCTCAGCAGCGCGACTGAGGAAGCCGGCAGCTGCCGTGTGTGCAAGATCCAGCCAGTCTCAGAGCTGGTCAGCATCTGAGCCAGGGTGGTGGACCCCTTGGCCACAGAGCCTCCCCCACCTAGAACGCGAATGCCTTCAGCAGGCGGCATCGCCTCCCCTTCTATTCGTGTTCCCAGAGCAGTCTTCGGCCGAACTAGGCCATCAAAGAAATGAAGTTCAGTCACACTCAGTTCGGACCGCCAGGCTTTAGAACATTCTGCTCAATGACCAGTGGGCAGTAGGAATATGGGTCTGAGTGGGGCAAAGAAGCAAGTCTAGAGCTAAAGATTTCAGGGTGAACTAAGGTACAAATTGTAGTTAAAGACAGAAGAATGTAAAGAAAAACTAAAGAAGGCAGAAGACAGAACCTGAATGCTTGTTTAAAAGCTTGCCATAGGGGCGCCTGGGTGGCTCAGATGGTTAAGCGGCTGCCTTTGGCTCAGGTCATGATCCCAGGGTCCTGGGATCGAGCCCCGCATCGGGCTCCCTGCTCGGTGGGGAGCCTGCCTCTCTGCTTACTTGTGCTCTCTCTGTATCTCTCTGCCAAATAAATAAACAAAATCTTAAAAAAAAAATAAAATAAAATAAAATAAAAGCTTGCCATAACCCCACCCCGAGGCCACTGGTCCCTAGAGAGCCTGACCTGTCCATTCTTTCCTCTAGTAACACAGATCCTTGTGTTTGTGATGACAGAAAAGTGGCATTTTTCCTGCTCAAACCCCAGATTTTGAAAAGAACATTCATGGAAGCAAGGCAAATTATCATCTTTAAAACAAGAACTTTCAGAATCTAGGATTACATTTAAAAAAGGCAATGGTATGTCATACTTATAACATCCCCTCTGGAATCCCTAAAAAAGACAAAATAGAGACTTCCAAGCAAACAGAGAGAAGACACAGACACAGGCCACCACCACAGTTCACCTGCCCCCGGAGGAGAAGTGACACCGAGCTACACACCCGTCTCCACATGGCGATCGAGGTCATCGTGCGCGAAGAGCAGGGGAAGCGGCCCAGCATGGGACATGAGGTCACACAATGCCTCAGCGCTTCAGAAAAAGGGAGAACCTGCTAACCCCCTGCCACAAAGATCAGAAGCTGTCTCCTAAACACCGTGGCTAGGGTCACCAACAGTCCCTCTGCAGCTACATCCCGCGGCCTCTGTGGCCCCGGCCTGGCCCAGCCGCGTTTCACACTTCAAATGTGCCCTCGGCGCCAGGGGCTCTCTGGCCACCCTCTGCCTCCACACTGGGGTCCACGGAGCTTGTCACACGACGTTTTTTTGTGCGCACCCTTCATGCTCTCCCCAGCTGCGGAAGCTGCTCCTGACTCTGCCTCACTCAGCCCCCCACATTCAGCCAATCCCCACATCCTGTCAATTTTGGTTCCTAAATGTTCCCAAGTATCACTTTTCCCCATCCCAACTGTTTCCCCATATCAGATCACCAACATGCCTCATCAGATTCTGTAGCCAACTCCTCACTCACCTTCTCCTCCATCCTGGAGGCGCTGCTCCCCACCTCACTGCCCCTCCGTCCAATTATGCATCCAACCACTTACCCACCCACCCACCCATCCATTCATCTACCCATCCATCCACCCACCCACCAGCCTATCCATGCACCCACCCATTCCTCCATCCAGCTATTCCCCCAACCATCACCCATCCATTACCCATCCACCAATCCACACACCCATCTATCCACGACCCATCCACCCATTCATCTACCCGCCTACCAGACTATCCACCCACCCACCCATCCCTCCATCTGTTCCCCCATCCATCCATCATCCATCCATCTATCCACGACCCATCCGCACACCCATCCACCCATCCGCTTGTCTACCCAGCCATCCATCCATCCACCCATCACCCACTCATCTATCCTTCAGGCCATCCACCCTCCCATCCTCCCATCCTTCCATCCGGTGGTCATAACACAGTCAGTGTGCACCACCTAAAGAGGAGTCTTACACCTTTTCCCACAACGGCTCCTCACTGATGGTAAAGTACAAACTCCTCAACGTGATAGACAAGGTCCTTCGCTGTCACTTCTTGCCATCTCTCCACCCTTGCTCTCCAAGCTTCACACAACGAGTTCATCTCATTCTCAAGCAGGCTGTGCTCCAGGCCTCTTACCTCTGTCCACTGCTCCGCACAACCCGTCACAAGGTGCTGTCCTGATCACCCTGGGCCCTTCTAAGTCAGCTTTCAGGTCTTAGCCAAGTTGTGACTTTCTCGGGAAGAATTCCCCAGATCCCTCACCCACCCTACCCCAAGTCTAGAGCAGTAACAGTGTCAACCTCAGAACATTTCTTTGGGCATTAAATAAGATTCTGCCTGTCAAACACTTAGCATAGTTCCTGTTACATAAATGTTCAAAACCTGCCAGTCGTCAAATAGTCCCATGAGTTGCTCCATGAAACCAAATATCCCATCAATGAAACCTTTCCCAACCCCACAAGATGGGCGTCCATAGCATCTACACACACCCCTGCTACAGACCCTCCCACACTACACATGTTCTATCAGTGTTTAATCTGTATCTCCCTTCCACTAACTCGGGCCCCTCAAGAACAAGGCCTGGCACGACTCCTACCTGGAACGTAGGCGTCGGCGTGCACAGGATGAATACCCACGTGTGCAACTGTTCTCACGGTCACCTTCCAGAGGCGGAAACAGGCTTGCAAACGTTAAGAAATGGACCCACACTTACCTTGTGATTAAATAAATCCACCCTCTGACCAACTCCAGTGCACAATGCACTTCCCAGGGATAGGAGTTTCCTAAACCAAGGAAGAGTAAAGGGAATTCCAGCCCCAAGAAAGGCATGTGGAAAGTCCAGAGCCTTGAAAGGGCAAGGTGGGATGGGGGTCAGAGTGCAAGTCCGCACGGCTGGAGTGGGGGGCACATGGCGGAGCCGAGGGAGGCAAGACCAGGGATGACATGGCGTCTGCCTGAAGGGCCTTCGTCCACAAGATGACGGCTTTTTCCCCACACACACCTGGGGGCCAGCAGAGCCAGGAAGAAGGGGAACTGGAAAGAGCAGGGTGTGGAGGGAGACCAGTGGTGAGGAGCCAGGGCAGGGCTGACGCAGCGTCTGATTCAGAGACACAGAGGTGCAGGGACGTGGGAGGGGAGGGCAGAGTCGGAGGATGCCACCGGGTGGGAGGGGAGATGAAAACTGACGGTCAGATCACACAAGCAGGGCGAGGGGGAGAGGGAAAGGATGAGGCCGCTCTCACATGTCGGGTCTGAGGCACCTAGCAGGTACAGGGCGCAGGTTCTGGGCCTCAAGACAGCAGTCGGCTTGGGGTCCATGTCAAGAGCCCCCAGCGCACGGTGGATGAAAAGCCTTCACCAAGACCGGGACCCAGGCGAGGGAAAGAGCAGGGAGGTGGTGCTCACGCGGGGCACATACATGCATCAGGAGTTGCTCAGCAAATGGCAAGAAAGGGAGAGGGGGAAAGAAATCTCAAGGTCACACTGAAGACATCCTTGAACATTGTATCAGGAAGCTGCAGCTCTTTTAACTGAGTTGCCTAACCCGTTTTTAGGTAATTCTGTACGCCTAAGCTGCTGCCTCTAGTAAGGGACAGTCTGTGAGCGTGAGCACACACCACCACCATCAGCACGTGGGCTCTGTGAGGTACGTGTTTGTGGAGTGATGGTGCACATCCAGGCAGGAAGCTCGTACGTCTGTCCACACTCATTTCTGACTGGCTCTGGAAGCTTCCCCGGCTGTGGCGCAAGGCGCCGTGTGCAGATGCACGCACGGAGGGGATGGCCCCATCTGGGCCAATCCAACCTCGTCTAGGAACACAATGATGAGAACACCCACTGCAAGCTTGCTCTGACATTCCCAAGGCAGAACTCACCTGCTTGCCCTGACCACGGTATGATGTCGCCATTGGCCAAGAGCGAGCACGAATGGTCTGCCTGGTGAGATGCGCAACCTGACATGGGTCGGAATCAAATGGTCATCCACGGTGTGGGGGGGTAGGCAGAGACCAGTGACCAGTGACAAGTCACAGAAAGGGGAGGCTGGGCCATGGGCACGCACAGGCCCAAGGGGAGACTCAGCCTTGGGCAGCGGGGGGGGGGGGGGGGGGGCGGTTTGCCCGGGGAGCAGTAAGGACCGCACGGGGCACAGATCATGGGGCATCACAGAGAGCGCAGGTGATGGCGGCCGGGAGGGCTGGTGGGTCCATGAGCTCAACCCCAACAACCCAGCCTGTGCCAGATGGGAAGACACAGAACAGTTTCCGAGGGAGGAGAGAGTAGGTGGGTCTGCGGTGGCTGCCATCACGCTGGGGCCAGTGAGGGGACAGGCTAGACACTGGGGACGGTGCAGGAGGCCGGCGGACTTGCTGCAGCTTGGGAGGAAGGAAAGGCCGTAGGAAGGCAGTGGCTGGGACACATACTAAGAACACAGGGAAGAGATGGGATGCAGCTAAGCCTGACTTGGCTTTAACCTGAATTTTTTAAAGTAATGGCACGTAAATATTCGCTGGCTTATTCCTTATGTCCCTAACAAGACACAGTGGCTAGCTCAACATCCGTTCTCTCAGAGCAAGAGTTTTCCATTGTTTCAAACGTCAAATCAGAATTCTACTCTGCAGCCAGCGCAGCTCTAGAGTCGGGGGCCCGACATCCCGTCCGTAATGTCACACGGGAGCCGAAGGGGGAAAGCAGCTGGAGCCGCTCCGGCGTGGGGGACAGGCCACTGGCCGCGGCATTGACGGAGAGTGCTGGGAACGAGAAACGGTTCGGGTCAGGCACTCGTGGACACTGCGGTGCGGGAGGGAGGTAAGCCTCCGTGACAGGCAGCCTGCACCCTGGGACGTGGCGCTTACAAGTCTGGAAGCTAGGGAGCTCGTGGCAGCAACGGACCTCACAGAAGCTAGCGAGGGAGCTGGGGGCACCGGCACTCGGGGGACAGAGAGGGCTCACTTACCCGGCACCGCCAGCAGGGGCCAGCTGCTGGAGGGATGCCCGGACGGAAAGCAGGAAAGCAGCAGTCAAAAGGGGCAGCAGACGCGGCGGGACAGTGCAGGCCGAGCGAGGAGCTCCGAGGACGGTGCGGTCAACGGGCTGAGTGCCCTAGAGAGGCACGAGCATGGCAGCTGGAAAGTCTCCGCCGGACGTGGTGGTTCGGAGGGCATTAGTGACCAAAGCAACACACTTACAGTTTAACTCATCAAAATGTCCTTTCCTGATGTCAAGTTCCAGGCTTCTGAGAAGGTGGTCATCAGAACTCGGGAAATAGCAGCTTCTCGTGACCGCAAGGTCATACAGCAACCATGTGCGTCTCGTGGCCCCCGCCCCGGCCAAATCTGGGACGTCATCTTGAACATCGAAATAAATAATGACGGTAATGGATGATAACCCACTGAATAAGAAAGAATTAAAGAGTCTGTATAGATGTAAATAAATAATAAAGACACGGGGGGACAGACATCTCTTCCTTACAGTGGAAAGCCCACGTTTGTCTCGGACATACGTTCATCATGCTGTGTCCTATTGTTACATCAACAGCACCTAACACCTGAGTAACAGACACAGAAGAAATGAGGGGGTGAGAAAATCACCCATAGGCGCCAGAACTGAGGGCAGACGGAGAGCGAGGAACGGACCATGTCCACGGGTACGATTACTAAGTACACAGAGCACAGTGTGACTTTCCAGTCAAGCAGCCTGGGAGACTACACCCTAGCCCAGGGCTCATAGCCAGCATGCGCAGGGTCCCAGCAACCAAGCTCAGGCCTCTGGGCGGGAGACACAAGACACATCTAAGCCCTGCCCCACATGCAGAAGCCCCCAGCAAATCCAAAGAAGGTCAAGAAAGCCCAGGAAAAGCTGTGGACTGTTCCAAATTGAAGAGCACAAAAGAAACAAGACGCCAACATGCACGTCCTGGTCCTGCGTCAGGGCTGGATAGGAAAGGGAACAGCTCTAAATGTCAGCGAGCATCACCTGGGCTTACCCCAGTGCTGCCAAATCCCCCGCTGCATCCGAATCCCAACATGGTATGTCAGAGCTTGCCGGCCAGCCCCCTCCTGGCATCCCTGGTTCAGCAGGTCTGGGGTACAGCTGAAAATACACATTTCTAGCAAGTTCCCAGGAGATGCTGCAGCTGCTGACCCAGGGACCTCACTTGGAGAACCACTGGATTAATAATATGACTGGGTCAGGACATCTGGGTGGCTCAGCTGGTGAAGCATCTGCCTTCAGCTCAGGTCATGGTCCCGGGGTCCTGGGATCAAGGCCCACGTTGGGCTCTTGCTCTGCGGGGAATCTGCTTCTCCCTCTACTGCTCCCCCTGCTTGTGTGCTCACTCACCCTCTCTCTCTCTCCTTCTGGCAAATAAATAAAATCTATAAAAAAAAATTTTTTTTAACTAAAAATTTAAAAAAAGGGTGCCTGGGTGGCTCAGTTGGTTAAGTGACTACCTTCGGCTCAGGTCATGATCCTGGGGTCCTGGGATCGAGTCCCACATCGCGCTCCCAGCTCAGCGGGGAGCCTGCTTCTCCCTCTGACCCTCTCCCCTCTCATGCTGTTTCTCTCTTGCTCGCTCTCTAATAAATAAGTAAAATCTTTAAAAAAAATAAATAAAATAAATAAAAATTTTAAAAAATAATATGACTGGGTCAATGTTAAATTTCCCCATGTTGACAATTACAGCATATGTGTGTAAAAGCATAGCTTGTTCTTAGTCAGTGCACACAGGGGTAGAGGGGCCTGACTCAATCTCAAACTGTCCAAATAGTGCGTGCGTGCATGTGTATGGACATGTGTGTGCATGTGCATGCGTGTGTGGAGAGAAATGATAAACAGCACAAATTGTACATGATGAGCCTAGCTAACGGGCATGCAGAAATTTAGTGGATGACTGCGGCTTTTAAGACTGAAATTATATCAAAATTTGCCAAAATTATGTAAAAATAAAATTCCTCCCTTCTGCAGCTCTTACCAGTGGGGAGACCTCACTAACAGGGATTCTAAGTGTGCTTTTGCACACCCAGCACAGCACATCAAGTGCTCCGAGACACGCAGGAACCCCAGCAGTCTAAGAACCTCTCAATCAGGGCCGCCTGGGTGGCTCAGTTGTTAAGCGTCTGCCTTCGGCTCAGGTCATGGTCCCAGGGTCCTGGGATCGAGCCCCGCATCAGGTTCCCTGCTCAGCGGGAAGCCTGCTTCTCCCTCTCCCACTCCCCCTGCTTATGTTCCTTCACTCGCTGCGTCGCTCTCTGTCAAATAAATAAATAAAATCTTAAAAAAAAAAAAGAACCCCTCAATCCGTAAGCAATGGGGTGTGTGCATGCCTATTTCTGCCGAGAGGGTCACTAGCTTTCAAAGGAAGAGCACTGAACTACAGTGTCCACAAAAACAGAATCACAGCATCACACAGGACAGAGACTTGGACTCTAAGCAGAGAAGCCCTCCAGCCCTCTCCACCCGATTTGATTCGGCGAGCCCGGGCTGCAAGGCCGGCCACGCCGTGAGACTGTGGCACACATGTTCGCAGCGGTCACCATCTCCGGCCATTGGGGGCCCAGGCCCTACTGGTCATTAAAAACTTGGAACCACCACCCACCATACAAGGTGCCCAAGGAAAAGAGCAAAGGGCTTCCTCTCTCTACGGGGAAGTCCACACAGCTCAGCAGAGGTTTGGTGTGTGACAAGTGCATGGACACGGAGCAGGACTCTGCTGTCCCAGCAGACTCAGCCGGCCGCAGGGTCCGCACACAGTCCGGCTCCCAAGTCCGCTCCCTGAGGTTCTCCTGTCGTGCCTTGGACAGAACCGGAAAGGGCCAATGTGTCATCAGCGACCCTGCACTCCATGTCTTCAGGCAGAGGCAAACAGAAGATTCTTCTCTAACTCCTGAGGCCTGCCCCAAAGACCCCAGATCTCCAACAACCCCTCCACACCCCAGCACAGCATGTTGTAAGACAAGCGCTTCTGTGTAAAGGACCACAGGCTGCCGTGGCAGCCTTCCCGACGGGGCACCTGCAGCCATCGGCAGCAGAGGGGGGCCAGGGGAGCCCGCCTGCACGCGAGGCCACGCGAGGCCGCCAGCGCCTGGTGGCTGCACAGCAGAGGGAGCAGACACTCGGGGAGGGTGAGTTCTTAGTCTAGCATCGATCTCCACCTTAATCCCCCCGTAATTACACACCATTAATTACCTGTCCTGTTATTTTGCTGGCGACGAGCAAGAAGAGAAATCCTGCTACTGTTATATGGACACACTGTCCGGCCCCCGTTCCCCACGGGGCAGTAAATTCCGCCACTTTCTGCTGCGGATGTCACGAAGGCAGCACGTGGGCCGAGACGGCCCTTTCGCTCGCGGCAGGGAGATTACGGCAGATGTGGCGGCACGATGACATGGTAGGAAGGTTGGACAGGAATGAAAGGCAGGGTGAGGGGTGCTGCGGGGTCCAGGCTGGAAGCTTCCAAGCATTCCGGTGCTTGGACAACCTGAGGGCCACTCTAGGCCCTCTCTGCCCTGAGCCGCTTTGCCCTCCAACAACTCAGACATCCTTGGACAGGTTATTGGAGCCCCACTCTGTACCCACAGGGACGTGTCACAGGCTCCTCCCACATAAGCTTGTCTTCAGCTGGTTAGGCTGGTAACAGAAAAGAAAGTCTAACGTTGAAAACACTTTTTTTCCAAAATATCTCCTTCCTATAAGGGTGGGGGGAACAGAGGTTTTAGGAAAATATGACTTTAGAGCCCAAAGGGGCGCTGCTGGCTGGAGCACCCCACACTCCCTTCACTCAGAAGACCCTCGGGACCCAGTGTCACACCTGATTCCGGCACTTTCTGATGGTGGGACTGCAGGCAAGGGCCACCATCCCCTCATCCACGACACAAGGTGACAACAGCATCTTCTTCCCCCGTTACATTTGCAGATGAAAGGAAAAGGCAATCGGCAAAATGCCAGGTGCACATTAAATGCTCAATAAACGTCAGCAATCTTTCATAAACTGGGCAGGACTGCCCACACGTCTGTCCATCCCTCCCTGACCACGGCCACATATCTCTAGTTTCTAGAGCTGAGAAGGTGAAGTGCCCCACCACAACCAGGAGACTGTCTACCCTGCAACACCCACCTCTGACCGCAACCCTACTTCCCTTGGTCAAAAATCCGAAATCTTAACAACCAAGGTTTCATTTGGGGCAAGAAAGCTCTTTTTCCAACGCCACCGTAGAGAGCGCGGTAGCTGTGGGCAGAGGACCTGGACCCCAGGGCCCAAAAGAAGATGCCCACCAGTGGGCTGTGGACAGCCCAATGCCTGAGCCTCCTCAGGAGCCGCAGGAGGTGGTTGTTGGGGGTGGGGAGGGCCGAAGAACAAAGGGGGAGACTCCACCTCACTCCCCCCCCATCTGTGACGAGCACTTCTGGTTCCAGCGAGCTCCAGGTCCGTAACCTGGCCCTCATGTCGCTCACACCGTCTCGTGAGGTTTGGGATGAGCGACTCTGGTCCACAACACAGGCTCATCACAGAACATCTGCCAAGGACCAGACCCATCCAATGTGGGAGCCACCAGCCACGTGTGGCAACTCAAGCTTGACTGAATTAAAATTAAAACTTCAGTTTCTTGGTCACCCTGGCCACATTTTAAGTGCTTACCAGCCAGCACTGGACAGCAGTCAGCACCATCTGAACACCCCTGCCGTCACAGAAAGCTCCACCAGACAGCCCAGTTATAGACCCATAAAACCCCCAGAAGCACGTGTGACAGGGTGCCTGGCTGGAGGGACACAGGTGAGTAAGCAGAATGATGGCTGTTCTGTTACAGGCAATACAATGGCACTAAATTCATATCTTTCAATAGTTACCCTGAATGTAAACGGACTAAATGCCCCAATCAAAAGACACAAGCTATCAGATTGGAATAAAAAACAAGACCCATCGATATGCTATCTGCAAGAGACTCATTTTAGACCCAAAGACACCCCCAGATTAAAACTGAGGGGGTGGAAAACCATTTACCATGCTAATGGACACCAAAAGAAAGCTGGGGTGGCAATCCTTATATCAGACAAACTAGATTTTAAAACAAAGACTGTAATAAGATTTGAGGAAGGACACTATATCCTACTTAAAGGGTCTAGCCAACAAGAAGATCTAACAATTGTAAATATCTATGCCCCAAACATGGGAGCAGCCAATTATATAAGCCAATTAATAACAAAATCAAAGAAACACATCAACAACAATACAATAATAGTGGGGGACTTTAACACCCCCCTGACTGAGACGGACAGATCATCTAAGCAAAAGATCAACAAGGAAATAAAGACTTTAAATGACACACTGGACCAAATGGACTTCACAGACATATTCAGAACATTCCATCCCAAAGCAACAGAATACACATTCTTCTCTAGTGCCCATGGAACATTCTCCAGAATTGATCACATCCTAGGTCACAAATCAGGTCTCAATCGATACCAAAAGCCTGGGATCATTCCCTGCATATTTTCAGACCACAATGCTTTGAAACTAGAATTCAATCACAAGAGGAAAGTCGGAAAGAACTCAAATAGATAGAGGCTAAAGAGCATCCTACTAAAGAATGAATGGGTCAACCAGGAAATTAAAGAAGAATTAAAAAAATTCATGGAAACAAATGAAAATGAAAACACAACTGTTCAACACCTTTGGGATGCAGCAAAGGCTGTCCTAAGAGGAAAGTATATAGCAATACAAGCCTTTCTCAAGAAACAAGGAAGATCTCAAATACACAACCTAACCCTACACCTAAAGGAGCTGGAGAAAGAACAACAAATAAAGCCTAAACCCAGCAGGAGAAGAGAAATAATACAGATCAGAGCAGAAATCAATGAAGTAGAAACCAAAGAACAGTAGACCAGATCAACGAAACTAGGAGATGGTTCTTCGAAAGAATTAATAAGATTGATAAACCTCTGGCCAGATTTATCAAAAAAAAAAGAAAAACGAACCAAATAAATAAAATCATGAATGAAAGAGGAGAGATCACAACCAACACCAAAGAAATACAAACAATTATAAGAACATATTATGAGCAACTATATGCCAGCAAATTAGACAATGTGGAAGAAATGGATGCATTCCTAGAGATGTATCAACTACCAAAACTGAACCAGGAAGAAATAGGAAACCTGAACAGACCCATAACCAGTAAGGAAATTGAAACAGTAATCAAAAATCTCCCAACAAACAAGAGCCCAGGGCCAGATGACTTCCCAAGGGAATTCTAAGAAACATTTAAAAAAGAATTAATACTTATTCTTCTGAAACTATTCCAAGAAATAGAAATGGAAGGAAAACTTCCAAACTTATTTTACGAGGCCAGCATTACCTTGATCCCAAAATTAGACAAAGACCCCATCAAAAAGGAGAATTACAGACCAATATCCCTGATGAACACGGATGCAAAAATTCTCACCAAAATACTAGCCAATAGGATCCAACAGTACATTAAAAGGATTATTCACCACGACCAAGTGGGATTTATTCCTGGGCTGCAAGGTTGGTTCAACATCCACAAATCAATCAATGTGATACATTACATTAACAAAAGAACGAACAAGAACCATATGTTACTCTCAATAAATGCAGAAAAAGCATTTCACAAAGTACAGCATCCTTTCTTGATCAAAACTCTTCAGAGTGTAGGGATAGAGGGTACGTACCTCAATATCATAAAAGCTATCTATGAAAAACCCACAGTGAATATCATTCTCAATGGGGAAAAACTGAGAGCTTCCCCCGTAAGGACAGGAACACTGCAGGGATGTCCACTATCACCACTGCTATTCAACATAGTATTAGAAGTCCTAGTCACAGCAATCAGACAACAAAAAGAAATCAAAGGCATCCAAATCGGTAAAGAAGAAGTCAAACTCTCACTCTTTGCAGATGATATGATACTTTATGTGGAAAATCCAAAAGACTCCACCCCAAAACTGCTAGAACTCATACAGGAATTCAGTAAAGTGGCAGGATATAAAATTGATGCACAGAAATCAGCTGCATTTCTATACACCAACAACAAGACAGAAGAAAGAGAAATTAAGGAGTCGATCCCATTTACAATTGCACCCAAAACCATAAGATACCTAGGAATAAATCTAACCAAAGAGGCAAAGAATCTATACTCAGAAAACTATAGAATACTCATGAAAGAAATTGAGGAAGACACAAAGAAATGGAAAAACGTTCCATGCTCATGGATTAGAAGAACAAATATTGTGAAAATGTCTATGCTACCTAGAGCAATCTACACATTCAATGCAATCCCTATCAAAATACCATCAACTTTTTTTCAAAGAAATGGAACAAATAATCCTAAAATCTGTATGGAACCAGAAAAGACCCTGAATAGCCAGAGGAATGTTGAAAAAGAAAAGCAAAGCTGGTGGCATCACAATTCCAGACTTCAAGCTCTATTACAAAGCTGTCATCATCAAGACAGTATGGTACTGACACAAAAACAGACACATAGATCAATGGAACAGAACAGAGAGCCCAGAAATGGACCCTCAACTCTATGGTCAACTAATCTTCGACAAAGCAGGAAAGAATGTCCAATGGAAAAAAGACAGTCTCTTCAACAAATGGTGTTGGGAAAATTGGACAGCCACATGCAGAAGAATGAAACTGGACCATTTCCTTACACGACACACAAAAATAGACTCCAAATGGATGAAAGACCTAAATGTGAGACAGGAATCCATCAAAATCCTTGAAGAGAACACAGGTAGCAACCTCTTTGACCTCAGCCGCAGCAACTTCTTCCTAGAAACATCACCAAAAGCAAGGGAAGCAAAGGCAAAAATGAACTATTGGGACTTAAGATAAAAAAACTTTTGCACGGCAGAGGAAACAGTCCACAAAACCAAAAGACAACCGACAGAATGGGAGAAGATATTTGCAAATGACATATCAGATAAAGGGCTAGTGTCCAAAATCTATAAAGAACTTATCAAACTCAATACCCAAAGAACAAGTAATCCAATCGAGAAATGGGCAGAACACACGAACAGACATTTCTGCAAAGAAGACATCCAAATGGCCAAGAGACACATGAAAAAGTGCTCCACATCGCTCGGCATCAGGGAAATCCAAATCAAAACCTCAATGAGATACCACCTCACACCAGTCAGAATGGCTAAAATTAACAAGTCAGGAAAGGACAGATGTTGGCGGGGATGCGGAGAAAGGGGAACCCTCCTACACTGTTGGTGGGAATGCAAGCTGGTGCAGCCCCTCTGGAAAACAGTATGGAGGTTCCTCAAACAGTTGAAAATAGAGCTACCATATGATCCAGCAACTGCACTACCGGGTATTTACCCTAAAGATACAAATGTAGGGATCCGAAGGGGTACGTGCACCCCAATGTTTATAGCAGCAATGTCCACAATAGCCAAACTGTGGAAAGAGCCAAGATGTCCATCGACAGATGAATGGATAAAGAAGATGTGGTATATATACACAATGGAATATTATGCAGCCATCAAAAAAAACTGAAATCTTGCCATTTGCAACAACGTGGATGGAACTAGAGGGTATTATGCTAAGCAAAATAAGTCAGAGAAAGACAATTATCACATGATCTCACTGATATGAGGAATTTGAGAAACAAGACAGAGGATCATAGGGGAAGGGAGGAAAAAATGAAACAAGATGAAACCAGAGAGGGAGACAAACCATAAGAGACTCTTAATCTCAGGAAACAAACTGAGGGTTGCTGGAGTGGTGGGGGGTGGGAGGGATGGGGTGGCTGGGTGATAGACATTGGGGAGGGTATGTGCTATGGTGAGCGCTGTGAATTGTGTAAGACTGATGAATCACAGACCTGTACCTCTGAAAGAAATAATACATTATATGCTAAAAAAAAA
The DNA here is from genome assembly GCF_009762305.2 of Zalophus californianus. NCBI lineage: Eukaryota > Metazoa > Chordata > Mammalia > Carnivora > Otariidae > Zalophus > Zalophus californianus. The sequence goes on from NC_045597.1 coordinate 2,130,009, forward strand.
AAAAAAAAAGAGAGAGAGAGTAGGAAGGGAAAAATGAAGGGGGGGAAATTGGAGGGGGAGACGAACCATGAGAGACGATGGACTCCAGGAAACACACTGAGGGTTCTAGAGGGGAGGGGGTGGGGGGATGGGTTAGCCTGGTGATGGGTGTTAAGGAGGGCACGTACTGCGTGGAGCACTGGGTGTTATATGCAAACAATGAATCCTGGAACACTACATCCAAAACTAATGATGTGATGTATGGTGATTAATACAACATAAGAAAATAAAATAAAGAAAAAAAGAAAAAAACAATGGTTGTTCTGACCATCCTGTCCTCCTTCCTCTCACAGCTCATCCCGTCAGAGTTTAATCAGACTCTACACACCAGTTTGTGTGTGGTCACAAAGCCGGTGGAGTGCCCCGCATCTGGCATAGGTCAGGAGCTGTGAGCAGAGCAGATTCTGGTCAGGCGTGGTGGCTGTGCCCTGCGCCCTGCTCCTGCCCCGGGGACACCTGGGCTGCACTCCCGAGAGCCTCATCAAGAGGCCAACGCACGCCCACGCTTCACATACAGACACTGTGACGGCCGGGCCACCGGCACCCCAGTTTGTGTCTGAGACGGCGCCTGTGGGAATTGGGGGCTGAGTGAGGCAGCTCCCCGTCCCCAGGGTGGGTGGGCCTGGTGTGGTCAGTGGAAGAAAGTGGGAAGCCGTGCCTCCTATAACTGCTGGGCTGGGAGGCTGGTCTCTTTCCACCTTCCAATGGGGACAGGAATACCGGCTTACCCTGGGTGCCAGCCTGCCGGCTCTGACCGCAGCTTCCGCCATGGGCTCCCGGGGCCCCTCGGCCTCACCCGCGGCCTCCACCCCTTACAGCAGATCTCTTCCTACAGATACGCTCCCCAGCAGCTCCGCTCCTCTGGAGAAGGCGAACCACTGGCACCCCAGTCAGCGCGTGCTGCCCGTACACTGGTGTGGGTGCAGGCCTGGGTGAGGCTGACCCTGCAGCTTCCTCCTGGAGGCCTCGGAGCCTGGGCAGCCCGCAGCAAGGGGCCCAGGGCCGCTGTCAGCACCTGGACCCCACGGGAAGCACAAACACGTGTCCGCCAACCTGCTGCCTCCCCTTGACTGACCCTAGCGCCCTCACCTGCCCTTCCTCAAGACAACAAGCAGCTGGCCACATCGGGTCCAGGGGGAGGGGGAGGCAAAGGTGGGGTCACGAGGGGAGATCAGGGTCAAGGGGAGAGGCTGGGGTGAGAGGAAGGAGGCCAGAATGAGCAGGAAGGCTGGGGTGAGGGGGTAAGGCCGGGGTGAACGGGGGAGGCCGGGGTGAGCAGAGGCCGGGGTGAACAGGGGAGGCCAGGGTGAACAGGGGAGGCCGGGGTGAGCAGAGGCCGGGGTGAACAGGGGAGGCCGGGGTGAGCAGAGGCCGGGGTGAACGGGGGAGGCCAGGGTGAACAGGGGAGGCCGGGGTGAGCAGAGGCCGGGGTGAACGGCGGAGGCCAGGGTGAACAGGGGAGGCCGGGGTGAGCAGAGGCCGGGGTGAACAGGGGAGGCCGGGCTGAGCAGAGGCCGGGGTGAACGGCGGAGGCCAGGGTGAACAGGGGAGGCCGGGGTGAGCAGAGGCCGGGGTGAGCAGAGGCCGGGGTGAGCAAAGGCTGGGGTGAACGGGGGACGCCGGGGTGAGCAGAGGCCGGGGGAAGGTGAAGGCCCAGGCCAAGAGCACAGACAGGGCACATGCATGGCCCGCCCCTTCCCGCCGACCCTGCGCCGCCGCCGCGCCCGCAGCCCCGCAGTGGAGCCCGCGTCCGACTCACCGGCCTCGGCCCGCTGCTCCCGGGGCTCTCAGTGCGGCTGTCCCTCCGCAGGGCCTCGCGGTGCCTCGCTCTCGGGACCCGGTCCTTGAAAACGCCCCTGGGTGGGAGGCTGCGCCTGGGTGAGCTGCCTCCAGGGACCGGGGTGGCACCGCGGGTCAGCCGGGGTCACGACCCCTCAGTGACCTCCGCCCCTGCGGGCGGCCACGCCCTCTACCGCGCCTGCTCGCGCGCACGTGACGCAAGCGCACCGGCGCCGGTAAGGGGGGTGCGCACTGGTGCCAAAGGAGTAAAGCTCTAGGCGTGGAATGCGAGCTCAGCAGAGGGGCAGAGGCCCGCTGTCCCCGCGGCCGGGGTTGTCGCGCAGCAGGGGCCGCACAGGGAAGGGTCCCCGACCCCGGAGCCCGGGGCACTGCCCGCACCCCGGCACCGCCCGCACCGCCCGTACCCCGGCACCGCCCGCACCACCTGCACCCCGGCACCGCCCGCACCCCGGCACCGCCCGCACCCCGGCACCGCCCGCACCGCCCGCACCCCGGCACTGCCCGCACCACCTGCACCCCGGCACCGCCCGCACCCTGGCACCGCCCGCACCACCTGCACCCCGGCACTGCCCGCACCACCTGCACCCCGGCACTGCCCGTACCCCGGCACCGCCCGCACCCAGCATCAGCCGTACCCCGGCACCGCCCGCACCACCTGCACCCCGGCACTGCCCGTACCCCGGCACCGCCCGCACCCAGCATCAGCCGTACCCCGGCACCGCCCGCACCACCTGCACCGCCCGCACCCCGGCACCGCCCGCACCCAGCATCAGCCGTACCCCGGCACCGCCCGCACCCCGGCACCACCCGCACCGCCAGCACTGCCTGCACCCCGGCACCGCCCGCACCCAGCATCAGCTGTACCCCGGCACCGCCCGCACCACCTGCACCGCCCGCACCCCGGCACCGCCCGCACCCAGCATCAGCTGTACCCCGGCACCGCCCGCACCACCTGCACCGCCCGCACCCCGGCACCGCCCGCCCCACCTGCACCGCCCGCACCCCGGCACCGCCCGCACCCCGGCACCGCCCGCACCCCGGCACCGCCCACACCCCGGCACCCGCTGAGGGGCTGAGGGGGGGTGTCTACGTTCCTCGCAGAAACACAGGCATTTCAGGCCAAACATTCCCCCCCGCTCTTCACGCCCCTGGCCATGGGGTGGATGACCTGCAGAGAGACTAGAAAGACCACCAGGAGGGTGGCCTGTAAGGGAAACAAGTCCAGCCCAACAGATGAAAGCCTGGGATCCCATTAGACGTGCGATCCAAAACAAACCACAACTCCAACAGAAACAGACTCAGAAATGCCGAGAACATATGGCGGCTGCCAGAGGGGGCAGGTGGGCGACCTGGGTGAGGGACAGAGAGCCAAGGGACACACTCCCAGCTATGTGATGGGTGCCTCCGGGAGGAACAGTGTGCATGCAAAATGTGGTGGGTACCATGGCAACAGTGCTGTCCAGGGACAGGTGGGGACGATGCCGTGACCATCTCATCATGCATGTGACTAACAGATCGCTGTGCTGTGCACGTGTAACTAGAATCAGGTCACTATCCTTCAGCTGAAAATTTCTTTAAAAAGCAATTTTTTAACAAAATAAGCTTGATTTGAATGGCTAGAAATAAAATTAACTATAAAGTGAAAAAAACAGTTGCCTTTGGGTGATTTCTATTTTCTAGTATTTTTAAATTTACTCTGGAAAGTTTATTTTTAGAAAGAAAACTAAACTTTTGAAATGTAATGATTTCAAGGTAGATTTTATATGAGCAACAAAAAGTTTTAATGGCAATTTCAAAGCATGCAGAAACCTTAAGGTAGTAGCTGACTTAAAGACAGACAAGCCCAACAAAACTATACTGATCTCACTTTGTTCACTTGGGTTCCAACCCACATGGTCTTCTTGTTGCCATATTGGTAATCCCATTTGAACAAAAACACTTTAGCGTAGAGATAATTATGTATTTGAGAAGATCTGACGGGAACTTACAGAACACCATCAGCTCCAGGTGACAGACCCTGTCTACATTTGATCTTGGATAGAATGGCCAGATGGGGGGGGGGGGGTCTTAAAACCTCCCCAGCCCCCACCTTCTATTCACTCCCACGTCCCCCAGAGTCCCCGGAGGTGCAGAGAGAGAACCAGGGCCTGGCCCTTTCTCTGCCTGCGAGGCTGCCATCAGACACGGTTTATTAAGCCCTAAATCTATTCTATTTGACTTCATCTTTTGTGAACTGTTTTGAGGGGCTGTGTTTAGTGAGCCCCATGCTGGGTCTCCTCGGCCTGCCGCTCCATCTGCACGCTGGGCCTCGCCACTCTGGTCCTGGGGAAGCCACTGTCCATACACTCCACCACCTGCTTCTCTCGTTTCTGCGGATTCTTGCCCGTGAGAGACATTCGTAGAAAATTAGAGTATTCCGAAAAGCGAACAGTCTGGCTACTTACTTATTAAGCCAGGCTGTGGCTTAGCAGCAGCTGCATCCACCCCACTAAGACCACAGTTTCTGGCTCCGAAACAGCTCCCTCCACGCCATGGCCTGCAGGGGGGGGATGGGCAGAGGGTCCTCAGTGCCACCAGCCCGGGGTGGGGGAGTGAGGGTCCCCAGTGCCACCGGCCTGGGGTGGGGCTTTCCATCACCCCTCAGGCCCCTCGGCCCTGCCCAGCTCTGTCTAGAGAATTCTTTCCCTAAGATGTCTCACCTACCCCTTTTGAATGCCCCACGTGTGTTCTGCTGGGACGCTCTCATCTGCACGGTATGTTAGAACAGCCGTAGTACCAAGCTGTTAACAGGAATGAATGCACGGACGTTGGGAGAGTGTGCAGATCCTTCTCCTGGCCGAGACCACTGCTCCTCCTCAGTCAGTCCTGATGAACATGCCCCTCTGAGGGTCTCTTTCCTGTCCCAGGGACCCCGAAAGCTTCCTAGGTCTGTACAGCAAGCATGAACAGGAGTGCACACACGGAGAACCTGGAGACCAGTAGCAGCCTCCCCACGCCCTCCAGGCGACCTTCCCAACATCCGAGAGGCCTGGGTGCCCTCAACCTCCACCTTTCACATAGACCCCCAGCCCCCCAGTGAGGAGCCGGCCTGCAGCCTGGCCTGCGTCCCAGGCCACGCGGAGTCTCCCCCAGTATCAATGAGGTGGCATCATCCTCTTTTCTCAGGTACTAGAGCATCCATTTGTCACTTTCTGCAGGAACCATTGTTTGGAGCCTTGTCAGTACAGAACCTGGCTGTCTCAGGGAAGGAACCAGGTTCCGGATGGTCCCAGGTAGGAGCAGACAGGTTTTGTGAAGTGTGACTGTCATTTCTGGTCACACAGAGGAAGAGCACACAGGCCCTGGGAGCACAGCTTGGAAGGGGCTATAGCACTTGGGGAGTCGGTCAGGGATGCTGGGAGCCCTACAACCAGATGACGGGCACGTGCAGGGCTGCCCTGGAGGCATGGCCTGGGCTGTCGGTGTGTCTGGAAGTGGGGACACAAAGCCTCTTACAAAACCAGTGGGACAGATGATGCTTCTGAGCCTGATCAGAAGATGGCTGACCTCCTTCTGAGAGAGGGATGGAAGATGTCAAGGCAATTATCTTCTTTTTGTAAAGTCTGCTAGTGCCCAGGATGTAAGACAAAATGATTTGTTCCTTTCAAAATAGAGCAATTTGTGTCTTTTTGAACATCAAATGTTCTGGTGATGATTATGTGACTTACTGCCTCAAGATGCTGTCTGTTCTGTGTCCCAGCTTTAAAGAGTGACCATCACAAATCTCAGCATTAACTCCATGGCTCCTCTTTGCCTGAGCATTTCAGGGAAATGGATTCCAGAAGACGGACTTCCAACAATAACCAAGTCAGACACACTTCCCTTCTCAGAGACCCAACACATTTTCAGATGAAGGACATCATTCATTGTTGGGGCGTCCACTGGATTGAGTACCACATTTCACCAAATCTAAGTTATTACAATAGAGATAGCCCAATTTCAGAGATATGAAAATGTAAAAAAAAGTTCCTGCTAGAATCGAGGAGATACAGCCCTAACAATGGCCAGCATTTGTTGAGAGCTTATGGTGGCTGTGATCCAAGTACTTCCCATGTACTGGCTCACCCGGGCACAGTCCTGCGAGTCCAATCATATCATCCCCCGATTGCACAAAAGTGCAAAGCCACGCTGGGAGGTGAAGGCGGCGGAGCCAGGAGAGACCCGGGCCGCTGGGCTCCGCTGTGCATCATCCATTACTCCTGCTGCTAGCGGAAGGGAACTTAATGCTCGAATTCCAGCATCTAGTTAAGGTTGAACCAAGTCCAATTGTCTGCTAAATGAAACAAACACCATTTTAAAGACAAATAGCCTTTAATGAGAACACTACTTGCCAAGAGTTGAATAAATGCACCATAATATTAAGACCTCATTGCCCAGGAGAAATGCGGCCCATAGGTTCTATAATCTGACCCATGTTCTGAAAAATTGCACAACCAGAGACCACTGATTACCGTGTCTGCAGCCCAGGGACAGAGCGCCCACTCTGCCCCCCCATCACAGCCTGTCCTCTTGGACAGGAATCAAGGGGGCACGCTCACTCAGATCAAACCCCCATACCACACTGGGGGTGCCAGGACCTCTGAATCCCCCCCCCCCACGCAGGTGGATGCAAGCCCCCTTCCTGGGCCTGCATGGACATTTTCTCAAACTCATCTCCCCAAAGAGGGATTCAGGCGACTGCCTGCAGGTACAGACATGGCTGAGGTTCGTGGGGCAAGAATAGGGGGTCGTTGGCATGGCTCTGACGAACCTCCCGGGTTCCTGTGCCAAGTCCCGGAAGGTGGAATTCTGCATTCAGCACTTTGGGTTACCGTGAAGGCACTTGAGTCAAGGTAAGAGGCAGAAGCTATACTGTTGGCTCGGTTTGCGACTGACATATCAAGACAAGACGGGGGCCTCCGTTTGTCCTCTTGCTTGGGGCCCACAGATGCAGGGGTGAGATTTCAACCCTGCATGCTTCGGAGTTTGGCTGTTTGTGTATTGGGTGTGTGTTCCTTGAAAATGAGAACGTAAGAATTTAAACAGACCCCAGGAGCCAGCATAAATAACTCCTTTATTTTCAGCAGAAGGACTCAAAGCCAAGAGAAGTAGCTGGTGTCAGGAGTGGAAATAAATGGGTGGTTTCAAATAATCGACAGATCCAAAAGAAGAAAAAAATTAGACATTCCTATACGCAAAGGTGATTAACCATTTTTATAGGTTTGCAATGACCCAAGGTGAAGAGATAATCGTGCAGTGAAACACCACACACTACACTATATATATTTTTTTTTTAATACTCAGTGTTGTTTTTGTGGGCACTGTTAGATTTTCTTTAGTTCATTATTTTTCCTTTAAATTTATGTTCTCAAATCTTTGCTTCAAAATCTAAGGATGACAGCAAAAATGTTTTCTAGCAGAACTCAACTACAATTATTTAACCAAAACCAACTGGATGAGGATTCATGTTATAAATTGTACCTTCATTATACACTTTCTTTAAAATCAAAGATGCCTGCAGTATCAAGCAATGCTGAGAAAAGAATGAAAATTAACTCTAATAATAATTCCAACCTTTGTCTCCTGAAATAAGCACCCTTGTAAGTCCCTAAACACAAATTCTAAAGGATATCCAAAACCATGATATAAGAAATGAATATTCTCCATGTTGGAAAGACACACTATTTCTAGAATGATAAAAATCCTGCTACTAAATCCTTTCTCCCAGGGGCCAGGAATTTATCTCCTAAAACATCATTTTAACTTTTCAAAAAGAAAAGAAATGATATTTTGAGAATGTAACCAATACCTTCCAAAGAGCGCTAGAATAATTTTTTTCACTTTTTGAGCTAAAGCATCCCAGATACCTGACAGATGGCTTTAGTAATGCACACTAATGCACAGGCAAAACTGAGGTATAATGTATAATAGCGTGTTTTTAGGTCTGTGTTTCAGTAACCTGCAGTTTTTCAGAAACACTTGGAGGAAGATTTGGCTGTCAGTTTCGTGCAATGTGCGCCACGTATGAGATACAACGTGAGGCGAGGTTCGCAGCTCTCCTCGAGTTCTGGCGCATGCAAGGAGCCACCTGCTGTACGTGAGCTCTGAACTGCAACAGCCCATGGCCGCTGGAAGTCGTCAACATCATGGCCAGCTCGGAGCTGGATCTCTGCACTCCGAGATGCGATTTGCATGCGGCACTAGAAAAGCACTGAACCGGACTCCCAAAGTTTCAGAGGGGACATGGCCAAGTAGTGCAGGTGAAAACAGAGACAAAGCCAGGAGCACCGGAATACAACTTCTGGCAGATAATTATCTGCCTAACGTCCTTTGAAATTGTTGGCGTTGGCTGTTAGTATTTCTAAAACTGCCTATTTTGCACCCAATTTTTATATCTAACCTTGTTATATTGATCAAGAAGTCTACAGTTTTAATCTACATTCTAATTCCCTAAAAAGCAGGAAAATGTGCAGTCAAACATCCCTGTTACCTACTTCATATATTTCCCCGTCTTGTAGAAAAGCTGGTCAGGCCAAGGTAGCCACAGACCCTTGGCAATCAGGATTCAGAGGTTCCAATGACATAACGGGAGGACAGAGCTCCTGTAACACGAAATAATGAAGAGCCTTCGACTTCATTTGCATTCACCTCGGCATAAATTCCTGTCCCTCTGCCTTCTCGCCTGAAGGGACAGCTAGGTCACCTCGGGTTGGGCAGCTGGGTGAGACCCGACGAGGCACCCTGCAACACTTCAGTGTTTTCCTCTGTGGCTTTTCACCCCCTTTTCTGTCTCTCTCCCTCCTCCACTTGATAGTCCCATTCCACAGTTAAACAGACTGTTAGAGGACACGAAGCCGCAGGAGCGGGTCCCACGGGGCCAGCCCTCGTGCCCCTGGGGCTCTGGCCACCCTACACTGGCGCCCTGCACCGGCCACACGCACGGGCCGCCGGCCTCCCTGCCTCTGCGGGACCGGGATACACAGCCTCCACCTGCACCTGCTCGAGCAGACCGGCGGGACAGGCCCCCACCACAATGCACAGGGGTCGGCTCTGGAGGAGCCATCTGCCCGGATCGCCCCTCACTGCTCCCCAGCCCGTTTAGTCTGTGTGTCCACCCCGCCAACGCCTGAGGCCAGGAGCCCCTTGTGTCTCCACTTGCCCGCCCGGCCCCCAGACCCTGCGTCTTCAGAAAGAAAAGAGCAGCTCCTCTTCCAACAGAGGTGGCCGCCCATCATGGGGCTGGGTGGGGAAGACGCCGGGATGGAAGGGCTCGGCCGGGGAGGGGTCGGTGGAGAGGGGAGGGCGCCTTCGCATTCTCTGCTGCGGGACACTCGGTAGACCGTCTCTGCCGAGGAAGACTGGCCCTCCATGCGACGCCCATTCTTGGGGTAGAGCCTGCAGGCTGCTTGGGTAGGAGGCCCCCACTCCTGAAGGCCTGCCTTGTGCCCCGCGTGGGGGCGGAGGGCCACGTGAGACGAGCGGGCACCGCACGCCCAGCCTGTCACCCCTCAGGCAGTGACCTCCTTCGCTGCTGCAGCAGAGAACAGGCCCTTGGGCCGTGCCAAGGGGGGACAGTAAGTGCAACTTCCTTGCATCTTTTTTAAATAACTGGAGAGAAAGGGTCAGGCATGGGACCAGTGTCCCAAGTGCCCATCTTCTGCTTTCCAAACACCGGCCTGGCCAGGCTTGCCCTGCTGGGTTTGCCCCGCACACACACCCCAACAGAATGTTTTATTCCTCCACAGGCTGGCCACGCACATCCCAGGCAGGGAAGACACAAAGCCATGCTAAGATAGGAATTATTCAAAGGAGAACTTTTCATCAAGACCCCCAGATACTTAAAGAACACTGCAGTTTTCTGGTCAGAAGAGTGCCGTGCGACCTGGCAATGGTTTGCACAATGAATGAAGTCGATTTCTGCACCATTCCTTCCACAGTGAAAACACTCCAGAACTTTTCTTTACCGTTTCCCTTACGCGTAACGCCCAAAGCTGATTCTGTGACATTTAGCAATCTTTTCTTTCACATCGGTTCAACCTTAGCATGAGAATAAAGCCACCAGGAGAGGCATCTCTGTCAGGGGGAGAAAGTAAGCTGGAGCCTGTCCGGGCTTTTTCTGACAAAGTATACGATGAAAGCCAAAAGAATCCTGGCTTTTTCCGCCCCCCGCCCCCCACTCCCCGGAAAATGAAGGTAAAATGGATTTTAAGATCAGAAGTTAAGGTGCTCATGATATTGAAAGCACAGACTAACTGCAGCTGAGTAAAATATATGCAATTAGAATCCTCGTTGTGAAAGACTTCCTTGGAAGTAATATTTTTTGGGAGTTGAAAACACACAGAGGTGTGTTAAGTAAAGCATAAAAACATACATTCACATAAACTAATTGGATAATGACACATATTACCACAACTGTCAGCTTCCACTGTGCCTGAAAAAGTTCTTTTGTTAAGCACGCAATTTCATTGTTAAAACACCAAAACAACACAAAAGTACCTGTTCTCCAGCCTTGGCCCAGCACACATCCCTGCCTGTCTGGGTGCAGATGAACACGCCCGCAATGCCCTCACTGTCACTTTCGGCTCGTTTCCACGGGTGGGCGAGCCGGTCACTGACGCAGCGTCTCTGAAAGTTCAGCACTTTGCTTTAAAATTGCACACCAGGGTTTTCAACTCCATTTCTGCATTCTTCCATCCCGAACCAAGGATGGACTTTGCAAAGCCCTTAACGTAAGCCAGAAAAAACAACAACAACAACACATGATTCCGTGGGACCTTCACAAAAACGGTAGCCCGGAGTGAGACTACCAGTGAATATAAAAGGGCCGAGGCCGCCCCACTATCAAAATCCAGCGAGAAGGGCATTATTCTGACCAGTGCTAACGCGGCCCACGTCATCCTGTACATTTCTCAGCAGGCAAACGGTTTTTCCTCTCTCCACCCCCACCTCTCTCTCTCTTTCTCTCTCGCTCTCTTCTTTCTTTCTCTCTTTCTCTTTCCTTGTCCATGGAATGATATTCAGAGCCAAGAAAATGGAACTTAAGCAGCAACCAAAAACATCCCCAAACGAACAGCTATAGGGCGTCTATCAGAAAGAACCTTCTTTCTGTGTTTGCAGTCTCAGTAAACGAGGCGTCTTCATGCTGCATTATTCTCACAGCTCTGCGTTCAATGTACCAGAAAAGGACCTTTATCTCCGTGGCCCTGGCCCCTCGGTCTGGGTCCGGGAACACCAGGGCTGTTCTCACAATCCAACATAAAGGTGGGGCTGGCACACATTTTTGCCATCACCAAAACGTAACTTTTTACCAACTTGAGAGAGAGAACAGAAGTCACTGTTGTCCAAGTAGCAACAGCGAGCGACACGTCCAGGGGTGGTGATTCCAGACCCACCTGAGCCCCGACGGCAGGTTCCTCCCACACGGGGGGCTCCCGAGCTAAGTTCAGCAAACACACATCTCACCGGGGGACACGGGCGTGCCGCCTCTGGGTCACGCAGGGCCCCGCACCCAGGTGCCAGGTCCTAGGGGACAGTCCCAGCGGCCGCACACACGCGCCCCCCAGAAGGGTCCCGCGCCGACTCCAGGGCAGAGTGGCTGTGGGCTCCACCTGTGATCCAGCTGGAAGTCACCGCGGTTCAGGCACTCTCCCCCTGCATGCCCCCCACCACTCAGCAGAAAAAGCACAGCAGGTTGTGCCCCTGCCGCGTCACCCCTCTCTCCCCCTCGACCAAGGACGCCCCCTCCTCCTGCAGGGGGGACCCAGGCGCCTACCTGCCGTGCCCCGCATGCAGCTGCCGGGCCGGTCCAGGGCTCTGGGATGCTCCAGTCCTCGTGGGCGCCGAGAACCTGCGTGTGCGAATGATGAAGGTCCTGTGGCAGCCGGCTGGGTCTCCGGCAGCCGCAGCGATGAGCACAGCTGGAGACCATCCGCAATTAGCCAAACATTGTGTGGCAGCAACACGTCAACAACCAACACCGGTGCACAAACCAGGCAAAGTCCCATTTCTGAGGGATGCAGGAAGCCCGCGTCGCCGAACGCCACGTTCCTTCTTCAAGATCATTCCAGCCAGCCCGTTCGAGCTATTTTTACTGTACCATAATGCACTAGGTCTGGCTTTTACCCTATTGAAAGAGCATGAATATATTATTATCCACACAAAAGAGCAGGTTATTGTTTATGAATTACCAGCCTTCCCAGCAACAAAGGCTATTTTCATAAGAAAACTCAATTTCATTTTAGCTCCAATTTGATTACCAGCTGAAGAAAAGAAGCTCTGCCCTAACCCTCAAAGGATTTTTATTCATACCATTGAATGGGCTTTATTGCTTCCTTTTCAAAACTGACGTAGAAAGCTTTTAGAGTAAAACATTGACAAAAAATTATTGCGCTGCTATTTTGTGCAATAACAGAGCAGGAGAGGACAATGATTTCTCCACCACCCTTCACGGTACTTCAGAATAGCAGAGGCTGGGATTAATCACAGGCCGGGGACGGGACGCAAGCTAAGGTCTCACAATGCACGTCAAATCTAAATGATCACTATACATTGAAAAGCCCCCAAAAAAGCCCACAGCTGATTGATTCACGGCTTTCACAAGAAAGACAGGCTTGAAGAGTTTATTGCACCACAATTTACTCGGAATTATCATAAAAATGAATGTAGAGGCTGAATGTCACCCCGGCACACTCCAAAAACACACACCCAGGGACGAAGTTCATGCAGGAATCAACGCCTCTCGCGGCCACAGCTGGGGGCCCCTGGGTGTCCGCTGTCACGTGGGGCCAGGCTTGACCCAGGCTCCGAGGAGGAGGATCTTCCCCTGTGCCAGAATATTCTTCCACTGAAAGTGGGAAAATCCACAGCTGCAGACAATGGCCCAGTGCCCCAGACGCTGGACCCACTTGCCTTTTGCACCTGGACCGGCTGTCCTGGAGCCGCCCAGACGGTATGTGTCTGCTTTGTTTCCCTTCCCCAAGGAAGCAAGAAGTTTGCAAGGACTCAGTTGCTCGCAAAAACAGTTTGGGGGCAAATGTTTAAATGATACAGGGAGCTACCGCTAAAATGGCTTTCTCCACACGCATGGCACTTCTCTTTTCATTAAAATTTGAGCAATAATGGCTAAGCTAGCAGGGTTGCCAAAGAAACCTGCACTTGATATTATGCAAACAGAATCTAGGGTGTAATAACGTGGCATTCCAGGTGCCCCCGCCAATGGCCCGTTCGCGTCGGCGCCTCAGGCAACACAGGACCAACCAAGACTGGAAGGATGCCCTGAGAAAGCGACCTATCAGCCAGGGGGCAGCCCCTCCTCAGGCCCACCCGAGTGGTACAGCTGGGACTTGAAGTGAGGAGCGTGTCGCCTTCTGTGCTGTAGTAGGAAAGCGGGATTGAGCCAGAACTGTTCACTTCTAAGCTGGGCCGATAGGCAAAACCCATCAATAACTAAGATGGAAGTTTCATGTTATAGGTATAGTTGATGGGGGTAGAAGTTTGGCCAAGCGCACTGGGAAGAGGACCTGATTTTTTCCTGCCCACCAGCTCAGCGGATACTGATTCAGAGGGTCTCTCCTTTATACACGTGCTGCACCAACCTCAAGTAGACCGTCTGGACCACCCTTGGCACAAGCGACAAGGCAGTCCACGTCTGAAATCAAGTAAGACTGTTTAAATGACCGAACGAAAAATAAAAAGCCCATTCCCCATGGGGAGGAAAAATAAACCAGACAAACCAAAGAAAGGTAAAACTACCCTGGTTGGCCATTCCATGTTTTTTAAAGCCTGTCGCAGGCAAACGTCTGATGCTGGAGTTTCCTTCCCTGGCCGCCGGGCGAGCAGAGCCTCGCTGTGCACTAGGACACGGGAAGATGTCTGGTTGGGGCATGGCATCTTCGACGACATGTCCCCCCCGACCCCACATCGCTCCAGAGCAGCCACCGTGTCCGACAACATCACAGCTCACATGTCAACAGCCCGACTTCCCGAAAGCGCTCACAGGCTCTCTGCGAGCACTCAGCATCGGGCTGGTAAGTCAGCCGGCGTCCCAGTAAACTGCTGGCTGCTGGTTCCATTCACAAAATACAGGCCAGTTCACATTCGAATATCCTTCACATCTGTACGGCAGTGATGTTTTATAATCCGCCGAGAACCCCGAGCCAGTGCCCCCAGGGGAGACGCAAGGCCAGGTGCCTGCAAGCCTCTGGTTATGACATTGTTCACCACCCGATCGATCCATATTAAAACCCGTCAAACCGATCATCCTCTGTGTGATGTGTGTTTTGCTTCAAGACACTTTAATAGATACTGCCATTCGTTGACATTGCACTTGTGGCCGACAGCCTGGGACTCGGGCCTCAATGAGGCTTCTCAGAGGCAAGCCATTCTCTCCGCGAGGCTCATCGCTGCCTCCTGCTTGCACCGTGCGTGGAGACTTCAGACACCAAAACCACACCAGAAACACCGCAAGTTGAAAATGTGGCTCTCAAACCCTAACTAGGATGCATTTTTAAAGCACAAGAACCAAACCAAGAGCGGGGGTATTGTGATGGTCGACTTCGCTGGGAATGGTCGTTTCTCGCCCCACTGCGCAAAATCTGGGGTTACACCTAACTTCTAGTAAGTAGGCGAATTCACAGACACAGGACGTGTGAGCAATGAGGATCAACTTCATCCGTTTTCTGACGCAAGGCCTTCTGCGGTCATGTCCTCCCACAGTGCACACACAGAGACCCCAGCCCCCAGTGTGACTGTGGACACGGGGACTGCAGGAGTCATTCAGGTTAAATGAGGTCGTGAGGGTGGGGGTCTCATCTGACAGGATCGGCGGCCTGATGAGAAGACTAACAGCTCTCCCTTCCTCTCAGCACGCGCGCGCCCGGGAAAAGCCGTGTGCGGGCCAGGAGGTATGTGCTCACTAGACACCTGGGTCTTGGACTTCCCACCCTCCAGAACTGTGAGACGTTCATGTCTGCTCTGGATGCTGCCCAGCCCGTGGTATTTAGTTACGGCAGCCCAAGCTGACTAAGACAAATACAAAGAGTAGAACAGGGCTGTGGCCTTATCAGTCAACCAGTAAACACTAGTGAGCACCTGTGTTTATCCACTGGCATCTGCAGGGAGCAGGACAGGAGTGTACTGGAAGGTCGCAGAGAGAGCGGAGATGCGGGCCACACCTTGGGGACCCCAAGCCTGTGACCCAGGGAAAGGTGACCCTCGAGGCTGGTGAAGGAGGGACAGAGTCCCCAGGAGGCAGGCAGGCCCGGCTGAGCGGGGAGTGGGGACACCAGGCTGGGAGTTAGCCAGCCAGTGGGGCCTGGGGGCCCACCAAACAGAGGGACAACTGTGCGCCTGGTTGACGTCACAATCACCTGGGGAGTTTGTGAGAAGTACAAGTTTCTGGGTCCAGCTTGTTGCAAGGCCCTGGAAATCTGCTTTCCTAACTCTCTGCCACAGGTGGCCCCTATTCCTCCTCAGGCTAGAAAATCTCTGCTATCAGTTGGGCAGATAAGACCCAAGTGACCTAGAGAAGTTGACCAGCATTGAACAGAACCACCATGCACAACACCACATAAATGACAGGGTCTTGAGATGAGCGTCCCCTGGAGAGCTGTAGCTCCTCCCTCACCTGGCGATGGAGACCCTGCCCACCGTGGTTACCGACCTCCAGCCAGGTAGCCCGCTCGGCTCAGGAATGCCCTTGTACGCTTGGTGCAGGCTTAATTCGTAAGTAAGGGTGTTCACAGCCTTTGATAAGTCTTAACTTGAGGGGATGAAGGAATGCACAAAATAGATGAGATATGCAACCCCTCATACTTACTTTATGTTCAGGATAAATACCAAGGGACCACTGAAAACCAAAGGAAGCTTCTTCTGAGCTGTTGTGATGTCCACAAAGCCAGAAAGATCAGACAGACATGCGATTTGCTTGTGGGACAACTGGCTAAGTCTCCTGGTCAAACCATGAACTCCAGGAGGACCAGGAGCCGCCCCGCTCACTTGTCTTTGGATTTACAGAGTCTGGTACATAGTAGCTGCTCAGTAAAAAAAACCTAGCAGGACACGCCTTCAGAGAGTACGGACGGATGAGCTATCTAAGAAAGACAAAATCATCCTTGGGGTGCCTGGGTGGCTCAGTCGGTAAAGCGTCTGCCTTCGGCTCAGGTCATAATCTCAGGGTCCTGGGATCGAGTCCTGCAGCGGGCTCCCTGCTCCGCGGAAAGCCTGCTTCTCCCTCGGCCTGCCGCTCTCCCCGCGTGTGCTCTCTTTGACAAACAAATAAATCTTAAAAAAAAAAAAAAAAAAAAGACAAAATCTTGAATGTTGTATCTCAGGTCGACTAAGGGCAAACGCCAAAAGTTAATAAAATTAGGTAACACGACCATGAAGTCAAATGTTATAAATTTGTTTATGTTAAAAAATAAACAAATAAGGATCTTTAAAACTACGAGGTCTCACTTACATTTTCAAATAATTTAGATCTTCTTTCAGTCACTCTGACTTGGTTTTCTTCTCCCCACCCCAGCTCCACATGCACGTAAACCCAAGCAACTGCGCGCTTTTGCCTGCCTTTCAGTATTTGGAAGCAAAGGAGCAGAAGCACTGACCAATGAGGAAATGTTTGACTCCATAAGTAGTTCTTCAAATATCTGAAATCAATAACCGTACAATCTGGTCAGATCAGGTCGTCAAAATGTTCAGAATGCCCTGCTCCTTTGCCCTGGTGTTTCAGCCCTCCGGGCGAAGTTGAGACCCTCCCCTGGAAAAGCAAACCCTGCCACAGACTGCGAGTAAGGAGGCCAAAGAAACAAAATAATCAGGTTATAGCACAAGCAGCAAAGTCCCTGAGAGTCCAACCCCGAGTGGTCCCTTCATGCTCGCCGACAATGACACTCGGCAACGCCACTATTGGAGCGCATGACGTGACACGGCCCACGGCCTCCTCCGAGCGGCCAGGCTGCCTTGGGAAGACAATTTTTCAAAGTCTGATGGTATCATATGAGACTGAAGAGTCACTAGACATTTATGAAGACTGTGACTGTGTCATTAAACTCGTTCCTCATCTACTGTTCAAGAAGCACATCTAAAAATTATACCAGGATAAAATCACTTCCAATTTTTTATGCATTGTCTAGTCTTTATCTCATTCTACTGTATGTTTCAAAACTATGACCTAGACGCTTGAAATCTGTGATTTGATTGAGTACCTGCCCCTTGTCTATTCCCCTCTTTCATTCGCTCCTCTGGTTATCAAGAAAGAGAAGCCGGCTCCTTGCAGCTGGCTCACAAGCTCTTAAAATAAATGCACATCTGAAGACTCGAGTCCAGATAGGACGAACCACTTCATCCTCTAGTCCCAAATATACAGCAGTAAGAAATGAGCCACACTCAACTCAAAGTATAAAATTACCTCATTTCGGAAATTTCTATTTAAAATCCTTCTGGATTTCGACAAGCAACTTCTGAACTTGCCCAGTGATGTTGCTCCAGGGACAGGCGCTGTTTTTCAAGCCTTCAGGCAGTACCTGGGATGACACGTGGCTATCTGATCAAGTACACACACCAGCTGCGCCTGTCTGCAGCCTGAAGGGAGAACGATGCCCCAAATGTGTGCTGGATCTGCCCTCCCCTGAGATCTACCTCTCACCCACAACATGCATCCCGATCACCTGGAGAATGGCACTAAGGGACCCAGCTCCACTCACACCCTCAGGAGCCTTCCTGCTGCAAGATAGCACCTGGCTTGACCTGCGATGGGTTCTGGGACAAGCACTATTTCAACAGGAGGAACACACATGGCTTTGGGGCTGGGAACACGTGGTATTCACCAGCCACGGAGCAGTCGGATGCTTCCAAGTACGATCTAATGGTGATTCTCTGACTCTGACTTCATGTCTTTTTATTCTGACCAGTCCTGACACTAAGGACCCAGTTCGCCCACCCCCACCAGCGGAAGGCTCAGTCCTACAAAGAGGGCCAGCCCCCTCAGAAGCCAGTCCCCTCAGTTCTGGGTCCCCAGATCACCAGCACTTCTGCTCAACCAGGTACAGATCTGGGGGTTCCTTCAGGTTCAGTAATCAGCTAGAACAACTCCTATAACTCAGGAAAACCCTGTTTTGGATCACCGTGTTTTTATAAAGGATACAAATAAATAGCCAGACAAAAAGGTACCCATTGGTGGCAAAGTCTGGGGAGAGGGTGGGCACAGAGCTTCCATGTTCTCTCCAGTCAGGCCACCCTGGAGGAAGCTCTCAGAGCCTCAGGAGGCCAGGGTTTTTATCTGGAGTTTGCTTGAACTCTATCTCCAGTCCCCCTCCCCTCCCAGGAGTTCAGGGGGAAATTGAAGTCCTAACCCTTCTACCTAGTGATTGCTTCCTGGGGCAGGAGTCAGCTCATCAGTTTGTAATGAATAACAAAGGATCTTCCTAGGATTTTATGGTTTTTCAGAGTCTTGGGTTTCCTAGGGTTTTAGGATTCCTGTGCCAGGTCCTGGGGGCAAAGACCTAATGCATTTTCACTACACCCCACTGGTGCAATATGTGAGCCCACATCCCTGCACCATCTACCAGGCACACAGTAGCTCTGCAGCCCTCTCTGGGCATGCCAGCAAGGCTGGCCTAGCTTAGGGCTTTCAGTAACATGAGGCTGAGGGCAGAAAGAACAGAGGTAGTTCAAGTGAACGAGTCCGCGTAGGAGCCGCTTTGCCTTGGGGGTACGTCTCCCAGCCTGTCCTCTCCTGCATAAGGGCCTGCCCCATCAGCACCTCCAGACCCAGCATGGCTGACCCAGGGCCAGTTGCCTATATGCCCTGTTGTGCACACCCATCGACCAGGTCACACCATGGGCTGATGACGATGAGGACCGGCCTCTGCGACAGTCACGGGGCCAGAGACTAAATGCAAACACTGGCTAGCATTTCCCTGTGTTAGTGGTCATTCTTGTCCCATACTGGCTGGAATGGAGAGCGGCTGCCCAGGCATGCCAGGCGAGCAGAGCTAAGGCCATTCACTTACACAGTGGTAATGCTCGCCACTCCCCAGGGTGAGCCCTACCGAGAATGGTCAAGGTTCTTCAGGACCAACAGGACGGAGATTCAAAGAGATTTATCAGGTATTAGCTCACACGACTATGGGGGCTGAGGTCCTACCGCCTGCCCACTGCAGGCTAGAGTCCTAGGAGAGCCCGTGCTAGCGGTCCAAGGCCTGGGACCCAGGAGGGCTGAGGCTCCCCTGCCAGGCAAAGAGAAAGTCCAACATGCCCTCCTATCGGCTCCAGGCAGACCCTGAATTAGCCTGGAGGAGGCTGCCCACTCTCGGAAGGGTAACCCACCTCACTCAGTCACCAATTCAAACGCTCATCCAGACACACCCTCCCAGACACACGCAGAGCACTGTCCCCAGGTATCTGGGCACCCTGTGCTGTAGGAGGTTTACACATCTGAGCCCACAGAGCCCACAGCCACTCTGCAGAGTAGCTGCTACCATTCCCCCCGGTTTGGAGATGGGGGTCTGGGCGCGGAGGGTTAGCAGGGCTGCTGAGAAGTGGCAGCTGTGGGATTCCCGAGAGCCACCCCACAAGCTGCTGGGGTGTCAAGCTCTTAGAAATCCCCAGCATCGGCCCTGCTCCCTGCCGAGGGCGACAGCCAGCTCACTCGGGACATTTTATTACCTCGTTCCCTCTCTTCCCCCCAGCACCTGCCTGCACCTTTGATGCTCGTGGGGACCTCCCTGAGCAAGGTGCTCCTCACGCGCCTGGGGCACCCTTCCACAAACCAGAGGGAGGCGCGAGCAGGCGTGGCGGCAACTGCCGGCCTGGAGGCTCAGGGAGGCCCCGGCTCCCCGCCGCTCAGAACTCAGGGTCGTGCCCTCTCTCCACGCAGACAGGACCACGGTGCAGCTACAGGATAAGCTAGCCGTCCTGCGAGGCCTCTCCTGCTAAGTGTGGGAACCCAGAGCCGTGGACCAGGAGTGTCTCCGAGCCACACACTCCGTCCAGACTCGGTGGTACCTAAGTCGCCTTTATAAGTTTACACCTATTTGAACAGCACAGACCAGAACCTAAGTGGTGCTCGTATTATTACGATGGAAGGGCCTGATGACCTCACACTCCTTCCCCACCATCTTCCCGGGGGCGTCCCATAAAGTCTCACCAGGATTCGGATCCTGCGCAGTCTGCCTGTGTCCCGCCCTGGGCCAGTAAAGCCCAAAGGGTGGTGTTCCCGAGAGCTCGTCATGAGGGCCAAGTCCGGATGGGAGGGGGCTGCATGAGGTGTTCTGTGGGCCCTGCATGGGTGGGCACTCCCGCTGGGAAGGAGCCAGCCAAACCAGGAGGGAAGGGCCACTGGTCACGATGGAGGACAGGAGCCACAGGGGCTGAAGGCAAGGGAGCAACCTGGGGCAAGTGCCCACAGGCATGGGGGCTGGGGGGAGACTCAGCCAGTGTATCTGTGGCTTCGTCCAGGCCACGGTCACTTGCCTCGGAGGTGTAAACAGGCGGGGGCTGGCCAGCTGGGCACATCCTTTCCCTGGGGTTGGATGGGGGCAGAGGCACAGGGTCCACATGGAACTGGCCTGGACTGTGGCCATGCAGACTCTGCAAACCCACAAACCGGGCGTCCTCAACAGTGGACGTACCTGCATGGTTCCCTCATGGCACGGTACGTCTCCCTGTCCCGTGGACGCAGCCCCAGCGGAAATACTCAGCTCTCTATTTGTCTCACTGAGTTCGACCAGGGCAGTGTGGGTGCAGAACCTGCTCAGCTCGAGCCTCCCAAGCAAAAGCAGCGGCATGTGGCTCAGATCATCAGTGAAACTTCACCGTCCTCCAGATCGGGGCGCAGGACAGGTGGGCTAATGTGACCTCAGCTCGGATCCACCTGCCCTGAGGGTCACCGGAGTCCAGAATCTCCTTCACCTGAATACAGGTCCACTCTGCGTGATCTGCTAGCACATCCAGAGTGGCACAAGCATTCGGAAGGAGCAGGGCAAAGGGAAATGAAGGTCAGAACACTCCACACAGGCGGGGGAGCAGGGAAATGTGTGGGAACCGGAGCTTCCCCGAAGGCCAGAGAAAAAGCGAGGAGCTCGCGGACGCTGAGAGCCAAGGAGAGCCGCCGAGGGCAGCCAAGAACACAGCGTGACAAACCTCTAGAGGTGCGGCAAGATTAGTCCCGAGCGTAGGAGAAGACGGGCTCCAGAACGAAAACACCTTTCCTCTTACAGGAAGCAAAATATTACCCCCAAGTCAAAACCACCCTCGTGAGCCAGACTTAGCATAAGAAAAGCCATGAGTTGATGGTCAGCTGGTGCAGAAATCGCTAGAACAATGTGTGGATGCCAAGTTCCTTTTCATCACACGCGTGCACGCACACACGGGCACGCACGGGCACACGCACACACACGGGCACACGCAGGCACACGCACACACGGGCACACGCACACACGCGGGCACATGCACACACGGGCACATGCACACACGGGCACACGCACACACACGGGCACGCACGGGCACACGCACACAGGAAGGAAGCTCCAGAACCACTTCCGTGTGCTGGAATCAAAGCAAGGAAATAAATATTGTTGAAGGGTTTCAAGTGGGAAGGCAAAGCTGTCGGCTAGAGTACAATGGCACAAAGCCCTTTCATGACGCAGAGAAAAGAGACGCTGTCAGAGGGCGGAATATTCTAGAGGAGAAAGAGAAGAAAACAGCAAAGTCCAGTTGGCTCAAAGGCAGGCTGCAGTGGGTGAGTGCCTGAAACGGGCGCGCTGTGGACAGTGTCTCGGGGACGAAGACAGAAGAGGCCTGGCTTCCCCAGAGTGTGGCCTCAAAGCAGAGGTAGAGAGGACATGGCGGGCCCTGCCCGCCTGCGGGTCGGACAACGGGGCAAGGACGCTGTCATGGCTGCTGGGACCCAGGGAGAGCTACAGAAAGGGCGACCCGGTGCCTTAAATGTCACCGGCTCCTTCGTCAACAAACGAGTCGCCGCTGCACCGCACGGTCTCATCCGCCCACAGAGACTCAGGGCCTGAGCCCAGGTCCCAGGCCACGCTTCCCTCCGAGTCATTCGGTGGCAGTGGAGCATCTCCTGAGCCCAGCACCCCATTCACGATGCACTGAACCCTTGTCCCCATGTCACAGGCGAGGAAACCGAGGGCCCCCACACACAACCCAACAGCATGATTCCAACCGGGACGCACCAACGCCAGGCCCAACCCAAGAGACCTCCCGTGGAGCCCTGCCCTCCACCCTCCTGGCCCTACTAGATTTGGGGGCGTTCTCTAGGGCATGGTGACCGTGTCCTTGTCGCCTCAGTAGGAGGCTACTAATAATCCCACCAGGCGACAGGCATGAGCCGGGACGGCCCCAGGACGGGACCTGTGGTGACCCCACCCAGCGCCGGTGCCACAGCCCCAGCGGAAACAGACATTTCCCCCACTGGCCTCTGCAAAGTACCCAGTGTTCCCCTGGGTCTGAGAAAGGGGGGGGGACAGGGCATCAGGGGACGCTACAGCTGAGGGTCAGGTGCCAGCCCAGCCCAGTGGTCACCACTGGCAGGGGCGACAGTCAGAACAGCTAACAGGGGTGCACACCATCCAAGAAGGGAGACTAACTGGGGCCTGGGAGCCTGATCTGCCCAGGAGGCCCCAGCTGGGTGGTGGGCAGAGGAGTGGGGCTCGGGAGGCCGGAGGGGTGCCCATCACCAACCTCCAATGGGGGCATTTCAGTACGCCAACCTCCAGCATAGCTGTGCCTCAGTCGCCGCCATTCGGGAGAAACCAGGAAAACAGAGGGCAACCTATAATCGTCAGGTTCAGGCCTAGCGGGAGGCGGACACAGCAGCTGCCCGTTTAGGTGACGGTCCCGTGGGTGCGCACGCTGAGCGCGGCTGGGCCGGGCGCTGACACACTCCCCCAGTCAGGGGCCACCAGCTGGCCCCCTTCTGCAGGTCGGCCGCTCCAGGCGGGGCCCCACGTCCCAGCCTCCAGCAGGCGGGCCTGGGCGTGCTCCCCGGGGCGGCAGTGTTCCCGGAGGGTGGGACGATGCGAGGCTTCCGGAGGACCAGGCTCCGGCCGGGAATGAGGACGGGCTACCACGCTCCATTAGCCACCGCAAAGCACTGGCTCAGCCCAGGGGCACAGCAAGGAGTCGCAGACCCGCTTTGGCTGGAAGGGCTTTGCGGACGGAGGAGAAGAGCCTCCTTTCAATCGGCCACAAATGCTATAAACAAAGGACACCCCACGGCCTCCAGACGTGGCGGGGCCACGGAGAGGGTGGAGGGCCAGGCCTGGTTCGGAGCGCCGTTCATGCTTCAGTTTAAAACGTTGGAGGGAGAAGAGGTGGTTCTTCTAGATATTCTTGTCTATAGACCAAGAATAAAAGCTGAGGCCAGCGGAGTCAATTTTTGTTTTATGTATTTATTTTTTCCCTTTACTTATTTATGAAATCAACTGAATCCTGGAGTAATTTTCCTCCAGGTTTTCAAATAAGGCTTTAAAAGGTTGGCTTTGCATTTTCTTGGCAGAGCCACTGAACACAGCTTTGTAGACAATTGAGGGAGGATGTATTTATATTTAATGCAGTCACATTTGATGGGTATTTGGGTGAAGGTTTTTTAAATAGAAAAAAGGGACCGGGTGTACAAAAGATCAGAAAGGACACGCACAGCAAAGGCTGAGCGAGGCACAAAGGAGGCTCGGGACCCCACATTTACTCTTCAAGTGCATTAAGCCCATTATGGCAAAAGGAGGGGATTTTACTGCTTTCTGTCCAACCTAATGAAACCAGAAACCCTTGACAGTGGACAAAGCTATTTTTTCCCTTAGATAAAACCAAATTCTTCCATTGATCTGTTTTGCATTTAATCTGAACGGATTGGGTATTTTAGAATGCATTTGGTATGAGGAAGGATTCACCACCTCAGTAGAGAAAAGTTGAGGGCAGCTGGGATCCCGTAGGCATTCCGGGGAAGTGGGTTTTTATTAGTGTCTTAACGACCCCCAATTAAAGACCAAGGCACCTCCAAATTGCAAAGCAGAATACAAAACGGCAGAGAAGTCCCCAGAGCCCAGGAAACGCCCCGGCTGGTGCAGCGTGCAGGCCCGCCCTGGGCGCGTGCTTCGTGCTTAGTCCGTGGCTCTCTGCCACCTCCTGGGTGACGTCAGACGGAGCATCCATGCCCAGCACGGAAAACGCCACTGTGGGTCACTTGGGCAAAGTGTCCCAAGCAAGGCTAGGCTTTCCTTTCCATTTGGCCCCATGAGGCGGTTATCTCGAATTCCATCTGGACTGGTTGTACGTCCACAGATGCGTTCCGCCCAGAAATGGACCCTCCGCGCCCAGGGAGTTAGCCACGGGCCGGTGTCTGCGAGGCGCACTGCGGGAACCACCCTGCCCCAGGCCAACACCCAGCAGGCGTGACGCCCGGAGTGACTGAGCTTGGCCAAGGACGAGCTGCGGGTCTAGATTAGAGGAAGTCACGTTAGCCTCTGGGCCCACCTTCCTGACAAGATGAGGAACAGGCCAAGGACTCTCTCCATCCCACTCCGCTCCGGGATTTTTCTCCCAGGACACCAACGCCCGTGGGGACCACCATCCTGCAAAATCATTAGACAGTCAAACCCTCAGCTCTCAAAGGGCCTGTCTTAGAGTCCAGGGCTGAGGGGTCGTGGAGATGGTTGTATTCAGTACCCTCTCCCGTCCTGGGTGGATAAACTGAGGCTCACGGAGGTGGCGGACTTAGCAACGTGGCCCCATTCCTCAGACAAAAGCTTGCAAGAGTCTGGCCGGTGGCTGATACTCTACAGCGGACCCCTGCCCCACCCGCATGGTGGCGGGGGCTTCGGTGGTCTCAGTGTTGGTGTGTGTATCCTCCCAGGACAACGGCCACGGAAAGAGCAGAGCTGCCCGTGGGAGTGAAGGAGGACCGGCCAGACCCCGACTTAGGAGACACAGATGCTGGGAGGTGGCCATGGCGGGGCCTGATGCTTACAGAACTTGGGGAACCCCCTCTTACAAAGCCGGGGGAGGCCTCAGAGGGGCCGGAAGCTTTTCAACGCTGCTAGGTCCGTGGTCAGGCGGCTGCGTGAGTGGCTCAAGGAGAGAGTCGGGCCTGGAGTACTAACCGTGGACACGAGCCCACGAACCCGGAGAAAGGAGACAGAAGCAGCGCTGACCGCGGCCGGGCGCTCTCCGGCGGGACACACACACACACCACGGCACGAGCCCACGTCAGAGCCCAGACGAGACAGGAACGCCATCCGCGCGTGCACAGCCACGAATGCACGCCCGGGGCCCCCTGGGCCACGGGAGCCACGCTGCCTCTCGCCCGGCACGTGTCAGCCTGCTCCGGGCTTCCCCCCTGCCAGGTCCGATGCTTCCTGACAGCATCCGATCCAGAGCAAAGCAGCTGCTTACACTCCCACCCCCCAAATCACGAGCCCCGCCCTCTGGCGGGTCCCTCTGACCCCTCCGAGCCAGCCCGCAGTTCCCTCGCGCGCCCTCTGGCCCACCACCCACCTCGGTGTGTCCTGGGGTCTTTGCTGGGTGTGGACAAGCCCACAGCCGCTGCTGCCAAAGCCTGGAGGGGCCGCCGCGCCCCTTCCCAGGTATGCGTGCTGTTCCTGAAGGCTTTATCCCACCCACCGGGTGTGCAGAGGGACAGGGGAGGACGGGGAGGGGGAGGGAAGGAGGGACGGGACTTCCTGGAGACCGGGCGAGGCTCGGCCCACCCCGCCCGCCGTCTGGGGCCACCCCCTCCCGAGCGGACCTCAGGGTGGGCTACCTCAGGCTACCTCAGGCCTGGCACCTCAGGGTTTAACCAATTCCTCCCCGCCCACAGCATGGCCGAAGGGCGCCCGACCCCGGGGGGCTGGGGGAACTCCCAGGCTGGCCCCATGCCCCCGACCACCTGCACACAGTCCTCCCGCTGACGGGGTGCGCAGGCCCCAGCGCTCCCGGCCCAGCCTCTCCGGGGGGTGGAGGGGTGCCCAGCACATCCCCCCGACAGGACACCATGTCCGCTTGCCCTCGGCCCCCACTCCTGCACCAGCCCAGCAGCCGAGCCCCCGCTGGGCTGGAGCCTGACCCTCTGCTGGCCTGCAGGTGCCCTTCCAGGTGGCGTGGTTGGACAGCTCGTCTCGGGGCAGAGCAGCCTAGGGGGTGGTCTGGGGGACAGCAGGAGAGGAATCCTGAACTGTGTGGCCCCGGGAAGTCTCCCAGCCTCTCTGTTCCTTACTGTTCACACTGGAGAGTAGGGCGGGGGGGGGGGGGGCGCCTGTCCCTGTCTCAGGGGCTCGTCAGGAGGAGTAAATGGAACAGTAAGAGGGGGTCTGGCCCTGAGGACGTGCTGGTGGCTGAGGCCATCGAGCATCCCCTCCAGGCTACTAATGAGGAAGCAGGAGAAGCTCATGCAGAGTCTCTCGACTCCCCTCCCTCCCCTCCTCCGTGACCTCACCCCTGTGTTCCTTAGGGGTCACCCGCCCTGCCCAGCTTCTTTGGCACTCTAGGGACTGTGGACAGACGCCGTCCACCCAGATTCTGGACGCCTGTGTCCCGTCGTGACTTGGCCATAGCGATGAGCAGAATGCATCCTAACGTCACATCCCAAATTTTCCGTCTGTGGAAGAAATGTGCTTCCCGTCAAACGCCTCTCCTCTCAGCGGTGGGGCCAGGATGAAACGCGTCTGCACCACAGTTTGACATGTGGGAAGGAAAAGAGCCACGGAGGCAGAAAGGACTGGTTTTACATACGATGAGCTTGAGTTTTCACCAGCAGGGATGTGACCTGCAGAAACCATGAGAATGGCATCTTGTCCCCAAGGGCGAGCCCTGGCCTGACTCTAGAGCCTTCCGTGGTGTCGGCAGGGGTGCACCCTCTGTCCTGCAGACCGGACACCGGCCCCGGCCCGGGGCTCCTGGCCGTGGATGTGGGCGGAAGCGCCCAGCCCACCCTCAGCAGCCCTCCGTGTGGTTCACAAACACTCACGCAGCATGGGCTTCCCCTGCACATCCGAAATCACAAACACTTTCCCTTATAAATTCAGCACGAAGCATACTGCACATTTCTCTTCTAAGAGGTAGAAAATCTCAGGGTGAGCAGCCCCGGTTCTCTAGAGATGGAACCTCTGAGTGCGGGGCAGGCACAGACATCTGGGCTCAGCAAGCACAAGGCAATTTCCAGTTCGAGCACCTCTGCCCTAACCCAAGCACCCTCTCCAAATCCAGGCAAATTTGAGGTGCCCAAGAAGGTCTTTCCAGGGACGTCTGCTCTGCTGTTTGCGAACATCTGTCCTTTCCTTTCTCCATTTTTCCGGCAGAACCCACGGAAGGCAGCTGCAGGATCACGAGCTTGCAGACCACGAGCAGGATGAGCAAGCCTCCAACCAGCCCCCTCCCCCTGCTTGCCATCAGCATGGAGCACCCCGAGCAGAGCCCCCGTACCCAAGGAAACTGGAGACGGGTCGTTCACGTTTGCAGAGTGCCCGTGACCGCAGCACCCAGCACGGCAACAGCAACGCCATCCCACTCGAACGAGCATCAGTTCATCAGTGTTTCAGCGGGTCAGCATCGTCGTATAAAGAAAAGGCTGAAGTGCTTCCCAGAGACCTTCCCAGGGACAGGCGGAGGGCAGAGGGCAGCACAGCCTGGTCGGCCGGGAACCCCGTGCTTCCGTCCGCCAGCTAGGGGCCCCTCACTCACATTCCCGCAGGGAATGCGAACCCCAGTTCTGCCTTCTCCCCACACACTCATCCTGAATATAACCATCTGAGAAGGAAGCAGATGGAAAAGGCTTCTCCCTGTTCCTGCAGCCGGAGGATCTCAACCTGGGGGCGGGCAGGCTTCCATTTCCGTGCAAAGCAGCAGTCCTGCCCCATGGAGCAGGAGGGAAGCCTGGGTGCTCGGTCATCGAGCGTCTGCCTCCGGCTCGAGTCATGGTCCTGGGGTCCTGGGATCGAGCCCCGCATCGGGCTCCCTGCTCCGCGGGAAGCCTGCTTCTTCCTCTGCCTCTGCTCCCCCTGCTTGTGTTCGCTCTCTCGGTCAAATAAGCAAAATCTTAAAAAAAAATAAAAAATAAAAAATAACCAAGCATGCTGCCCTCCCTGGGCCGACCCCGCGGTGTGGCCACCACAGGGAGCTCGCCGCAGGGCTCCGTCCTCTGCTCATCTCCGGGCGGCCGAAGTGCCCTGGAATTGCGTCCGTACAAGGCCGCTGCCTGTCACGCCCCCTCCCGCACCGACTGGCAGCACCTGGGGGTCCCGAAGTGGCCGTCCGTCCTCTTCCTAGGAGCTGGGCCGCCCCACCCCCCACCCCGTCTAAACTGCTCCCGCAAGAGGGCACCGGCCGGGCCCCACCAGGCTCTCCCAGCCCCGCACACCTGCCCCTCGGCCAGGCGCAGTCACCAAACTCCGGCTCCACCCTGCTCCGGACGCGATGTCCAGGACACAGGTGGGACACAAGGGGCCGGCGCCGAGCACGCTCTGGAGGCTCAGGGTGTGCGGAGCGTGTAGGCAAACACGGCGTGAACGGTGCCTTCCTCGGTGGGCTTCTTGCTCTCCTCCTGGTGACCGTCCCGTGCCTCCTCTGGAAACAAGGACAGAGCTCTGTCTTCACCCACGGACGCCCCCTCCGCGCTCCTCCAGCTGCGGCCACCGCGGGCCGGCCGGGAAGAGGGGCACGGACAGCCGCCGCCGATGCCAGGCCTCCTCTAGCTGAGCCTCGGCGCCCCGGAAGCAAGCCCGGCTCTCGCGTGGGGACGACCGTCCCGGAAAGCGGCAAAGCTCTCCCGCACCTGAGCAAAGCGGAGAAGGAATCCGGGACCCAGGCAGGGCTCCCTGGGCGCCGCCCCCCCCCCCCCCGGCCCCTCTCTCCTCTCCTCCCGACCCCCTGCTCCTCACCGCGCCGTAGACTTCCCTCTGCAGCGGCCCGTCGGTGCCTGCGTCCACGCGCCCCTGCTGGGCCGGGCCTGGCCCCGACCGTGACTCCTTCCGCCTCGCACGCCCTGCTGCCCCGACACACTCATGCTCGTGCACACACAGATGCACGCCAGCATCCACGTGCACATTCACACACGTATACACACACATTCACAGACACACACACCAGCATTCACACACTCGCACGTGTGAACGCGCACTCACACTCACACGCACACACCCTCAGGCACACACACGCACCCTCTCCTCCTCACAAACATCTCAGGGTGACTACCGGGATGGCCTCACACGGAAGAGAACGGACGGGGCCGCTGTCTCTGCCACGTCAGGATAATGCAGGGAGTCGGATGGGGACACAGCAGGGACGGCCCCTCCCGGTGACGTCCGTTTGAGCAGGAAGAGAGAGACGGGAGTGACCTCGATGCCCCAAGCGAGGTGCCCTGCCGGGAAGAGGAACGTGGAGCGGCATTTCCGAGTCCTGAGGCCACTGCTGTCACAGGTGCCTGGCACCCCCCGTGTGCGGGCAGACCCGGGCCGCGTGCAGGACGCTATCAACAGTCACAATCATTCACATGGATCCACAGCCTCTGATCCGTGCCAGGAAGGAAAATCAAAAGCAGCCACAATGTCCAACAGGGGACCTGACCCAACCTAGGGGTCAGGACTTGGCGGTCCCTAACCAAACAAGCTGATCTTTCTTGCCCCCGGGACAGGTGTGTCTGGCCGCTGTGTGAGGGGTGCAGCAGGGAAGGCAGAAGTAATGGGGACCCCATCAAGGGGCTGTCTCAACGATCCAGTGGACGATGAGGTGGAGGGAAGCAGGGAGACCCCATTGCCTCTTGGGGACCCTCTCCCTCTTTCACCGCTACAAATATGGACAAAGGAACGTCAAAAACACACTGTGTCTAATAAACTGAGGGCAAACATGTAGGTGTTTCCAGATGTTCTAAAACAGAAGGGTAGAATCGTGATTTTTACGGAGCACCATCTTGCGGTGGTTCTCCACCAACCGACCCAAGTGGGAGCGGTTCCTGTGCCGTCCTAAAGTACAAGAGATAGACACAGCATCTTCCTACATCCTAATTTCAAAACATCTATACCAGTAACCCTAACAACCAATAAGCGATGAGAGTAATGCACAGTGAGGTAACGTGTACACCCGGCCCCGGCACGCGGAGGTCGGGAGGAGGAGGTGGTGAGCCTGTGTGGAAGGGCGGCGGGCCCACGCGGCGGGACTCGGGCTCGCGTCCTGCAGCGCAGAGTGGCTCCTGGGAAATCCCACACACCACCAGGTACTACAGCTCCTCAGTTTCCTTTGCAGCTGCATTCTCAGGGGAAAAAACGAGCGGATGTTAAAAGTGAGCAAAAATGCGTCATGTGCATATGCAAGAAGCCACTAGCTTTCAAGCTCAGCTAACGGCCATTTTCCCACCTGCAGGAATGTCACACAGGATATTCAAAAGTGTGTGGGACACAGAGCAAATCTGGTTTTCAGCACAGCTCCGCACACTACCAGAGGCCTGGCACCACTGAACTCAGCCCTCTAAACACCGGTTCAGTTCACCCCACAATCGTTAGGACCCCCAAGATGCCCCCCTCTTCAAACCTGCACTGATGCATGAGGACACGGATGCCCAGAAAGTGGGTGATGCATCCAGGATGGACGCACCCCCAGCGGCTCTGTGGTGACATCTCTAGTAGGCACAGCGGGGAGAGGAGGGGCTTCCCAATGGTGAAAGGGAAAATGTCCCACTGAACATGGTCCTGGAAGCACCAAGAGTCAAGTGGATTTCACACGGTAGGTTTGGAACTCAAGATTTTTTTTTAAACATGTACTTTGCTGTATTATTTCTCCATTGAAAAATACAGCATGTTCATTGCAAAAACAATTAGAAAATGTAAATAGACACAAAAGAAAAATCACAGAGATAATTGTTGGTAGTGCTTTGATGTATTTTATTTCAATCATATATACATATATATGGTGATAATTTAATGTGTTAATTTGGCTAGGCCACAGTGCCCAGATGTTTGGTCAAAATCAGTCTGGAAGTCTCGAAGTTATTTTTTAGATGCGATTAATATTTAAATTGGTAGACTCTGAGTGAAGGAGATGACCCTCCATTGTGTGGGTGGGCCTCACCCAATCAGTTGAAGGCCTTAAAGAAAAAGATGTAAGTCCCCCGAGGGGGAGAGAACTCTGTCCCCGACGGCCTTCGGACCTGAACCAAAGCACCAGCTCTCCCCTGGGTCTCCAGCCTGCCCTGTGCATTTGAGATGCAACAGCCCCACAATGCAACGAGCCAATTCCTTAAGATATACGTCTCTCAAACACACAGATATACGCATATACGTCTATTCCACTGTAGACACACATACTGTTGGTTCTGTTTCTTCGGAAAACTGGAGAAAGTTAATCTAATCCACATATACACACATTTTTAATAAAAATCGGATTTTGTTTGCATGTTGAAGTAGAAGTCGCCTGATTCACTGGAGCGTAACGTAGGCCTGGGTGCTCACCAGGAGAGGCCCTCCCCAACCTGCTCCTTTCCAAATGCTGCACAGAACCCGACAGCGTGGATATATGTCAGCTGTTCACCACGGACCGGCGGATTTTTCGGATGAATCTGCTCTCCCACTCTTGTCCAACGGTCCTTACAAACCCCCTTCCAAAGGTGACAGACGGACGGCCATCCTCAGCGCAGCGTGAATCAGCCTCTGTCGAGGCCTCTGCCCTCCCTGACGCCCAGGGCCTCGGGCCCAGGGCTCCCTGCCCTTCCTGGGCCCCGGGGTTGCGGGACATGGGGGTGCTGAGGAGACCAGGCTCCCCTCACGAGGCACCTCCGGCCCCCAGCTTGACGCGGCTTCACAGGTAAGCGGGTGTGCACCCTGACAACCGTCTGCACTGGGCCGCTCCCTCATTGATAATGTAATTATCAGGAGAGTCATATTGCTGCACACAGCATTTTCAACCATTTATCACAATGTTGATCTTTATTTTAAATATAAATCAGGCAATCATTTATGTCTTCTATGTTCTTTGTATTTATTCAAGAATATTTAACTGTAGACAAAAGGTGACTTATTCATTATTCATCCAGAACAAGGCAAGTATGGTAATTTGAAAAGGCTGACATTTGAGCTTTTTGCCAACACTAGCAAAATTATATCCTTCCCATTGTAAATCAATGAAGTAGAATCATCGCGCACAAAGGAATTAAATTGCCTTGTCACTTTAATAAGGCCACCTTATATACAACCTTCACCCAGCGCCATTGTGCAGGGAACGGTCCACCCTCGTCCTGGGCCGCCTCGGGCCTCAGCTGGCTCTCCAATTACACGGGCCTCCTCTGCATCCTTCCCTTTCCTGAGAACAGTGTCAGAATGTCACGGGCCCAGCCTGCTATCAGTGACATGCACGCATCGGAGCAAATTAGCATCCCAGCTACAGCCTTGCTTCTGGCATTTTGTAAACTTGCGACTCGGGTCTTCGGCTGCTCGGACCCCTCCCCTCCCGTCGCGGCTCGCACGCCTCGCGCCCGCACTCACGCCGGCCCACACGGTCACGCGTGTGCCTGCAGTCATGCACGCCGTCGTTCTATTCACTCGTGTTTGCTTTCATTGAGAAGGTTCCAAATTTTCCGGGCACGATGCGTTTTTGTAACAACAAAGGACAACCTTTTGAATTTAAACATCTTAGGGAGACGCCAAGAAGGGAAAAGGTAGGGTTGGGCAGCAAAGCAAAAAATAAAATGAGGAAAGAGCTTGACAGCAGCCCAGAAAGCAGCTCCCATTGCCTCAGCCGCACGTGCGCGCTGCAAGGACGGCCGGACCCGGAGGGCGCTGGTGGCAGATCGGGGCGGCGCACGGGCCGGGAAGGGGCAAATGGCAAGCAGACCGGCGGTGGCAACCGACGGAGGACTAGCTGTCGGTGAGATCTGAGCGCTACTGTGGAAGAGGCAACTCACGCTGGCTGAGCCTTCCCCCACCCCAGGGCCACCAGGAGGCTCAGGAACTGGAAGCTCCGGAGTCTCCCAAGGAAGGGGAGAGGTGGGGTGTGGAGGACATGGGTTTGTCGAAGCTCCAAGATGCAGCTAGACCCCCAGGCCCCTTCCCCTACCTCCACAGCCTGGAAACGGAGCCCCTCCACCCCACAGAAGGCAGGAAGTTTAGGCTCTGAGGAGGTGGAACGGTAAACTCTAGGCTGAGGGACACGAGGCGAGGCTGGGCGTGAAGGGGAGACGCCACCCTGCAGACAGAGCCTGGGGAGCAGTCTTCCCACCTGCGAGATGCCAGCGTCCTTCCCGTCAGCGCCCAGAGCACCAGCGGCCAGGCCTGGGCACCACCGACAAGTAGGGGAGTTGGGAAAATGTACAGGACGGCGAGAAGCCTGCCCTCTCAGGCATCCCCCCCCCAGACGGCCAGGCCAGCTAACCACCTAGCAGCCAACAAGCCCCTCCGTGAAAGCAGAGCACCCCGACGGCGTCCAGGCGCCGCGGGGAAGCGCCCGCGGGAAATCCCAGGTGGAAGGATAGGAAAGGACAGCTGACTGAGAAAGCAGCAGAGGAGACTTGCCTCGGAAGTCGGCACGACCGACGACAGAGCGGATGCCGGCTTTGTGAACAAGAGGACGCCACGGAAGACACATCATTCATTCAGAAAACACAAAATAGAAGGCCACTTCCAGCTCGGCTGGTGGGACGGAGCTAGAGAAGATGATCCAGATAATGGAAACAAAGGACAAGGAAATCCAGAGAGAAGAGTTTCAAGGATTAATCCAGAAATTCGAATATCTATTTCCAGCGGGATTTCCGAGGCTGCCCCTTGTCCCAGAGAGCTGTGGCCCCCCGTGTGGGGAGCCCAGGCATCTGCATGCCCCCCTGGGCCGTGACCGTCCGTGCGAGGCCAGGGTCGGAGTGCAGCCATCGTTCCCTCCGGAGGAGCAGCAGGTCCTCTGTGAAGGAAAGCTGACCCTGGGAGCAGTGCACGGCACAGAGCGGTTTCCTCTGAGGGGAGCAATGTCCCCTGCGGACCAGCCAGGTGCGGGCTGGGGGGCGAGTCACATCTGCTGGTGAGGTGAGCTTGCTCAGGGACCCAAAATGACTTGCCCACGTGACCCAGTGGGCCACCTGTAAAGACTGGATTCAAATCCAGGTCTGCCTGACTCCAAGCCTAAATTCTGTCTCTCCTGTAGCTCTAAGACACCTGCTGGCTCTGCAGTGCCCACCCCTCCCCCAGCCGCCCAGCCCCCAGCCCAGGTGCGTGAGGTTTGCTTCTTGATGGGGTCACACGACCTCTGACTCTGCATGATGGTTTCACTATTGGAAAGAGGCAGGAGGCCCTGGGAGCCTCCCCACTGGCAAGTGCCCCCCCCATTCCTTCCACTCAATAAGTCCTCATTGAGTTGATGCCTGCCGTGTGCTGGGACCAGATGCTCACACACACCAGCTGCTGCACCAGCCGGTGAAGTCCCCGCACAAGAGGCCATGGAGCAGAGAAGAGCTGTGAGCAGCACCCAACCAGAAGTAAAATACTATGAAACAAACATGTTTTCTCTTTAACATTTTAAAAACTTCACATCAGGAATCCAAAAGCTGAAAACGAAACAAGAAGAGTTCATATCAAAATACGTAGATGAGAATTTGCTGATTTGGGGGAAGACACTGAAGAAAAGAAGTAAAAATTAAACTATTAGGTGCCCAAGAGACAACACATTCCATGGAGTATGTGACAGGGACACTGGGGCAGGAACAGAAACAAACAAGAGAATGGGGATAACACAGGAAGGTTGTGAAAGGGCCGCGCGCAGAGGACGCACAGAGAAGGTCCAATACGCAGCTAATCGGAGTTCCGGAAGGGAAACCAGGTAACAATGAGTAGCTAATATTTATAAAGTAGAATCCAATAAAACCACGAAGAAGGCAATTCTGTGGAAATACAAGAAGACTTGAATCCGTATATGAAAAGGGCCCACGTGTAGCTAATAAAATTGACCTGAAATGATCAAAACCAGAACACATCCCAGTAAAGTGGTTAGAGGTGTTTTTTAAATCCTTTGTTCCTCCAGGTAAACAGAACAAGTGACTCCCAAAGCGAAGAACATGAAACCTGAGTTAGCATCTGATGACCTGAGAGCAAAATGCAAATGTGACAGTAGATTCATAGTTGTTCTAAAGAACTCAAGGAAAGAACATAGGAGTCAAAGATTTTCTGCTCTTTCAAGATGTCCTTCAAAACTCAAGTTATGGAAAAGCAGTTGTAAGCATTCACAAGCTCGTGAAATATTGTGCCTCGATGTTCCTCTGAAGAGTTTACTAAAGACAAACTACCTCCAAACAAGTGTTGACCAAAGAAAGTACTGACCAAAAGGACTGATAGTGAGCATTGAAAATATTTAATTGTTGATCTAAAACTAACACCAGGGTGGGAATGGGGATAGAAGAATAGTACGTAAATGTTTAATGTCTTGCAAAGTAGAAACAAGACAAGAGCAAAAAATAAATATGGGGAAAATAAATATATAAAAACAGCTGCAGAGGTGACAGGAGTCAGCAGAAGACACTTACAGACGATAAAAATCAGAGTCCGTCTGAAGAAGAAGATTACAGGCATTAAACGTAACCACTAAAACAGACACATGCTTCCTAATGACCAAAAAAAAGAACAAGATGTAAAAAAAGAAGGAAATATAATACGTTATAATACACACTGTAAACATGGTTGAGATCAAACATCACACTGAAAACTCAAGATTTTCAAATTGGTTCACAAAGTAGAACCCGACCGATACTAGATCCCAAAGACCCGTCCAGAACAAAGTGCTCCTCTGTGTTGCTGAACGGGTGAACAGCTACCAGCAAACGCAACCAACAGGAAAGCGGGAGCACAAACGTTCAGCACAAGAGTCAAGCACAGAAAGAGCGTTTAAAGAGACAAAACCACCACTTCTGGTGCCTAAAGCAACAATTCATGACGAAGACATACCTGTTATGAGCATGTATATAACAACTCACACAGGAACTATCTTCGTGATGTGGGAACATCAAAGAGGCTGCGGGAAGGGAAAACCCACTAACCCACAGGAGAGAAGAGTTACTTTACAGAGATAACATCTCCTCTCAGTCCAGGAAAGGTCAAAAGGACAAAAAACAGAAAGGAAATGGAATCATCAATAAAGTAGATATGATGATAAATTATTAAACTTTGCCTCTGAAAATCGAGAACATGGTTCTTCTCAAATGCCAGGTTCAGAAATTTACCACTTATTAGTCACAAATAAAATTCTAATAATAACTCTGAAAAACAAACTGAGGGTTCTAGAGGGGAGGGGGTGGGGGGTGGGTTAGTCTGGTGATGGGTATTAAAGAGGGCACGTTCTGCGTGGAGCACTGGGTGTTATGCACCAACAATGAATCATGGAACACTGCATCAAAAACTAACGATGTAATAGTATGGTGATTAACGTAACAATAAAAATTTTTTTAAAAATTCTAATAATAAAATGCAAACATAAATCTCTAATAGAAATTTTAAAAGGTTGGAAATTAATACCGAATCAAAATACCAAGAGGTCTTTTCTCTTGGAAATTAAAAAAAAAAAAAAACCTGGATTAAACAACCGACCGAAAAGTACAAATAAAAATTGCAGAATTACCAAAAATTAGTGTGATAAAAACACTACATATCAGAATCTATGGGACACAATTAAAACAGTAGTCAGGAGAAATTTTATAACTTTAAATAATTATACCAAAAGAATTAATAAAAAAAAAAAGTTCCAGACTCAACAAGTTGGAAAAATAACTATAAAATAGAGAGAAAGGAGGAGGAATAAAATACTAAGGCTAAAAGCAAATGTGATACAGAACAGAGACTAAATATTTGATGTTTATTAAATACCACTAGATGGAACTACAAATGGAGTATAACAGAAAGTAAATAGAACTATTAAATAAATCAGAATGCTGTTTCTTTTAAAAGAAATGAACAGACAGTTCTATAATTTCCTAATCAGGAAAATAAAGAAAAGTGACAAGAGAGAAATAACCATGAAACAAATGAACATAAAAAAAACTCATAAGAACTATTTTGTATGAGTCTCTGCAAATTCATTTTAAAACCTAAATGACATGAATAATTTCCTAGGAAAATACAACTTGCTACACTTGACCCAAATAAAGATAGAAAGTTTGCACAGACCCTACTCCCACAGATAAAATACATGAAGTTATCAAAGAACACCCTCAAGGACAAGACCTGGGTAGTTTCACAGGGAAGGTACTTGGCAAATATAAGACGACTCAGCATTATAAAACTGTCCTGGGACACGGAAAGAAGGAAACTTCCAAATTCTTTCCTGAAGCAAGTAGAACACTGACATCAAAAGCAATAAAGATAGCACCGAAAAGAAAGCTATAGACCCACATTTCTTATAAATATCAATGCAAAATATTCTAAATAAAAGATTAGCACACACGACCCACAACACATTCAAAAATAGTACATCATGTCCATGTAGAACTGATTCTGGGAATGTGAGGGTGATCAATGTCAGAAAATCCATTAATATAATTTGCCATCCTAATAAAAGATTACATGGTTTTCTCCATAACACACACAAAAAATCCTGATAAAAAAATACCCAGTAAGAATTCATGTACACTTCTCTAAACACACACACGCACACTTGTATGTGTATCTCTATCCATACCTACACACATGCACACACACGTGTGTGCATACCAAGCATGCACGGAGAAACATACATGTGTGTACATAAAGTCAGCCTTTATGTCATCATCTGTCTTCACAGGAAGGGGTAGATGTACTTCCCACTAAGGTCAGAAACAAAGCAAGAATAATAGCCACTATCTGCACCACTCTTTAACAATCAATTAGAAATATAATGAATACAATTAGATAAGAAAAAGGAATTCTAGGATTAGAAGTTTGTAAAGAAATAGAACTTCATTTGCA
This sequence comes from Zalophus californianus, assembly GCF_009762305.2. Classification (NCBI taxonomy): domain Eukaryota; kingdom Metazoa; phylum Chordata; class Mammalia; order Carnivora; family Otariidae; genus Zalophus; species Zalophus californianus. Next base: position 2,167,772 of record NC_045597.1, read on the forward strand.
GATGATGAAATTATTTGTCATCCTAATAAAAGGAACACCGAAGAGGCTCAATACCAAAAATAACAAAAGAATTCAAAAAAATAGAATGTAAACTAAATCTATAAAAATCTAGTGTGTTGTGTGTGCACCCAGACAACGAATAAGAGAAGAAAAGAGATAACTCACTATTACCAAAGCAACAAAAAAGATAAAGTACTTAGGAATTAACTTATCAGAAAAGATGCAAAACCCATATGGAAATAATTTTAAGCCACCTTTAAAGACACAAAAGCGACTTAAGCAAATGTAAAAACATCCCTTGTTCTTGAATGGGATAACTCAACATTGTAAAAACACCAGTCCTCCTAGAGATAGTATATAAATTTAACAAAATTGAAATAAAACCCCCAGTACGTTGTTATTCTGGACTTACACAAACTGACTCTAAAGTTTAAGTGAAAAATTAAGCATACAATAACAGCCAGGAAAACTCTAAAAGAAGAGCAAGGAGGGGGATTAGTCCTAGCAGATATTATAACACACGCAAAAGCCTCAATAATTACAACTGTGGTTTTGGTCAACAGACAGGCCAGTGGAAAGGTGCGGGCATAGACACTCACGCATGTGGGGGGACGTAGCACAGGAGAAAAGTGACATCTCAGCTTGCTGGAAAGACATACTCTGTTGTAACAAAGGATGCCGGCATTGTTGGGCAGCCATGTACGAGGTGGCAGAAATCAGTCCATACCTCACATCATATGCCAGAATAAAGACCAAATGGATCGGTGAACGAAATGGAAAACACAGAGCAAAAAACACGCATGAGTACTTTTATAATCTGGACATGAAGGATGAGAAGAAAGCTTTCTAAACTATAACAACTGCGGCAACTGGGTGGCTCGGTGGGTGAAGCGTCTGCCTTGAGCTCAGGTCATGATCCCAGGGTCCTCAGATCGAGCCGCACATCACACTCCCTGCTTGGCAGGGAGTCTGCTTCTCCCTTGGCTTGTACTCTCTTTCACATGCTCTCTCTCTCAAATAAATAAATACAATCTTTAAAAAAATAAACGATAACAATTAATATGCGATAAAAGCACAGATGGATTAATTTGGTTATAAAAACTTTTTAAGTTTCCAAAAAATGCTGTAAACCAAGTCAAATAGCCAAAGACAAACTGGTGGAAGTCTGCACATCTCTCACAGATAAAGGGCTAATAATCTCCCTCACCTATAAAATGATCTCAAAAATAGAGGAAAAGAAAGGTCAAAAATCCAATGGGAAAATGGATAAAATACAAAAACAGTCTGCAAAAAAACAATATACAAAATGCCCTTAACATATGAAAAGATGTCCAACTTCACTCATAAATACAGATGAAATCCCAGATACACTGGGATCCCATACCCCACTCATCACGTGGACAGAAATTTAGAAGCATGAGTGCACACCCTGGGGGCCAGTAGGCCCTCGTGGACGTGGCCGGTGGGAATGCCGACCGTAGCCCACCTGTGGTAAAACCAAAGAGAACCGTGCCTGCAGCCTTTCGCCTAGAGATCCCACCTCCAGGAACCAGCCCTGACAAACATCTTTGCCAACACACAAGGCTATTCATTGGGACGTTATTTCTAATTGGGATGTTATTTCTAATTGCAATGTCTAACGACTCAAGTGCCTGTCTGTAAGCAACCAATTAGATCATCTATAGGACAGCCACCTGATGTTTTATGTGGCTACCAACAGGAAAACCTTAACAACTAACACAGGGTGAGTTCCAGGATATATTTTAAGTTAAAAAAAAGGAAAATACAAGAGTATATATGGTATATCACCTTTTCTATAAAAAAGAAGGTTCAGGGCTCCCGGGGGCTCGGTCGGTGAAGAGTCTGCCTTCGGCTCAGGTCATGATCCCAGGCTCCCGGGATCGAGTCCCGCATTGGGCTCCCTGCTCAGCAGGGAGTCTGCTTCTGCCTCTCCCTCTGCCCCTCCCCACTACTCATTCTCTCTCTGTCTCTCAAATAAATAAAATCTTCAAAAAAATTAAAAATAAAAATAAATAAAAAAGAAGGTTCACTAAGAACTGAACTATTGACTACTCACGCTTTGTGCAATGTATTCTCAGGACAAAAATCATTGCAAGGAAGTCCTGAATTTTTCTTAAGTTTGTCTTTGGCAGTGGGTTGGTGTAGCGATTGTGAAATGAGCTTATGCCCACTGTGGCATAGAGCCCAGGGCTGACCCACGTGACGCTTCAGGGAACCCAGAGTCTCACCGTAAGAGAGGGAAATACGCACGTGGACAACCTTGTGCCTGAGTGTGGGGGTGTGAGTGAGAATATATCACCTCTAGTTCTGTCCACTCGACGGGCCAGAAGCGACGACGCCCTGTACACACATCTTGAGGTTATGGGGCGTCTGGGTGGCTCAGTCGGTTGAGCGTCGGCCTTCAGCCCAGGTTGTGATCCTGGGGTCCTGGGATCGAGTCCCAAGTGGGGCTCCCTGCTCAACAGGGATCCCTCTCCTTCTGGTGCTCCCCTGCTTGTGCTCTCTCTGACAAATAAAATCTTAACAACAACAACAACAACAAAATCTTGAGGTTAAGTGGAAAACAACAACAACGGGTGCCATCGTGTGACCCACCATGGGCTGTTACAGCGCCCAAGCAAGCGGGTCTGCACATCCACTGCGGCGCCTCTCGCCGTCCCAACCACACGGGAGCAGGGAGACGGCAGAACGTCACCGTCAGGAGCCAGTAAAGCTTGCCCTGCAAGCTCAAGGACCAGAAGGACCATGTTCTCAAATCCCCTGCACGACACCGAGCTTTAGAGCCCGTGCACTCCCATGTTTAGTCTTGTTTTGAGAGTTTCCTGAAATTACACGACTGAAAACATGCACACGCGGAAGAACGTGACAACGTTCTTCGTGCTGCTTACATTGCTGGTTTTAGTTGGAAGTGTTAATACTGAATGACCTTTTTCTGAAGGGTATTTTAAGGAGACAAAGCAATTTTCCATAATACGGTTGCCATAGCGATTGGCCCTTAAAAAGGCTGGGAGAGAAATGATGTACGTCTCTAATCACCAGCCACTGCAACAACTAATGGTCTGGTAAAGCAACAGTCGGGGATTAATTTGAAGCAGAACAGATAAGCGGTTTTTAAAAAAACTCAACAAAGAAGAAGAGGAAGGAGGACTCTGTTGCTGCACAAGCAGGGCCGTGGTGACAGGCACCAACCCTGCTCGGGAGGATGGGGGGCTGCCCGGGAAGGGCTCGTCAGTGCAGAGCCTGTGGGTGACTGGAGGGGCTGGGGGCAGCGGCCTCCTCCCCCGGCCTCCCAGTGCTCCTGGGATGGTCTGCTGACCCCAAGGCTGGGGCAGGGAAGGCACCAGACAACACAGAAAATCACATTGTGTCAGAGAGCAGGAAGGTTCTTGAAGAAGGATGGTGACACGCCAGAGACGTGGCAGCCCGCTTGCAGGGGCTTCCCCTGGTCAAACTTGAGAGAATTGAAACACCAAAGTAAATACTGGTAGTAACAGACCACAGTGCATGAAACCACTGGACTGTGAGTCCACACAGACATGAATGAGTAGGAAATTTAAGGAGGATACTTACCTAATTTCAAAGCACCAACACACAAAATACTAGTTAAGAAGAAAAGTGGATAAGCCTGGGAGATGTCATCTTAACCAAGTGATTAAAATGGCTCCCACAGCAATGGGCCACTTACTGTGACACCTGATGCACACAATGACTAGACACAGTGCCACTTCCGTGACATCCACACCAAGATGCACAGCCTGAATGTATTCATGACAACACATCAGACAAACCCCAAATAAGGAACATTCTACTAAGTAGCTGCCCTGTGATCTTTTAAAGTGACTTCTCCATGATAGCCCAGGGAAGCCTGAGGAACGTTCCAGGCTGAAGAAGGCAAAAAGGACCTGACAGCTAAATGGAAGATGAGCTGAACCAGATCCTTTGGATAAAAAGGGCATTGGTAGGAGAACTGGCAGAATTTGAGTGGGGTCCAAGGATTCAAAGGGAAGTTGATAGTAATTTCCTGACATTGAGAGTTAGATTATGATTATGTAAGAGAATATTTTTATTCACTGGGAATGCATGTTAGAATATATAGGAGAAGGGCATTATGGCAGCAATTTATTCTGAAACGGTTCAGTGGGGGAAAAACTTTTGTACCATAACTTGCAACTTTTCTGTAAGTTTGAGAGTGTTTCAAAAAATAGGTTTTTAAAAAAGAAAGCAAATGGGGGCGCCTGGGTGGCTCGGTCAGTTAAACGTCCAACTCTCAGCTTCAGTTCAGGTCATGATCTCAGGGTCATGAGATCGAGACCCACGCCAGGCTTGGTGCTGGGCATAGAGTCTGCTTGAGAGTCTTTCTCTCCCTCTGCCCCGCCCACACTCACATTCTCTCTCTAAAATAAATAATATCTTTAAAAAAACAAAAAGAAGGCAAATTACTAATATCAGAAACGAAAGCTGAGACATCACCACAGATCCCACAGACAATAGAAGGATAATAAGGGGAAACCATGAACAACTTTATGCCCACGAATCCGATAAAACGGATGAAAAGGACCAGTTCCTGGAGAGACACAATTTGCCAGAACTCCGACAAGAAGAAACAGACACCAAGTTTCCAAAACAGAAGGGACCAGCCCCAGATGGGCTCACTGGTGAATTGAGGAAGAGATTGTGTTAATTTCCTCCAATCTCTTTCCCAGGACAGAGGCAGAGGTGACAGCCGCTCTCCGTCTCCTGTTGGCCACGGGCAGAGCTTTCAAAGCAAAACCAGGTGTCTGGGTGAGAAAAGCCGTGACCAAAGGGTAGAGGGTTTCTCCCTTTCTGGACCTGAGAGCCAGTTTATTCAGAAATGGAAGTCAGCACCTCAGTGCACCCACAAAATAGATCCTTGGCCCTGGGGGGGATCCCAAGCTCCACGCGACCTCAGGAGGAGTCTTGTCAGTTGGAGCCGCAGGACTGGACGCCATGGGCCACACACGTTTAGTGGTGAAAAATCCTGGGCCGCAGCCGCTGGGGGCGGGTTTCACGGTGCCACAAGGAAGACCCTGCACCGAGGGAAGCCAGGCACCCGGAACTGTTCTTGACCTTGTCACAACCAGTCAGCTCCACTTCACACTTGGCCCAGGTTCCCGCCTCTCCCCTTCGAGCTGACCCCCACCTGTCCCGTCCCCACCTGTGTCCTCACGTCTCTCCTCACGCAGCTTATTTTCCAAAGTCCTCTGACTAGGACTTCCCTCTCTCTAGACACTGTTAACCCTTTTCCCCTCTCCCGTTGGCACGCTCGACTGGCTAAACTATAACCCTGTTCAATCCGGCTCTCCATCTTGTCTACACCCGCACCCACCAGGTTGAAGGACAAGAGGAAACCTGCAACTGTGCTCACTGTTCTCCCTTCGGATTCATGAGCACTGGCCTGGTGGGCATGGCCATACATGCCTCTACGTACCTCGATTGCTCCTGACCTTCCACGGCCCGGGCCAGCAGTCACCCGCACGTCCTGAGTCGGCGTGGTGTGTGCTCCCAACGAGCTCCCAGGGCATGCTGGCACAGCTGCAACCACCCCACTTGGTACCCGCGGTCCTAGATGGAGACTCCCAGCGGCCCCTCTGCCCTCAGATCTCCACGGCACCATCCTCGCTTTCGGTAGCGGCCATGACAAACTGCCACCCACTCCACAGCGCCACACGGCACAGATGTGTTAGTTCTGCTAACACAGGTCGGGGCTCCAACGCGGGCCTCACGGGGCTGCAGGGAAGGTGCTGGGGAGACTCCGCTTCCCTGCATCCAGCTTCCAGCAGTGCCTGCACCTGGGCCCATGTCCCTCCTCCACCTGCAAGGCCAGCAGCATCGCCTCCTCCGCCTTCCCTCCATGGGCACCTCTCCCTCCGACTGCCGCCAGGAGAGCCCGCTTCTCAGGACCCAGGTGACGCTCCAGGACGGTCTCCCCACCTCGAGGACCCCGAGGGCTTGGCGTCTGCGAAGTGACCCACGCATTCACAGGTTCCGGGGATCAGGATGCAGGCATCCCTGGGGCTGTTCTGCCTCTTGCCCATCCTCTCTCCCCGCTGAGGATGGGGCTTTGTCTGGAGATTCTAGCGGTTTCCCTGCCACCCCCGCAGACCCAGGTGTGTGCTGTGTGGCACCGGGCATGTGCAGGGAAGGACGGATCATGTGCCACTCCGAGGCAGGCTGAGACACCTCACTCAGCGGCCAGCCAGAAGAAAGACTGCTCTCCACCTCCGTCCCCATGTCAGCCCCCCACCCGTGCCACCTATGAGGCCACAAACGTCCGAGGCCACGGTTCCACGTGCAGAATCCCCGGGACCCTCCCCAGATCCAGGCCTCGGCCAATTTTCTGGAGTCTCTTCCTATTTGCAGAGATGTCCAGAGACGTGAAGATGAAAACGTGCTCATTCTACTCCCAGCTGCTGTCCAGAAAGAAAGCCCCCAGAGAGGCCGGCCAGCCCTCACAGCAGAGCAACTCCGGGGGCACTTTATTCTAGGCACCTACATTTAATTTCTAAAATCACTCTGGGAAGGCAAGAGATTGGGGTTCATTTTAAAAATCTATTTGCTTGCAACCTAGAAAGCAGCACAAAGATGGGCGGGAAGGCAGAGCTGTATGCCAAAGAAAACGCTCTGACTTTATTTTTCTCCTTTGTGAAGCATCAACGGCAGGCTCTGTGTGGATTCAACCCGGGAAGTGCCACGTCCCCGTGGGTGACATATCAACACACACATACACACGGAATGGGGGACGTGCCGAACTGTACCAGGCACTTAAACACACGGGATCCAAATTAAGACTTATCAGCAAGTTCATTATCTAAAAATAAATCAGCTTTTCTTTGCTTCATCAAAAGATCAGATTATAGTGTACGCCACCTGACTTTCAGAATACAGCGTTTTTATTCTCAGACAAGGGAGGACAATGAGAATTATTACATAATCTGTCAGGTACCACACAGGCCGATCGCGGAGGCTGTCTCGTGGCGTGCCCATTGTGGCCGCGCAACAGGCTTCAGCGGCGAAGCACAAAACCATTCGGAAATGCAGCGTGGAGGGCAGAAAACACTGCCAACATTTCAGGCAGGATGCTCCTGGCTCCCCGAGGTCAGGCGGGCCTCCCCCACCTTCTGCATGACCCGGCCGGGTCTCTCCCTCCTTCTGGGCATCGACAAGGCCAAGATGAGCATTCCCGGGCTGTCCCCTCACAGGATGAGGCGGGTAAAGAGAACGTGGGTTCTTGTCTGCCCCAGGGCGGGCCGCCAGCTGTGGGGCCCGGGGGCAGATCGCTGCCGTGAGGAAGGGGGCACCGGGGAGTTTAGCCAGTTTCCACAAGACTGCTTTCACTCAGGTGCCAGCCCCAAGTCTGTGGCCCCTAGGCCACCCACACTTCAGACCAGTTGGCTGCAAAGTCGGGGGCCTTCACGACCACCCTTGTGTTCCACAAGTTGCTAGAACAACTCACACAACTCAGGGAAGCACTATACTTATGATTAAAGTTTTATTATGACAAAAGGGTGCAAATCAGAAGCAGCCAAAGGGAGAGATGCATAGGACAAGGTGGAGGGTCCCACAGGGTGCATCACCTTCCCACCACATCCAGGACGGTCAGCGACCAGGGGCGCTCAGCCCAGCCCAGTGTCCCGTGTTTAGCGGGGCTACGTTACATAGACACGATTGACTGCATTGTTGCCCATGTGGTTGAACTCAATCTCCAGCCCTCTTCCCTCCCGGAGGGTGGGCTGACATCCCGTGGTCAGTGTCTCTGGTGCAGCCAACTCCACCCTGAGTCCTCCTGTTAGCATCAACTGTCTGGGGGCCCGCCCTGAATCACAGACACACGTCTAGCCCTCGAGAAACACCAAGGGACAGAGATCACCTCCCAGGCACCAGCGACAAAGACCAGACCTCTCCTCGGGCCAAGGCCAACGTCTTCATTACACTGGGGGTGTTGGTCGGGGTTCTCCAGAGAAACAGAGCCCACAGGAGATCGATTGGTTCTAAAGAATTGGCTCATGCAGTCACGGAGGCTGACAGGTCCCCAGATGTGCCGTCAGCAAGCTGGAGGAGAGGAGAGCCGAGGCTTTAAGTGCCAGTCTGAAGTCTGGCAGGCTCAAGGCCAGGAGAACCCATCTTTCAGTTTGGATCAAAGGCAGGGAAAAGCCAGTGTCTCAGTTGAAAAGGCAATCAGGCAGGAAGAATTCTCTCCTACTCACAGGACGATCAGCCTTATTGTTCTATTCAGGCCTTCGACTGATTGGATGAGGCCCACCGACACTAGGTTGAGCTGTCGTGCTAAGCTCATCCAGAAATATCTTCCCAGACACACCCAGAATTACGCTCGTGTAAATATCTGAGCCAGGTTGATACCTAAAATGAACCATCACCAGGACCAAAGATCAGTGTCTACCACTGTCCTGAGGGACAGGCTGGCCTCACCATACTGTGGGGTCAGAGAAGGAGCAAACAGTGTGTGATCAAGTACTAACTGTGGTCATTCGCAGTCGTAGGGACACAGGCAACATATTTCTATCTTCTTTTCTGGATTTTTCACATCTTCTGTAATAGGATTTTGTAAGGAGGAGGTAAGAACGTAAGAAGCCATAGAGTCCCACAAATGGAGTCTATTCTACTCAGTTTCGACTGGCTGATGCTCCTTCCCAACCCAGGTGAGGGTTAAACCAGCCACTCCACAAAGGGCAGGAGGCGGCACCGGGCAGGAGGGTGCCCCACAGAGAAGGGGTTAGGCCAACCCAGCGCCACGCAGCGAGTCTCACGGCCGCCTGCTGCGCCCACGACCGCCCTGGGACTGTGAGCAAGGGGGGTGGGCTGCCCTCGGGTCCCCCAGCCCCTTTCCTGCCTCCAGAGCTACACCGTCCAACACGCAGCCCCTGGCCACATTAGGCCTTGAAAACGGGGCTCATCAGGGCTGAGACACTCTCAAAGTGTAAAACACACAGAGATTCATAGAAGGACACAGTAAGCATCGTGTTCCTCGTGTTTCTATCCTGACTGTGGAGGACAGATTTCGGATACATTGGGTTGAACAGAATGTACTACTTCACTTCATTTCATCTATTTTACTTTTCAAAACAATGCAAAACGGCCCACATGGCTCATGCCCCTTCTGTTCACGGTGTGCAGATTTGCTCCAGCCCACAGAAGCCATAATAAGCTCCTCCTCGGGGCACCGATCCTTCCCTTCCGGTCCCTCCATAACTCTGAGGCTGACGGGAACCGATGAACTTCGGCCCGCTGACAGCTCTGACAAGGAAGCCCTGAAAGCAGGAACCAGGGGAGCTGCCCTCGGGCCCCCAGAGCCGGGCCCTGCCCACTTGCCCGCCGGGCTTGACCTGTTGCCCTGACCGTCAGTGTTGAGCAGTCACCCCTTTAAGCAGAGTATGTGTCTGTTCAACTGGATTGTTTATATGTACACACACACAAACACACACACGTACACACGTACATACATGTGCATGTGTACTGTATACATGCACTGTGTGCTTACACGTGTGTGCATACATGCATGCACGTCCACGTGTGTGCACATACAAACATACGTGCATGCATGCGCACCCACACATAAACGTGCGTGCACACACATGTACGTACACAGGCACATGCATGCAGGTACATGTGCACGTGTGTGTGTACATTAGCGAACCGCCATATATATATATGCACGTATGCACACCCACATATGTATATATTAAGCCTGCCATGTATGGATGCCTGAGCCACAGCTGCTCTGGAGAACACAAGTTTTCAAGGTGGAAGGCAGAGATTCTCCAAGACCAAGGGGCTCCCTGGGCTGCATCCCCCCGCCAGTTAGCGCTTGCCCGTCACTCTGGAACCTAGGCGTGTTCCGCCCTGGAAGAGGGGCCGCGAGGAAGCTGCAGCAGCTGGCCTGGGGCCTCCCAGAGGCCGATGCCGGGCCTCTCCTCGCACAGCTCACTGCTGGGCAGGTCCTGAGCCTCCCCGCGAGTCGTATCGACATGCCCACCCCACGCAGGTGCAGCCTGTGTTCCGAGAAGTGGCGTGGCGGCTTCGCGGGGCTCCAGCAGCGGTCACAAGCGGCACAGCTGGCCGCCGAGAGCTTCCACTCAGCGTCCTCGCTCCCACGGGCTGGGTCTGCCCGAAGATGGAAAGGCCGCAGTGACTACCACAGCACGCGACAGGAAGCACTGAAAATGCCTTTACTGTTTTCTCATTGTGGCTCTTTGCATCACACACTTCACGGCGGCTCAGCGGCTGGGCGCGCTCGGTGGGCGTCTCTGCCGATCTTCACTTGGGCTTCGTCGTGCCCTCAGTCCTCAGTCTCTTCCTCTTCCGTTATTGTCAAGGAAGCTGGATCGAAGATCAAACAAAGAGCGGGTTTGCTGCATGGAATGCTCAGCAGTCCCAAGGACACGTCATCAGGTCTGCGAACCCATCTACATGGCCATGATCTAGTCAAAGACAAGTCTGGCCAACAGTCCGTCTGCCCCGGCTCCCTGTCAGCAAAGGAGAAGCGTCTCCACTTCTCGTGGCCTCACTCTGCGGAAGCCCCCGAGAAGGGGGTGCACGTCCTGCCCTGAGGGAAAGTACCGCGGCTCAGACAGCTCGGCAGGGGCAGGCGTCCAGACCCTACAAGATGTCTGCGTAGGCCTTTTCTCTGCCCCGTAGCTACGGTGAAACCGAGTCTTCGCAGCTAGTGGGGAACAAGAGGCCCAGAGAGCACGCACCCACACAGCCTGAGGTAGAGCTGAGGGTTTGGGGTGCTTCCTGCTCTAAGCTGGCCAGGTGCTCACCTGTGAAGAGCAACAAGCAACCCGCCAAAGCCCTGCCCTCTGGAGACAGTTAATAAATACACAAAAACACAGGTGCCGGGTCCTGAGGGGCTGCTCCCAGCCCTTGGGCCACGCGTCTCCGCACCCCCGCCAGGAAGCACCCGATTCGCTCGGCGGGTGCCGACTCGCCCAGCCCCGGGGCCGCCCGCGCGCCTCCCTGCCCTGCCCGCCCCGGGGCGTGCCTGTCCCGGACGGGGCCTCTGGAGGAGCCAAGCTGCGCCCTGTGCCTGGACGACCTGCCGTCTTACCGTCCCCCTCCCTGATGCTCTCACTCTTGCTCAGTGGCTCCATACTCGCGGGCTGGGAGGCCACCTGCCCGCCGGATGGGGCTGCCTCTGCTTTCTCGCTGGACTTAGGAGAAAGAGGTACGTCCGTGGGCACTTCCTTTTCTCTCCTGTTCTCTTGAACGACTCTGATGGGAAGAGAGAAATTGAAGGTGGACAACTCGATGGGCCGTCCGGTCCTTCACCAGGCCGTCTCCCTAAAACAGGGGACACATGCTTTGCCTTAGCCGTGCCCACTTCAGCTCCTGATAGGCGCACCACACACGCAGTCGTGCTCGGCGTCCAGATGCCCGAGGGCGAGAACAGAGCAGGGACGGGGTGAGTGTGCAGGCAGGTCACTCAAGACGTCACCTGGCACCACTCAGAGCAGGGGAGTGGTTTTCTTTGCTGCTGGACAAAGTGACGTGCTAGTCTCCGGGGCTCCTATCTGTGTCGTAAGGGGGCTTGTGGTGGGGGCACTCGGCCCCGGGTGGCAACGATGAATCCAGGCTCTGACCGTGGGCAGCCGCCAGCTGCCATGGCCTTGCGTCCTCGTCACCGAAACGAGAGGGGAGATTCCTGCCTGGAGCACGTCTACGCTGTGGCTCACAGCGCTGAGCACCCTGCAGACACACCGGGCGGGGAGCCCCGGGCCCGCTCATGGGCGGAGGGGGGCGAGCAGAACGCGGACCACGTGGGAGCTCCTTAACTGCTGGGGCGCGTCATCAGGAGCTCTGGGGGAGCCGCTGGGCCCCTCCGACCGCGACAGCCCCGCCCACTCCTCGCCACCCTGAGTCCCGCACCTTCTGCAGGTGCGTTCAGTGGAGGAGCGACTGACCTGTAAATGATAGTGATGATGAAGGCCCCGGCGATGATCACGATCAAGACAGAGAACACCTGCACATAGACTGGAAAACAGTGTCCGTTACGGAAGTCGGGCCTCCCGCCCGAGGCAGGTGGCGCCCTGCCCCTGCTGCCCGCGGCCTCTCCTCCACCACCTCCCCCCTGGGGCCACTGCCGAGGGCTCGACGTCCCCACAGACGCGTGAGGCTCCACGTGGGCCACGCAGAGGACAGCCGAGGGCTGCCCGTGGGGACAGTGGTGCAGGCAGCGCCCTCGACTCTTCTCCAGAAAAGCCCCTCTGCCACCCATGAGCGGGGCCCCCCACCCCAACTCCCCAGAAACGGTTCCTCAACATTAGGGTGAGCTGTCCCAAGGCTGAATAGAAGGAGAATGCCTCTTGGCTGATAGCCACATTCCACCGGCCGAGCGTCTCTGTATTAAGGAGGGCCTTCCACTGTCCCCCCGTCTTCTCTAGACTCGCCCCAACAGAAGAACCTGGGCCTCCAGGGTGACTCTTGGGCGGCGGCCCCTATTCCCGTGCTTCTAGCTGTGGGAACGTTCTGGGCCCCTTCCCCCACCCCCAAGGGAAGCCTTCCCGTGGGGGCCCTCCATCGCAGGCACCTCTGCCGTTGGGCCTGACGTTTGGGGTCCATGGCTCCTGGGCTCAGGCAGAGCGAGGGGCCGTGTGCTGGGGCCCTCGTGCCCAGGCAGCCCCCGTGAGCGTGCTCAGCGGAAGCCCTGCGACCAGCACCCTCTCACTGGGCGGAGGTCGGGACTGGACGGGACGCACGTGGAGCTCCCAAAGGGGCGCCAGGCACGCAGTTGGTGCACAGTGTCCCTATTGTCTTACTACCATCGTGCCTCACCTCGCACAGCTTTTCACTCTTTCAAAGGGCAGAGACTGACTTCTTTGCACACCCCTACCTCGAGCAACAGGGTTTGCTCCAGTTCTCTTACTTCCTCCTCTAAACCGTTTCCACCCGTCCTTCACCAGCAGTAACACTATTAGATGCCGCGTCCCTGGAGGTTCATTCATGTGCTGAGGCTGACGTAACAAAGTGCCACCAGTGCGTGGCTTCAGACGACAGGAAGGTGCGGTCTCACAGCTGTGCAGGGACAAGTCCACGGGGGCGCCCCCGTAAGGCTCTGGGGCCTCCTTTCTGCCTCTCTGGCTCCTGCCGGTCCCGGGGCTCCTTGGTGTCCTCGGCTTGGGGACCCCTCACCTGGCTCTCAGTCAGCACGTGGCAGTTTCCCTCTGGGACACCGTCTTCATGGGGCGCTCCCCTCTGTGCGTGCTCTGGGCATCTCTAGGTCTCCTCTTGTAAGGGGCCCACGGTAGTCCGGTGTGACTTCAACTTAACTAATCACATCTGCAAAGACCGTGTTTCTAACTAAGGTCACATTCACAGGTACCGGAGGTTTGGCCTTCAGTGCATCGATGGCGGGGGGGTGGGGCAGCGGACAAAATTCAACCCCCAACAGAAGGTAAGCAGTAGCTGCAGAGAAAGCTGCCTCACAGGCATGGAAGGGCGATTCCAGCGGGAACCGCATTCTCTGGACTAACCCAGAGTGTCTCTGAGAACGGACAGGGCCTCCAGGATCCTTAACATGGGGGCTGAAGTCAGAAAGCTGAAGGGGGTTGAAGCCAAACCGTTCAGTGATAGCAGCCCAAATGCTTCCTTTTTCCCTACTGATCCGAGCTCAGTAAGTGGTGGCCAGCCATACATACGATGGGCACCCCATGGTCGAGAGTCCCTCAGGGAGAGGGTGGAGGAGGCAGTGGCACCTGGCCAGGGGTGGCCAGCACACCACAGCAATGAACCAAGCAGCGAGCTGCTTGTTGAAGGCTCTGTTCTAATCAGCTGGTTTCTTTCCTTCAATGATGCGTTTCCCGTGGAAACATGTTCACCTCAGTTCATCTTTCCATCTGTAGGGAGGCAATAACCAGCCCCCAGGATGGCCTGCAGGGATGCTTGCCTCCTGGTATTTGCACCCCGGTGTAGACACTTCCACACTGCATAGGGCTGACCTCTGAACCAAGGGCACTGGGCAGGGTGTAACTGCCGGGGCTAGGTCAGAGTCATTGTGGCCTCTGACTTTCTCGGGCCACCCGCTCTGGGAAGAGGCCATCACCACGTCGTAAGGACAGGCAAGCAGGTCTCATGGCACGGAAAAAGGCTTCCTGTTAACCCTTAGTACCACTTCGCCGGCGAAGCAAGCTGTCTCAGAGCAGGCCCTCCAGCCCCGGTCCGGCCCTCAGATGACTGCCACCTCACGAGTTGCCAAGCCCACACCACCCAGCCAAGACTCTAAGGTGTCGCTTTAGTCCACTAAGTTCTGGGTAGCTCGTTACACAGCATAAGTAACTAATATGAGGGTGTGGCAAAGGGCATGGCACAGAGAAAGTGCACTTAAATGACGCTGAATGAACTGAATGGAAATGATCAAACCAGGAGCTTTTAAGGGACAGGAAGGGAGCCCTCAAATTCTCGAATTCCAGGACATGTATGTTCCTTAGTGTGATTTTGTGTCCTGGTTCATGGAGGAAATTTAGAATTTAAGCAGTGAAAGAGACATACACATGGACCACGTTGGAATATCCGATTGTCAGTATATCTTCCAAATCTTTACACATGCAAGTACTTTCAGTCTTTGGTGTCAAGTTCTTGGAGGCAGAGACTGAGTCTCTGTGATCCTGTCTGCGCAGGACCTGGCCAGCACATGATTTGCTATCAACAATATATGTGGTTTATAATAAGCCATATATCATGATTGGTCACTGAAAAATAGCAACAACTGAAGAAAGCATTATTTTCTTTAAGGAATCTCTCGGTAATTTCACCCCCCGATACAGTTAAAAGTTTTGAAATCATCTCAGCGCGTCCCATGAAGAAACAGAAGTCAAACACTTAGAAGAAGTGACATGTTAAATGATGTGCCCTGAATCAAGACTGAAGGGTGAAGGCAAGTCATTCTCTCTGAACTCCCAATTCTTTCTCAAAGATCTGATGCTAATTCCCCAAGTTCATATTCTTAATAATACAGATTATGCCGTAACACAATGTGCACTTCAAACCAGCCAATTTAAGAAGTTGGTGAAAGGTTTTCATAACATGGAATTATGTGCACAAAGAACTCATAATACCCTGTCACTGAATACTACAACTTACACAGCACAGAGGTTCACTTGCCATCTTGAATGAGAAAGATGTCAAGGAAATGAAAAATAATTTGAGGGCACAGTGAAAACCCAAATGTAGGGCTCACTGCCCAGACTCTTCCCACAGATGGCCCAACCTCTCAAGCTTGAAAGAAGTCAGAAGTTAAGAAAAAGCCTATAGCCCACACAACTCATTTATTAAAACTGAAAGGGTGGAAAGAGGATTAACATTGGCCTCCACGCAGAAATGACGTAACTCCTTGTGGAACAGTGAACCCCCTTCCCGGACAGAAAATTCCTGAGAGTCCGTGTTCTTTTCTGGGTTCCTCACAGACACCAATACGTAAGGTGCTTATAAAGAATAAGGCTCATCTTTCAAATGAGTTACAGGCATAAGGTAATAATATTAATGCACGATATGCTTGGATTACATATTAATATGAGCAAAATGGCTAACTCTCTCATAAAATTCTCATGAGAAGACATTCAGGGGAGGGACAGATGGGAAAAGGAGTGGCAGCAGCTTGAATCTGTGCGCCCTTGCTAGCCACGAGCTGCCTTCCAGGTTCCATCTCACCACCTTACGCTGCTGGGGCCGTTTCACTGGGACATGAGGGAACCGGAGGGACAGCCAAAGACTATGACCCCGTGTGAGACCTGACTTAGGAACTGAATGTCTTCTGCATCTTCCTATGTGCAAGACTGAAAGAACAAATCCAAATGCCCTTTGGATGTGAATGTTTCCTGCTTTTAGAAGCCCCAAATGGTAAACAAAAAACTAAGATACATAAGTGCTTAGGACACGGGAGCCAAGAGGTAAAGCTCCACGATGGGCTCGTCTGTTGCCCTCCAACAGTGAGATGTGTGTCAAACCACCAATGCCACAAAATGACAAAAAGATGACAAGTGCAAAAAGCAGCAAATTATGGCCAAACCACCACCCAGTGCCATGACCTCAACTGAGGAATAGCTGTCACGTACCCCGGAGAACAAGCTGCTGGATGATAGGCCATTCCACACGGGCAGACCTGGGCTCTAGAGGATCTTTCAGGTGAGATTCCGGCTACAGGTTGTAGGTTTTACAATGAGAGAAGTAGAGGACAATAAACAAATTTAAAGACAAAGTGCTGTGTCTCATTGCAGCTTTCACTACCCAATTGTGTGCAACTGGACCTGAGGTTCATTAAAGTCTGGAATTTTCAGTGTGACATCAGAAAAAAAAAAGTGTAGAAAAGGAGCCCCCCGCCCCAATCCCTCCTCCATAAAACCAGTGAGAACACTGGCAACATTCATTAGAATAAACGTTTTCAGAACTCTGAAAATTAATCAATCAAAAGTTTGCAGATGCACAGGTAAGTGTCAGTAAGAACAGTGAAATGTGGACATTTTAACTGGTGCTATTTCTACTTCTGCTCACCTCCAGTTCCATGGTAGTCTTCAACCAACAGCCCACAATCATGGTGACCACTAGCAGCCTGGCATCTCTGAAGGGGGCAGAACAGGGCTGGAGCTTCTTCAAAGTCCAGTCCCAAAGAACCGTCATTATTTGATCCAACCGGTACTTCGCTAGATCTCACTTGCAAGGTTGTCTTTATTTGACCTGACTTGGAGCTAATTTAGTGTGAACAGCTTCTTCTCAGGCATTTGTTGAAAACAATCAGAGGCAAATGTTGAAAATCATGACGGCTAAAGTGGCTGATAGCAGTTGGGGGTAGATAACAGGTTGACCAAAAAGTTTAAAAGGAAAATCTGGGGAATTATCTGTCTGTAGGGAGGTCTGAAAAGCTGTGACATATTCCTTGGGATCCAGAAGGCAATGGGCATGCCCAAGGCTGTGCACATACTTAGGAAATAGCTGAGAAGGCCCTAAACTCTCACTTCTGGCTGCCTTGAATCTCTGTGTAAGCATGAAGTAAAGATTAAGGCACAGTTGGAAACTATCTGGCTGACTGTTGAAGGTGTGCCTCAACACACACAGAAAGCCCCTACACGAAGACTGAGACTTTTTGTCTCCAAGAATCTAAGCAGATTTTCCAGTCATTAGCTGACCAGTAAGCTAACCAAGCCGAGTCTTCAATGGTCACAAACCACAAACAATACAGACTTTACAGAGTTAGTTCAGAAAGGTCATTAAACGATGCTAACAACAACTTTGGCAAGGCAGGCGAACATGATTTTCAGAGTTGCCACGCATTTTTAAATGTCTAGTTTTCAATAAAAAAAATATTAGATATGCAAAGAAACAAGAAAGTACGAACACACACGCACACACACACACACACACACAAGCCAGAAATTGTCCCTGAGGATGACCAGATGTTGGCTCACTAGGCAAAGATTTTAAATTAGCTACCTTAAATATGGTCAAAAAACTAAAGGAAATGATGTCGGAAGAGGTAAATTAGGAGAATGATATCTCACCAAATAGAGAGTACCAATTACAGACACAGAAATTATTTTTTTAAAGAACAAAATAGAAATTCTGGAGTTGAGAGTGTAACAAAAATGAAAATATCACTAGAGGAGTTCAATAGATTTGAGCAGGCAAAAGGAAGAATCTGCAAACTTGAAGATAAATCAGTTGAGACTATCTGAGCAACAGAAAATAGAATCAAGCAAAGTTAACAGAGCCTCAGAGACCTGAGAGGTACCATGGAGTGGACCAACATGCACAGCGGGAGTCCCAGGGGTAGTGGAGAGAAAGGAGAAGAGTATCGGAAGAAATGGCAAAAGCTTCCTAAATTTGATGATTAGGATAGACTCAAAGAGATCCACCCCTAGATACATAATAAACAGTCAAAAGACAGAGAATCTGGAAAACAGAAGAGAAGCAACATGATACATATAAAGAAACCTAAGGATTAACAGCAGATTCCCCATCAGAAACCATGGAGGCCAGAAGGCAAGATGATGAAATATTCAAAGTGTTGACAGAAAGAGACTGCTAATCAGGAATTTTATATACTGTGACTCTATCCTCCAAAAATGGACAAATTAAGACATTCCCAAACAGAAACTGAGAGCATTCATCACTAGCAGACCTGCCTTACAAGAAATACTAAAAGGGAGTCCCTTCAGGATGAAAGGGTAGGGTACTAGACAGTAACTCAAATCCACATGAGTAATAAAGAGCATCACTAAGGTACCCAATAGATGCAGAAAAAGAATTTGATAAAATCCAACATCCCTTCATAATAAAAACACTCAAGAAACTAGGAAGAGAAGGGAACCTACTCAACCTGACCTTTGGTAAAACCCATAGCTACCATCATACTTATGGATGAAACACTGAAAACATCCCCCTAAGATCAGGAACCAGATGAGGATGTCCATTCTCATTGGTTCTATTCCGCATGTACTAGAGTTTCCGGCCAGGGCAATTAAGCAAGAAAATGAAATCGAACCAACTATATTGGAAAGAAAGAAGTAAAAAAATCTCTATTTGCAGATGATACACTCTTGTATCCAGAAAATCCTAAGTAATCAACTATAAATGAGAAGAACTAATACACAAGTCCAAGAAGGTGGCAGGATACAAGATCACAATACAAAAATCAATTGCATTTCTATATTCTAGCAACCTTTCAATTCTCTTGTGTCTATACCTAGGATTCTATATACAATCTGAAAATCAAATTAAGGAAATATACCCATTTATAATAACATCAGGAGAGAATAAAATACTTAGGAATAAATTTAACAAAAGAAAGGCAAGATTGGTACATGGAAAACTACAAAATATTGCAGAGAGAAATTAAAGATGACCTAAATAAATGGACAGATATCCCTTGTTCATGGGTTGGAATACTTAACATTATTAAAATGGCAATATCCCACCCCCAAGTTATATATAGATTCAACACAATCCCTATCAACATCCCAGATGGCATTTTTTTTTCCAGAAATTGACAAGCTGGTCCTAAATTAATATGGAAATGCAAAGAACCCATAGTAACCAAAACAATCTTGAAAAAGAAGAACAAAATTGGAGAAGTCATGCTTTTCAATTTCAACATTTATCCTAAAACTATAGTAATCAAAGTGGTGTGGTACTGGCTTAGTGGAATAAAACTGAGAGCCCAGAAATAAACCCTCACATTTATGGGCAATTGATTTTAGACAAGGATGGCAAAGCAATTCAATGGAGAAAGCATAGTCTTTTCAACAAATGCTGCTAGAATACCTGGATATCTAGATGCAAAAGAATGAAATTGGATCCCTGCCTCACACCGTGGAAAAAAAAAAATTGAGTCAAAATGGACCAAAGCCAGAGGAGGAGCAAATGGCAGAGGAGTAGGAGACCTAAATCTTGTCTGGTCCCAGGAATTCAGCTAGATAGGGATCAAACCATTCTGAACACCTATGAACTCAACAGGAGATCCAAGAAAAGAATGGCAGCAACTCTCTGAACAGAAAAGCGACCACTTTCTGGAAGAGGTACAGATCTGTGATTCAACAGTCTTGCACAATTCACAGTCCTCACCATAGCACAAGGAACTGTAATTTTTAAATGTAAAACCAGCCAGGGTCCCAGAAGGAGGACCCCCCCCTGAGGAATTTTAACAGATTGGGATACCATTACTCAAAACCAGAGGTTCAGAAAGCAGAAGAGTACTCACCAGGAAGGACAATGCCTTCATAAAAATGACAACAACAAAAAACCAGATCCTGAGTAAAGTCAGACCCAAAGTCAACCAGAAGGAGGGAGCTCAGATCTAAGAAGAGACTCACTGAACCAAAAGGAAAGAGATGACCCATGGAAGCAGAGAAAAAGAGCACAGCTCAAATGGATTCTCCAAAGTTACAGTCTCCTCTATTGAAGACCGTCAGCCTCAAAATTCCATCATCCTTTGGCCAAGAGCTGCTGGAGGTCTGCCCTGATATCTCCCCATCCCTAAAGTGGGCCAGAGATCATTCTACTTCCTCAGAGGTGGGCCACAGAGATGGTTCCTGTCACTGGATGCGTGGAACACAACCGTACTTACATTTGATGTGACTGCTGGGGCCATCAGATCCTAGCTCAGCTACGGATAGTCGTTAGAGCCTGAACAAGTCAGTTAAAGCCTCAGAATCTCATTTTCCTTATCTTGTAGGGTTGTTGTAAGGATTGCAAATGATATCTTACAGTGTCTGTTGCATAATAAATGCTCCATCAATTATTAAAAAAAAAATGGACCAAAGCCATAAATGTATAAGCTAAAACCATAAAACTCTTAGAAAATAACAGAGATGTAAAAAAAAAAAAAAAAAAAAACAAAAAAGAAAAATAACAGAGATGTAAATCTTTGTGACCTCGGATTAGACAATGGTTTCTTAGCTATGACACCAAAAGCCCAAGCAACCACAGAACAAATAGATAAACGAGATATCATCAAAACTAAAAAATGTTGTGCTTCAAAGAGACACTATCAAGAAAGTGAAAAGATGACCAACAGATTGGGAGAAAGTAGTTGCAAATCACATATCTGATAAGGGTCTACTATCCAGAAGAGATACAGAGCTCTTACAACACCACAATAAAAAGAATTAACCCAGTTAACCCAGTTAAAAACTGGGCCAGAAATGTGAATAGACTTCTTCAGAGAGGACACACAAATGGCCAAATGCACATGCAAAGGTACTCAACATCATTATTCATCGGAGAAATACAATCCAAACCACAGTGGACACAGCTTCATATCCATCATGGCGGCTATCATCAGAAAGACAGACAACTAGTGTTGGTGAGGATCCAGAGAAACTGGAACTCAGGTAATCATGCTGAGACTGTCAAACAGTGCAGCTACTGTGGAAAATAGTTTGGCAGTTCTTTAAACATTTTAAGTATATTTAATAAATGATCCAGAAATTCCACTTCTGGGTAAATACCCAAGAGAAGTGAAAACACATGTTCATGCAAAAACTTATACACACGTGTGTTCCCAGTAGCTAACAAGTGGGGACAACCCAAATTTCCATCAGCTAACACAGGGATAAACCAAATGTGGTCTGTCCCTACAATGGAATATTACTCAGCCATAAACAGGAACACAGTGCTAACACCTGCTCCCACACGCATGAGTTCTGAAAACGTGTGAAAGGAGCCAGACACACAAGGTCACATATTGCATGATTCCATTAATGTGACATGTCCAGATCAGCGGTCGCCAGGGGCTGGAAGTGGGGGCGGGGGGGAATGGGGATTGTCCAGTTGATGAGTACAGGGCTTCTTTAGGGCTAATACAAATGTTCTGGAAGTGATAGTGGTGATGGTTGCCCAATTTTGTGAATACACTAAAAACCACTGAATTGTACACTTTATTTAAAGGGGTAAGTTGTATGGTATGAGAATTTTATCTCAATAAAAATAACCAAAAAAGAGGTAACTTCCAGCTGTTTCTATCTACAGGTACAGGGAAAGGTGTGGGATCCTAGGGTTGCTCGGGTCTCCCAGAGGCAGAGAGAAGTAAGGAGAGTCTGGTCCCAAGTCTTCCAACTCAAGATCTGGATGAGAAATTGTCATCAGAAAATCTTCATGGCATTTCTTATGGCCTCTGCTTTCACCTCCTTCTGAGAAGCCAAACTTCCTCCTCTTTTGCCCTAAGTGCCAAATCTTCACCGTAAAGCAAGACAGATGCACCCCCTTGGCGAGCCAGGATCCTGCGGATGCTTTGGATTCTTTGATCCCTTTACGCAGAATGTCACTTCCTTCTTGAACAAGGAGCTGGCTTCGCGTTTGGGGTCTGTGGGATCAGGCAGCCCCATGAGTCCCTCCTTGGGAACAGTTATGAGTCATGAAGGTTTCTGACTGCCTAGGCCTTCCCATGTCCGGGAATGGGAGATGTCACTCTGCGTCTCACCTCCGAGGGCTCAGCCTACCTGGGGCTCAGAGGAGAGAAGAAACCTTTCCAGTCTCCCGGCACAAGCATGCCTTTACCCACTGGGGAGGTGAGGACGGACGGGAGCGGCCTGGGACAGGGAGGGCCCGGGACACGTTCTCCCACAGCATGGGAGCTGCCGAGCGTCCGCGGCCCGTGCCAGCTTCGGTCTGTGGGGCACCTTCCTCCTCTCTGGCAAGATCTTGTGTAGGCCACCCCGCCGCACACACCATTCCTCTCCCAATACTCCTAGAGCCAAGCACCCTCATTTCTAAAAGGGCCGCAAACAGGGCAAGAAAACACATCAGTCATCTAGTGAATTCTGTGAGGGTTTGGAGATACTGATTGAAAAAATTCTAGAGGCTGAGAAGCCCAAAGCTCTGAAGTGTGAGCAAAGCCCCAGACAGTGTAACTAGAAGACCCCTTCCCCCAGGGCACCCCGGCTTGTATCCTGCCCCGCACCCTAACTCTCCCACTCAACCGTGAATCCCTCAGCCCCAGCGGAAGCAGGCCCTGCTCTGGGGCGGGGGGGGTGGCCTCTCCCCGCTCCCACAGCCTCCCCGGATCGGGACTCCCTGCTGGCCCCGCCATCCCAGGTGCATCCTGGACTCCCGGGGTCAGGGTGCACTCAGTGGGGTCTGGTTTTATGCTGACCGTGACAGGGCTGTGGAGAAGCCCCGTGGGGTCTGACCTTGGGCACGGCCGGTGGCCAGCCCCACCTCGAGCCAGCTGCTTCTGCCCCCTCCCCGCATGCCCAGGGTCTTCCCGGGACCCTTCTTGTATCAGCTCAGTTCCATCCAGGAGTGAACTTCCTTTCGCCCCGCTAACTCGCCAGAGTGATGGAACCGGGGTGCAGCGGAGGCCGCGAGGGCATGAAGCCTGTGGGGCTCAGTGGCTGCTCGGCACAGGGCGGGGGCCACGGATGCTTACCGGGGACGGCTTTCTCGTAGCATACGCCCTTATAAAAGCAGCAGCCGAGCTCCTTGCAGCGGTCCCTGGTGATGTTGTAGTCACAGATGTCGTACAGAGGAATGTCGCACACTGCAAAGCAGACACACAGCGCTGCCAGGAGCCCCAGCCCATGGCTGGGGGCGCTCCAAGGCTGGTGCTGGGGGGGTGACGTGTTTAATTATGCATCATACAAATCTCTGTCCCAAGATCTAGGATGAATCCGGTTTCTGAACAAAATAATGTCAAGTTAACTGCAGGCACTGATGCGGGGTCCTGTAATGATTGAGGACAAAGTGCATCTCAGCAGCGCCAGGACCGGCGCTCTGCAAAGGAAACGGAAAACAAAGATCGGATACAACGGACATCGGGGTCGCAGGCACAACGTGTGATTAATTCACAGGGGAGCACACAGTGAGCTAAAATTATCAACTCAGGCTGAAGATTATTCCAGAGTTTAAAAGTTGGTTGAAAAGGGCAGAACGTAAAATGTCAGCTTTGACCAAAAGCAAGCAAGCTGGTATCCGGGCCGTGGGCCCAGCGGCGCAGACGGCGGGGGATGCATCTCAGCGCCGCTCAGCGCCGAATGCTGATGCGCTTCCAGCCTCGGGCACCCGTGAGTCCCCTCAGGGGCAGGCAGCAGTGTCTGCCCAAACCCTGCTGGGGTCTCCCAGCGCGCGGGTGGGGGCTCCAGAGAAACCCACTGTCCCTCCCGCTCCTTCCCGAGGCGTGCAACTGGACTGCCACTGCCCATTCCAGCAGCCAGGCTGGGCGGCCTCAGGGGACGGAGAAGCCCGCGTCACCCCCTGCACCACTGCCCTCTCCCAGAGCCCGGCTAGCTGGCCGGGTAGGGCCGGCCTCCCCCGCTGCCCGGGGTCACCGAGTGCTCAGTCGCCCTGCAAGGTGGGTCATCCGTTTAAAGGCATGCCAGCCGTGCCCAGCTTCGCCTCTGACGGGGTCCAGGCTGCAGGGAGCCCGCCCAGACCCTCACGATGGCGACATGGGGAGCACGGCCACCACCGCACTCGTGGGCAACTCCCACACAATTCAGAGCGGGGGCCCCACAGGATGACAGCCAGCATGGTGGCAAACACAGGTGTGCTCAGCCCCCTCCACCTTGTCCAGAAAGTTCCAGGAAACCCAAGAGCACACAGCTGACCAGGAGAGCTGGCGTCCCTACCACCCCAACTGTCTTCATGGAGCCGGAGGACCAAGGGTTCTCCAAGGTGCTCCATGATGGCAGAGGATTATTTCAGCAAAGAGCACGGGCAGAAAACCAGCTGTTGAGGCATAATTTTGTTCATAACGATTGTTCTCTTTCAACGTCACTCCTCACATGAGAACATGTGGGTCGGTGATTTCCCAGTCCGGCTGCTTTCATGGAACAGTCTGGGAGAGCAGCTGGTCCCCAGAGCACCTGTGCAGAGGTCAGTCTCCCAGCACATCTGAGATCTCCGCGCCCACCCCACCTCCTCCCCAGGACTGTTTTATCTGCCTGGACCTCCCCCGCGGTCTTGCTGCGTTTCTGGAAAGTTGCCTCCAGAAGAATCTCGTCTACTTCTCCATCCCTGGCGTGACCCCTTCGGAGCTGGGGTCTGGACAGCGCCCAGCTGACCGTCCGCAGGGTGGAGACAGGAGGGTTCAGACGAGGGGACAGTGGTTGTGGGAGGAAAGGACCACAGACCGCCCCGCTGCTGAGTCCCATGTTTTCCTTCCGGCCACTCCACAGACGTAACATAAACGGCACTTGTAAGGCACTTTACAGTTTACAAGGCACGGGCACTGGAACGACTTTCAACGCCACGGCACCTCATGAGGAAAAGGACACTGGTTTTAGAGGCTACGTGATCCATCCACAAGGGCTAAGGGCACAGGCCACACGCCAGGTCCCTGCACTCAAGTTCCCTCCCCCACTGCCGGCCGCGTGACCTGGCAGAGCCGCGTCTTCTCTACAATGGGGACGGGACAGGGACGGGATGGTCTCAGCGGTGGGGCTCTGGAAGGACCAAGTGCCGTAGAGCCTCGGAGAGAGCTCACCGCCTGGGGCTGGGGCTGGCCCGAGGTTAGCTCTGCTGATGAAGGACGGCTGGAGTCCCGAGCTTGGCAAGCACACCCTGGCCGTCGCTCTGCCACGAGACCCAGCGTAGGTCTTCCACCCTCAGGGTGGGCAGAGTGCCCGGCGCGCAGAACCATGCGGTAAGGGTGCAACTCACAGGCTGCCCCGTGTGGGGTGGGGGACCCGCTGGCTCGCCCTCTGCCCTCGACAGGACACCGTCTGAACGGAGTGTGACTGAGCCCCAGGCCGGCACCCTGCTTGGCTAGGTGGAGCTGAGATGTGCCCCCCAGCCCCTAGAGGCTGGGTGCACCCCTCTGTCTCCCCACACCCACCTGGTGAGCACCTGCCAGGCATGGCAAGCTGGAGAATGGTGGGCAGAGATGAAGATGGCCAATCCCGCCCCCCACCGCGGCCAGTCCCTCTTTAGGAGGCTGCCTGTCATCTCGACAACCCTCCCTCGTTCCTTCATCTGTATGTTCAGTCCCAGGCTGGTGCCCCGAGGCTGTGCAAGCCTTCAGTGGCACCACGTGAGCCACGCCATCCCTGCCAGCAGTGGCAGGCAGGAGGATAGCCCAGACGTCGGGGAGCTAAAGCCGCACACCTGAGGACAGGAACACCGGGCAGGCAGCGCTTCCGGGGCGGGGCGGGGTCCCCCGCACAGAGTCAGCACCTGCCCTCAGGGCTTGACAGCACCCTTGGAAGTCCGTAAAGGAGGGTCAGGCACGCCCTCCCAAGGCTGCATCCTGGAGGGTGGAGGGGGAGCCCCAGCCAGGGTGGGGATGAAGGTCTGAACCAACGGGCACAGCTGGCTGACCTGGGCTCTGCTCTGAACTCTGGTCCACCAGCATCCAGGCCGCCTCTAACAAGCCTACGCCCCCCCACCTGCCCAGCCTCCTCTACCTGCCCCGTCCCTACGCCCTCCCTCCCCCTCCACCCGGCCGCCTGCCACACCTCCCCTCCCCCTCCCCCTGCCCCCCCTCTACCTGCCCACCTCCTTCCACCTGCCCAGCCCCCACACCTGCCCTCCCCCGCCCCTGCCCAGGCCACAGTGGCCAGTGCCCAGCAGAGGCAGCCTGCAACAACAGAAGCACATCTGGCCCCAGGAAGGCTGCCGGCAGGTGCTGACAAAACAGCTGTCATCTAACGGTTTAGCAACGAGTCCCAGAGTAAAAAACATGTAACAGCCACATGGATGCCTACAGAGGGTGACAGAGATGTACTGTCACATGCCCTCATTCACCCCCCACCGCAAACTTGGAGGAATAGCGGCTTAGGGTCAAAGTGCAGGTGGGTCACTGTGAGCCAGGAGAGCGGGGCCCTCTGTGGGTCAGTGAGCACAGGGAAGACGACCTCCCGCCCCAAGCAGGTTAGCACAGGTGGGACCCCGGCTTGCCTTGCTACACCTGAGTGACCAACCTGCCCCAGCCCACACCTGGAGAAGGGGGTGGGCACCGCTCTCCATCCCCACCGCAACGGGGCCGCCAGTCCCACAGCCCTGAAGTAGAGGCGAGAGAGGCTGTCCACTCCCGGGGCCTAAGAACACACTGTCCCCCATGTGGGTGCTTCCGCCAGGAGACTCGAGGGGCAACTCCAGGCCAGCCTGCTCCTCTGCCCTGGGCCTTGTGGATGGGAAACCACAGCTCCTCCAGTGGGCCCCCCGCGGCCTGCCTTGGAGCCAGACCCACTGACCTCCGTGTCCCGGCTGCCCTGTGTGATGGAGCCCCACAGACTGGCCCCAGGAAGGGCGTCCGAGCGAGTGAGCCCCAGCGACAGGAAAACTGTCTCACCGAAGCCTGGCCAGCCCAGAACCCTCCCCGCCAGTCCAGGCTCCAAGCCAAAGAAAGAAAAAAAAAAAGGAAGAAACCAAATTTCTTTTCCTTCCATTTTCTTATCTTTTATCACACAGTGCACACAGACAAGCTCCCCTGAGAAGAAAAGTTGAGTCACACGGCAGAGCGTGCACGGTGGGAACGGCCCCTCCCTCCTTCCCGCGCGGGGCACCTCGTGTGGCTCTCCGTGGCCGCGCGCAGATGTGTGCACACTCGGACCGGCAGCCTCGCGGGCCCCATAGCCCTGGTTTCCCCTGGCTCCCAGTACGAGTGTCCGACCGCAGACCCCGGGCACCCAGGATGGGGGAGGTGGGCTTTCCTGCTGAGAAACATGTTCTCTTCAAGAGAAAGTCGCTCTTGCAACAAACGTTTTGAGATGGAAGCATCCATGTGGCTCGTCACGAGGAAACGTCTTTGACCCTGGGGCCCCGTGAGCCAGCTGAACACCTCCGGCTCAGACGTCTCTATGGACACTTGCAAGAAAACGAAGGCTTCACAGCATCTTCCTGCATCCCACTGCCCCCCGTCCCTGGCTCGGCCTGGTGAGTAACCGCCACCACCATGGGGTGGAACAGGCCCCCGCGGCGGGCCTTCCCAGTTACCTGCAAATTTCTTCAGGAGATGCGAGGGGGACTTTTTGAACTCTGGTGCATATCGCATTGTAGCAGTCGAAGGGCAGACGAGAGGGTCAAGGGAACCTGGGGGAGAGAAGGGGTTAGCACAGGTGGGACCTCACGGGCGGGGGGGGCGGGCAGGGACAGGGGGCCAGGCAGCACGGGCCCAGGTCTCACCCGGCGACCACGTCCCCAGCCAAGCCCCCTCAGCCGCGTAGCCGTTACACTCCAAGTGGACAACTTTGGATCAAACAAGAAACCGGCACCCCCTCCCTCCAGGGCTCCCACCAGTGGAGACTGGAGCCGACTGCAAGCCCGCCCTGTCCACTGTGACGTCACACAAGCCCATGACATCACACGGGGGGCCCAGTGGTGGGAATGCCCACAGCGCCGAGGGCGAGTGGAAGGGGGGCCACGAACCCCCCGCCCAAGACCCTTTTCTGCAGGATGTCCAGGCCTGGCTTCACGTCCTGCGCTCGCTCCTGGGTCGTCCTTCTTGGGGTGTCCACGTTTGCTGGGACGCAACAGTGAGCAAAACAGACAAACCCCTCGCCCTCAGGGACATGTAGCCCCACAGAAGGAGACAGACCACGTCAGGTCAGGCACGTGCTGCAGGGGAGAAGCAGAGCACGGAGCTGGGACTGATTCCCTGCTTACGTGGGGTAAGCCGGCGGCCTCAGGCTGGCTGAGCAGTGTGGGGAGGAAGTGAGGGAAAGCATGCAAGCCTGAAGCAGCGGCAAGTGCAAAGGCCCTGGGGTCAGCCAGGCCTGGCCAATCTTGAGAAACCAAGAGGCTGCACACTTGGGAGACCTGAGGATTGAGGGGACCGGTCTGGCCAGGGCTGAGGTCCCAAGGGCGTGACAAGCAGCCGGTGGGCTGGAAAGCCATCTGTGTGCCTTGGGGAAGTAGCCTGCTGGGGCCACAGAACCTGCATGAGGCAGGCCTGGGGGGCAGGAGCTCCAGAAGAGTGGGAGAGGAGGGAGGCCCGTGCCCAGCCCAGAGAAGGGTATGGGAGCAGTGAGGAGGTCCAGGTGCCCGGTGACCATCCCTCTCCCACGCCTGGGCCGCTGGGGCAAAGAGCAGGGACCTATAGGGGAGGGCTGAGTGCTGGCCGACTGCAGGTGGGAAGGAGGCCACAGGACATGGCAGGAGGGCTGTGGGGGCCATGAACGGCCAGTCCGCGGGGTTCAGGAGCTGCATTGCTGCCAGAGGCTGAGCCCAGGGCAGCGAGCAACAGCTGGTGGGGCGGGAATCAGGGTAGCCTTGTGCTGGGACCTGTGTCATTGCGACCCCAAGAGCGGGGCCCCAGGGAGACGTGGGGGAAGGCAAACCGTGACAACCAGGCCAGAGAGGAGCAGAGGGTGCAGGCGAGAGGGGAGAGGGCCGCAAGGGCAGCCAGGGCGGCCCACGGTGGGGTGTGTGGGAGACGGGCCCCCAGTGAGAGCAGCCTGGCAAGTTTGGGGTGCGGTGTTGAGCCCGCGGATCTGGCAGTGCCTGTCCCTCCCACGGCTCACGCCACAAGGAAGCGGGCTTCAGTGCCCCTCATCACCAATCGTAGCACCTGGCCTCGGCGCCACGGTTTCCTTTACTGTAACATGAGGGTGACGACACAGTACCCGCTCCGTGGTAGCACCCACACCCCGAGGGCTTCTGACAGCCCCATGCGCTAGCCTGGCGCCCACTGCATTGCAATTCACAGGCCAAACGCTTCACCCACGGGAAGTGCACCAGTCAGTGGGTTCGGGGCACTTGCAGAGTCTGCAGCATTCACAACCCATTGCAGAACGTCTCCAACAGCCCAGGAAGAAACCCCGCACCCATGAGCAGGGCCTCGCCCCTGCCCCGCTACCCATGGTGCACCTCCAGCCAGCAAGGCCCGCTGCGCTCAGCACGCCCATCACTAGAAGCACGGGGTGTGCGGTCTCCGGTGTCCGGCTTCGTCCACAGGGCAGGGGTGTCGGCGCCCGGCTCCTCTGGGGGCCGGACATTTGCCTTGCTTCCTCTCTGTGGCCACCAAGGGAGCAGCCAACGTGGTCGGAGTTAGTCTGTGAGCCCTGAGCCCCGCTCCCCAGTGAGGACTAGCGACTGCACTGAACACATTTCATTTTCGTTGACAGAAGAGTGGGAGAGGAGGGAGGAGATGACAGACATTTGCTCTTGTCAACTGTGAGGGCTTCCCAGGGGGAGTAGGTGTTGCCACGGGTTTTCTGAAATAAAGTACCACCAGGACCCACGACAACCGCCAAGAATTCCAACTCCTAACCGTTTACTAGCACCGTAAAGGGATTTTGCTGACATGGGGGGCGCAGGGCCCGGGGTCAGGGAACCGGCAAGCTCACAGTCCGTCCGTGGAAGCCTGCGGCGCTGTGGGAAGGGCAGGGTCCACGTCGGCCTGGCTGGGTGGGCCTGGGGTGCTCCGGGAATCCCCCCAAGGATGGGGGGGGCAGGGCAGAAGCCCAGCGGGGAGGAAATGGACAAGTCTCCAGAGGGGTCGATCTGCTCAGGAGGAAAGAAGCAGGTTGTGGCCGAAGGGGAAGCCGCAGAATCGTGGCTTTGTAAAACCACATGTGAAAGCCAAAGGACGTGATCTGCTGTGTTTCGAGAGGAAACCAGGGCTTCCCTGGTAACTGAGGGACCAGACCCTGGCCTCTCCTCCCGACCGTTCCCTGACATGGTGACAGGCGCCGCGATGCCAGGGGCCACAGTGCCGGGAATGGGAATCAGCCCTGGGGGACCACGACCATGTATTCTCCTTGCACAGGCTCCACGTTCCCCGTACAAAAAAGCCTCAGGGGCACGGCACACAGTGTCCCACGACGAACGGCACTGGGCCGCAGAGACAGCCGGGCCAGCTGGAAGTCCTCCCATGGCTACGGGACATGAAACAGACGCAGTCACCCACGGAACCGCGCATGAGCCCGCCAGCCTGCGGGCCCCCCTCACCCCCGGACGCTGGGCCCTCGGAGCCCTGGCCGGGTCCGGATCACAGCTGTAGCCATTGTTCCGTCTACCTGGTGCTGGGCCGGACACCGGCCCGCAGCACCCAGCCACCAGAGAGGAAGGCTGCCTGCCCAACCCGGCCTGGCCGAAGCACCCTGTGCCCGGAGGACCTACAGGGGGAGAGGCAGGGCCAGAGAGGAGGTCTTGGGAGGTCGCTGAGACCAGTTTCACTTGCTTTATGGAGGGAGTATTGGGCTGGTGGGTGTACGCTGCCTTAGCCTCCTTTCTGAGCAGCGTGTTCCCCGGGGACTCCACGGCACGGAGGCCAACACACCAACAGCGAAGAAAAGGCTGTGGACGGCATTCAGACCTCAACTCCCTTTTTTGAAAAACTAGAAGCGCAAGGTCAAGAATGTCATTTCTAAAACGCCTTCTAGGAATCTGGCAAATTTTCTCAAAATTAAAAGACACAATGTTTCCAACAAATTAATGCAATCGCTGTAATACTCACCTGCTTGCACACAGAGGGACATTCACCGCCCCTCCCAATCACCTCCTAAGAGGTCCCTGGAATGAACCAGCACATTCCATCAGCGGGGTATTCGTGCGGCTGCCAGACAAGGAGGCAGCCTACACGCCCCTGCACGGGAACACACTCCAGCATGATAAGACCGTATTCGGACCCTGTCAAGTTCTGTTCTTCCCATCCAGGTCTTCGACCCACCGCGGATTTGTTATGATGTGGCACGGCGGCCCACTATTCCCACAGGGACACTTAAGAGAAAGGCCAGTTACAGAAGAACACAGTGTGTGTTTTTTTTTTTTTTTTTTTACGGTCAGTATGCTCTTGTTTGTGGGGAATAAAATCACACAGACATGTGTTTGCATTTGCTTGAAAGTAGTGAGGGGAACACAAGACCCGTCACCCCGGTCGTTACTCTCGTGGAAGCAGGAGAGGGGATACGTGCTCCTCACCTGACGTCCCTGCGCATCTTCCCTACAAGCAGGTATTACTGTGGAGACTAGCATGAAAAACACAAATGCCTAAACTGCCCCCCATAAGTCGAACAACCGGAAGAGAAAGGCCCGACGGAGCGCCCATTCCATTCACAACGCAGATCAACACAAGGGCCTTCCCGAAGGACTCCTTCCAGCCGCAAGTAACAGAAACCCTCCCAACTCCGGTCACCAGCTGCACTGGGGTTCCTGGCGGCCGGGCGGCCGGCACGGCTATGCGCAGGGCCGGGCCCGAGGGCACTCTGGGCAGTGGCTATGTCATCCAGGCCTCGCGGCCCCCTTCCAGAGACGGCCTGCCACCCCGTGTCCAGGGCGCACGGCCGGGCTTCCAGGTGCGTGGCTGTGGGGATGGCCTGCCCTCTGGAGGGTCAGGGGACAGTACGGGGCCACGGCAAATGTGAGCCACCCCGCGGATGCAGGTCACACGGCACCGAGCAAGACTGGTCTCTCCTCAGGATCCGTGCGCCATCACTGGTCTCCCTAAAATCTCGGAGAAAGAGGACAAAATAGGGGTTACCAAGTCACGTGACAAGGTTTTCTTAGACCCCAGTGCCTGTGAGGTGCACCGCTCGGCTCCTCAGCTGAAGGGCCGCAGCTCTGCGCGGGCAGGAGCACATGGGTTGCAGCCGCTCAGCGGGACGGGGCGGTCACCGGCAGGGAGTGCCCGCAGGGAAGGGCAAGGCTCGCGCTCAGGCAACC
This sequence comes from Zalophus californianus, assembly GCF_009762305.2. Classification (NCBI taxonomy): domain Eukaryota; kingdom Metazoa; phylum Chordata; class Mammalia; order Carnivora; family Otariidae; genus Zalophus; species Zalophus californianus. The sequence goes on from NC_045597.1 coordinate 2,199,857, forward strand.
TGCTGCTGTCACATCTGTCCTAGAAGGCCCTCAGAAATCCTGAAGGACGCTTTCCCTCATTGCACCCGCAAGACGGGTGACCGAGCATCCTCCAGGATGGAAGTCCTTATTCTACAGCCGGCCAAGGGGCTGTGCCCCACAGCGCCGGCCACGCCTTCCCCCTCCTTCCCTACAAACCTCCTTTTTCTAATCCGACGTATCTTCAGTTATTCCCAAACCCTAGATTTTAAAGGCAAATGTGATTTTTCCAACACCAAAAATCTACACCAGAACTTTTCAAGATTTAAGTCAGAAGAAAGCATAGAGGTAACATGCACCAAACCCCAGCACGTCACAGAAGATACAGCAACGTCGTAAGGTAAGGAAAGTCTGTTTAATGACAACGACGGAACAGGCTCAGTCAAGACCAGGACAGCCTGTGGCATTCACGTGACAGGCCCCACAACTGTCAACAGGGATGCCGTGAGGGCGGCCTAGGGACCCAGCGCGGGGGCAGCGGGAAGGGTCAGAAACCCTGAGGCGCCCCCGTCCCAGGGCCTGGCACGCATGCGACGCACACAGCGGGAGCCCCAAGGACAGTCTCCGCCATCAAATCTCAACATCGAGCAGAAACGCAAGTGCGTTATCTCCTCGCCCTCGGGGTAAACGGGGCCCCTTCCACCCACCGCCGCCAGCCGCCAGCCGCCAGCCCCCAGCCCCTGGGAAGGTCAGGGAAACGGAAGCGGTTCGCGGGTTCGTAGACAGAACAGCTCTCAGACTCTGCTCCCTAAGCAGCTTAGTGAGACAGTGGAACTGCCAGGCGCCCCAGCAGAGTCCCAACGGTCCCATCAGCGCGGGGACGGGGAGAAACGTGCATTCCCCCTCAATGCTGCAGTCAAGGTAAGGCAGGTTGAGGAGGCCCGTCCTGGGAGGCAGCTGGCAACATCCCCCGTCAGAGAGAGGTGGAGAGATCAGGGGTGAAGGCCGTCCCTGAGTGCAAGACCACAAACTTCGGCACACTCCAAAGTGTTTTCTATGGCAAGGTCTTCTGCATCACCAAAAAGCACTGTAAAGTAAGGCTTCTCCCCGCAAAGGCTCTTTTCTAGTCCTAGCGCTAGTAAACAAAACGTGAAGTGCAGAAAGCTGAGAATTCTACCAGAAAGGCCACACAAGGGCAGGCGGATGCAGAGCCGCGCACACACCTACTGGGCACGCAGCCAGGAGGGCCCAGCTCCAGCAACTGCCCGCCAGCCGCAGACGGGTGGGCCGAGTGCTCAGCCCCGACCTGGACAGGAGCCACCAGCAAGCAGAAAGCTAAGGAGTCCCAGAGCCGCCCCGTTCCAAGGCGTCAGAAGATCCCCATGCAGTTAAAGGGTCACTTGACCCCACAGACCGCAAGGCCCAAGTCCCACCTGGTGCCACACGGCTGTTTCTGGGAAGTCTGTAGTGCTGGTTTGTTTTAAAGACAGAACACTCGTTCTAGGGACCAGATTCTCTCCACTGGAAGCCGACCTCTTCGGAGGAGAGCAGCAGAGCAGCTCCTGGGACACGGTGTCCTGCCCACGAGGCGGAACGAGCTGGCTCCATGGCTGAGGCTCCTGCCCCAGGGCTCTGAGGTTCCCACCTCCCCGGCCCAGAGAGGTCAGGGGGGCTGGGCTCAGGCAGGCTTCCTCCCTGCCCCCAGTGCCGTTCAGGTATTGGGGGGGGGAACGGACCAGCATTTAAACTGAGTACTTTAGGCAGAATTTCTATTGCTTTATTCTCACTGAAGGAGGGAAACCTTTCTTTTTCCCAGTGAGCACAGAAGGCTTGTTGCACGCTGGTGGTACAGAGGTCGGAGTTCACAGAGGCCTGACAAGGACTCCCACCTGGCGCTTGCCATGTCCACTCACGGTATCCTTGGTGTGCCTTCATTGGCCTCAGTGATACGGAATAAATAATGCAGTTTATTTACAGGTTCTGGTGGAGCTTTCTCAGTGGGGGGGGAGGGGGGGACAAACGGTGCGTTTTGTCACGTTATTAAACCAGCCTATATAGACAAGTCTGCTCTCCCACCGGGCACAGAATGCACGCCGACGAGCCGCCGTTCACACGCAGCAGGCAATCGCAGACGCCGGCAGCCGGACACGGTGGTGCTCGGGGGACTTCCGGGGTTGGAGGCTGAAGCCAGAGTCTCCCTCACTGAGCCAGGACACCCACTCAGGGTGACAGCAACACTGCTTCAACAGAAGACTTTCAAGGCTATTAAGGTATCTCTGCAGGTACAAACAAGGCTACGTGGGCCTACCAAAGTGGGGGGTCCTTCCAGAGCACATGGGGGCTACAGTGGAGAACCAACCAGGCGTCTAGCAATGCGTCCAGGCACCCTCGCGCCTCTGCTTTCCACAAGCACATGAGCACAACTTGCTGTTTGTGGGACCAGAAAGGTTAGTGGAAAGGGAATTCTAGCACGGGTGATCAGCCCAGATACAACAATCATGGATATGCATTCAAAATGGAGTATTTACAAGAAACGTGTATATATAATTATTTATATAGATCCATAAGAGCCTGAAACACCAGGATTTGTAGTCACTGCGCTTATTGCAAAATGAGGTAATTGAGATGTTAACAGAGTAAAATTAATGCAGTTCAGCCCCCAGGGTCTACACCTCATGTTTGGATTCTTCAGGAACAATGTGACCGTTTCTATTTGTGGATAAACTCCGGCTTTTCCATGCCCAGAAAGCAAGATGACTTTTGTCCAGCCCTGCCCCGTGGCCCTGAAGGTCACCCCTGGCTAGGGTGGGGCTCCTGGCTTGGTCTCCAGCTGGTCTCGGAGGAAGAAGCAACGACACTCCTCAGAGGTTGGTCTCATCCCAAGCAGGGTCGTTCATGTTCTTGAGAACTTTCCTCACCAGCTTTTCCAGGTCTTTGCGGGCTCTCTGCTCCTCCTCCAGAGATTTCTTCATCTTTTTGTTATCCTGTAAACGAAGCAGACCACAGGAAGCTGAGTGTCTTGGGCACAGAAGAGGACTTGTTTCCCAGGAGTGATCCCGGGCTAGAATCCGCCATATTCACACAGATGCTCCTATGAGCAGGACCAATCACAGATGGAAGAACAGCCCTAACTATCGAGCGAGAGAATCTCCGCATAACTCACTAGAGGATGAATGAAAGTTACAAAAGGAACTGCGTGCATCCTTCCACATCTGCGAAAATCCTACAATCTTCTTATAGAAAAACGGTAGCAGCAGCTGAAAGGCTACACAAGCCTGCCTTCCCACACTTCAACCCGATCGCCCCGAGGCGTGCAGACCTGTACCCACTGCTGAGGGTCCCTTCAAACTCGGAAGAGAAACACGTGGAAGCCGCGAGGACGCAGCGAGGTCGGCCGAGTGCGCGTCCAGGCCCAGATCGCGCCACACCCCAACCCCCCTGCCTCACATGCAGGGCTCACCACGCATTCCTCGGAGACACAAGCTGGTGTGCAACGTACTTTACCCAAAATACGCAAAATATACTCGGTCACTTAGCCAAGTTCACCTGACTTCTTAAGAACAAGAACCGTGCATTCCACCAGCAAGTGGTGGAACATCCCAGCAGGATCTTTGGATGTTTTAAATGATGATTCCAACGGGACCTGAGATGATTTATAATGCCGACAGTACAGTACAAAGGTTGAACAGGTCACTTTAAGAATTCATTTCCTGGTCTGTCCCATTCACAGGGGACCAAACTGGCCCTGGAGCAGAGAGAAAGGCTGTCCCCTCGGTGCTAGCGTGCGTAGGGACAGATGGCCTCGCTTTTCACACGGTGCTTTCCTCTGACCCCATTACAAGATTAAAGAGGTGGTTAGGACTCACCTGTCTCAACTCCTGGACTTCATCCTTTAATGCATAGACCGTGTCAACAAGGCTCCTGAAACAGAAAATGGGACAAACACCTGAACCGGGATGGGAGTGAGGACGCCGCCCGGAAGCACTCCACCAGGGGGCACAACTGTGGCCCGCCCGCTACCCGTCCCACTGCACAGGCCGTGCAGCAGCCCAGTGAAGGCTAGCGCCCACCCCCACCTCCCTGCCCTGAAACGCTGGGGGTCGCTTACTTCTCCTCGATCACCGTCTGACCATTACTCTTGGTTTCTTCAACTATCATCTTCTCTTCCTCTGGAAGCAAAACTTGTGGAGCAGACTCTTTGCGTGAACCTATGTCATTAAAACAACAGAAACACAAACAAAGCCACAGGTGAATGCCATGGTGGAAGTGAAAACCGGACTCAAGAACACGACTTAAACATCACTATTAAATCCCGGGGATCGTGCGTTAGGAAACTCTCTAGATACAACACAGGGAGGGCAGCTTTTTACCAATTTTCTCCACTTCTGCCTAGCGAACTCAGTCCTTCTCATGCCTAAAGCATCTAGACGAAAGGAAGCACCAGCCTTTTGGTGATTTATTAAGCTTCGGTTCCTTCATGAATCGGGATCAAATCCTGAAATCTTCCACAGGTAGCAAGGTCCTGACCCCAGTGCCCTGGATGTTTTGGAATAAATACCAAAAAAATTGGGGGGAACATCTGAATCGAACGTTGAGACCAATCATTCCGGGCATTTTAGAAAGGTGGGCCAGACAGTGGCGCGCACAGGGTGCTCATAAATGCAAACAGCTGACGAAACGCTTAACTTTAGAGCAACAAGTAAAAATAAAGGTTGAGACACGTGGTTTAGAAAAACTGAGATTTATTACTTCTTTCGTGAAAACGTCATTTGACATTCCCTGGAACATACACATTTTCCCAGCGGAAGGCGGTAAAGTGCTGACGATGTCGGAGGGAGGCATGCACCATTTCTCCGGGGCCCGCGCTGCAGCCTGCCTGGGCCCTGTCCCGAGGAACACGCGCTGTGGGATGGGTACTTTAGAAACCGGGAAACCCAGGGCGCCTGGGTGGCTCAGTTGGTTAAGCGACTGCCTTCGGCTCAGGTCATGGTCCTGGAGTCCCGGGATCGAGTCCCGCATCGGGCTCCCTGCTCGGCAGGGAGTCTGCTTCTCCCTCTGACCCTCCCCCCTCTCATGTGCTCTCTAGCTCTCATTCTCTCTCTCAAATAAATATATAAAATCTTAAAAAAAAAAAAAAAAAAAAAAAGAAACCGGGAAACCCAAATATCTCACAGGTAAGAAAGGAGACTCAAATCTTTTTTAAGGACACAAAAAAGAAAATGAGGTAGTACTTTCTTAAAAGGTTATACAACACTACAAAACTTCTACTTTTGAAAAGTATCAGATGCAAATTTGAGGGAAGAATCTACCACAGAATGTAAACACCTGCAAGTGGTATTTTGATAAACATTTCTCCATTAAACAAATACAACTGGTGTTTGACAGCTGCTAACGGATTACAGAGATGCTGGTACAACTGTCTCCTGGTTTACCTTTAGTCCGCCTTCCGCAAAGTTTGCCAAACTCTAAGATGGCTGTGCCGCCTTGCGTCATGGGGACATTCAGCAGGACACCAATTTTCTTAAAGACAGGGTTTTAAGAATAGTTTCACCAGCACTTCAGTGTCAGCTTAATCCCCTCTCAACAGGACTAACAATTACCATCAAAGCTTGACGGCCACAGGGCTCCATTGTTTCCACGGCTGCACACCACAGGGCAGAGGACTGGAGTTCGCTGGCCACAGGGCCTTGGCCTCGACTCTCCCTGCTGCCACCTGGACAACTTCAAGACCTGCTCTGTTCCCGTCACACAGCCTGGGAAGGACGTCAGATCCAAGCGTACCATGAAACGTAACGGCAGGAACTGCACAAAGCTAGGATGTGGACCACCTCCTGCTGTGCCGTCCCAAGCATGAGAAGATTAAACTCTGGGCAAGCAAGTGCCATTATGTGTCCCACGGCGCACGCTTCGGCACATACATATGCCTCCAGCCCAAGGAAGGAAGGGCCCCTCGGGGCATCAGTAACTTTAGTGCTCTGATCGGATGGGGCACTTAGGATTCTGTCACAAGCCCCAACAGCCGGTGTATGGGCGCACATCAGCACACTGCCGCTCTCCTGTCCGGCCCCGTCGCTGCCAGGGACTGGGACGTGTCACTCTGCGGTACCCCTCGCTAAGGGGCAGAACCCCACGCCGTCACAGTCACCCATCCCCAAGGGGAATTACTCTTCAGACAGAGGGCAACATCCTTCAAGACACGGCTCCTGAGAGGGACAGGTTTCTTAAGACATCAGTACGCTGACAATCGGCCTCCTGGAGTATCGCCGGCTCCAGCTGCCACGGCTCTGCGAGGGACTGCAGGCACGTCATCTTCTAGATCCTTTGGGGGCTTCTGGGCCACACCGGAAAATACTGCTTAGGAAGGAAACTGGTATGTGGGACAAATAAGGGAAAGCTCAGTGGTACCAGCTGAGGTGAGAATTCTGAAGGCCGTGGAACATCCCGTGCTTCCAAGACACACAACGTTACCTCCGTTTTCATCAGGAGAGTTAGTTTGCTCATGTGCTGTTTTCCCCAGAGAAACAAAGGCATTCACATAAAAATTCAAATGTGTATACCACATGTGTAGGACAAAACGGTTTCAGTGAATTTTCGCCATGAAGAGAGGTCATGAGTCAACTTAGTCGGCTCCTAAGTGCCCCCGCCCCTGCCACCCACTCTGTGTTATGGTCAGATCAGAACAGGCCCCAGCTGTGAGTCCATCACCCCCGGCTGGAAATACGACGTCTCATTAGCTCATCCATGTGAGGACTCGACAGGATGAGAAGTTCGCCGGGCAGCGCTGTGGGAAGACGGGCTTCCTCGCATCTCTCTCCGGTTATTTTCACACCTTGTAGCTTCCTGGGCTGCCCGCTGACGCGAGGCGCTCCCAGCTTCAAGCAGCAGGAGAAACGAGGGACACCTGTGCCATAAGGACAAGGGTCAGACAGCAGGCGCTGTCCCGTCTGCACGAGTAGGGAGGCCCAGGGCTCGTAAAGCAGAACGGAGCTACCAACTCTGCAGAGCTGCTCTGAGAATTTAAGAATCACATTGAGTATCTTTTACGAGGTAAAGTCACAAAACGAAAGCCTTCAATCCCGTTACGTAACGGGACATCAGAGGATGAAAAGCCCGTGAGAACTGGTACACGAGTAGCATACACGTGACGGTTATTTTTGGAAATACACTGAAAGCATACCAGAATTTATTATACAAACTTAAATTTGAGAATGTTATAGGCAGAATGTACGGACTTAACGGCTTGATTCCTGAAAGATGCTGGTGTGGAAAATGAATATTTACTAGCCTGCAGAGAAATCCATACGATGCTAGTAATGCGCCTAGTTTCAGTGGAATGTGTTTCTACGAGGACAGAAAACTTGGGTTTTTCAGAAAATTAAATAGAGAGATGTTCTCCAGCCAGGTTTATAAGTAAGTCTGTTCTTACAGAAATAGCCAAGTCTTACAAAGTAGATTTAACAAGTTATCTCAAAGATCACTTGGGTATTTTTAGAGGGATCACAGCATGTTTTCCCTGAATTACTTTGTTTGGCAAAACAACAGAACCCGCCAAGAATGTTCTGTCACTTTATTTAAAATCCTCTAAGAGGGGCTGAGACACAGAGAAATGGGTTCATGATGGTCCAGCACATTCAAGGTCTGCGTTTCCAGGAGGTAATGGGGTACGAGCACTGTCGGTACTCCATCTTGCGGGCGTTCATGCGGTGACCTCCCTGGGGGGCTACTGCTCCAGGCCCCAGGGAGGGAGTGTGTGCCCTGACCCGAAGCGCTCATCTGGAACGTGCCTGAAGTCATTCACACAGCTAGCAGAGAGACGTCTCTCCCCTCCCACCCCTGGCACACGGACGCTGGCCCCCCACAGCAGCCTCTGCTGCGCAGCCCTCTCGTCTACACCATCTGGGGACTCAGGTCTGCACTTCCTGGAGAGTAGCCGTGCAGCACCTGGATCATCGCCCACCTGACCCCCCATCAGTAAGGGGGTGCCCCCCAGAATAACGCTGTGTAAGCCGTATGGTGTCGCCTGCTTCCTTGTCCTGCCTCAAAGTGCCTTCTCGGTTTGGGGGTTTGGGGGTATTTTGCTGTCCCTCCACCTTCTAACGCAGGGGTTCTGCACCACATTGCTTTGGGAAATGCCGACAGCTACGGCCACTTCTGGAAGGTCCGCAGTGCACACGGGGCACGCTGACGGTTTTCACCGGGTGTGTAGTAGAAATACCCACTTCCTTTAATTCGGCACTTCCTCAAGTCACCCGAGTGCCGCGCCTCCTTTCAGCAACATTCCACAGTTGTGTGTGTCACGGTTTAAAAGGGGTGTTGGACTAGCCTAGAAGCCTGTCTGTGTCTACAAGGACATGCACACAAGTACTGGCTGGATTTGCTGTTCAGTACGGGGGTGACTACAATGGGACTGTAATCGACACGTAGCACCAATCCAGCATTTCTCCAACTGGAGGACTCCAGAGAACATGCCCGCAGAATCTGGCTGCGGAGGCCACGGGCGGACACGCCATGGTAGCTGCACACTGCCACACAGCGGGAGACGGGAAGGCGAGCCTGTGCCCTCAGAGGTGTGATCTACGAGCTGGAGACACGTGGAGCCCTGCCCCCTACAACACCTGCAGCCTCTCAGAGCACTGTGGGTCTTGGAGACACACGCATCTAGCGAGGGCCGGTACCGCACAGAGGCCTTGCCTGAGCAGCACAGAGCAGGGGACTCAAAGCCCGGGCGCCTCTCCGTGGTTAGACTGCCACCTGACCGGACACACCGACAGGACACATGGCTCAGTCAACTCCAGGGCACACAAGGGCTAGCGTGTGCGTGTGGGCATCTGTGTGCGTATGCGTGACAGAGTCAGCCTGCATCAGAAGCCTAAACATGGTGTTTTTCAGGAAAGATCATCTGCTCATCTGGCCAGCAGTCGAGTACATTTGTGGCAGAACTCCATAGATTCTTAAATTCATCATCTTTCTAAAATCTGCACCTAATTATACTCAAGCGAAACCGAACTTTCAGAATGAAGGAAAATATTACAACTTTTAAAAGAAATCTATTTAATAAAACCTCTCCCAAAGGTCATTTGTTATTTATGGCTATCATAGGATTCTAATTTTTTTCTTAGGAAAATGTGAGGAATCTCCTTAGGGAACCATCTGCATCTGTTTACCGTTTGCACCTTGCCCTAGCCCCACGCGGACACTCCTTTTCACTTCTCAGCCAGCTGGGCATGCACTTTATAAAACAAAGATTAAAACTGACCTTAGTCTTAAAAAAATAAAAAATCTATTAGTTATAGGCTTTTTTTTCCCCCCATTTATGCACAACAAAACCAAGAGTGCTTCTTTCTGAAGACAAGCCTTTCAGTGACCGAAAACTTCTTTAAAAAAAGAGGGAGAAAGGAAATAAAAGTGTGTCAGGAGTCACCCTGTATTGTCTAGAATGTATTTATTCTAAGGAAATGCATGTCTCTCTACCAAAGCAGACAGAAAGTGTCCCATTGCCTGGCCTTCCTCTGGAAGACAACATACAGGAGAACAGCCAAATCATATTCAGTTGCAAGCTATGCTACTCCCCCGCCCCCCAGGTAACAAATATTAAAAGCCACAGGCTAGCAAATGCAAAATTTATTTCAACTGTACATAACAGATGTCTTTTTTTTTATATAAAACAAACACTTCATTTGCCATATGCAACCACAAACAGTATGCATACTGTACAATACAATGCAACATTCAGGTGTACATCCAACTGAGTCTTCAAATGGCCGTCACCCACTAAAAATGGCTTTCCCATTCACAGAGAAAAAACACAATATAGAAGTTTTTTTTCAAGGTCTTATACCACTATATACACATTACTGTGTTTTGGCAATTTTACGCAAAACACATAATTAATATAGCTTATATACTGTGGCAAGGGTAAATTCAAGGTCAACACCACGTAGGGCCCCGCGGAAGGCCCGGGACGGCTTCCACCTACCTTCAGGTTCAGGGTCTGCACCCGCACACGACGGCACTAACTGTGCACACGGCCAGGACAGAGCTGCACCAAGCAGACTCCGTTTCGGCGTGACCGGAGCTCCACGGATGGAGTGTCCCCCGCCCTCTGGTGCCACACTGCCACTGCCCCCCAGGGACCACTTCCAGGCCCGTGGCACTAACACTTCCAACCAGGTCACAAGAGCAAATGGTGCCAGACATTCGAAACAAGCCCAAACAACCAGAAGCCAGGGCGGTGTGATACAGTGATCCCAGCATCAGCAAAATCACCGCGCACGTGGCTTTAACTGGTACCAAAGGACTGGGGGACAGTGTCAGACCTTGGTGGACAGAACGTGAGGTCTCCGGAGGACGACCCAAACGACACTCGGTGATAAGGAAGTATCGCAGTGCTGTGGCACGCGCGACACGGGCCCCCGCGCTTACTGAGGCTTCTTGGCAAAGGCGGCTACGCCAACTCACCAATGGCAGCCTCAAAGCAGACAGACAGACATTCTACTATTAGCGTCAGAAAAGGTGACTACTGTACACATACAAAATAAAACAACTGCTGTGAAGTTCACTGCATGAACTTCGTAGTCCTACTTCTCCCAAACTTCCACTATTTGGCTGAATACATATAAACCCCATCTCTACCGTGGGTTAATACTGGGCTCTAACTAATTTTAAGATTGCTCCTCAACTTTCTTACTTATATTAATTGATATAAAAGTATGAAATCTCCAGATGGCGTGAGCAGCTCAATAGCTGTGTGGCAACAGAGACCTATTTGGAATTCTTGGTTTTCCTCAGGACCTCACCACATGCAGTACTGAAGGCGTGCGACCCTCTAAGCAACACGCCGCCGCCAGGGTTCACCGGCGCCCAGCCAACTAGGGCGCGCTGCAGCCCGGCTGTCTCTGCGCAAGCAAAACACACACTGGCTACAGGGCTTCGCTGGGGGCCGGGGGAGGAGAGAGATCACAGCCACCCGGAACTACAGTCACCCTGAGGAGAGGAAAACGGGTTATTCCCAACGTATTATGGCATCTTGTTTTCTGAAGCTGGTTTCAATGAATACTTAAAACACAACCCTGAGGTTCCATTTTAACACCAAGTACAGCATGCACGGGAGAGAACAATGACCAGATGTGGATCTGGATGCCACAACTCAAAGTAACAGGTCACATTCAGTTCTTTCTGAAGCAGAAATTCGTCTGAGAGAGGCCAGTGAAATCTCCTTACAACAAATCCCAGGCAAGTGGGGGAGTTCCCTCCAAATCTGAGACGTTCTTGTAAGTGAGTGACCTGGCAACCGAGGTCTTCAATGGACTCAGATGTCCCCGTGACAATCAGGAATGGGGGTCACAGAGGACGGGCTGCTGTAAACGGAGTTTCACGGCAGCTAGCTGCTGAAAACAAACCCCGTGTCTGTCGCAGGCAGCGTGACAGGGATGTGGGGTACAGCCAGGCTGGGACTGAAGCCAAGCACTCACCTGGCTCTGAACGGAGTCGCATATACACCTTCAGAGGCCGAGTGCTTCCGAGTTTGGCCTGAATCTTCAGTGGAGCGGCACGGGCGTGCTAAGCGCCAGTTAAGAGCGATTGCTCCAAATAAGGAGAGTCGGGTGTGACGATGTGGGGGAGGGTCTGAGCTCTGACAGTAACCTGGCCCTCGGAGAACTCCCACCCCCCACCCCCACCCCAGGCAAACGGGGACGTGGGACGGCCGTCTGAGGCACCCTGATGAGCCATAGCCCACGCTAGCCACACCCACACACAGCCCTGCGTGGCGGCCAAGCACCCTGTGGGGCCCTCAGAACACAGCCGTCTGAACTGACCCCACCCTCTCAGTGTGCGTTTCCTTGGCCTCTCTCCACAGCTCGTTCACCAGTGGGGCCGTTGCACACAGAACACTGAGACCCCTGTGTAAGGCCAGAGTCGCCTCTGTGGTGCTGGCACTTAGATCACAAACCTGTATGGTCTCGTATAAAATGGGAAAGTGTTCACACAGCTGTATTCACAAAGAAATGAGACAGGTGCTACACTGAGAACAGGAACCCAGACCATTCAGAGCTGGAGAGCCACCACCACCCACGGAGGAAAGGACCCTCGGGCGCGGCCCCGTGAGCGCACCGTCTCCTTCCACCGCGGCAGCTCGAGCAGACGGTCGAACTGGCAAGTGGGCCTCCACACAGTACAATGGGAAATATCAGCAATGCTCTCAAAAGTTGTTAAAATATCACATAAAAGACAAGGAACAGCAAGAAAACATCTAAGAAAAGCAGGCTGCGATACAACAAGCATTTGTTAAGAAAAGCTCAGAAGTGCATTAGTTCTGGTGAGAGATATATGAGCAACAGCTCTTACGAGATGTAGAACCCATTCTGTAACTATGGGCTGTCCATATACTGTCATAGTCAGAGTCTTCCGAGAGGTCTGAAGGCTCCAGACGGGAAAGGCTACTGCGACGACCCAAGGAGTCTAGACTTGATTGGTCGTCGTCAGCCAAGACGTGATTATGCATCAGGTCAGTGCCTTGCCATGCTACGACGGGGAGGGATGGAGTGACAGGCAGAGGTGGGAGGGGGTGGACAGGAAGAGCCACAACCAAAAACATGAAAACAAAAGCAAAAGGTGATGGGAAGAGAAGGAAGAGAGAAAATATTGTTAAAAACTGGCAACAATGTTCATTTCTCCTTATTTACGGTGGGTTTTAATAGCACAACCCTCAGAGTAAAACAGGATTATTTAAGTAAACCTAAGTCACAATACTGTTCCCAAACGGTCCCTCACATAAGCCCATGTCCACAGATACTTCCACGGACATTTCCCAGGTCAACAACTCGATCCCAGTCTGCTAACCGTGAGCCTCGTTCAGGACGTTTGTAAGAGAAGCCATTTACGCATTTCATTAGGAACGGTGTCTCACTCTTAAGTGGACATGCTGAAGCAGGAGAGCTTCAGAGGCTTTTTGGACTGACTTCTTCAGCTCTCCCTCTGCCAGACCAGAACTCCCCAGAAGTCATCTTAATGGTGGGGTCTAAACTTACCTTATCAAACTACCACCACTGTAAAAACTTCAGAGCGGAGAAAAGGGTTACACAGGGTCTGGGTCCCTCTGGGACCCCCTTCCTGCCGCTGTACCCCAGAGCTCGGCCAGGGGAGAGAAAAAGTGGGAGGCCTGTTCAAACGCTCTCCGCCCCGATGCACACCCTTTTACCGGCAGGACAAGAGACACGATGAGCCGAGAGCCACTGTGTTAACAGCAGGGCGACAGACAAAAGCGGGCACAAGATGGGAGAGCAGTCAGCAGCTGGGGGCAAGGGCACCGGCCAGGCCGCCGGGCGGGAGGCATGCAGGGGCGCTGCGCGACAGACGGGGCGCCCCGCAGCGCCTGCTGCCGCCCCAACGGCATTCCATTCCCAAACCACAACAAGAACAAGCAGTGGGCCGGTTCGGATCCTTCAACTAAACCCCTGGAGTCTAATGAAGGTCACTACTTCCTTGGGACAGAAATCGATAACCAAAGGTGTCTGGCTTTATAAATGTCTTCTTGGCCCCCAAACATACACTGAAAGGAGGTGGATTTTAGGTAAAGTATATTACCCTGTTTTTACTAAGCAATGTAATATGAAAAGAGCTGCCTCCATTGTAATCCCACACTACCCTTCCAGCATCAAGGATCCATTTCCCCTATCCTATCTGGTCCTAAGAGTATGAGGGTTACAGCCATCTAGGACTGGACACACGAGGCCCCAGAGTGCTTAGCCCATAGCATCAGCTGAAAATAAAAATCCATGTATCGTGCAAACTTCTCTGACACAGGAGAACTGGAGACACATGATACAGATGACAGATAACCCGCATGGTCTACGGGCCGTCCCCTCCAGGCAACCAAAGCAGCGAGGCCACAGGGACATCATGAGGCACCGTCTCCCCGATGAACAGACGAAGCTCTCACGAACACACACACAAAGCTCATGTTACCTGGTCTGTTTACCTGAGACTACCACATTACAATTTTATTTCAAGTAATTTGAGAGAATTCTTCAAAATTTCCAATTCAAAACCCAAAACACTATGGCCACATTTTATATAACCTAAAACCTAAAATGGTTTCTTACCAAATCTATGAAATCAGTATCAAAAGACAAACTGTATTTACAAATGACCGTTTGACTTGATGCACACCCCACTTCCAGGACTTTCCATGTCTCCCCCATTCTGCTGACCAGTTACTATGAACGTGTGTTCTCACAGGACAAGGACAAACAAGAGTCTCGATGCGCACACCAGACACTTAAAACACCGGCCACAGGGAAGTTTCTAGGTGATCTGCAGACTGCCCCTGGGGTTCAATCCTGCCAGCCCTTTTTAACTGTCACCATCTTTAACAAAAGCTAAAGCGGGTGAAAATTCCCTTTCCCCCGTCCTTTTTATCAGAATTAGTCTGACACAAGCCAGGATGCAGATCTGAACCACCAAAGTAGAGGTGGTGGGAATGAAGCAGTGATCAGCAATGTGCCCAAAGTCAGGGTAGAAAGGGAATCCAAGACACACGATCCAACAGAAACCAGTTTCTAAGCCAGAATACGTAAACCAGTTCTCGAACAAAACCAAACCAAACCCCAAAAAGCCCACCTAGAAAGGACCGTGCAGGACACCCTGTGGTGCCTGTGGTCCTGGCCCCAGGGAAGGGGAAGGCGACCCTTTCTCCTGAACAAACCACGCATTCCACTGCGTCTGCACCCCCGCGCTGCACTCCACCTTCAAACGCTGGGAAGTTAAAGACAAAAAGAGCCCACCTTTTCCTGTCCCGACAGATTAAGGTTCCTCAACTGAGACCTTGTGCATAAAGATACAGGAAACTCAGTGGTGCTGAAATCCACCACATAAATTAGTTGGGGTCCACTTCCAAAAATGTTTATAAATGCATCATTTAGAAAAGCGGGGGATGGGGGGCTGCTAAAAAAGACTTGCTCTAGGTTTATATTTTTGACAATTCTACGAATCTTAAGGAAAAAAGTCCCACTACCAATAGCTTAAAGAGCTTAAAAATAACTGAACGCATCTTCTGTCTTCCAAGCGCATCTTCTTACTAAGCAAAAACTTTCTACACCCTGGCAGCACCTCCTACTTCAAGTTCCCCAGCAGAACGTCTGGTAGAAATGCGTCCTCTTCCTGGCAGCTCAGCCCCTCTGTGGGGCCTCAGGGACGCCGGGCGGGCCAGCCAGGTGTCCTTCAGTGACAGCCACACACAGGGCCCAGCACAGGCCCCTCGGATGGGGACCCTAACCCCACCGAGGCGCTGCAGTGCGCAGTCCGTGACGGTGAGACTTACTTGAGTTGAGCGTTTGCCGCGTTTTGGCGCTCGTGCAGTAAGCCTCGATGACCTTCAGAATCTGCGCATCTTCCTCCAGAGCGGCCGTGCCTGTCAAGACACGACACGCCACAATCAAGCTAAAAGTAACAAGTAGAACAGGTCACGATCTAAAAAACAACTTCTCTTTTATCAGAGAACGGTTTCCTAACATTTATAAAACAGCTCTATGTTTTTAGAATATTTTTTATGCGCAACATACCTACCTAGTTTGTGCAACTATACCTACCCCATACCTGGCAAAAGGCCAGTGCCCTAAATATGCAGCAGCGGTCTTACTAGTCCGTAGGAAAGGCGGTACCCTCCTATGCTGGGATTGAAAAAAGGGCAAGGAACAAGCAAGTCACACAAAAAAACCTTAAGAGGCTTCTTCTTGCTAAGTAACAAAACAAAGCCTCAGGTTTTCACCCACTGGCCTGACAAACATAAGGAATTCTGACAATCCCCAGTGCTATGGGACAGCACGAAGATCCTGGAGAGCTCCAGAAAGAGCACTTCCTCTGACCCCCCCGTCTGTACGAGAGATTTCATGCCATCCTCACCCCAGATGGTCACAAAGCACTACCGAGACCTTGACAGTGTTCCTCCAGCACTGTCCAACCATGGATCCCTCCAGACGCTGGCTTCATGTACTCAGACCACACGCATGGAGGAGGAGAGAAGCTTCCAGACCAACAACATCGAGTGCCGTCAGTCCCGGACTCGGTGCCTCGCGCATAGCAGACTTCACATGATCCTATGGGGGTGAACTATTCCTCTTCTCTGTTTTACTCCATTTTCTATATTTTTTTGTATTTTCTAAGATATTACACTTGGGTATGTATTTTAAGAGGTTCACCTACTCTAATAAAAATGCGGAAGAACTGAAAGCTTAAGTAGAAGCTATATAAAGCCTCAACATTTTATGATAGTAAGATACATATACAAGACAAATCGAATATACTGTACTAAAAATAAATAACAGTATCTTCTAGGATTTTTAGGGTTCCAGGTCTCACATTTAGGTCTTTATAATCCGCTTTGAGTTTATTTCCATGTATGCTGTAAGAAAGTGGTCCAGTTTTCCCAACACCATTGTTTGAAGAGACTGTTCTGTTTCCCATGATATATTCTTGCCTCTTTTGTTATGGGTTTGGGGCTCTAGTCTGTTCCACTGGCATATGTGTTTATTTTTGTACCTACCATGCTATTTTGATTAGTACAGTTTTGTAGTGTATCTTGAAATCTGGAATTATGATATCTCCGGCTTTGTTTTTCTTAAGATACCATATGATCCAGTAATACTACTGGGTATTTACCCAGAGGAAACAAAAACATTAATTTGAAAGGATACATGCACCCGTATGTTTACTGCAGCATAGTCTACAACAGCCAAGTTATGGAAGCAGCCAACCCGAGTGTCCGCCAAGAGATGAATGGACAAGGAAGGTGGTGTACACACACACACACACACACACACACACACACACACACACACACACACAGGAGTATTATGCATCCATAAAGGGATGAGATCGTGCCATTTGTGACAACATGGACGGACCAAGAGTACATTACACTAAGTGAAGTAAGTCAGACTAAAAAACACAAATACCATGATTTCACTCATATGTGGAATCTACAATAAAAACAAACGAACGAACAAACAGCAGCATTAGACTGGTAAATACAGAGAACTGACGGCTTGGGGTTAGGTAAACAGAACAGATGAGGAGTCGCGGGGGACCGAGGCTTCCAGTTAAGGCATGAGTAAGCCCCAGGGATGGGAGGCCCAGCACGGGGCGTACAGTCAATGGTGGGATGCGCTGTGTGGTCACACACGGGGGCCGCACGGGTGCTGAGCAGCGCAGAGCATCCAAACATCAAACCACCATGGGGTAACGCCCCAAACTAACATAATGTTGTGGGTCAACTACACTCAAATAAAATTTACAAAGAAAACACAAATTTCAGCACCCAGAGTTGAAGAGCTATTGGAAAATGGACTTAGCGCCACTGACTGGAGCCCATCATGTACATGACAAGCTCCTCCCTCGGGAGTAAGAGAGGGTCTTCCTCACTTCATTTCAGGACCTGCTGAATATGGCAACTTCACAGGCACGTCGTTCCACCTCTGCCCAGGGGACCGCGATCTGTGCCTGGGACTACCTGTCCAGATGATAGGATTGGACAGCTATGTCAGAGGCGAGTCGGTATATGCACGCAACACCTAACGCCCAGAGACAGCACGGACACCAGAAAGGACGCTCACCAGCCTCCCCACGACGGAGTTTATGGCTATCACCGAGCTTGCCTTCCTCGCAGCCCCTATGTGGCACAGGCTGGCCCACAAAAACTTTCAGGATTCTGAATGTAAGCAAGACTAAAAGAACTTGGGAAAGCACCGTGTGACTTTAGAGCAGGTGCTCAGGGAGCACGAGAGATGTACAGGCCCCCCTTACAAAGAGGTCGCAAGGCTGACATCTCTCCTCCAACCCACATGGAATCCCTGGTTCTCTTTCAGCCCCCGGTCCCTCCAAGTTCCCTCCGCTGGCTCCTCAGCTCCCCAGGCCTGACCTTGTCTTTCTCCTCGCATCGCATCTCATGGCCTGCGCAGCCGTTGTCAGCACGCAAGCAGCTCCGAATCCTCACCACCCGCCTTTCCACCGGCCTCGGGCCTGGGATTCCTCCTGCAGGACCCCTTCCCAGCCTCGGCAAGACTGCACGGCAGGGCTGGGGGGGGGGGGGGGGGCGGGCACGACAGGTCCCGTGGGCTCTAGGACGTCTAGCAGCATCCCTAGCCCCTACTCACTGTAAGGCAGCAGTGCCCACACACCCAACTGTAACCGCCAAAAAGGCCTCTAGATGGGAGTACCTCCAGAGGGGGCAAAGTCACCCCCGGCTGAGAAACCACAGCCTGCAGGCTCCCTCTTCAAAGAAATCTGAACTCTGTCCACGTTGGCCCACTACACCGTCATCACCTGGTCCAGCCACCATCCTATCTTCCTCACCTGGATCAGTTCACCTCCTACCTGGCCTGCCTCCTCCCACCTCTGCTTGCCTGAACTCAACACAGCAGTCAGCGATCGTGTTCAAACCAAGGCCCATCACACACTCCGCTCACAGCAGGACTGCAGCGGCCCATCTGCTCAGGGCGCCTCTGAGAATCAGCTCTCACTACCAACCCCGCCACCTCCCACGTGAGCCCCACGGGGTCCTTGCTGTGCCCATGGAGCTACCTTTCAGTAAAAATAGACAGAAGACTCAAGAGGCAGATAGTGTGCTGGTGCAAAGGGTGGGGGAGGGAGGGGCGTTGGGGCCACTTTAGAGGGCGCACTGGGAGGTGGGGAGAGGGCACCACGTGGAGAAAGCAGCCCAGGCACTGGCTCCAGAGCCCCCAAGGCAGGACTGTCTCCTCACCCATTTCATTAGTGTCCAGGGAGTGCAACCCTGCTCTGCATGCTCAGGATCTGGCAGAAGGACCGCCATGATGGCAAGCGACGACGTGCCCGCTGCAGTGCCGAGCGGTGTAAGCGCTCACGTTCATGGAGCAGCCTCTAGGCCCCTCCCTGCATCTACCACTTCCAGCTTATCAGCCATATCAAGATGAGTGGGGGAGGAGGCCCGCGTGCAGGCCACCTGGACTCCAGGGATCCTGCAGAGGCCCCGAACCAAGCAGCCCCCTTCCCTGGGGTGACATCAGCCACGCTCACGTTCTGACTACAAACATCTCTCCCACGAGTCTTCTTTTATAAATGAATCCCTGAAAGGTCCCAAATAAATACAGCAAAAAAGAAGAGCAATGCTCCACAAAGTCAGGAAGACCCGTGACAGGTCCCGGGAGCACAGGGGCAAGGAGGCAGAGCCCACCCCTTCCCTGAGGCTGCCACTGCCTGGGCCGTCTCCCCCTTGAGGTCCTCCTGCAGTGCAGACAGTCCCACAGCCGTCTGCGGCCATGGAACCCCTCCTGCCTGTGGCACTGGGAAACCAGCTCGGCAGTGGGAAGCAGCAGGTGGGCACGTGCACACACAATCTCTCCAGTCACTTCTCAAAACAGCTCTTCTTGCTCACACACTATCAGTGGAGGAGTGTCCCCCGGACACGTAGAGACACCTGGTACAGCCCAGGCCAAGGAGGGGGCCAGACAGAATAGGTGGTCCCAGGGCTACCCTGCACACCCCTGGCCTGGGTCCCCAGAACAAGTGATCACAGAGGCCAAGAGACCGCAAGCGGTTCCATCAAGGGGAAAACCACGCATGTGCTTCAGCACGAGGCAGCTCTCCTGCTCGTGGGTGTCACCGCTGGAAGGGTTCACTGCCCTTGCTCCTCAGTGTCCTTTAGACAAGACATTAAGGCTCAGATCCCGACAGCTGACGCCTCCGGAAAGCCACCAGCCCTCTCTCTACGCCGTGAGCACTGCACCCGAGACGGGCCCGTGTCCTCAGCCACACGTGGTGTGTACTCACTTTTCCGCAATGCAAACTCTTCATCGGAAGGCTTCCGCTCAGGCTTGCGCTTAGGTAGCAACTTTTTCATGGTCTTGGGACTCTTACTAAGATCCTGGAGAAAGAAAAAGGGGAAAAAGTGCTGACATATTCCAAAGGCAGGAATTTTTCCTGACGTGTCAGTGACAGTCACTGACAGCATGAAATAGAAGTTTCTACAGCCGTTCAAGGTAAAGAACTTCCTACTTTACTCCATGCTGGGCTTCCTTGGCCAGCTGCTGAGCATTGATATAATAAAAGCAAAAGCAAGAGGGCGCAGGCTCTGATGAAAACCCTGGTGTCCCTTGGACCCGTCGGCACTGTGACAACAGAGTGCAGAGGTGCTGCAGGCTCGCAGGCAAGCTAGCTGACACAGGCACAGATGCACGCGTGCTGCAAATTCTGGAGCAGACCCATCTGCTGCAGAGAACCAGAAAGAGATCAGGAAAACTAGGGCCATTTTTCGAGGAAAAGTAGAAGCCTCCAGAGAGGAGAAAAGGGAAGAATATCTGCCCGTGGGCCCTGAGTGCAGACGCATGCAGACAACAGAGCACTGGCATGGACCCTGGCATGGGCACATGAGCTCATGGCGGAGTCACGATGCAACGATCCGCCCCTTCCCTCTCAAACACAGTGACTAAAGACCACAGAGAAGGTCCGCAGGGACAGGCCAGGCTCCAGAGGCCAAGCATGTATGAAATACCGATAAGGTCTTAATGCTGCATCACTGAAGTCACACAAACCATTTGTGAGTCTTACGACAGGAAGCCAACGTGACAGGGGCTATGAGAGGAATCAGACCAAAAGCACAGAAGGAACACAGCTTGGTTTTGGAAGGTAGCTCTTCAAAATCTCTTCTGCTAAACTGTACAGGCTTTTAAAAATGTGGCAGAAATCAGTGCCCAGAGAAGTAACTACAGCATGTGTTCTACAGCCCCGGGCAGCACGCCATGCTCACGCAGGCCACGTCCGCCCACCCGTGGGCCCAAGACTTGCACGAAGGGTCTGGAGGGGCTCAAGGACACAAGGCCACAGATACCCCAGCACTGGGTCCAGCAAAGCAGGTGTAGCCCAGACAGCAAAACCAGAAGCTCAGGTTCACGGCCACACCTCTCCCCTCATGCTTTGTGCTCCATGACTGGACACTCTCCGCCCACCCTTCCTCGACAGCAGGGAGACCCCCACCGGCACAGCCGACACCATGTGCACAGGCTAAATGGGTAACAGAACCCCACGTGTCACATAACCGCCCACCGCAAAGCAACCTCGGACTTGGGCATGTGATCACCAGCGAGACAGAGGTCCTGAACAGCAAAATTCGTTAACAAAAACACGTCAAGGACAGATCATCACCTATGTAATACTTCTGTGGGTCGTAAAACACGTAGGGCCGCTGGCAAGGATGGGGGAGGTTCCAGGGCCGCAGGCAAACGCGACCTCAGATGGACGAGAAGTGCACCAGGACGTGCCACCTCACGCTCTGCGCTCAGACTCACACTCAGGCTGTGCACGCCTACTCACGCTCATGACCACACCCAGCACTTCAGTCATGAGCTTCCTCAAGTGCAAGTATTTCTCGGGTAGTTAAGGTAGTTCGTGTCCTGAACGCAGGTGCAGCGTCAGCAGCCTGGTGTGACCGTGCAGGACGGACCCTGTCGCAGACACAGCTCTCCAACACACAGCTGCAGAGCCGTGCGCTCCCACTTCCATCTGTGCATGCTCTCTTCCTCTCAAATAGCTCCCGGTGACCAACGCAGGGTTCCAGGGCGGCCCTCACTCGCACCTGGAGAAGGGTCAGAAAGCCTCGGCAAGACCCACCATGGATTTAGGTGCGCAAAGTTAACTCAGGCTCCCCGGAGGCGGGGCCCAGAGAAGCCCCCCGCTCCAGGCTCCCGGCGGCAGGAAGCAAGGCCTGTCCGCGAGGGGCACAGAGCATCTAATGCTAGCCAAAGCAGAAGGGAAGGACAGAAGAACCAAGGCAGACCTTCACAGTTCTGAAGCGAGTCTGTATTTGTCTTACATCACAGAATCACAGACAGAAACACAGAACGAAGCAGAGAACAGACAACCTAACACCACCGAGATGTCAAGTTCGCACTCGCCTGCGCTCAGACCTCACCTCCTTGTAGCAGAGCGCAGCCGAGGGCCGCAGGGGAGGTGCGGGTCGCAGGCAGCTCAGGCTCCACGGCTTGGGGGTCTTCGGAGGCTCCAGGGGCCCCCAGTTGATGGTGGTGTGCGGAGTGCCGTGGTGGGAGGGGTGGGGCAGCGTGTGGTAGGCAGGCGTCAGGGGTACCGGCTTGCTGTCCGCGTGCTTGCTGGATGGGGCGATCGGATGGGAGGGGAGCTACGGGGGAAGAGAGCGTGAAACACCACAGCTGCCATCAGGGGTCCCCTCAACCAGACCCACGAGGTTCTGCCTATTTCTAAAACACTCCCAGATTGTCATCATTTCTTTAATCTCCAACCCCAAGCAGTCAGCTTCTGGGCCACCCGTCTACTCTGCGTCAGGGCAGCTTGGGGGAGCAGGCAGCAGGATGCGGAGGCCCAGACCCAAGCACCCCACTGCCACCTTTATTTGCCACGGAGGAGCATCTGCAACAAGGTGTTCCATTTAGCCTAGATCAGAATTTTGTAAAAGAACAGGCATTTCTTGTACTGAGAATGTGGTTATGGGGGAGGGTAATTCTCCCCAGTCACATAATTTACTGCCTAGTGATTTAGGAGTGGGATAAATGCCTGTTTTCATTTAAAAAGTTTTCCCAAGACATAGCCAGGCCCATTCCTGTTGATGGCTATAAAACCAAAGTATAAAACCATACTGCCTGTAAAACTAAAAATATTTTACGGTCTCTTTGCAGAAAAATTTTGCCAATCCCTAGGGTAAAACAAGTTATTTTCTCAGGAAAACCAGCTTTAATCAAAATAAAGTTATATAAAATATAGTTTCTCAGAAAGATAATGGGGCTCATATGCCTGGAAAACCCCAAAATATTCCATTACAGTGACAATTAAATGCAAAAATGTTCAATAAAATAATACTCAAAATCAGCCAATGACCTCAAATTACCCAAAACAATAAGGCATGCTTCTTAATAAAAGAGCGAAGTGTTCTATGAGCTGGAAATCAGGGTGAGATCATCATTCAAAAGAACTGCCTATTTGAAACACACACTTAATGAGAAGCCTGGCAGTGGCTGATGCCACTGCACCCCAGGGCAAGAGCAAGAAACTTCCCACAGTAACCACAGGCCCGTCCTGGTCGCGTACACGTGTGTATGTGTGTGTGCGTGTGTCTTGTAACAGGCAATACAACCACTGCATAACAGTTTTTTGAAACTACATAATTCACACAGAGAAATTATGTAGAATATCTCTTCTAGCAGTAACATCATAGTAAATAGTATTTGGATTTGTTTCTCCTTAAAAAGTCAAACGAGGGAATGGTCTATGCTAAAATGAGAATATTCCAGCTGGACACAGCTAGGTCACAGGGAGAATACATAATACCTCAAAGAGGAAATTCTCTAGGAAGAATATTTAACATTTCAAATGCCTGTTTGTGAGAAACACCGCCAGGGTTCAGAGAACAAAGTTTTATCTGGTGTGAAATCCCTCTGCTTGGTTTCAAGGTGTTGCTGACAATATGAAGAAGCACTTCCATTTTTCTTTATAAACATTCACGTGTACATACAATACCTTTGGAACAAATTTAGTTCCATGTAAGCTAAGCATCTTTAGTATTTTTTTTTTTTTAAGTATGGAGAAGTTATAAATGGCAGAGCCATTCAAAATGAAACATTAGCTAAAGCAAACAAGTAGTCTCAACCTCCAAACTGTCAAGAGAAACCAAGTAAGATAAAACTGAGCTGAATGTTACGCTACAGGGGCACCTGGGTGGCTCAACTGGTTGAGCGTCCGACTCTTGATTTTGGTTCAGGTCATGATTTCAGGGTCCTGGGATCGAGCCCCGCATCCAGCTCCCTGCTCAGTGGGGAGTCCACTTGAGGATTCTCTCTCTCCCTCTGCCCCTCCCCCCGCTGACACAAGTGCGTGCTCTCTCAAATCAATCTTTATTTAAAAAAAAAAAAAAAAAGATGTTACACTACAGCCACTCTTCCTGAGCAAAAACTTGACTGCTAAGGATACTGAATGTAGAAACAAACCACATGGTAGAAAGCCCAAATAAAGATCACAACCATCTAATAGGGATTCGAGGAAAACTGACCACCTGGAAATACTGTGCATTCACAGGTCACCTGTGAAAAGGTGTGCATGCTTCAATACTGTGGGAGAGAGATGAGGGAGGTTACAAGGACTTGATACCAGTATCTTAAGCATAAAATACCAGGAAAGAGGGGTTTTAAACACGGGACACTTTGTGCTGAGATACTTTGAAACGTTTAAGTATTTAAAAAGTCAAAGAGCTGGTGAGCTCTTCTAAGTAGAAGATGAATGGATTTCTTAAAATCAAAACAATAAGATTCTCAGTAAAAAACAAAACAAAACAAAACAAAATCCATGGGCTGCTGGCTCTTGAGGTTTCAGGCGAAAACCCCCATAATCTGGTCTCCCAGGTCCCCCTCGGAGCCAATGCCAGCAAACCACGTGCAGGGAGGCAGAGCCTAGGAGCAAGCAGTGTGAGGCAATCAGATGCCACACGGACACGCCAGTACCCCTCAGGGAAATCCAGGCCCGTATTTGTGCTCTTGGTCCAAATATCGATCAGCTTCATTGTGCTTGCTGACTCGCGGACAACCCACCAAAGGCTGACCCCCCGGTGTGGAGGCAGAAGTACAGGGATCCTTACGGTGTGAGACGGCACAGAATGCGGCTTGATGGTGGGGTTGCCAACAGAGGTGACCTTCGTCTGCTTCTGTAGGTGGTCCACCCACTCATGGAGATCCTGCTGGTTGTTGCAGGACACTAAGATCCGCTCAATCATGCTCCCTGGAAGCGAGAAGACACAGGCTGAAATGGGAAAACAGGTAGAAAGCACACACAGGCACACACACACCCAGAGTAGAATTGAACAGCGCTTAACCATCAGCCCTCTGGACAGTCCAGCAAGAATCTGCACACAAATGGAAAGCTGCCTCTCATCACCGTGACAGAGAGTATCCACAAAGTCTGTGCCTATCACCTGATATTTCAAATGCATTTCTATGATTTTCACTGTCCTCAAGCTTTGTGATTGTCATTCCTGTCGTTGGTAGCTTTCCCTAAAAAAGACCCCCCCCACAAAAAAAAACAATTAGTGCTTTTCTAGTAAAGAAGGTACCATTATCAAAATAAGTATTAAATGATTTTAGAAATGGCAGAGGAACTGTGTAAACCAAAAAAGCTCTTTGTGCCATATGCATTTATATTACAAGATCTCTAGGTCAAAGTAAGAAATCATAACACTGTAATAAAAAAAAAAAAAAATGGAGCCAGCAGTAAGGTACAGAGCAGCAACCAGAACAAAAACAAATTCCGTCTGATGTGTTCCTCTAAACATAAACACCAGGACACAAGAACACGGGCCCTATTAGAACAAAAAAACAAGAGTCTACAGTAGTTATATTTCAGATGCAGTATGCAAAGGAGGCACTGATTTGCCTCACAAAGAAATTCAGAGGAAGTTCTGAGTTGGAAGGCAAAAACAGGGAAGTTGGAGCAAAAGGAACTGCACAGGAGTTACACCTGATTGTCCACCGAAGAAGTCAGTAGTTAAGCCGAGCACTGCACAGAATGCAGAAAACGGCTGGGAACCAGAACGGGAAAGGTCAGTGGACAGACACCATTAGAACGGGGCCGCAAACGAAGCATCAGCAAGGGCAGAGGGCTAAAAACAAAACGTTATTTCCACGGCACACAGTGACAGAGACTTAAGGAAAAGTCTGTTGATGCTTTCCCAGGGGGGCAGGACACTCTGCGGCTCCCAAAGCAGTGGTTCTCCGCAAGGGAGGGGGCCCGAGAGGGACAGCGGCAGTACCACGGCTGGCTGGGCCCTCCCGACTTGCCGAGGAGCTGTCCAGCACCCTCCAGCACCCACGGTGGTCCCCCGCCCCCCCCCCACACACACGCACAAGCGGAGCCTGTCCGGAAGCTCACCCGGTAGCACACTGGACCGTGCTTGGCACTTCCAGGGGCGGAGAGACTTGAAAACCGCTCTACGCTGCACACGGCAGTGTGAGGACGGCTTGGGGAAGTGCTACGGAAGATGAAGGTGCGCGCCCGGGTTGAGCCCAGCACCGACTCCAGCAGGCAGCACGTTCCTGCACTGCACTGGCAAGCTTTCCTCTGTCCCCGAGAGCCAGAAATGGGTCCTGACGGTGCACACAGCATGGGTCACAGCACTCAGACACCCTGCCCAGGACACTCTGCACAGAACGGCAAGGTGGGGTCCCGTTGGGGGCGTGAGGCCTCCAGTGGCACGTCAATGCCAACATCCAGGGCAAACGTGGCGTGGACGCCAGCCTCATCGCCAGGGGCCTGAGCCCGCCCCGAACGGCAACCTCTGCTCCCTCGGGTCCGAGCAGGGCCCATCCTCAGCCTCTCGGGGTATGAGACATGAAGCGGGAGCAGGCCGGTGGGAAGGACTCGGCTGCACGTTTACTGGGGCTGCCTGACAAGGTGCAGCTGCCCGTGTGGGGGGACCTGGGGCGGGGGCATGTCGGCCACGGACGCCTGCTCCACAGCACGCTGACAAAGTAAGAGGAGCTGACTTTCTGGGTTTACCTGCACATGGCAGCTTTATCATTTCAAAGTGCTCTTTCTGGAGTAAGTGTGCGACAACTGCCCCTCTTCGGGCGGCAAAGCTTTCTGAGGAGGCAGAAACACGCCACGGGTGCCTCAACTCCAGGTCACCTGCGTTCGTGTCCCCGACAGAAAGCATACTACGTCTGAAGAAACTCGGCAAACAGAGGGCTGACTCCTGCGGAAGCAGGACCCGGGAGTGAGCGGCGGGAAGGACCCGACCTTCTGTGAGCACACAGAAAAGAGGCTGGGAAGCCAGGAGCACCTACCAGACAGAAAACAGCTACGTAATACCCCATTTTAAATTTCTGTACGGAAACAAAGCATCTCCCCCACCCCCTTGCATTTTCTTCTTAAACCGGCTCACCCCTCCTCTCAGAGAGCGTCAGCAAGACGACTACGAGCAGGAAGGTGAAGTGGTCCCTTGCTGCTCCTCGCCCCGGCTGCCCCGGCCGGTCCCCTGCAGCGCCAGCGGCTTCCGGGACCTCCCAGCCCGCGCCCCCCGCGCCCCCCCCCCCCACTAGCCCAGCCTGCCGCTGCCGCCGCCCCATGGTGGCCCAGAAGGCAGCAGCTCCGAGACGGGACCTCAGGCGGTGACACAGCCGCCGGGTACCTCAGGCAGCCCACATCCTCAGGAGGCAGCCCGTGAACGGCGCTGGTCTCCTCCCAATCGTGCTTCCGTGACCGCGAGGCGCCGGCTGCACGGCGGCGCGGCCAGGAGCTGTGTGCGCGCGGAGCGGAGGGGCGCCGAGCGCCCGGCAGCGCGGGCAGAACGCGGCACAGACACGGAGGGCTTCACCCAGAGCCGCAAACGGCGCCTGCGACAGGCTCTCAGGCCACAGCGAACAAGGAAACACAAACTTAAAATGCATTTTACCTGATAGATGAAACCACTCATCCTAGGACTGGCAGACAACATTAGCAAAATATTTGGGAAGAGCAGAAGGTATCTCTCATTCTTTTCCTAATGTAAAAGAACAAAAAAATCCAAGTAATTTTGTTTTTAAAACATACAGATGTGAGGACAAGTATCTACATTAGATCTTATGAAACATGTACCATATTTCCTTGTTTCCACCAAATTCTATCAGCTAAAATAAATGGAAACAAAATTACGATAAACTCTTAGACTTACAAGTAGCCCCTGTAGCGTCTTTCAAAAAAAAAAAAAACCTGGTTAAGGAGTTCAGCTCTGCCGTTAACTCTTTAATTAGTCTAAAATTTTTTTTAGGTTTCAGAGAAAATAAAGAACTCATAACGTTTGGGGGTTGTGGTGGAGAATAGGTGGACCTTTCAAGCTAAAGGACGACAGGATAAAACGTTAAAATCAACTTGAGTCTATGAATAATTCCTGGCACTTGTCTTAAAGCCTGATGCATCAATTTCAGTGTTGTTTTCATCCACGCTACAAACCTTACCTAGTTTACATGAAAGACTTAAAAGCATTTCTATTAAAAACCACTTGCTTCAAAAAGGTTTTTTTTTTAAAAAACCCCCGGGGAGACCACAACGAAAGGACAGATTCCTGGGAATGTAAAGAATGCAGACAGCCCTTTCCACGAGCGGCCATTTCCACACGGCCCGCAAACGCCGAGGGGTCCAGAAGCCGGGTCCTCCGCAGTCCTCCGATGCCAGTCACGTGCCACGGGCCTTGAAAACAGGTTGCGCACTTCAAACTTGTGTGATAGCACTTCCTACATGCCGTGCACAGAGGTGTGCAACGCGTGGCAGGAGTCCTCAGAGCCCAGGCCCTGAGAGGCCCCCCTCATCAAGAAACCTGTCCGACCCACCACCATCTTCCCAGTCACGGCTTGGAACCACTGTCTGAGCACACCTATTCATGTTTCATACATCTCACATTATAAAGAAAACATTGCTTACAAAGTAAACATTTCCCAACGTTTAAAAGTGCATGATTAAAAGACTTTCTGGAAAGGTTGGGGGTCTTTCGGTCAATGTAGTAGACTAGAAATCACGATTTCCTACAGTCCCCAAACTGACGTTAGTTTCAGTTCTCTTACTGTCCTCAGAGTTTCAAGTTTGCAAGTGGGTCTTTAGCATATTTTGGTCAGGTTAATTACTGTTCTTGGTTTGTTTTGTTTTGAAACACACAAAGGTAGGACAAAACTCCAGAAGAGACACTTGCTTGGTGAGCAAGTGAATGGAACTCACACACAGGGAAGCAAATCATGGTTTCCCTGGGTGGTGATACAACAGTCTACACTCATCTCTCACTTAAACCAAACCCACCAGGTATTGGATTTCCACAACTGCCAACCAGGAGAGAGGACACACAGGCTGAATGATCTAAACCATCGAAGACAGACTACCTAGAGTGATCGCATTGGCAGGAAGGCCCAGGCAGGTGGGGACATACATCCTGCTCTGCAACAGACACCTGAGACACAGGTCCTGTCTGGATGCCACCCTTCAGGTGACACAGGCTGATCATCACTCATCCTGGCTGACTTACACTGGTCAAGTGGTCCACTGTGAGCTGAGCCTCCCTAACAGCAGAAGCCACTTTTATGTCACACAAGGACAAAAGGCAGATACCAAATTAGGATACGAGAGTCCTATTAAATTTGACATTCCTTTAAAATCTCTTATTATGCGATCATAAAAGCATAATATTCTAAAGTATTTACATTCTTGACTGTCACTGAGGAATCTGAGAAAGCCTTTAGAAAACAAATTATACTGAATACAAATTATGTTCAGCTCTCAAGTCCATTTTTCCCCAAGGCATCTTAAATTGTTTCAAGAAAGACACTCTGGAGATGGGAACAGGACCGCCACCAGTCCAACAGCCACCTCGTCCCTCCACTCCATTCCCACCGCTCTGCAGAGGGGGGCACGGCGCCACGGCACTCGGGCCCTGCATACCTCACTCCCAGCGCACTGAACCATGACCTGGGACATGTACACAACGCTGCCCAGGGTCGTAATGTCATCTCCCTCCCAGCTCCGGATGGCCTCCGTCAGAATCTGCAATTCTAGTTCCTTCCTTTTCCGTACTTCCTGACACTGGGCCTGAGACACAGAACACCACTGTTAGAAGACACAGAAGCTTCCAGAACCTCAAGTATTGGCCATATTATTTTGTTTCTTCTTGAGACAGATAGTCCACTGAATGAGGATGCGCTGAATTCAAGAGCACGGAATTAAGAGGGACAACACCCATGGCACTCTGGACTGGTTTTAAACTGGAATTTTCTGGTTTTATTGGTCTCTGCTAGTGCAAAGGCTGAGCAGGGGACCAAGAGCAAATGCTGTGAGGCACATTCCAGAAACATAGGGGATGTGGCAGCACGGTGACAGAGCGGGACTGAACTCATCCTCGCCAAAGGCACTGCCCGTGGAGGAGGACCTTTATAAGTAACTATAGATCAGAGATGCGGTGCCTTTTTGAAGGGTAAACTACTTGTAACTTTCCTGGTGTCCACAGCCCAGGAAAGCATGTGAATTTACCACCATGGTAAATAAACTACCATGTTCATTTTTACTTGAGTACACCCAAATTCTAGCTCTCAGTATCTTTTATCATCGGACACTTTTAGGTGACAAAAATTTTTTCTACATTCCCTTGTCATAATAATGCCTGGGGGATAAAGCCATAACATTTGGCTTAATCACTTACCGAGAGATTTTTGAAGGCAGTCATGGATTTCTGAATATCTTGTCTATCTGGATGATAATCCTTTGAATAGAAGAAACACTATTAGCTTTCATAATGTAAAGTTTTTTCTCTTTAAAAGGCACTCTACAGACTAGCTTGAAACTTTCCCAACACTTTTCAACCCACAGCAGATCTTATTTTCTCAGCATTAAAGTGCCATTCTTGTTCTCACAGAGCCACTGGACTCTGGGGAAAGAACAGTGTAAGAAGAGAGAAGCCCGAGGCAGGAGTCTGCACCCACCCCCCTCCACCCGGCCTCACACAGGGCCCCTGCGGCTCTGAGTGGAGGTGGGCGGCGGGGCAGGGGCCGCAGGGCCCTCCCTTCACAGGGAAAGTGTGCCAACCCTCCCCCAGACGGCAACTTGGGACACATGTGTCTGCCAGGCCTACACCCTATTACTCAAAAGGAAGACACATCTGGATCAGAAACTGATGGACTCTCTTACTATTACTACCGTACAGCCACCACCTGTGGCTAAGTGTCCCTAATAGGGCACCTCAGTGCTACTCAAAACCGAGATTAACATTCTCTAGTTTTTGGAGATTTTTCTAACAGCAGCAGTGGGTGACAGAGGAGATGAAGGACGACATGTTTTTTATGGAGCTGGGATAAGCAGAAAACTTAGTATTTCACAGAACCATTCCTGAAACTCCATTAAATCAAACCCCTTAAAGCACGCTGGTTGGTCCTGGCCTCCGAAGTGGACTGGGAGTTTTTCTGATAGGGTATCGGATCCCGAGCGACCGGCCCGCAGCACACAGTACCTCCATGTGTCTCTCCAGCTCCTTGAGCAGCGTGGGGTACTTGTCCAGGCGCATGAACGGTCTGCTGAGGCCGGTGGTCAGCACCAGGATCCCCGGGCTGCTTGCGCCTCTGGTCTCCATGAACTCTCCCAGCTGCTCGCTGCACGGCCGGCGGCCACGTGGGGAGAGCAGACGGCGCGGCAGTTAGCGCGTGCACAGAGGCAGGGGACCACACTCTGCCCACCGGCAGCACCAGCCTGTGAGGTAACGGGGGCTCTAACACTTCACACTTAGCCACACGGGTGCTGGCTACACTGGAACACCAAAGGGGACAACCCCAGGGGGTTCGTGCTATTACTGCTCTGGTTATGAGCAAGAACAGCCGCGCCTAAGCGAACACAGGCGATTCCATTCATGAAAGGCCACTCCCGCAAGTTCACACAGGAGCGCCCAAATTCCAGCAAGCGTTCTCCAAGCTAGAACGGATTTCCATTATCTAGGTACCTCGAGGTGGTTTAAAAAAAAAAAAAAAAAAAAAAAAGAAGGTAGAAGACGCTTAGGTGCTACCATGCACTGAACCAGGGCACGAACACTCTAGGCGCCTACCGGTCTAGACAACAGCCCCTGAAGCATCCTGTGAGGAACGAGCCCGAGACAATAGCACAATCAAGTAACTGATCCACTTGGGCTTTACAATTTCAAAAGCACTGTTCCATCATCACTTCACTCAGCCCTCACGATATATAAAGAATGTCGCCCGTGTTTGAGATGAGGACACTGAGCGCGTACTCAGAAATTAAAGGAGCTGAAAGCCCGCATACTTTCCGCGCTCCTGTCACCTTCATTCTATTTCTCTTCTAACTTCCACGACCAGCACGCTGGGTCTGCCCTGAGTGTTTCAGTTCAACAGCTATATCGTCTGGAATGAGCCAAGCAGGCCAGGAGTGCAGCGGTGGGCATGAGCTCGGTCAGCGACACACACGTCAGGACTCACGCCGGAGACCGGACCTGTCCACCTGTGCCTCTCCTGCACCCCTGCCCTGTTCTCCTCACTGTTGCCCCTTCCATCACTCCAGGCATGGGGACGGGAGGGTCAGACAAGCTGGGGGAGAGGACACACCAGCTCAGGTGCTGAGCCCCCCCTGTCACCTACTGGGAAGAACACTAAGCGAAGCCAAAAAATATGAAAACCCTGAAGAATAACTGAGCAGTTGTAACAGTGCGGGTGACCTGATCTGACCCCAGGGGCCCCCAACCACTGCCTCACCTCCTCTGTCCCCCTCAGCCCCAACTCAGCTACACCTGCCCACTGCCCAAGCTCCTTGGGAGCACCAGCCACACTAAAGGCTCCTGGTGAAAATGTATACCCTTTGAGACGGCTAGTTCCAAAGTACTGAGTACAACCGTCTCCTATAGTTCAACTAAAAGGACTTCACTTGGAAATGCGCGAGGACAAGAATCGGTGTGGGCACAACCTACCTCTTACCCAACCGCGACTGGTCTCACGCGTCCACGGGGAAAGTTCACTTAACTAAACCAACTTAGAAATAAAAGGTTTCACATTTCAGGTTGAAAACAAAGGAATCGATCATTATGAAACCAGTCTTACACTTCTTAAGCACGAAGACTTCCTTAGACAGCTACTTCTACCTAAAGTCGGGTTTATGAAAAGGAGGTGGCCTGGTTAAGCAAGGGGCACTCACTGAAGCCAGAGCGCGCGCCTGGGCCGTGTAAACAATACAGGACTAAGGCGGTGAATAGTGCCTGCCATCTGCCTGCCTATCCACTCATCTGTACCGACTGCTCCATTTCTTAAAATCAACCTTTCAAATAAATTTATATATACACATTTTGGAGTACTATCAAAGTCAAGGCAAATCATTAAAAAGGGGAAGGTTTCACATAATCCTAGCTATAAAAACTTATCACACATAACGTTTTCTCATTTCTGTAAGATTAAGCCTTCATGATTTTATTCCCGTAAGACAGCCCTTCATGGTGATGCGACTTAAATCATCAAAGCAGCTGCTGAGCTTTCTCTCGAGGTATGTGTGGGTGTGTGTGTATCTAACACGCTTTCAGAGACTGGTTTTCTCTGGACAAGCCCCTGACGGCAGGAAGCCCGGCACAGCAGGGTTTTGCAACCTTGCCACGCACTGGTCCAGTGTCTAGCCCTGACACTGGGGGGGGGGGTCTCAGGGCCAGGAGCAGCACCCCGAGCACCTGTTTGCATCACCATTTTGCCTCCTCCCTTCTTCGACATCGACTTCTCCCCACTAAGATGGGGTGGGTAACTGAGGAGTGCTCCCAGGCCGGCTTTCTCCCAGCCACTCCCTTCTTCTGCTCAACTTGGGTGGAAGGGAGAGCTGTAGCCAGGAGAATGCAGCAGGAAGGAGAGAGGGAAGGGGATGACCCACTTTTGGACAAGCACTCTGCTCGGCATCTGAGAGGCTTCTGTACATAATCCCCAGCACGTCCCCGAGCTTGCCACACAGGTGTCGTTATTATGCACATTTACAGAGGAAGACACCCTGCGAGGACGAAGGCCCCCATCCCCCTTGCTAGCAGGGTGGCTGAACCCGAGGAGGGCTCCGAGGCCCACGCTGGACCCGAGCGGCTGGTGTGGTCCTTCTGACCCTGCTGTACTCCTCTGTGTCTCACACACATGCTGCCGGCCCCGCACACCTTCTTCCTCAGATGCCCGTCTCTTCCACTACCCCATCCACCCACCCCTAAGGCAGTGGAGTGAAAGGGACGGACTTGAGAAGGAGGAAGGTGTATTATGAGCAGCACTTCTCTAAGTTGAACAACCGATCAGGCACAGTCCCACCCACAAAAGCGGAACTTATGGCACTAAAAGTGTATTTCACAACTCCTTCAAACATGATCCATGCGGAGCCTTTCCTACCACAAGAAAAAACACAAGAAAGTCCATTCGGAATGGTCTTTTTTTTATATATATATATTTCTGGATATGAAGTTTCCTAACTGTAGTAATGGCAGAGAAAAAGTAACAGAACTAAGCAAGTTCCACTCCTCGCCCCCTCCAGAAACACCCTAAAACTAAGAATTTAAAATGACATTTCTGCAAACAAAAGCAACTTCTTTTAACATCCATGATCTCAGAATGCCAGAACATGTACACAGTTAGGTCTTTATAGATCATATTTCATTTTAGTTTTTTAAATTGAGTACAAGAGAAAACAGCTGGTTACGGCCATTGTGACAAAACAATGGCTCTTTCAGCTTACTTTCTACTGATGCTAGCAACCTTTATACAGAAGATCTCCTCTGGAGTTACTGAAATGACACTGTGGGCTCCAACAAAAGGACACTCATACAGAGAACCATCACGTAAGCCAAGCAGAAAGCAACAATTACAGTGCTGGGGAAAAATAAACCCATTTACAGACTGAATTATGAAACACATAACTCATTTAAAATAGGCAGCCAGGAACCTATGTCTACTATCATGAAAATGCAAAAGGAACCTCTCAGCTCTGACTCTACACAACGGGCATCACTGTCTATGCATTCCCAAGATTCACACTCAGAATTTCAACACAATGAGCAATCACACAATTGCAAATAAAGCCTTTAAAACTTCTCATCAGTACACTTGAATCAATCCTTAAAAAGTATATTCCAGCATAAAAATAGGTGAATCAACCTGTAAGTGTGGCAACTTTAAGACTCCCAACAAATGCAAAGGAAGCAGGGAAGAGTTTACAGGTTAAGAGGCCAGAATAAAATGTGGTGAACACGAACAGAAGCTCCCGGCCAACTGCAGCCCTGTCTCAATTCACCAACTTACGCTTGCGGAGCAGGGTCAGACAGGTGGGCAGGGCGGGGCCCCTCGCTGCCCAGAGACCTCAGGAGGGCACACAGGCAGCGCATCCCGGCAGCCTGAGTTGCGCCCGCTCTCACAGCTCACCCTGCCAGAGCAGGACCGTGACCCTTCCACCCCAAGGACATGCCACATGGAGGCGGTACAGAGGCTCCCCGCTCAAACTTGTCTGTATTCCTTCCCTGTTATTTTGGGAAAACGCTGCACTTAAGTTTCAGCTAGGACACAATCATTGAAGTAATAGCACAGAAGAGGGAATAAACATCACATACTCGCAAGCATTTCCCTTCAAAGTCTGAACATTTTCGTAAACAATGTGAATCACTTTAAATGCCATCTTCAGGACAGATCCTCACTTCCATGGGGAAAAATATCTAGTTAGAATCGGTCCCCAGAAGTGCCCACCCCACCCTCTCTAGACTTCCAGCCCAACCCTAGAGGATCAACCCCCAACCCCCAAAAAGGAAGGAGAACAAAAATTTTAAAGGACAGTTTTAACCCTAACATCCTATTTGCTTTCTGTTTGTCTCCCCTACTGCCACGTCAAGAATTCCTGTGGAGTTCTCAGAAATATAAATGTAATCCTTGCACATTCAACTTTTATGGAAATTCTAATGCCCAGGAGGGGATGGCAGAGCACGTAACGGAAGGTATGTGTGGACACAGCCGCCGTCCCAGAAAGGCAAAGAGGAAGAGTTTAGGGGCGAGAGGGCGGGGGTTCTCTGGATTCCATTTCTGTGGACACCATACACCCTGACCTCCCTTTCCTTCTGTCACCCAGCAGAGGCTGCTGCCTCGTTTCAGGACTGGAGAGGCTGTCCTACTGTGTCTCAGCACACTGAGCAGCAGTGAATGCACAGGGTCTCCTGGCGGAGGGGCACGGAGAAGACCCGCCACGCTCACTCAGTTCCGGTCTGCTCACATATGTTTTGCTTAATGCTTACAATAATCCCATCAAGTCGGCACTTTCAGAGAAGAGAATAAAGCCCAGAGAAGCAAGACGACTTACCCAAGGCTCACCAGCTGAGTGGAGCTGGGGCTCAAACCAAGTCAAGTGAGCCAGAGGCCCTCCCTCCACGGCCCCACAATCCAGCCCCACTCACAGGGACACTACACTTGAGCCTCAGCTCAATTTATAAATAGCTCAAACATGCTTGCTTACCAAGAGTTCTTAAGTTCAAATATTTAAATATTTAACTGTAACTTATCCTTAATGCTACTGGAACAATTTTTTCATTCACGGTTTAAAAGATTTTTAAATGGCTCTTTTCAAAAGTAACCATGACAATCTTCCTAGCACACAGAGTAAAGCTTGGTTCCCCTCTGAGAAGCAGAAACAGAGCCCCTGTACTCCACTGAGCAGCGCCCCCCCGGCCACAGAGCTGCTCCTCTGCCTCCTTCCGCCTCCCGGGCCTCACCAAACAAGTGGCAGATCTGTGCCTTCCGCTTCACTTCTTTTAGTTCGGTTTCAGGTTGAGAACCCGAAGCTAATTATCCCCAACTTTCACTTTTACCTAGAAAACCCAGCCCCAGTTTTTAAAAGTAGCATTTTCTCTTACAGCAAATCTAATTCCATCCCTCCTGCTTCCAGTTCGATGAACTCAGAGAAACAGGATTCCAGCAGCCTGGAGTTAGCTCACAACTACATTCCAGAATCCTAACACTTCCCCCAACCCACCATCCCAAGGGCTCCAGGCTGAAGGGAGACTTCACAAAAACATTCTTTTTCTACTCCAAAAATGCTACTCAGCACCTCAGAGACCCCCTTACCAGTGCCTCTTGGGCATTCAACTCAAGAGGAGACTAAAGACACCATAACCATTCAACAGCCAAGTGGATATCCGCACTGCGTTTCATGTAATGCGTGGTCAAAACGAGCTGACGTGGAGCACACCCCACGAGGTCCTTCCCCTCAGGGGAGGGTGTCTGAGGGAGCATACCTGTGCTCTGTGAGAACATTCACTGCAGATGGGTGGTTGGCACAATACGCAAGGTACAAGGTTTTCATTTGTGGCATCAGATTTAAAAAGCATCCTCCAACTCTCTGCTGAGCTTCTGGCAACCTAGAGATATGCAACACAAGGGAAATCACCCTAAATTTTACAGAAAGAAGGGAAATTGCCAAGTAATAAACACAGAAAATTTGAGTGAGGAAGACCTCCTTGTATACCACCACTACGAAAGCCAAATACACATATCCCAGAACGCGTGTTCATACCAGCAATCTAGCAAGTGCCAGCCTTGAAAGCTCCTGCTATAAAGCAGCAAACTAAGCGCCTTTCTTTCCTCCAGCATCCGGCTGCCATGACCCACCTGGACACAGCTAACAAGCCCACAGAGCGAGGCTTTGAGCAGTGAGAGAAATAGACGTCATGAATCCTTCAGCTCTGTATAAGAGGGGAATTATAAAATCACTTGGCTGGCGAGGTTTGCTACTGAGGTAGCATCGAGACAGGCGCCCCCCACACACACACCACGAAACACCACAGCCCTCCTTCCATTTAGGTGAAAGCTGGAGGCCCAGCGCCCTACAGGCCCCCTTTCTCCCTTCTCAAATCTAGGCTGTGACAGCTGCTGAGCCTCAAACAGGCATAAACTCTCAAGAACAAAAAGAACAGAAGGGGAGATGGTCAGCACCAACTGTGGAAGAACAGCAACAGATGACGAGTGGTCCTTACTTGGGAGGCCCATCAGACTCCAAGCTCAAGGCCATGCCCTCAGCTGGCTTCTAGCATGGAGGTGGCTCCCCTTCAGGTTACAGCCACCTTATCCTATCAAACGGACTCTCCTGCAGGTACACAAACTTCGGACAAAAGATAAAACCAACTGTCTGAAGGCAGCAGACGGCCAGAGAGGAAGGTTCTGGAGACGACTGCAGCTGGAGAAGGAAAGGACACAGTTCTCTATGCTCTGGGGCCAATGGTGGCCAAGGCTGGACCACGTGGGACAGCTAAGCCCCAAGAGCAAACAGCACAGTTTGGTTCAACCTCAGCTGCTGGGACTTTGCGGGGAAATCCTAGGACTGTGCACCTGAGTTCTATACCAATCTCTGCAAACTTTCAGAATATTCATGATAGGAGAAAAGAGGAACGGTTGATAAGGAAAGCTAGGCTCAAACCTTCCGTTCCACCATCGAAAATCCAACAGCTAACACCAACCGCACCATGCCCTTGAGGAATTTGACCAAAACGCTACCTAGGTCACACCGAGGTCCGAGATGACGCCAACGCCTACAGTCTGACGAGATGTTGGACCTCGTCCCCTCTGTGCCCTCCCTGAATTTCAGGGTTCAGACCCATACATGTGCGGTGCACAGAAGCCTGAGGGAAGGCCCAAGGAGGTGCTACAAGTGCACTCCACAAATAGTATTTAGTCCACGTTATCCAAGGCCACTGGGAAAAGCAGGGGCAGACACATGGAGGCTGGACTCTTGCGAAGGCCCCACATTGCTGGCAAATGACCGCCATTCACCAAAAGGAAAGCAAAGCGATTCTCAAACTACTCTTTTCATGCCCGGTAATTAATGCCACTTTATACAAACTAAAAATGCTACAAAAGGAAACACAATGTGAATTTCTGTCTGAAAGTCAGTACTTCCTGTGTCCTTCAGCTTCCCTGTCACACCTTCCAGGATCAAGAGCCTGGAGGAAACCTGGAACCTACTTTGAGCCTGGCCAACTGTCGGCCTGGGGCACAGAGGGCAGAACACCCCTCACCACTTCCAAGACGGAGAAAGACAAAACGCTACAGGAAGGAAAAACCAGAGACCAACCAGATTCCAAGAGAAAAAGTTTCCTGGTCCTGCTGACACAGAAACAGAATTTAAAAATAAGAAGGATC
This sequence comes from Zalophus californianus, assembly GCF_009762305.2. Taxonomy (NCBI): domain Eukaryota; kingdom Metazoa; phylum Chordata; class Mammalia; order Carnivora; family Otariidae; genus Zalophus; species Zalophus californianus. Next base: position 2,238,484 of record NC_045597.1, read on the forward strand.
TCCTTCCTCTACCAAATCCACAGGTAAATCAACACTGAGTACCACCTGGAAACCTACAGCCGAGAAAAGTGTGTTCATGTGCATTATGACTTCAAGTCTTCCAAAGCCCAGCAGGCACTTAGTAAACACCCTTCGCTGTGTCTGATGTTGACCAAGAACAAAACAGTCACACAGGAAAAAAAAAAAAAGTCAAGTAGATGGTCAATCATTCAGAACATGCCTCCCCACTTCCCACAAAATACCATGGAAAAGGTAAAACAAAGCATGGTAATCGCATTATAGACATGGTGCTTTACGATCCCCCCGCTTCCAGAGAGCCCGGAACACGTGCAGAAGGAGCCCACCGGCACGGGATCTTCCTCCCTTAAAAATTCCTACTCCTGGCAAGTCTCTTTCCTTTCTCTACAGTCAGTAGAGGCCCCTACTATAAACACTGGACAGTCAAAAACACAACTTTTACTATAAAAGTTGATACAGCAAAAAGATTCAAAGTAACAGTTTCCATCATGAGAAATGTGATTTCTAAAATTACATTAAACTTGATTCTTTAAATACCAGTTGTACTAGAATCTGAATTTTGCAGATTTTTAGGGTCTTACTTACTTGGTGCATTCTTCTAAAGATTGTACAAGCATTTGCTGGAAAGAACATATTTCTTCTAGATTTCCCATTAAATATGAAGTGTTTGCTGAACTTAACCTAGAACCGAGAAAAATAATAGTGAAAGTACGTACAGTTTCACTCTCCTCTCCCCTCCCAATGCCCAGAGGCTCCACCCACTAAAAACCCCCACATCTAAAACAAACTGGTACACCAGATTGTACCAGCATTTTATCCCCCATTCTCAGAGAACATGAGCAAACAGTCTAGGTGTCGACTATGTTGCAGTTAATACAATTTATCATCCAACTTACTTCTCACTGGTCTGCAAAGGCCGGAGATAGGTTGCAAGCACAGTCTGAAGTTCTTTAGAATATTCATTTTCTGTTTCCAAAATATTCTGTAGCACCTACAACAAATGACAAATCGCATTATTCGCCGTTAAGATTTAGCAGCTTTGGGAATTTCATCGCTATCCAAAGTCAGGATAGTGTTGCTTCTACAGAATACCAAGGTGTTTGCTACCCCTCCCTGTGACCGTTAACCATGAAAACCTGTGTAACAGATTCTTCCCACAGTGACACAATTCACTTCCTCTCACTGCCAAGCACACGTGGGACAGGTAACACGTAGAACGAGGCTGGGATGAATTCCATCATCAGAGAAGTGATGCCCCATCTGCTCACATCACAACAGCACGCACACACAGATCAATCCCCAACACGGTGTCGTGCAGGAGAAGCCAGCCATTCACAAAAGGATGCCATGCCCATCCCATTTACAGTGAGTCCCAGAACAGGCAAAACTAATCTGTTGAGGGCAGAAAGCAGAAGGGGGGAGAAGTGACAATGGGGAAGGGGCCTAGGTTTCTAGGGTGACAGATATGTTCTATATCATAATTTGAGTAGTTGTTACAAATAAATACACTTGTCAAAACTCACTGAACTGTACCCTTAAAATCCATGCATTTTAACATATGCAAAGTATACTTCAACTAATAATAAAATCAAGTTTACTCTTTAGATTGAGCCTAGCAAATATAAATCAATTTCATTAGAGAATGATGGTCTCAGATCATGCTATACACATTAAAAATTAAAAGTCCACCAGTATAAAGCCCTTAAATAGCCACTACTTTAAAGAATGATAAATCAACCTTAAAATATTTCCTGATACCCTATGTTAGATAAAAAGTGCAAAACACGGGGCGCCTGGGTGGCTCAGTCGGTTAAACATCTGCCTTCGGCTCAGGTCATGATCTCAGGGTCCTGGGATCGAGTCCCGCGTCAGGCTCCTGGGATCGAGTCCCGCGTCAGGCTCCCGGCTCAGTGGGGAGCTTGCTTCTCCCTCTCTCTGTTCATGATCTCTGTTGTCTCTCTCAAATGAGTAAATAAAATCTTAAAAAAAAAAAAAGTGCAGAACAGCTGAACTAAAAAGTAAGCCTCTTCCCATCACAATGGCCAGGAGCACAGGCCCCTCCCAGGGCAGGGCAGGGCAGGGCGGTGCCAAGGCCAGCAGCTCTCTCCTCAGAAAAGCTGTATCCCTCTTACCCTCTCTGCTTCGGTCTTGTCCTCCGGAAGGATCCTCCAGAATCAAAGCGCTAGTGAGGAGCAGAGCCCACGTGGGGCGTGTGCACCTGGACTGGACACAGCCCGGCCCCCTCTGTGCCCCCTCTCTGGCTGCCAGGCTGAGTGCAAGAATCTGGGCTCCCAGGAGACCCGATGTAAGTAAGGAACACGAGCAAATCCCTTCCTCAATCCCCTTTTTCCTTCCCGCTCTGTCAGCAGCCCAGCACCTTCTTCAATGAGAAAATCACGTCCCGTGCGCTTCAGAGTGTCCACAAAATGCACTAAGATGTGCTACTTCTCTTCCGAAACCAACCATCCTCAATCACGCACAAAGTTGTATAGAATACAAATACACTCAGTCTTCTCCCCAGTTTGATAATTAAAATATATATGCTTAAACATTAAAGAAAAAAGTAATCATTCAGCTAAATTTAGATTTCAACATCAGTAACATGCACGCTACATGGATTCTTAGTCTGTTCACTGTTTTCTGTGTCCTCGGGAGAGCACAGTCCTTCATAAGTAAATGTAAACCTGATAAAGTAACTTACATGCTACGCTATCTAAGATGAAGAGAATCAGTCGCTTTCACTGTGACACTGGGCTCTGGTTTCGCCCCTGAATGGGTCTATTCATGCAAGAGTGGGGGAGCGAGCCGGAGGGCGGAGGGGCTGCTCTGGGAGTTCATTCCTTTGTGGGAAAATCTGGGTGCTGGTCCCAGGATTACAAGGTCTCCCTTCGAAGAAATGGTCACTAGACACAAATGTCAAAGGAACGGTGGACAGAGAACATACTGTGACACCAGCCATTGCATCAGAAAATTATACTTTACACCAGACCTTATCCTTTAAAAGTAACATGAATCCAAGTAGAATAGTCCTTGAACTGAAAAAAAAAAAAAAAAAAAAAATCAAAAATTTAATCTGTCACCGATGCAGAAGATGGAAAGTCTTCAACGTTCCAACAAAAATTAAACTGTGATTTCATGTGTTGGTTACAAATACTACGAACTATTAGCAGTGCTGCTTAGAGAGTGCTTGAAAACCCATGCACCTTTTATAAAATGAGAGGCAGTAAGTACAAGAAAACATCACTAGGATGAGTGTGAGTCGGATAAAATGGCATTTCCTCCATCACAGCATTAAATCATAGTATGCAGATATAAAAGCCTCCCCTAAGAATGTACCAGAAACAATGCCAAAGAATCCTCTACCAAAAAACTATAGTAAGGCAGTTAAGCTGGTTAATGTCAACTAGCAGTCACAAACATGCTTTTCAAGTAAGTGCTAAAGACAAGTTCTATAACCCTTCCACCCAAACAAGCCAAGTTACACTCAGCTTCCCCACCAGACTTGCCTGAGTCCCGCTGAGGCCAGGAGCCGCACATGCCACCCCCCCCAACCCCCCCCCCCCCCCAGCTCATCAGCACCTGTCTCCCCCTTCTGGGCTTCTGCACGCTCTGGCTGCTGCAGGACCCCATGTGACTTCCCAGCCGCGCTGCAGAGCTCCATCACACGAAGGCTGGCCCGAGAGAGCGCGGGCAGGGTTCACAGCAGGAGTGGCCTGCGTTCCACAGCCGCGAAAGGACGGCGGGGCTCCGCCAGCGTCAGCTCTCCCTCAGGCATGAGGCGTGGAGAGCCCCGGCCCAGCAGACAATGGGCCCACACAGGAGGAGGACATCAGGCCACAAAGACAATCCCTGAGCTTCGGCCGCTACAGCAGAGCAAAACAAAGACTGACTTCACTACCTTGCAGACACACAGAAACTCACTTTATTACCAGCACCGTTCAAGGAACACTTAGTACCATTGATTTTACAAATGAGTTGCGACTTTCACCGCAAATTTTGGTAGGTTTCATACTTTAAGTCACTGAGTCCTTTAAAAATAAATAACTCATTTACCTAAGAAGCATAACATTTTCTTAGAGAGTTGATCAAGATGAAAGATCATCATAAACTAAAACCTACTTATAGAAACATAACCCTGGTTTGTTCTTAAGCATGCCCCTGGGACAGTAACAAATCAGACAGTAGGAAATAACCACCCCCACCTCACTGGCCCCACCACACAAGGAAAACATTATCCCTGCCTGTTTCCTCCCAACCCAGTCTATTAAACTGTACTTACATTTTCAAAAAACAGATTGTAAGACAGGACGTGAGCCTCTGGGGAAAGCAGAGGAAGGAACAGCCTGGCCGCGCTGCTGGAGGAAGCAATCCCAAACCCCCTTCCCCCAGCTCCACACCCTCAGCCCTAAGGACACAGAAGCCCAACCCCACCCACTCGCACTGGAAATTACTGATTGAACGGAGCTTGCTCATGTCTGCATATTCTTAGTAACCAACTCTCAAAAGAGTCCGGAGGGGCCAGATAAAAGCTTAACGTTATTGTGCCTTTTGAAAGACATTATATTACTGTATTTCTAAATTTGGGGATTCATAAGGTCTTAGGATAGATTTCTTCCAAACACTAAAGGTTTATGATGCAATAGCTGCAGCAAAAGCTCTGGGTCAATGACGATACAGGTTGGGGCAAGAAGCCAGGCTTAGCAAACAGGGATGAGTGAAGAGCCAACCTTGGGCGCCCAGCAGACCTGGGTGCAATTCCTGGCTCTGCCACAACCCACCTGGGACTGCACACATCTATGGGTCTGTTTAAGAAAGGCAGTATGGTGGAGGTGGGGCGGGGAGTGTCCCGATTTTACAGGGTTGTGACACTCGAGTATCAATATCAAGTATTTCCCTGACTTTAGGTAGAAGAAATCTTACAAACCACGTACTGCAGCCTTCCAACCCAAACCTGGACTCCCATGTGGTGCTACTTGTTACATGACTCCAGTATCAGGAGAGAAGAACTGAAAAGCCATCTTGGTTAAGGTGTTGGTTAATCTCAGGAAGCAAAAGGAAAAGGAGAAGCAGCAAAACGAGGGCCTGGGGTCAGTGCTGGTCTACGGGAGCCTAAGATGCTGGGCCAGCGGTCTCCGGTCTCCCCTGGACCCGATGCAGGGGCTCCAAGTGACACAAGGCACCAAGAGCACAGCAAAGGTCCATGGAAGTTGCTACAGCGTTTTATGAAAAAAAGCACACCTATAACCGTACATTTATTAAAGCTGGTGATTGCCACCTGCCGTAACTGCAATGTTTCAAAAGCAAAAGCTACCCTGCCTTTTCACGGCCCCTGGCATGAGAAGTAGTTCTCTACTCACTGTTCCTGTACATAAAGAATACCGACATAATGTCCTCAATAAGAGCGTTCGACAGAACCTGAAGAATGAGCCAGTACCACTGAACATGTAAGGTCATGAGGACCTGTCTCCATAGATGGGACATATTTAAGAAATCTCCTTCTCTAATGATGACTGAGGAAACTCCTCACCCCCTAAAGGACCAATCTCCAGAGCTTTCCCTCTCTCCGGGAGCTTCTCTCAGCTCTGCTGGAAAGAGGTCTGAACGATCCTGCAGGTGCAGCTCATGTGCTTTCCCTGCTAAAATCCCCCAAGCTTAGGCAAGCCACAGACACACCGCATTACAGCTTCCCGTCAGCCCTGACTCTAGCTCTCCCAGGTAACCCTCCAGGGGATGCCTGTTTGCAAACACAGCAGCGTGGTGACCCCAATGATGCCTAATGCCCCAAGTGCTTCTACATGCTCTCCCTCACAGCCCTGAAAACCTCCTCAAGGCCAAGCACCTCATCAGGCTCCCTAAAGCCAACACGCCAGGCCAAGGCCAACACTAGCAAGCTCATCTAACAATGAAGTCCCTGTGCAGGCAGCGAGGGGGCTTCCCCCAGGCCAGCCCACCCCACGGACGGGCACACACACACGACCCGCGGGCCTGTACCCCCCCAGCTCCGCCACCCACAACAAGGGCTCTCCAGATCAGGCACTGATCTAGGACACAGAAAACTTTCTGTTTTCCCATTTGAAAACAGACTTAACAGTGGTGGCTGGCTTTGTCACAGAAAACGATCAACTCCGTATTTCCAGTACCTGAAACTTCCTCCACTGCAGCTCTCAAGTCTGACGCCCTGCTTCTGGCTCCGACAGTCTGGCCTCTGGCGCCAGAGTCGCGAGCCACCGTGGCTCGCGTGATCGAGTGACGAAGTCTGCCACTCCCGAGAAGCCACGCTCTCCTGCACACTTTTACTTCCCAGGCCCACGGTTTTGCATCATTAAATCCTGCGGCCTTTAGAATTTCGTGTTCTGCTTATACTGCACGTAAACATGCATTTTAGGTATTTTTTTAAAGCTTCATGTGCATTTTTCCTAATTATGAATGTACGTGCCACCGGTTCCTTAATCGTTCTTGAGCTGCTACATACTTAGGTTGCTTGCAATTTATCACTATAATAATCCCATCGAAACACCTCTGCACAGGGGCCCCTGGGGGGCTCAGTCAGTCAAGCGTCTGACTCTTGATTTTGGCTCAGGTCGTGATCTCAAGGTTGTGGGATCCAGCCCCATGTTGGGGCTCCCCACTCAGCAGGGAGTCTGCTCGGAACTCTTTCTCCCTCTGCCCCTCCCCCCTGCTCTCACTCTCTAAAATAAATCCTAAAAAAAAATAAATAAATAAAACCACCTTTGCACAAACATCACTGAACACATTTTAGGTAATTCCTCTAGAACTACTAGATTACAGGGCTTGACCATTTGCAGAATTCTATACACAGTGGCCACATTACTTTTGAGAAGCACTATGGATTTACATTTCCACCACTATCAGAGTGAAGACTCTCTTTAAATCTTTGCACACCAGATCTGTAAGCGGTTGCTATCAGAATTTTTATGCAAAACTTAACCATACTATCAGAGTGCTATAGATAATGTTCGTGTCCTCCCAAAACGCATGTTTTGGGCATCCCGAAATCCCCAGTGTGGTGGCCCTTGGAGATGAGGCCTTCGGGCAGTACACGTAAGGGGATGAAGAGGCCGGCTCTCTCAGCCATGTGAAGACGTGACCAAAGGCAGCCCTCTGTCAACCAGGAAGAGGGAAGTCAGCCAAACCCCAAGCAGCTGGCACCCTAATCTCAGACTCCCGGCCTCCAGAACTGGGAGGAGTCCACCCACTCTGCGGCGCTGTTACGGTGGCCCAAACGATTCCAACATCTCCAGTTTTATACCGCTCACATCCTCTCGTATTTATCCACTAATCGTAATGTATGTGCATTAATGAGCTCCTCAGTCATTAAGGATACTCTTGTGTTGTTATAACTGTTACAAATGTTCCAATTAACTTGTAATTTGGTTTCCATTTTCTGAAGGCAAAGAATTTATAAAACTTTCATGAAGCCTAATCAATTTCAGTATTTTCTTTTGTTTTCATTCATTGCTTTTATATTCTAGAAAGCCTCCTCTCACCCCAACGCATTAACTGACCACATACAGATCCGCTGGCAGAGAATGGAAGCCCGTTTAAGCACAATCTTTGAGCAATCATTGGCTACATACTAAGCTCTGCAGCTCTGAGTATGAATACTAGGAAGCCCTCAGTGGCTGTGGGGGAGATAAACTGCAGAGTTAGTCAAAGTCAGTCAGTAAACAAAAGTAACAACCAATCCTGGGAGCAGGAGAATTCAGAACCCAGAATTACTAAATCTAAGGTGTCCAATTTTTAGTGAAAATGTACAACGTACACGAAGAACCCAGAACATGTCACCCATGCACAAAAACCAGGCACTCCATGGAAATGGGCTGAGGGGCCCCGAAGCTGGGCTCAGCAGGTTAAAGCTTCATAACAGCTGCTATCAACATGTTCAAACAGGGCCTTCCCATTCTGCCCGTTTCTGTGTGGAAATCATCACTCCATCCTACCAGGTAAAAAGCTGAACAGATTGAAAAATCAGCGTGTCCTGGATCCAGGTGGGAGAGAGGTCAGGACACAAGGCAGACCCCCAACCCCAAGACTGGCGAGGCTGCAAACACTGGAAGTCCTACTCATCAGAGCCTGGGGGGGCCGGCAGAAACCAGCCCGAGAGCCGGCAACAGGGTTGGAAAACAGGTACTAGAACTGACGGATGGCTGGAGGTTCAGCGCAGACAAGCTGAGAATTAACAACTCTGGGAGGAGACCCAGTTGTAGAGAAGCCCTCACAACACTGGGAAATTTAAGTCCAGGAGTTTGAGGAGGTTCCCAAAGTATCAGAGGAAAATGCCCCTGGGTTTCCAGCAGAGAAACGGAAAAGAAACGTTCTGAAATATGCTGTGCCCTGTTTTTTTTTTTTTTAAAGATTTTTTTTTTTTTATTCATTTGCGAGAGAGACAGAGAGAGAACAAGCAGGGGGAGAGGCAGAGGGAGAGGGAGAAGCAGACTCCCCGCCGAGCAAGGAGCCCGATGTGGGACTCGATCCCAGGACCCTGGGATCACGACCCGAGCCGAACGCAGAGGCTTAACCATCTGAGCAACCCAGGCCCCCTGTGCCTCTGTTCTTAATGAGAACTGCCCTCAGGGGAGGGAGTTAGCCAGAGCCCAACCTGCTTCAAAGACCTGGGGAAGGGAGACACCCAGCCCCAGCTCACCGCAGCCATCCCATCTTGTGGTGGGGGCAGGGGTGGTATGTAAAAACACCCGCTCAGACAGAGCGGCAATCCCAGGACTAGAGAGCACTTCCCCTCCCGCCAACACCTCATCTCATCTCATTTCATGGCAGGCTTATTTATAGCACTTCCTTTTACCTGACACAGCATGTCCAGCCATCAAGAAAAATTTACAAGGTACACCAAAAGGCAAGACACAATCTGAGGAGACCAAGCACCAGAGCTCGACAGACATGGCAGGAATGCTGGAATGATCCCACCAGAAACTGAAAACAACTATGATTAATGTGCTAAAGGATTTGGCAGATAAAGCAGGCCACATGCAAGGGAAGCTGGCAAGGAGATGGAAATCTTAGGAACTGCAAACTGATAGAGAAGCACTAACAGAAAAGAACTCCTGTGACGGTCTCATGAGCAGACGGGACACGCTGAAGAAAGAACCACACGCTCCAACACCTAAAGGAATCCTTGAGGACCAAAAAGACACAAGAAAACACAGGAGAATATCCAAAGACTGTGGGACGGCACCAGGTGTAACATACACATAATGGGAATCCCGGGAGGAGAAGGAACAGGAGACTGAAAAATGATGACTGAGAATTTCCCCTAATTAATGTCAGACACCAAAGCCACAGATCCCAGGAAGCCTAGAGCACACCCAGCAGGATAAATGCCAAAAAAGCTATATCCATGCATATTATCCTCAAACTACAAAGTTAAAGGGAAAAAGTAACACATCTGGTCAAAGACCAAAATGTACAAAGAACCCTTACAACTCAGTAAGAGAACCCAACTTTAAAAATGGACAGAAGAACTGAACAGATACCTTACAAAAGAAAGTACACAAATGGCAAATAAGCATGTGAAAAGATGCTCCACATCCTTCGTCAGCAGGGTGAGTGCCAATTACAACAGGGAGACAGCACCGCACACCTAGCACCTCAGCGAAACCCAAACCGCGGGCACCACCAGACGCGGAGAGGCCGTCCCACGAGAAGCCTCCTCTGGAAGACAGTGTGGTGGCTCCTTACGGACGAAACGTACTCCTACCACACAACCCAACAATAGCACTCCTTGGCACTTACCCAAAGGAGCTGAAAACACGTCCACACAAAAACCTGCGCACGCAAGTTTATAGCAGCTTTATTCATAGTTTCCAGCACTTGGAAGGAAGCGAGATGTCCCCCAGTAGGTGACGGATAAACTGGCCCATCCAGACAGTGGGTTACTATCCTGCACTAAAATGAGCACCATCAGGCCACCGGAGACGCTGATCACAGGGGGTCGCCATGCACATTTGGAGGCAGGAGGTCCATGGGAAACCTCCATCACCCTCCCCACTTTACTGTGAGCCTAAAACTGTTCTAAAATAGGCAAGTCAAATGATGACTCAAATACAGTGTGTATTTGACTATAAAAATAACGAAATGAGGGCACATGGGAGGCTCAGTCAGTTAAGCATCCAACTCTTGGTTTCAGCTCAGGTCATGATCAAGCCCCGTGTGTCGGGGGTCACACTCAGCAGGCAGTCTGCTTCAGATTCTCCCTCTCCCTCTGCCCCTGCCCTACACATACTTGCACGCTCGCTCAAATAAATAAATCTTTTTTTTAAAAAAATGGAAAATTTGAACAAACTCAAATGGAAATTATGAACTGAAAGGTGTGATAAAGTGAAAAATTCACTAGAGGGGCTCAACATTAGATCTGAAATGCAAAAGAATCTGCCAACAAAAAGGACAATAGAGATTTTTCAGTCTGAAGAACAGAAAGAAACAAAGAAACATTAACAGCACCTCAGAGACCCATGGGCACCATCACAATGAACGTGTGCGCAGTGGGAGTCCCATGAAGAGGAAACATGATGAATGTCCTGTGACGGTCTTAAGTCACCAAGAATCACTTTGAACCCCCCAGTGTTTTGGGCTTGTCTTGACCATCATACAGGAGAAACAGGTTACAGATCCAACCCATTCATGCCTGTCTCCTGTCTTAATTTCAATACGCTTGTACCTCCACCTACAGCTCTCCTCACTGCTCTCCGCTGGGCCTACGCAGAGACCCAGTCTTTCATGAACAGTCTTTCCTCTTGGAGAACCTTCTCCAATCAGTGGGGTTAAAAATACCTATACTTCCTGTGAAATACCTAGTTTCCAGGGTCCTGGTATCGAGCCCTGCATCAGGCTCCCTGCTCTGCGGGAAGCCTGCTTCTCCCTCTGCCACTCCCCTTGCTTGTGTTCCTGCTCTTGCTCTCTGTCAAATAAATAAAATCTTAAAAAAAAAAAAGAAAATGAAACCACCCAAGGCAGTGTGAAAATGCCGAATGCATAATCTATTCTACTTTGCTCTGCATGTGGTATTCTGTTCTATGTTTTACTTTACGTCATTTATAAATACAAACTTCAAAGAAGAGGAATTTATTCCTGACTTAGTCACTAACCAGTGTGTGACCTCGGACAAGTGCTTTAACCTCTAGAGCTTTTGGTGTTCTCCCCTATAAAATGGGAGTGCTATCCTAAAAGGTGATTCCTATGAGTTCTGAGTTAAGTCCATAACAACAACTGCAATTTTCACACACGCTATTTACTAACACAGCGTTATGTAAACAATTCCGACGTGATTCTGAGGTCAAGGTGTTTTCCTGCATTCTGAATTAAAGAGTAGCTGACTCAGAATAGCACGTGTGATATGAAGGCTCTCTACCCTGTACAAGCACAGTTAAAAGAAATCTAAAAAGGCACTGATTATGCTTCAAGCTGAAGAGGACTACAGAAGTTATAATGCAAAGGAAGGGGCACCTGGGGAGGGAGCTCAGTCAGTTAAGCGTCTGACTTGATTTCAGCTCAGTTTATTATCTCAGGGTTGTGAGATCAAGCCTCACGCCGGACTCCGCGCTCAGTGGGGAATCTGCTTGGGATTCTCTCTCTCTCCCTCCCTTCCTCTAAAATAAGCAAATAAATCTTTAAGTGTGTCTGTGTGCGCGTATAAAATGCAAAGGAAAACAACCTGCCAGGACTTCTAGAAAAGCACGGTTGCCTACTTTGACAAAAATCCCTAATGGGAGCAAGATTACTAGAGAGACAGGAGAGATGCAGCTGGTACCGGTTTACAGGGCGCTAACCTGCTTCCTCTAACCTCTAAGAGAAGCAAGCTCCTTCAGAACATCGGTACACAGACAAGCTGACACTCCCCACATGAAGCCTTCCCCTGGAAAGAAACCAACATCCCACATAAGAACACAAGAGGAAAGGCAGCTCCACAAGTTCTCGCACTGTGAAACCCTGAAGAACAACAAGACGACTCTTACTGTGGCACGGAGCCACGCACACAGCACAATATACACTAAGAACCAACGACCTCGGTAGAGCCATGTTCCAGGAACAAACCTCCGACAAAGAACCAAACAGGACGTGGAGGGCAGAGCACAACCAGGAAAGGTGCGTGGCCCCAGTACAGGCTGTGCTGGGGAGCCCGGCACTCTCTCAGTGCAGAACTGGCGAGGAAGCCCGCGCTTGGAGGAAGCAGAGGAGACTGGGAAAAGAACAGGAAGTGGGAGAAGCGGAGGCTGAGACTCAAGCGAAGGACTGCGTAGGAAGAGGGGCCTGGCGTCGGGGAACATGAAGAAAACCAATCTGAGACGGCTAGGGTATCGCACGGAGGCCACGGGACAAGAAGGGAGGGAGGGAAAGCAGGCAGGGGCAGCGTGGACGTGGGGGAAAGCAGGCAGGGGCAGCGTGGACGTGGCAGGGAAGGCAGGGAGAGGAAGCAATGAACCGCATTCACACAGGAGAACAGGGGCTGGCCTCATTTCTGGCACTGCTACAACCCACTGCCCCCACCTGGGCCCACTGCAGGGCGCGTAACCGAACCAACGCGAGGAGGACAACAAACCCCCCCCCCCCCGAGCTCACCCCACTCTGTAGGATGTGGGGCTGATGGCAAGTGAATGCACAGTGTGCTGAGAATGCAGACGCACGGCAGAGGCCGCGGCAGCAGGTCAGCATGGCGGAGCGTCACGCGGCCTCACCCTCTCGCCCACCAGCAGCACAGAGTTAGGAGAACCCTGAGCCCTGCTCACAGCAGCACCAGCCCGGAGCCGCTCCACGGCAAAGACGCACAGCCTCACACACTCAGATGGACAACCGCGATCAGGAAACTTTCTCTGGAAGACTCAGAGCGGGGAAGAAACCCAAAATGCAGATTTTCCACGGAATAAGACCAAGCCACATTTACAAGGTTCACTTTGCTGGTTTATCTCACTGATACATGCCAGCAATTTAAAAGGTTATCCAAATGAAGAGTATCATTTCCTATTCCTGCAGTATATGCAATGGTTTAGACTAGACTTCACAGGTTATTTTTTAAGTTCACAAATTGCTCCTAAGTTTCAAAATGCAGTTTTAGATCCTAAAACACTCATCTTTACTATGTACGTATAGACACTCTCCTGTGATTCCATGCTTTCTGATATATATGTACATCAATCCCAGGAAAGACTCTGTTAAGATCAAGTAAACCAGAAACAGTAATTGATCTAAAGTACTTACAATCTACTCTGAGTACAAGTAAAATGCACCTGATGCCTGTAATGGTTTTACATCACATCATGCGCCTCTTTACAGTCTCATCTTTGAAGACCTGAAATGGTCTGAGGGAACACCACATTATGTGACAAAAATGGCACAATGCTGCATAAATACTGGAAAGAAATTATAAGACTGTAAAACAGATGAGAAAAAAATACACCAGAACATTAATGGTTGTTATAACTGTGCAGCCAGTAATGGGATGATTTTTATATCCTTCTCCATGTTCTATGTAGTTTACCTATCTTCTCCACTGCAGAGTTTTAGAGACCTCCAAAAACAAACCCAAGTTACTCCTAAAACAGGTTGTGCAGTTACTCACCACGTTGTAGTAGCTTTTGTTAACGGCAGCAGTGTCAAATCCTTTGGGAGGGCTCTTCAGTGCTCCTGACTTGGGTGACACAGGCTTCTCTGAAATGAAAATGTTAACACAGTTTTACTGACCAGCACTTGAGACCCCCGAACACGCCAGCCCCACACGGCCCAGAGCTGCTGGTCCAGGGGCCTCCACGGAAACCACCAACCAAAAAGGGAAGCTGAACAGAGACCCACGTCTCTGCCCCTTACACTCAGCTCCCTGAGGTCAGGGAGCCAGCGTGCCCCCAGCCCATACCCCCTGTGCAGGCTCAGTATCTGACAGACTGTGCTCCATTACCGACCGCAGAGCTACACCCACACAACTCAGGAGCATAGGAAAGATAAAATACTAGCAGAACAGAACCAGATGCCGGCAACCCCCGGTCGGGACTACACCTCAGGAATCCAGAGCACTGAGAACGCACTAATCTCTCTAAACAAGTAGGATCTGGCTCCAAGTGACAAGCAAAGAAGAAGGAAAGCCACGCCAAGCAGGGACAGAAAACCTCTGCACCAGAGATGAAAGGAGCCAACTGTGATGGCTGCAAAGAGGCGAGTGTTTGTACGGGGTCTAGCTTCAATTCAGTGCAACCGGTATGAAAGCAGCGTCTGCTAACTGAGAACACGGCTCTCGGGGGGATGTGCACGTCACCCACCGGTCCTCCTCCAAGGCTCCCGGGGCTGGTGGGGAGCAAGGGCAAGGACGCGTCCTAAGGGATGTAGTTCGCAGCATCCCCACCCACCTTCCCTGTATAAATCGACATTTTGTCCCTCTACTGTCCTGTGCTGTGTGCTCAGCATCCTTCCACCTGCCTGTCCACAAACACTTCCGCAAACATTCCCAAAGCTTCAGGCCCCTAATTCCAACTGCCTGCCCAGTACTGCCATTATCTTCCTAGCAACAGAAACTCCAAATGCCTAAAATACACCTACTGTGGGCCCTCCCCTCCCTGTGCAACTGTCCACCTAAACCTGCCTTCAATGCCTCACTGTAAAGCTCTTCCAAATGGTTGAAAATGAAGAACAAAACGGGTGTTATTCCAGTTGAAAGAATTCTGCTCTCTGCCCACAGGATGGAAAAGAGAACTCCGTGAGGAAAAGAGTTACTTCTGAACACCTAAGAAATACCAGTCTGGGAAGGAAAGTGTGGTAGCTAGAACAATCTCACATGTGTAGCTAGGTGTGCAACTACGGAAGAAAATACTGACATGCTTTCACCCCACCAATGCCTTTTCATCTTTAAAACCCATAATTTAGGGGACAAATACATATAAAAGGGGAGAGCACTGGAGCCTCAATGGCAGCCGTCGAGACCACAAATACCAACGTGCATGCTACTACCTTGAATCTGCTTTAAATTTTAAAAGCAAATAATTTGCCAAATGCCTCATTTAAGACACACCTCCCAACACCATAGATAATAGTATTCAATTAACTTACTAGGACAATTACAAGGGAAAAGCTTTTTTATTTATTTTATTTTATTATGTTAATCACCATACATTACAGCATTAGTTTTTGATGTAGTGTTCCATGATTCATTGTTTGTATATAACACCCAGTGCTCCATGCAGAACGTGCCCTCCTTAATGCCCATCACCGGGCTAACCCATCCCCCCACCCCCCTCCCCTCTAGAACCCTCAGGGAAAAAGCTTTTTTAAAAGAAGTTTCAGGCCACCAACACTGTATCCAAACAAAGGGTAGGCAGAAGAAAGCCAGACAACATAGTCAGAGTCCGAACCCTGGGTGGGTCTTTCCTCCCTTCACAAAAAGGAGTCCACAGCTTTGCTGGCTGCTGCGTGGAACTTACTGGGATGGGAGGGCTTGCAAACATCTCCCCAAAACTTGTGTACCGTTCTCAACAGAGGGCCCTAAGGTAAGAAGGGCCAGTCCTGAGCGGCCTCACAGAGGAGCCAGCTGTGCAGGCTTGCAGTGCCGCCAACTGAAGGCGCCCCCGCGTAAGGAAGCCTGTCTGCCACGGACACCCGACACATGGCTTGCAAGAGGCTTCTGCCCCCGATCGACCAGCTCACACCGCGAGCCTGAGGCAGAAGGCTTGGCAGGATCCCCGCTAACAGCCACACGAGAGCCCGCCCCGCACTCATCCCAG
Organism: Zalophus californianus; assembly: GCF_009762305.2. Classification (NCBI taxonomy): domain Eukaryota; kingdom Metazoa; phylum Chordata; class Mammalia; order Carnivora; family Otariidae; genus Zalophus; species Zalophus californianus. The sequence continues at coordinate 2,254,236 of NC_045597.1, forward strand.
TGACTGGACTCAGGACAGTCATGCCCAGAGGTGACACTACCCCCAATGGAACAGCGACAGGGGCCTAGGTTCCCAGGTTTACCGTAGGAACTCCTGTGCAGCCTTAGGGAACCTTCTAGCACTTTCTCCCCTACTCCCCCACCCTCAAAAAAAACAAGAACAAAACCTACATACAGTTATGGCCAGTCATAACAAAAAATGTGCACAGGAAACATTAGAAAATACTCCGCCTTCCCAGTACCCTTAAAAAAAAAAAAAACAACCCATTTTTTGGCCCAACTGATAGCTAAGAATGGACACAATCCACTGTGACTGAGAGGCAGGGAAACTATGAGAATGTAATTTCATGCTGCCCTTCCAGGGGCCAGAGGATGCAGATCTTCCCTTTCTTGCAATGAACTAAAACCGCCAAAAACAAGAAAATTTAAACATAAATGTGCTAAATGAGTAAAGGGGGTGGGGAATCCCTAGTGGCATTGACAATGAGGGTCCCTGGGGGCTGAGGCTGGGGCCAGACAGACTCAAACAGGAGGATCTCTTGGTGACCCTTAGGGCTGACAGAAGCCTAAAGCTCCTGCCCACCAATCCAGAGAAACAGCAAGGACGTGGGCTGGCTACTCAGTGATGGGAGACGCAGCCTGTGAGAAATCAAAACCCGGAGCCTAACCCTGCTGTATGGTATGTGGTCCAAATCCACAACAAGCCCCAAAGGCCCACCAGGATTTGCCTGGGGCAAGAAAAACTCCGGGAGCCCCTCAGGAAGCAAATGTTCCTCCGCTCTGTAGGAATACTTCTGCAAGCCAGGGTACACAGGCACCCCCTCCCAAATGAACCCCCAAAGACAGATCTGTAACAAGAAAGTATGAGCTCATGAAGAACTGAGCCAAGAGTGTAAACAGATAGGACATGCAAGGGAAATTAGTACTCAAGACCTGGACATGGGGCAACCTAGGCAACTACAGAGTAAGTATGTTTAAAACGCCTGGAAAAAAAGAACCATAATGAAGAATAAAGGCAACACGGAAATGAAAACACACCTGGAAAATAATGAAACAATTCCTGGAAGTGAACACTGTGGTCACTAAAATGGAACTCAATGGACAGCTACCATCACTGGTGAGGGGAGACTGGTGAACACAAACATCTGAGGAGTGGAATCCAAACGAATGAAGCCCAGAAAAACAAAACATACGAAAAACAGATTAAAAGCTACAGAGGGCATTATGCTGAGCAAAATAAGTCAATCAGAGAAAGACATGTATCATATGACCTCACTGATATGAGGAATTCTTAATCTCAGGAAACAAACCGAGGGTTGCTGGAGTGGTGGGGGGTGGGAGGGATGGGGTGGCTGGGTGATAGACATTGGGGAGGGTATGTGCTATGGTGAGCGCTGTGAATTGTGTAAGACTGTTGAATCACAGACCTGTACCTCTGAAACAAATAATGCAATATATGTTAAGGAAAAAAAAAAAGATAGCAGGAGGGGAAGAATGAAGGGGGTAAATCAGAGGGGGGACGAACCATGAGAGACGATGGACTCTGAGAAACACACTGAGGTTCTAGAGGGGAGGGGGTGGGGGGATGGGTTAGCCTGGTGATGGGTATTAAAGAGGGCACGTTCTGCGTGGAGCACTGGGTGTTGTGCACAAACAATGAATCATGGAACACTGCATCAAAAACTAATGATGTAATGTATGGTGATTAACATAACAAAAAAAATTTTTAAAGAGCTACAGAGGGCAAAATAAGCTATCTAATAGGATTTTTTATTGTTATGTTAATCACCATACATTACATCATTAGTTCTTGATGTAGTGTTCCATGATTCATTGTTTGTGCATAACACCCAGTGCTCCACGCAGAACGTGCCCTCTTTAATACCCATCACCAGGCTAACCCATCCCCCCACCCTATCTAATAGGATTTTCAGGAGAAAGCAAAAGCAACGAGCAGGAGAAGATGCTTTCCAGAATCAGAACCATGCCTGGATGGAGGGCATGGCGCCTCTAAGCAGCACGGAAGGTAGGGACACTTGGGGAGGCCCATACAGGAGACCCCCGCCCCTTACCGGTGAGACCTAGGTTCCAAGACCCCGGGAAATGCCCGAAACTAAGAATACCGAACCCTACCCATGCCACAATTTTTCCTCTATGTACAGACCTATGATAAAGTTTAACTGGTAAGGCCCAGGAAGAGATTAACGAAATCCCTAACAATAGTCACCTGTCCTGTGCTCACCCAGTGAGGTGAGGACGTAAAGGGATAAAACGCCCCCTGAGAAGTGAGCTGAGTGACAGCGTGTCAGGCTACCACTCACCTCCCAGCACACACCCCTGCTTCCGGACCTCGGCTGACCAGAGGGAACAGACCACGAAACGCGGACCCGCAAACGAGGGGGCGCTCCAAACACAGCAGCGCCCGCCCCGGCTGTGGGCAAAGGTGGCCAGACACAGGCACGGCACATGACTCAGCTATCACAGGCTTCCTTCTGTGACTGTTCTGGGGTAAGAACACTTACGGAAGGGACGATTAGGAATAACCGGTCTGAAAGCTCCACCTCCACGGCTGCCCCTTCGTCCGTGATGGAAGTGACCAACAGAGCGGGCAGGCAGCCCTGAGAACAGCTAATTCCCACTCCTCTTCCTCTCTTCTGCACGACAGCGGTCACCTCAGCTACGAGTCCCCACGCCGGCTCACGTCACTCACTCTGTGCAGGTTCATTCTACCGCCAGCAGCCTCCTCGCTGCCACGGCGCCCTCGACCTGGACGGCATCTTGTGCCGAGTCCTCCCAGCTCTCTCAGCGAGAACGCGCTAGGAGTAAACGCTCAGGACCCTCCACGCTAGGATTACACTGCCCCTGCTTTTCTGCAACTGAATTAGAGAAACTTACACAGGAGAGAGAGAGTAACATCTACGCTCTTCTGTAGCTTCAACAGTTAACCCTTAGATCCCTCCTCTTCTTTTCTGGAAGCATTATACAGGATCCCAGATACTAGCAATTTACCATCAGTACTTTACAGTATCCATCAGACTCAGACTTTAAAACCCAACCACTAGGCCATTAGCACAGCGGACAAAACCAGGAGGCCCTACCCTCTCACATGCAGTTGTAGTCGGAGTTCCCTAGACTCAAACTCATCACCACAATGACTTGCTGTAGCTGGCTTACTGGGCCCAGGGAACCCGGTAAGATCTACACGGCGCGTGCCCCGTTCCGCCTCTAAGTCTTTTATTTAATGCCAGCAGAGTGCCCGGGGGACATTCACCTTCTCGACTGTTTACTCCACCTCACCTTCCATTCAGGGAGTCTCGGGTAAGCTTCATGATTTCTGGAAAGACATTTCGGTTTTGTCACGGTTACTCTCCCAGTTCCCCTAAGAGTTCACTCAAGTATCTGCTGAACGGATGCGGCCTGTGGTTTTGGAACCCAGTGTACTCCTAACAGTCCTGCTGATGGAACGTGGAAAACGTGGCCAACCAAAGGCAGAAAGGTCGAAGCAGACGCTCGTGTTACAGAGCGAGTCACAGCCGAGCACCCACCAAGTTTACCGGCAAGCATTACCAATGAAGGGAAAGCAACAGGAGAAGAAAACGTAAAGCCCAAGCTTACGAGGAAGAGGGAAGGGAAGACTACGCACCTAGGGAGAGCATCTCGGGAACACACATCCACCAGAGAAGTCCCAGCATGTGGGCGGGAGCTGGAGGGCAGCTGTGGGCTGGGTGTGGAGGCAGGCGGAGCAGGACCTCCGCTTGCATCCCCGGGGGCTTCTGTCCTCCTTGCTTGGTCTTTACAGGCTCGGGCTTCTGTCCTCCTTGCTTGGTCTTTACAGGCTCGTACTACTGACAGTGTTTTATGAGCAAACACAAAACTTTAAAAGAACATCCCTAATACTGGAGGACTATCAACTCTGACCCCCAAACTACTCTATTATGTCAGCTACCCTAGGGGACATGTCCCTGGAACAGCACGTTCAATCACAGTCACTGGAACACGGCCACACCCATGCCCAGAACATCCCCTACAGCACCTGCACACACAGCTGTTTGGGGGAGCGCACACTGCGTTAATCTAGAGGAACACTCACTCCCACACTCCAGGAAAATTCCATACCCTCGTATCTCAGACCCCACCATACGTCATGCCAGGTTCCCCACTTGTGCCTCAGAGGTACAACTCTTACGTGGGATGACTCTTCCCGCCTGTTACCGCATCTACATCTGGAAGAAAGAGCAGACAGGCCTACCCTCCAGGACCACCTGATCCTGGGCACCTTCAGAAACCTAACATCGCACACGCACACTCTTACTTCCAGAAATACAAAAACAAACTTGTTACCTCTGTCCCTTTCCCTGCAGATCATATTCATACCACTGTTCTTCTATAACTAAATTAATCGCTGCACCCAAAACCCAGTTTGCATTTTAGGTCACTTTTCCCTGTCAAAAGTAAGCATGACCCCCCCCAGCCCCAGGGGCACATGACCTGCAGCGAGGCCCACTACTACCAACCGACTCAACAGTAGCAGCAAGCAATGTCCCTCTCCCCCAGGACTACCCGCTTTGTTGCTTCTCTCCTTGGGTCTCCAATTTAAGAAATTCCTTAGAGAATGCACATTAAACACATACCTTGTATGTACAAAAAGCAGAACTCCATGGCTTTTACATATCAAAACAACGTGCATGGAAAATGAACGCTAAATAATGGGGGTACCTGCCATAAGGGGGTACATACTCAGGGAGAAAAGCACACTCGCAGCAAGCTTTGGAAATACCCTCCGGCATACTCTTGGGGGAACACCAGTCTTCAAAGAGAGCTATGGGTTAGCCTGGTGATGGGCATTAAGGAGGGCACGTTCTGCATGGAGCACTGGGTGTTATACGCAAACAATGAATCATGGACACTACATCAAAAACTAATGATGTAATGCATGGTGATTAACATAACAAAATAAAATTTAAAAAAGAAAGCAAGCAAGCACACACAGGTCAAAGGCACACACCTACATGGGTGAAGCCCCACAGGAAGGCTGCAGTCTGCAGCTACGAGGGCAAATGCTCAGGGTCACTTACACTTCCAAGAAGTGGGACAGATCGAGTGGACGTTCTTGAGCACTTACCTGGAGACAGGCAGCCCAGAAGAGGTCACTGAGGTGTAGACCTCGGGTGTGTTCATTCAAGAAAGAGATTCGTAAATCAGAATTGTAACAAGGAGAAACTCACAACTTAGAGGACGTCCGTATTTTTGTCTTACGAGGAAATGATCCTACATGATTACCAGTTAGATCTGGCACATTTTGTTTACAGAAAATGAAGAATTACACTGAATTACAATGCTTATCTGAAACACACCCTTCCAAAAGGAATCCTCATCCAAAATCAGAAAGTCACAGAAATAACTGAGGAATTACAATACTAGCATGTCATTGTGACCCTCAAATTCTCCACCGCTGTAAAGTGACAGAGTAAAAATAGGATTTCCCGTTTGTCTCAAATGCCCACAACTAAACTCAGAGATAAGTTTCCTTAAAATATACTCAGATCATCTGTGAACACAGCATGGGAAGTTATTTCCAAAAGGTTATTCCTTCAGTCCAACTGTCAGCTAAAGAATACTTAGCATGAGAGATCACCAACTGGAGCAAACGTGTTCTTTATACTTGAAAAAATAAACAGAAAAACAGGAAATTTTCCAAAGTTACTTGTCTCCATTCAGTACAAAAACCAGGGATTCCATGTGACCCAATGCGGTTACATACGTGTTTAAAGGGTCTCTCTCATGCGCGTGCACATGGAAACACAGGGTAAGATGTAAAAATTGGTGCAACAGGATGCAGTTACCCCTGACATAAGTAAACACAGACACGTAATGGCTTTCTTTTTTAAAGATTTTATTTTTAAATAATCTCTATACCCAACATGGGGCTCAAATGCACGACCCCAAGATCAAGAGTCACACGTTCCACTGACCAAGGCAGCCAGGTGCCCCTCACTTTTAAGTCAACTCTACCCCCCATGCAATGGCTAGCTGTTCGAGCAGCATCTGTCCCCAGCAGCTGTCTGTCCCCACACTCTGCAGTGCAAGGCATTAGAGCGGCACTGCCAGACTTCACTAGGGTGACAGCACACTGTGAATCCACCTACTGCCAACAGCAACACTGCACACGCCCCAGTCCTTTAGGAAACAACTCCCAAAGTCACCTGAAGAGGACTTTGAGACCCACGGACTATCTTTTCCATGTAATTGTCAACAGGTAACTCTCAAAACTCCGTGGGGAGAAATACCTGAGAAGTAAAAATTCACCTGCACTCTTCCTGTGGCAACTCAAAGTCAGCCCAAGATTCCCATTAAAACGAGTCATTCCCGGGGTGCCTGGCGGGAGTCTGCCTTCGGCTCAGCGGGGAGTCTGCTTCTCCCCGTCCCACTGCCACCCACCCCCCTTCGTGCTCTCTCTCAAATAAATAAAATCTTTAAAAATAAACAGAAGAGGGACGCCTGGGTGGCTCAGTCGGTTAAGCGTCTGCCTTCGGCTCAGGTCATGATCCCAGGGTCCTGGGATCGAATCCCACATCAGGCTCCTTGCTGAGCAAGGAGCCTGCTTCTCCCTCTGCCTGCCTCTCTCTTTGATAATAAAATCTTTAAAAATAAATAAATAAATAAATAAATAAATAAATAAATAAAATAAACAGAAAATAAATGAGTCATTCATAGCAGAATTCAAGGCCTGGATTCAAAAGAGATAGGCCCAGTCAGGTTCCACTCTGATGGCGGGCCCCAGCACCAGCTCTGTGACCCCTTGCCCTCACTGGTCAAGGCAAAGACCACCTCACCCTCCCCTGTCCCTTCCCCAGCTCTAGCATCCTGGAGCCCAGTTCCTGGCCCAGGGCAGCACTCTCGGGCCCAGGATGACCAGCAGACTACAGGACTGGCCAGGAGCTGGGCTCAGAGACTAGACTCAGCCCTTCCCGGGGCCTGACCGGGGACAATGGGCGAGTCCGCCCCAGCAGCTGTATCTGTAAGATTAAGGCGACACTTCCATCCCTATCAGCCTGATACCAGCGCTGCGTGCTCGGCCGACTCCACACCCGCATGCATTAGGAGGAGGATTTGTGCCCTAGGTCCTTAATATCCGTGTCTTCCGGGGTCGTGATGAGGACTAAATGAGGCCACCATAACAGCACTTCATACAGTAACCAGAACAGAAGCAACCAAGAAACTTATTTACTGTGACCTTTACTGGAATGAATATACCGTATCTGTTATCAACTAGAGAAAAATAGCAACAGTGAGGTACCATTTCACACCCAAAAACTACTATCAAAAAAAAAAAAAAAAAAAGTGTCGTCAAGGACGTGGAGAAACTGGAACCGTCGTGTACTGCTGGGGAGAGCAGCATGGCAGCTTCTCAGGAATCTCAGTCACCCCAGGAACCAGCAACTGCACTCCTAGGCACACAGCCAAGAGAACGGAGAGGACTCAAGCAACCTCACCCAGGTTCACAACAACACTACTCACAACAGCAAAAGGTGGAAACCCAAATGTCCAGCAACAAATGAATGGATAAGCAAAATGTGGTTTTGAAACAGAAAAAATGTTGGTCTGCCCCCCTGGTTCGGGACGCAGGAAATTAACAGGGTTCTGGGAGTTCTGAGGTCACTGAATTGCTCTGACACCACCCACCTGGTGTCAGAAGGGTTGGGAGGGTGGCACTTAGCGCCGAGTCCACAGAAGCACAAGGGTTTTTATACGGTGGACTCTTGAACAACACAGGCTGTAACTGCAGGGGTCCATTTTCAATACACTGTAGTACTGCAAATGCACGATTTCTCCTGCTTTTTTTAGCAATGCCTCCTTCAACTTTATTTTAAGGATAGGGTGTATGACGACAAACAAAATACACTTTATTTCACCAGTAAGGCTTCTGGTCAATGGTAGGCTACTAGCCGTTAAGTTCTGCGGTGTCAGAGTCACAGACACTTGGGGCTGCACAGGGGGGTCGGCACCCAAGCCCACCTTGTTCAAGGGGCATCTGTATGCAGGAAATCTGTGAAGTCAGGAACAACACAGCCACACTCATAAACCCAGCAGTCTTTGTACACCGCGTAACGCTGACTCATGACATGAGCCACGAAGCGATGCGCGCTCAGGACAGCCACTGCCCCCCCCCCGCCGGCACTGCCCCAAGCAGGACAGCACGTGCAGGGGACAGGACTGTCAAACCCACACCCTTCTGACAGAAAGCACAGCCCCAGCCTCAGAACTTCTCTTCCTCAAGAATCGCACAACACAAATGACGTAAGTGCCGACTACAACTATTCCCTTTCAAAATAATATAAGCCTCTGAATAACTTTTTAGAAGTCAGTGATGTTAATTACAGAAAACATAAGGAAAGTGCTGCATTTTAAAATACTATACAAACATAAATACAAAGAAAAGCAAATTATACATCATTGCCAAAAGCACCCAGCAGTGATAAAAATTAACAGCCGGTGTGACAGGGCAGACCCCAAGTCCTTCTTCTCACCGGGGACCATGACCGAACGCAATGCCCCTCGTAAGGAGGGACCCTTCGCGCCGGCGCCCCAAGGCGGAGGAAAGCAAGGACCACGTCTTGGAAGAAGCAAGGGGCAAGAGCAGCACTCCTCTGCCCGGTCCACCCGGAGAGGAGCTCCCCGCGTGCAGCGCGCACCCTTCTGTCTGCGCTTCGTGCCCGGACAGCCAGCCGCCCACCCGGCAGGGCCCCACTCACCGCTGGGCTTGACCTCCCGCACGTAGTTGCTGGGAAACCAGCCGGTCCTGCCGTTGTGCGTGCCCTCCCACCAGCCGCCTTCCTCCACCCGCGTGACGTGGATCACATCTCCCTTCGTAAAGGAAAGCTCGTCTTCATTGGTCTGCTGGAAGTTGAACTTGGCTCTCACGACCAGCTGGTTGTTGCTGTTGTCAGTCATGTCCTAAAAAGGGAAGAAGGGGGAGAAAAGTTTCACGGAGTCTACTTCACACAAAACCAGATGATGTCTGACCGGTATGAGTAGAGCATAACTGCCCCATTCCAACAGAACCCCCGTTCAAGTACAGAAACAGGTCTGGGACCTCCTACAGCGTACCCTGACCACCGGCACCTGGTTCCAGCCCCGGAGGAAACCCTCTTCATGGTCTGAAAGGCCTTATTTTGGCCAAGGTTAGGCCTACGTTAACATTACACACTTTCATACATACATTTACATCAAATTATATGGAGCACCTTGACAATTTATCAAAAGTTAACACAGTGTGGTCATTTCTAGCATAATTACGTTAGTCTTAACTAACCATGCAACTGAACCGTATGGCCATGCCATTAACTCATTCTCCATTACTGGATTTAAGGTTATTGCTACCGTTTTTCTACTGCAAAACAAGTTTGCATTAAAACTATCTGCACATCTCTGAACACACCTGTAAATAAGCCTACACATTAAGTTCAGGTCAGAAAACATGTACGACACATTCTAAATTTTAGTACCAATTTCTAAACTGCCCTCCAGAGGTTCTACTTACAGCCAGCAACACTCCCCCCAGCAGTATTGAAGAGCTGGCTCTCTGCACACTCACCAGCACTGAATACTGCCCAGCATTTTTATTTGTGCCCAACTGCTGGCAAGAAATGCTATCTCCTTTTCATTTGCCTTTTCTCCTCAGGGATTCAGCATATGTGCCTATCTCTGAAAGGCTGGAAGAGGGAGGCAGACTGGCTAGAGTTTCTTTTTATTCCCATCCACCCCAGACTGGGTGCTGGAGAGGCTTGCCACTAGAAACTACCAGCAGGAGTAAACTAAACACATCCCCCCAAGGAAGCCTGATCTCCTGGTGAAAGGAGCCAAAGAGGGCCAGCGGGCAGGCCCACTCACCCACTGGCAGGGGTGCGCCCTCTCAGCCTGCACCTGGGAGTCCACGGGGACAGGAAAGGTCGTCCCACACCTCACGGAGCACCAGCACTCCCCCTGCACTGGAGACATCAGCAAAGATCAGGCAGGGAGTCCCCACCTCCACCCCCACCAGGGGGCAGCCAATGGCCCCATGTGCCTACACCGGTGTCCCCTGTCCTCCAGCCAGCCTCAGGGGAGGGCCCAGGCCCAGCATGTCCCCCTCTCCCATCCAGCAAGGTCATCAGGGACCAGAGGGAACCCCAGCAGTACCAGGGGGGTGAGGCTGACCACACCCCCCCACAAGGACTCTGGGAACTAAGCTACCACTGGAAGCACAACCTACCAACACAGGCCAGGACCATTATGTCGAGCCCAGTCAGGGTCACGGCCTGCAAACACACCAGACATAAAAGTAGGATGCAGCATCTCCTTGAATTCCTCCCAAGTGTCAAGAATACAAGGCAAAGCACCGCTCAGAGAACCAGGACAACCCCGGCCTGAACCAGTGAAGGCGCCGACGGCCGCACTGATATGCAGCAGATGCTGGGATCACAAAGGGCTTTCGTCAAAAGGCCCCAAAAGCCATTACAAGTTCTCTCAAAATAGAGGAATGAAACAGAGAATCTCAAAAAAGAAAAAAGAACTTACAAAATTTACTCAAAACCGTGGTGAAAACGTGGGGAGCCCCAGGGACGTGTGGAAAATGACAAGACCTGAGACTGGTGTCATCGGGGTCATGGAGGAGAAAGAGCCGTGCTGGAAGGTGGTTTGAGAAACATAGCTAAACATGTCCCCAACCTGGCAGAAGACACAAACCTACAGAGTACCGAAGCTGCATGAACCCCAAGCAGAAGCAGCCCAAAGAAGCCCCAACGAAGTCACGTTGTCACTAAACTATGGAAAACTGAAGCAAAGCTTAGAATTAGTATGAAAAAGGCATGTGGTGCTATGCAAGCTCTCAAACACTTCATGGCCCATGCACTCCCTCCTCAAGTTACTGAAAGATGTGCCCCTCCAAAACAGGGGAATCAGCCAGGGAAAACCAGAAGACTCTACGTCTTGTCTACGGAGGAGGGAGGGACGGGCTTGGGTCAGAGGGAGGGGAGGGTGACGTAGGAGGACAGCTCAGACGGAAGCTGGCAGGAGCCTGGCCACAACCAGGAGACTCTCAAGTGGCCACAAGACTGCAGGGGAGTTCCCAGGGAAAAAGTGAAAAATCCTAAGCAGGTCTGAAAGTACAGGAGATTCTTAGAAACAGGCAGAATACCAGGGCTGCAGTCTGCAAGGGTGCAGAGAAAGCTCAAACAGGCAGCAGTTATTAACTCTAGATAACAAAACATGGTCAGGAAAGGACGAACCATCACAGCACATGCCCCGGCCACGCTGTGGGTCTGGGACATGGTGACGTTATGCGGACCGGACCCAACAGAAGCCACGGGGGAAACCCAGGCAAGAGGAAGGTACGGGCCCAGGGTGCAGCATGAGACCCCCACACCCCCACTCCACGGCAGGTTTAAGAAATTAAGCTTCACACAGGCATTTCTTGAGACAACGGGGAAGATGGGAAGCAGCGGGCTGCCCAGTTCCTCCTGCACCAAGTCCTGAAGGACCTGATTCCAAACTAGGTGCATATGTCACCAAACAAAAAGAGAAAGAGAAAGCCCAGTGGGACAGGGCTTCAGGAGGGGCAGACAGCTCCTCAAATATTTAATACTTACCTGTGTCCTTTACATTAATATAAATTACAAAAATTTACTCGTTTAGATACATCCATTAAATGTTTTATCTAGTAAATTAAACACGTCACACCTACTGCATATTTAATGCTTAGAATGCTCAGTAAGGAAATCTCTTGAGCATTTGGCAACACTGAAAGACAAAGCTCTGGCCAACCATTCATCTCACACGTGATGCTTGCTGGCATACTTGAACAGTGAGGGGCAGCTGAAGCCCCCCACTAGAAAGGGCACGTCTGTCCCCGCTCTGCGGAGGGAAGCCACGTCGGGCTGCCACGCTGGGTCAGCTCATCTCTGCAAACCACGGTCATCCTGCATAGGTCGTCCACCAACACCTTCCTTTCTGTGACCCACCCTGGGCAAATTGGCTTGGTATAAAACCTGCACAGAGCCAATCCTGGTGATGAACTTCCACAACGGAACACAACACGTAAGCAAGCACACACAGAGTGGGCCCCACGGAGCTCAAACTGCTCCCCCCCCCCGGGAATCACCCTACAGCCAGCCCATCCACCTCAGCTCAGCAACCAGGTGCCACAGCGACCAGAACAGGACAAATAAGGTCAACCACACTCTCTCCCCCAAGCTGCAAATTCTCTGCACTCAGGCACACATTAGGCAAACACCACAGACACTTCTTCCACTTCAGAAACTCCACAACAGAAGGACGGGGGCCAGCCCAGATCGGTCTGCATTTCTGATTCCACAGATGTCCACTGGTTCAGCACCTACTAGAGACGTAAATGTAAGACACTGTTCTGAGGAATGCTGCTAAGAGAGCAAGATGCAGCAAGGGGGTGCACCAGACAGGATGCCACAATGACTCCACACGGTGGCCGCTGGCCTCCTGTCCCGACGCAGACGAGGAGTGCTCAAGTCACTGCTGCTGGGGTCAGGAAACCGCAAGGATGTATTTAACCACCATCTCATTCTGGATTTCTCTCCTTCCCCTTTTTCTAAGTGCTCCTGCAACTAAAGCTCATGAGGTATCTGGGTTCAAGCTGACACACGACGACAGCCCACAATATAAAGGGCTGAGCCCAAGCAGCCGCTCACAGAGCGAGTATATGCTGGGGAATTCCATTTATGTCATATACAAAACAAGTAAAGCTCAGCTTTACGGTCAGAAATCAGGACAGCAGATGCCTGTGGGAAAGGCAAACATAACAAAGGTGACACTGGTCAGGTTCTGCTTCTCCATCTTACATGGGATTGTGTGACTTGTAAAAATTCATCCAGCTGTTTTCTAGATGTAGGTTTCAGGTCAGTGAGGGGAGGAAATTGTGGAGTACACGTACAGTACCTCCTCTGGGAGCAGGAACCTGTCCCCACCACATCTGTTCTTAAAAGCCACCTCCTGATGCCTACAATGGCCTGCCTGTCAATACCATGCACATCCAGATCTTCACCAAGCAATTTTTTTATCCCATGTTCTGAAGTTATCCTAATAATCCAAAACCAGCATATCCCAGAGCACTGCCTTCACGTGAACTCCATCCTCTGTTCCCTGGAAGTACCCATAATTTCACTGAAAGAAGAAAAGCCTGTCAAGGGAAGACCCAATTTCTACTCCAATGGCTAGTATTTCCCAGTCTCGAGACCTCGTGTAAATAGGACTTCTCTAAGTTTGTCTCCTCAGAACGTATTCCGTCAAAAAGAAGATGCCAGCAACCAGACGATGCCCCCTTTGTATTCCAAATGCTGTCAGTACATACCATCAGCCATTAAGACACTTGTTACTTTCAGATGTGTAAAAAGGTTTTAAAGAGCTCTCAGAATTGATGACATATAATACATTGAACCAGCCCAGTATTTCCATGCTTGCTGGACAGAGGAACTGGGAAGATTTAAACCATGAGGAACACACAGATACAGAGTCTTGCACGCCTTGTACACCGTTCTGGGAGCTCAGTGACCAGGGCTGGCCCCAGTCCCAGGAGGTAGTAAGGACAGGGACAGGAAATACTTTGTGGGCTCACATCAGGACGCCCCCCAGTGAAGGGCGACAGGAAGCAAGCACATCCTCTCCTCAGGTGACTACTCTCCCCAGACGTGGGGGGGAGGGAGGGACTTTGGGAGCCCACGGTCATACTTACCAGGAGTTAAGGGATGAAAACTCAGGGTAGAGAGGGACAGGAGGAATCCCCAAAGCAGTCAGGACCGGTTTATTCCCCAATAAAAAAGGATGAAGTCAGCCTCAGGCAGGAGGAAAAACAAGACCCAAGTCACAGCCTGAGGCCCCCACTCCCTAGTGCAGTTACGGAGCCCTCCCTCTGGGGGAGGGGCCCAGTGTGCAGCAGAGGGGCACGGAGAGAGCTCAGCACAGGCTGTTGGTGGGGAGCGGGGAGAACTCACCCCAAGAAAAGAGTAATGAGGAAGCAACAGGGAAGTGCCAAGGTAAGGAAGTTAAAATTTCCAGGTGAGTGCAAACAAAACATCAGAACTGCTCAAACATGTCAGCACCACAAGCAAGAAAGCTGTCCAGGAGCAGATGGATGCAGAGACCCAGAAGCAGGATCCTGCAGACAGCAAGCTCCAAGGTGGTCAGGAGAGACCTGCCCAACCAGAGGTGCGAGCACGGAGTCAGTACGTGTGCCCAAGGGCTTTGAAAGAGCACCCTGAAAACACCAATCCTTGCCTTGGGAACGGCAGTGCCGTATACAATCAAGAGATCACAAAATTATGTTCAGGAAGCCACAGGTTGATTTTAGATTATGGAAAATTTCCAACAAAACAGAAAGTTACGGGTAGAGCTGGAGACCCGCCTGTCCCCGACTTACTGCTCTCCTCCCTCTTGCGCACTCTGCCCACCCCCAACCCCTCTGGCAATCATCGGCTTGTTCCCTACGGGTTTTGTTTTTGCCTTTGATGTCCTTTATCAGATTAACACATGCAAGTGGACTAAGGTGGAACTTGTCCTTCTCTGACTTATTTCACTCAGCATTAGACCCTCTAGGTCCATCCACGTTACTGCAAATGGCAAGATTTCGTTCTTTATGGCTGAGTAATATTTCATTGTGAATATATACCACCTTTACTCATCTGTCTGGACACCTGGGTTGCTTCTCTATCTTGGCTATTGCAAATAATGCTGCAATAAATACAGAGGTGCATGTATCTTTTTAAATTAGTGTTTGTTTCCTTTGGGCAAATGCTCAGTACTGGAGTTACTGATCATACGGTATTTCTGTTTGCAACCTGAAGAACCATGATATTGTTTCCCACAGCGGCTGCGCCAACTGACGTTCCCAAAACAGTGCCGAGGGCTCCCCTTCCTCCACATCCTCGTCAACACCTCTTAATGATCTCCCCGATACCAGCTATTCCGATTGAGATAAGGGGTTCTCTCACACTGTGCTTCTGAGATTAAGTCTGTGGTGGTTAGTGATGTGGAGCATCTTTTCATGGGTCTTTGGACCACATGCAGGTCTTTGGGAAAATGTCTATTCAGGTCCTCTGCCCATTTTTAATCGGATTTTTTGATGTTCACTTGTGTAAGTTCTTAATATATTTTTAGACACTAACCCCTTATCAGATAGGTCACTTCCAAATAACTTCTTCCATTCAGCAAGTTGTCTTTTTCATTTGTTGATGGCTCCTTTGCTGTGATAAAGCTTTTTATTTTGGTGCACTCCTCCTAAGTTTTTTGTTTCCCTTGCCTGAGGAGACATACCAAAAAATAGACTTCTATGGCCGTTGTCAAAGAAATTACTGCTTTTGTTTTCTTCTAGGAGTTTTATGATTTCAGGTCTCACATTTAGATCTTTAATCCATTTTGAGTTTATTTTTGTGCGTGGTGTAAGAAAGTGGTCTAGTTTTCCCCAACACCCTTGTCCGAAGAGACCCCGTCTTTCCCCATTATATATGCTTGCCTCCTCTGCCACAGATTCATATAATATTTATTTCTATTAGACACACAGCCGTAGGCTCATTTCTGGGCTCTCAGTTCTGTTCCACTGGTCTGTGTCTACTCTTCTGCCCGCACTGTACTGGCGGCCACAGCTCTGCAGTGTGCCCTGGAAATGGGGTTCAGGATCCCTCCAGCGTTGCCCTTCCCCAAGGCTGCCCCGGCTACCTCAGGCCTTCCGTGGCTCCACACAAACTGTAGTACTACTTGTTCTAGTTCTGGGGCCAGTACTACTGTGGTTCTGGCAGGCGCTGCATCGAATCGGCAGACTAATCTGGGGACCACGGGCACGTTAACAGCATGGACTCCTCTAACCCAGGAGCATCTTTCCATTTGTTGGTGTCGTCTTCGAGCTCCTTCACTGTTTTGTAGTGTTCACAGTACAGGTCTTTCACCTCCTTGATTATGTTTATTCCTTTTTTATTCTTTTTGGCACAATTACAAATGAAATTAAGAAAACAATTTCTCTTTGTCGTGCCCACCACCCAGCTTTGAATATTTTGCCATCCTTATAATTTTTAATCCAAGAAAGTTACCTCAAAGTACTATGAATACCTGCATAAAAATCTAAAGGCAGAAGTCATCCTCATGCAGCGTGGTAAGAGAAGCCTTGCCCCTGCTCCTTGCTCACCAGCAGCTAATGGGGTCTCTTCCAATCATAAACAGGAGGGATGGCAGAGGGCCTTTTATTTCTGGTGTAACTTAAAACTTCTCCAGCTCATTAAAAATTAATCCTATGCTTATTGTGATCCCAGTAACATTCACTATTCAACATTAAACTGCATTTTACTTGAAAATTATATATTTGCAATCTAGTCTTCATGTACTCAAAAACAAGTAGTTAAAAATGGACACGGGTAGTGGTGCCTGGGAGCGTTGGACTCTTGGTTTAGGCTCAGGTCATGATCTCAGGGTCATGGGACTGAGCCCTGCCCAGCACCCAGCACGGAGCCTACCTGGGATTCTCTCTCTGCCCCTCCCCCCACCTCACATGCATTCATGCTCTAAAATATTAAAGTTAGCACAGGTAAATGGGTGAGGCAACAGGTATTTCTTTACCCAGATGTGCTGACTTTGTTTTCTTACATTTTCCCTCAGAAATTTTATAAAAGCTAAACTTAAAATGTTTTTCAAGGGGCGCCTGGGTGGCTCAGTCGTTGAGCGTCTGCCTTCGGCTCAGGTCATGATCCCAGGGTCCTGGGATCGAGCCCTGCATCGGGCTCCCTGCTCGGCAGGAGGCCTGCTTCTCCCTCTCCCACTCCCCCTGCTTGTGTTCCCTCTCTCGCTGTGTCTCTCTCTGTCAAATAAATAAATAAAACCTTTTAAAAAAATAAATAAAATGTTTTTCAAGTAGTTTGTGTATTTTTCCCCAATTTGGAATCAAAATACTCCCAATAGTGCTCTGCAAAATTCACCTAGTGTTAAACCCTGTGCCTCACAGGGTCACTGGGAGGGTTAACTGAGCAGTGCAGGGACAGTGCCTGGAACAGCAGCACACAGCACAGCATACACAAGAGCAGAAACGGTAATGGCGCCGCTCTAAGGAGAAACCAGTAACCATGAGTTAGCTTGTGTTCAAAAAGTTCAGGAACATGTAAAAATTACATTGCCTTCCATAGCTTCTTTTTCAATCCTCCTTCATGAATTAAAGTCAAATTCCCTCCACAAAATACAACTCTAACCTATTTCTTTCTTTAGGGTCACCATTAGCTTACTTAACTATCTTCCTTTCTGTGTCGAAGCAGACAACGTAGCTGTGGTCCCTAAACACTCAGGAGTTGGGTTCGCTTTAGACTCGTGTGCAAGACCATTTGTCTCTAACACAGGTTTATTAAAGTGGTACATGGAATTGAAGTCACACGACTAAGGGCAATCACCCAGTAACTCCAAAGAGGGCTCCGCATGTTTGTACAAGGACCGCGGGATGGCCTCTCAGCACACGGTCCCCATTCAGCACTGTACTTCATCTCTGTCCAGTTTCGTGGTTTCGCCCTATGTTCTTTGCTCACAGCCTGTATCCTAACAACTCAGACATGGATTTTTCTTCACTTCCCAGGATAACCATTCGCTTCAGTTCCCTTTCCACATCCCCACCAGCCATTAGAAGGAAGTCCCTCCTTCACCAATCACATCCTGACTCAGGAAAGCACTCTTAAGTCATGCTTAGAAAGACCACCCTTTTGATTCTTTAGCTGTTAGCCATTTCTTCCTTACGCAACTAAATTTCTTATTCCCATACTTCTGTACATTTGCACAAAGCAAATAAAGTACAAGAGATCTGGGAAACACTTTGAAGCACCATCTCTCTAGATTAACACATCTAAGGAGTCTTAAAATATAGCCCCCAAAATATACAAGTTTCTCAAAAGCAGTCAAGCACAACATGTGGATAATGTGGTGATAAGCAAACGCCATACTCAAGTAAAGGAACCGTGGGAACAAAGCCAAAGCACCCCCCAGCTGGGCAGCACTCAGTTCAGGGGCACACGCACCTTCCTGGATATACCTGCACACACTCATCTCCCCAACATACTCCAATCATTAATTCAAACTTACCAAACTTCGATACTGGCCCTGGAACAATTTTGAAGTCCGACTGTGTGAAGGCTGAGCTCCCAGGGAGTCAAAAGACTTTATCCGATGAGATGAGGGCCGGGCACACACGGAGTCACTTCCCAGGCCGATGTCTGAAAAGGTCGTGCAGAGAGAAGAGCGAGCTGAGACGCTGGCAAGCGCACACCCTTGCAGCCCACCGGACTCTCAATGGGGGCAGCCCCCAGGGGACACACGGAAGGTGCAACGAAGTGGGCCACGCGTGCAGCAGAGTTGACTGCCCACCGCAGAAACGGCGTGCACGCTCTCCAGAAATTAACTGGACAGAAGTATTCATCAGTTCCTTAGTATAATTTTCAAATTTCTTAAAGGTTTTGTAACTTTTTAATATTTTCCCCTTCACATGGAAAACACAAGCCTCTCAAATTCAGAGCATCCCCCCAGTACTGATTCCCAGCACACTGTCCCTGCCCAACCACTTCTCCAGGACTGAGCTTCATGCAATAAGAAGCAGGAATTATTTGCAACAAAAGGAAAAGACTCTTACTTAAAGAGAAAAATCCCCTTAGAGCTTTTAGCTAGAGACCCTTCTGAGGATTACTTCCTCAGGAACGAAAGCAGCCACACTTTACTTCACAAAGTTGCTGGAAGGACTGAAGTAAACAGGTATGAAAGTGCTCAGCTTACTCCCTCAGTCTCTTCATGAGTAGAGAGACACTCCACTTGGGCCAACCAAGTAAATGTTAGCAACCCATTTCTTAGAAGGGAGGTGACTAAAACCACCAATGAAGCCATGAAGAAACTTTCCAGGGAAATCACTATACCAAGATCCACAAACCTAGCAACTTCCTAAAACTACTACACGTATGGGGAGCCTTCTTTAAAAACATCCTTGGGGCCGTGGGTGGCTCAGTCAGCTAAGCAGCTGACTCTTGATTTCAGCTCCGCACTGAGCGTGGAGCCTGCTTGGGGTTCTCTCTCTTCCTCTGCCCCTCCCCACCCCCCACCCCCCCCCCCCACACACACACGCTCTCTAAAAATAAATAAAATATAAATAAAGAAATAATAAAATAAAAATATCCTTAAACCGGTCATCTCCAGTTCCTATTTTTCTGTCAGACCTGCTGGGGTTGGCTTACACCGTGTCTTACAAACCTAGTTAGTTGTCAACTGCACGTCTGAAGTTCTCAGAGGAAAGCCCAGATCCGCAGCTGTTCTTGAAGCACACAGGCTCTGGCACCACTGGGGCTACATTCCCTGAGAGCCAAGCAGGCCTGCGCACATGGGGAGGGGCTCACTTGCCTGGGCCTCTGTCTGTCCTTCCTGATGCCCACCGGGCTCTACAGACACCAGTGTCTGGAAACCCAGTCCTTGAACAGCCATGCAAGCATGGTCGTTAAGTCCGTAGCAGAGCAGCTCGAACAGGCCGCTGCCACCCTCAGGTCCTGCTTCAGGCTGTAGTAATCGCCAGTGCTTTCTACTGCAGCAAGGCACAGGCCTCAGGAATCTTAAGTACAAAACCAGCGCCTTGGGGGCATTTCCTGGGGATTCCGCCCACAGTGGCGACGCACCGTACCCCCTGTTCTCGCCTAATTCTACCTTTCAAGGGACCGTTTAGTGTAATGGAAGGGTCTCAAGACATCCCTTATTTCCCACGGTCTTCTGTCCAGTTAAAAGGCAAGTGTTCATCGATATACCCAAAAAACACAAGGGTCTTTAAGTGACAGAAGTAAAGGGAAAACACGAACATGGTTTTCTCAAAAAGGCCTACAAACCTGGAACCAACAGCTGCAACTGTGTTATTATTCAGTCATTTAAAAGTCAGATCTAAAAAGACAGAGTCACTTCCACCACGCGGACTTCAGGGACAAAATTTAAGAGCAGATGGCTCAATATAAAAGCAAGAAGTTCTTAGGGCACCTGGGTGGCTCAGTTAGGCATCCAACTCGATTTCCGCTCAGGTCATGATCATAGGGTCGTGGGACGGGGCCCTGCGTCAGGCTCCACACACAGTGCAGAGTCTGCCTGCGGTTCTCTCTCCCCCTCTCCCACTGCCCCTTTCTCCTCTTGCACACAGGCACGCTCTCGCTCTAAAAGAATAAAATAAAATAAGGGGGGGAGCCCTTTCCAGCTGAGAGGCTTCCAGTGTCAACACTGAAAGGAAGGGTACCAAGTTTATCAGGTTTGTTTTGCAGCTTTCCAAACAGGTCTCTGTCAAGAACACCTTCTAAGTGTCCCCTGCTCTCAAGGGTGCAGGAGTAATACTCGTGCCCAAGAAGGGGTAAAAACAACGGTATCGTGCCCAGGAGAGTCAGGTCGGGGCCACGCTCGTGATGGGGGCACCCGCCCCAGGGCGTGGACCAAAGCTGCCCCACGGCGCCCCCCCCATCTTCCCGGAGACCGAGCAAGCGGCGGTCCTCCTCCCTCCTGAGCAGCCACCAGAGGAGGCGGCCCCGGGGGCAGACTGCCTCTGTGTCGGCTGCTCTCTCCCTGTCCGACGGAGAACCCCAGCAGTCCCAGGACGCATCCACAAAACTGAGGCACAGGTGGCTGTTAAAGCAGCTCACAGGCAAGACCCACATGGCGAAGAAATGCAACTGTGCCCGCTCTGCCTCGGTTTCTCCATTCAATTCCAATGATCTGCTCTAAGGTTTCCGTCGCTGCATTACGCCCACCGTCACACACGTCTCTTCCTAGTCTGGCTGTTCACATTAAAGCTACCTCCATTACAGTGTGGGATAAAGAAGGCAGCTTCAATGACTAACAACCTTATAAAATGTCCTAAAGTTCTGTCTGCTAAACCTCAAGTGGTAGGATGACTCTAACTATGTACATCTTCATACCCCTTTCCCTTCTCCATCCTGGTCTCTCTCCCTCCTCCTGGATTTAGATCGTCACCGACCTCCCCACACTTGCTCACGTAAGGTACTAACTTTTCAACTGAGCCAATTCCCCCAGATACTTCCACCTCAAAAGCCCTAGGAGATTTTCAGCTTTAAACCACACAGTCAAGCTGGGAAAACACAGCTGCATCAAAAGTCCTGCCTGGGGACGACAGGCAGGGGCAGGGGCTCTGGGTGGTGCCCCAACCCCGGCCCCCCACCCTACACCTCTGTGGGCAGGAGATGGCACCCAGCAAACAAGTTCCAGGAAGGGGCACCTGAGCCCCTGAGCACTGCGCACCCCAAGCTGGGACTGCAGCCCACAGTGTTCTGACTGTTCCCCCACACCCAATCTGAAGGGCCAGGAAGAAAATGACAAGAGCCCCTCACAAAATACACTTGAGGTTTTTTATCAAGAGATCTCAAGGTCTAACTTGTTCCCATAAAGCTGAACCTAAAAATGTATAAAGGTAAATGGAAAAAGAAAAAGGACTTTAAAACACAAGAGCCACTAAATCCTTTTAGACCCACACAGCTCCCTAAAGATAGAGCTTCTCAGTGCTCAGGGGGCAGGCGGGGCCTCCCCCCAAGAAATCTACACAGAAGCTCTCCTGTCCTCACAGTGTCTGGGAGCTCAGCTCCATTCAGCCCCCTCCACTGAGGGATGACCCAGGCTCACAACACTGCAAAGCACATAGTCTGGGCATCCTCATCACCCTCAGGAGGCCTGGCCCAGGTAGGGGTTTATTTCAGGGGCCGATTCACTGGCCACCTCCCTGGTCATGACCACACCTCAAAAACAGTCCCTGGATCTGCTCCCGAGACATGAGCTTTGATCAGCATAAACTTAATAAAAACCCAGAGAAAGTGCTTCTATCTCCAAGACAGCCCATGAGTATGCCCACATGAAAAACGTTTCTCCTCTGCTTATGGTTTCAACTAGACATCTTTCTGCCCACAGAAAGGAAAATACCTACTATCCACCAGAGGCCCAAAGAGGATGACTGATAGAATAAGAAAAAAAAAAAAAAGCAAAAATTACAACCGAATATGTAATGTGATAGCTTATTTTTACAATCCAATAACGTTCATTTTTGCCTTGCCAACCAGAAAGCAAATGTTTTTGCCCTTTTATCTTCCCACCCCCTCAAGTTCAATAAAAAATTCTTACCTGCTGTTACTTTGTTTAGAGTCACTAAGGAACTGAGGACCTTGTTAAAATTCTGCCCCTGATACAAATCATTTGCATCAAATGTCTGAAAGGAAAAATTAAACAAGTTAGTAGGGTCTTACACGTTGGGTGCAGGATAAATGAAGTTCTCCCAGCAGTGAGAGGACCATGGCAGGATTCGCTGAGCAAGTCCTAAAGATGCAGGCTGACCCGAAGGAGCAGACCAGTGAACACAACTTCCAGCAGAGGGGCAGGGGCCCCACCAGAGTTCCCTCATTCAGGCACGCTTTGATCCGGGACACAGGGCGTGAGACCGCCTTCACAACCGCCAACCCCCACATGGCCCCAGACCCCCTTGGCGAGCCGGGGAGGAGCCGTCCCAGCTAGGGAGCTGCAGCTGCTGGCCCTCGGTGGGGCTGAGCTGGCTTTGCCATCCCGTCCCAGCCACAGTCCGTTCCACAGCTAAGCACAGCAAGAGAAACACAGAACTGACCGCACGAGGAAGGGAAAACAGAAGCAGGTTCCAGAAGGAGGACAGCTCTGGGGGGACACCTCCATCCTCCATGGAAAACCCCAGGCAAGACCAGGACTATGGAAGTCTGCACCTCCTCCAACCGCGGGCGCCTACAGACCAGGCACACGGGAGAGTCGGTCCTGGCGCTCTCGCACCCATACGCACAAACAGCCTGCCTGGATACCTCACAGCTGCTCTACGATGTGTGCGCACGCACCAGCACACACAGATCTCACTCCCAAATACTGCCCGAAGACGACATATAGCTTCTGACCACCAAGGAACCTCCCCAAAAAAGTTCTAGTCAAATCACCCACAACTGCGCCAGAAAAATGATGAAAAGATATCTTTCAGAGATGTCGATGACAAACATGTATTTGGATACCCAAACGTAAACCATGTCAACAGCCTTCCAAGTTTCTCGCACTAGTATCACCAGTCATCCCAGGAAGGAGTATCAGGAGGAGGAGGGCCCCAACTTCCTCTCCAGGCTGCCTGCCACCTCCTCTTCCTCCACCTCACACATCCTGCCAGGCACCCCCTCTTCTTCCTGCCTCCCGCCACCCATCCCTCAACTCTTTCTCACAGGACTTCTCCCGGCCACGCTTCCCCACCACACTTGGTGAGGTGCCCTAACCAGGCTCTCCCAGTACACTCATGACAATGACAACTTTATGTTCCACGAGCGGATGCCGCCCTACACTGCAAAATCTATAAACCAGATTTTGCAACACCTAACATCTAGCAAAACGGCCAGCACACAGTAAAAACTCTAATGCTTGCTGAATGGAAAAATGTACCAATCAATCCACCCGTTCACCCTGTGCTGCTAAATGTCACTAAGGGACATCTACGTCAAGAGCCGCTAAGAGGAGCCATTCCAAATCTAACTGCTGCCTCCCTCAAAAAGTCTTCAGTTAATAGTCTTTGCATTTAATTTCTGAAAGGAGTAAAAATCGTGAGGTCGAGTTAAACATGGGCAACCAGAAGAAAAACCAAAAACTGAAAAACTTCAAGAAAGGAGGCCATCAAATCATGGAGTCAAGGGAGGAGCTGAACACACAGCCTGCCTTTCTAAACGCTGAAAGAAATTGAACAGAGCCCTAGCGTTAAGTGTGGCCGCATCAACGCATTCTGTACAGGTCCCGATGCCATTTCTCTCACAGCGGACATACACAAGAAGGCGGATTTCATGCCAGATCCTTCCTGTAAAAGGTATCCCTCAGAACAGAGCGTCTTTAGAACCAGCTCCTACAACATAGAATGTAATTCATTTGCTGTGATATTTAAGAAATTCCAAGTCAAATGAAAGCGCGATCTAGGCTGACACATCCACCTTCATTTTTTAATGTTAATTTTTGGGGTTTTTTTTTTTTTTTGGTTTTTTTTAGAGAATTAAGAGTATTAGTATTAACCTCAATAGGCCCCAGCTTCCTTATATGTAGAATATGAATATTCCCTCACTTGTGAAATGCAGGAGCAGCTAATCTGCAGGTCTTTCAGCTCTAAAGTTCTCATTTTAGAGATAGAAAAATTAAATGTGTGGCATTCTATGAGAAAAATTCTATATAAAAAGTCTACTAACCTTCATTGTGGTGAGGCAGCAGCAAGTCACAAAACCCAGAAAAACAGGATGTTGAAAACTGAAGTTTCCTGTTATTCCAGAACTATATATCTTTCTTACTTGGATACCAGGAAGTGTCTGGTTGGCTGAAGCTGCCTGCCAATGGGCTTCAATGTGACATCAGAACTTAAGTGAATTCACATATGCACCACATTTCTTAACAGGAAACTACACAATGAGAGGAGACAAACGCTTGCCACTGAGGAAAGACACACATTCTGGATCAGTGAAATGTTCTGACTAAAACCCTTCTCTAGAAAGAGACAGCAAACTATTTCCTGAATCAGGAATCTATTCAACAAAAACCAAAATCAGAAAAATCTTCAAGTATATAGTTTGTCCTATGGGAACAAGAGCAAAGACTCATGAGGACTCTTACAGGAAGATCTCAGCAAAAGTCAGCCCACTTGTAGGAGCAGGACACTCAGCACACTAAATTGTCCAGGGACACCCAGTGCCGAGCACACCCGCTCCACCCTCGTGGCACTCAGCACACTAAATCATCCAGGGACATCCAGGGACACCCAGTGCCTGAGCACACCCGCTCCACCCTCATGGCCGAACCGTGTTGCCCAAAGAGCAGCCCCCGTCCACCCTGGCTGGGGTCACGAGCCAGCAGGAGGGAAGGAAGCAAACCCCAAGGTCCGCCTTTCCTCAAGTGGCACTGGGAACAGTGGTCTCAGGGGAGGCCGCATGGTAGGTCTCCAGGAATTTAGAAAACCAAGATACTCAAGCCAAACCCCAGACCAATTAAATCGGCATCTCCAAGGAGCAACTGCCCATCAAAATGTGAACACTCCCCAGGCAATTCCAAGCAGCCAGTGGGAGAAACATGCCCCTGGAGAGACAAGGAAGGTGTGAATCTTCTCCCCAGGCAGGCTCACCCCCATCACCATACAGACAGTAAGGAGGGAACATTCAATATCCCAGAGATCTTGGAAAAGCATATTGCCAAAAACTCACCCTCACTTTCACATCTAAGTGAATTAAATGTATAGCAGAATCCAATATTCTCAAAGTAAAATTTTCCTACCAGTTTCCCCCCAAAATAATATATTTTTAAAAATATCAGTAAATTTAATGTCAAAAGAAACACAAGAGTGACACAGAGCAAACACAAACCACAGGGAAAGGCGGATAGAAGGGAGCAGAGTTGCAAGTGAGGCACGAAGTGCTCTCCACAGCACCTCCGTACGCACTAACCAAGGGGAGCTGCCTGCCCTTCT
The DNA here is from genome assembly GCF_009762305.2 of Zalophus californianus. Taxonomy (NCBI): domain Eukaryota; kingdom Metazoa; phylum Chordata; class Mammalia; order Carnivora; family Otariidae; genus Zalophus; species Zalophus californianus. The sequence continues at coordinate 2,279,757 of NC_045597.1, forward strand.
CAGTTGGAAGGTTGCCCCCTGCCTGGTAGAGCCTCCGTTTACAGGAGGCACGGAAGCCCTCAGCACCTCCGGTTCCTCGTCCTTTGCATGGGAAGGAAGAACATATGCTGGCGATGACAAGGACAGGAAGCAGCAACATGCAAATGTCTCGTATGTTGGAGAATGTACGAGATTTAAAAACTCTGAATCCTGCACACCAAGCCTGTGGTTTCCTGTAAAAGTGACGTATCAGTAATTACATTTACCAAAGAAAATTGTTTTCTAAAACACAGCTACCAAGAAAAAAGCATCCTCGATAACTGGGGGTGCTCTGGAGCAGAGACCTCACAGACCAGGCAGAAAAGGGAGTGCAGGCGTCCACACCGCACGCAGCACGCAGCGGCCCCATGCACCCTCTGGCCCCGCCCTCCACTGCTCTGCACCAGCCAGCTCCCAGCTCCCAGCTCCCACAGGAGAGGACCCAACCCCATCAAAGTACTTGGGTTCCCATCCAGAATTCCCACCCCTGAAGCTGCTGCCTCTGACAGACTAGCCAGCCCTCTTGCTCACACCTTTTCACCTTGACAGTGTGGACACCGTAGCACCCCAAGGCTCCTGGAGGGAAATACACCAGCACGGAAGAGGAAGAATGGCCCCCCAGCCTGCGCTCGGGTCTGCTCACAGCTGGGGCGAGCTGCACCTGCTGCCAGGGGACCCTCACTGTCACCGAACAGCCACCGCTATTTGCGAATGCTTCCACAAAACGATCACTCCCTGCGCTGTCTGCCCAACATTCAACTATTCAAAGCCTTTTCACACAATTAACTCTCAGGGTGGGAATCCCGGCAGACCCACCCCAGCCCATTTTTAACAAAGTGGGAAACAATCACAAAATCCAAGCAGCACAGGGATCAAAGGGCGAAGTGTCGGCAGCGCGAGCCTCAAGGGCAGCTGCGGTGAGTGGGGCTCCTGCAGAGCAGACTGCCACTGCCAGCAGCAGGGGGGTGCGGCGCCACCCTGCTAAAGGTCCTGACTGGGGAGACAGACCTCCTTGCAACAGGAGGGAAAGGATATTAAATCTGAGACTCTCGGGCTGGGGGTCTCGCCTCCCCAGCCCAGAAGGGGCTGTTAGGAACCCGCCGACACAGTCTGCAGCCCGAAGAGGGCCAGCCGTCCCCGCCCTGGACCCGGCGCAGTGGAGGCAGCAGCTGCAGGCCAGCTACACACAGCGCTCTCCCACATCATGGCGGGCCCCCAACTCAGGATCTGCTAGACGCCCCAAGGAACATGGGGTTCCCTTACGGCTGTAGCCTCCAGAATGAGCTCTGATAGGACCACAAATCTACCAACAAGTACCGCACCAAGGAACGAAGACTGTGGCTTTCTCCACCAATACCTCCGCCAAAAAAAAGCAGGAGATTAAGATAAAATTAAGATAAAATGTTCCGAAATTCAAGTTGATGAAAGTGTATTCCACACGTACAATTACAGGCAGAGAGGTCTGAAGAGAAACATGCACGTACAGGCATGACAGAATCATCCCAAAACTAGCGACTTCCTTTATCAGGGGAAAGATGCCAAATACCAGAAAGATACTAGCCAAGAACATATTCAATTCAATCAAAGCAGGGCACTGCCACAATCTTCCTAAATGTATAATACTTTCCCCCCTGGGCTTAGCCAAACGCCCCCAGGTGGATAGGCGGGCAGCAGAGGACATCAGGGACAGTGGACACCTCCAGGGACACCTCCTGACCAAGCAGTGAGGGCAGGGCAGAGACAGGCTCTCGGCATGGATGCGGCTGTGTCCTCCAGCTCCTCTCGCAGACCAAACCCCTACCTCCGCTGGGGGAGCCCACAGAGGGATTAAACTTAGCTTCCTCAACAAAAGAGCACATCACTAAGCCAGCTGACACCAAAAGCCACCAACGAAGGTTCCAGGTTGTTTCTCTACCAACACCAGCTAGCCCTGGATGTCCCCGAACAAGGTACAATTTGGAGAGAACCTTGAAAGAAAGGGGAGACTGATGCAAAGGGCTCTGAACAAAGCAGCACGGACAAGACATGAAGTGGAGCACAGGCAGAGCACAAGCCCGCTGGGCGCGGCGGTCGCTGCAGCACACAGTCGCCGGCCACGCCGCGTCGCTCGGAGGTTAACAGGGGCTCGATCAGAAGTCAGTCCATGAGAGCAGATGTAAAGCAGGACCGCCACAGACAAACCAGGCTAGATGGCCCCCCAATCCAAACCAGGACGAAGGGCAAGGCAGGACAGCACACGAGCGCGCCCGCACGAGCTGCAGCCTGCCCGCAGAATAGGCCGACGCTGCCAGCTCTGGGTCAGCAGCACCTGCCACCAGAGAGCAGAAGGGCCTCGGGAAGAGGGGGAAAGCCATGTGTGCTCTCAGATGTGGGGACACTCAGCTGTAGGCGGAAGGCAGCAGGGAGAAGGTGCGCCATCTGGGTCAGGAGTATGCCATCTGGCCCAAGAGGCCACCTGCCCAGCGTCCCTCCCAGATCTGCCTGGCAGAGGCCCAGAGAAACCAGCTCCTCAGAGCACCTGCCACCCTGACCCCTCACCCCCAGAAATACTGTCAGTGATCATCACCAGAAGGGTCAACACAGGCCGTCAAAGACCTGAATATCTGGCCCAGATTCACCTTCCCAGCCTTAACTTTTGCTAGTCCTCTAAAAATATTCTACTTTGACCTATTCCTTATTTATCTGGTCATACTTAATATCCAGTTTAGCTCCTGAACTAACACCAGACATCAGGGAGGCTCACCGTTCGGGAAGATGGAGTTGTGGCACACAGGTCAACCAAGCGTCACCAGCATCCATGTGGCAGGGCAGCGCCAGGAGGGTGACCCCTGTGTGTACCTGCGAGCACACCCAAATGCATAAACCTCAACCTAGATAAAGGAGGGCTGTTTTAGGAGAAGGAGCCACCATGGTTTTCAGGAAAGCCTTAACCAACAGAATACTGTTATAAAATAGATAGGTTTCAAAGGCACAAGTTCTAAGAGCAGATACTGACCCGATCGAGAACTGTCACATTCATCACACTATTTTCCAACTTCTTGTCTAACTCAAGGTCACTGCAGCTGCTGTGTGAACACGCTCCCCCACTCACTCCCCACCCACTGTCTTGCCTTCCCATGGGCTCCGGCCAACGAGATATGAGCACATGGACACGCACCAGCTCCGAGCAGGACGATGCACACCAGCCCCAAGCAGAAGCTGGAGGCGGCTTTGGGGTGTTTCAACCAACCTCCCTGGTCTTTTCCTTTCAAGGAGAATGGTAGCAGCTCCCGTTTGGGCCTTGCATCAGCCTGGATCCTGGGAGAAAGCGGAGCCTCAGAGCATAGCAACACCCTATCTGCAGCTAACCGTAACCAGTAGACAAGACCTCTGGTGTTCTAAGCCTTGGAGATGTGGGGGCTGTTGATTAACTATCTGGCAAGAACTGGCTCTGCACCCAAATGCCACATTTTCTCCCAGCGGAAGTGATTCTTGAAGGGGAGAGAAACAAAACAACAAAGATATTAAGGGAAGTGGTTAGGTCACTTAGAGTCTGGCCATGTCAACACTAAAGAGTAAACGCTGAAACCTCTTAGCTGGCTGGGACACAGACTTCTCCGTTACTCAAAATAGGAACAACTGTTCCCCACACAGTACTACTCATTCCAGAGGAAACACAGTTTCCCTCCCTTCCCAAACTCTGGGCACGGTCATCACGTCAGTGCTAAAGGGAGAGGCTTTATGGCGGCCTCCGAGAAGCAACCTGCCGGCCAGCCTGAAAGCTCGTTCCTGCTCACCCGCCCTGGACAGAGAGACAACCTGGGCCAGGTGCCCGACGAGGCACCAGAGGGCATCACCACCTTAACCTCTAGGTGCCCTACTACTCATCATGTCTACACAACGAACAAGTCACTCAGCCCCCAAGGCTAAAACCAGCTCCCTTACAGGTTGTGGGCATCAGGAGTTCCAAGCAGCCCCACTGGGGCAATACAGCTCTGGTCTCTCAGAGAGGCGGCCTGAAGGCATCCCTGGGGCTGCGTCCAAACCATGGCTGTGGAGGGCGGCCCCTCCTCAAGTCTGCACAGCAGTGAGGCCGATGAAGAGGAGGGACGCAAGCACGCAATGGAGAGGACACCGCGGTGCCTGAGACTCAGGAACTGCCCAACTGCACACCCGCACAGCCGTACCGTCCGTGAGGAGGCCCCAGAGCGGCCCCGCCTCTAGGAGGGAGAACAGTGCTGGACACCACCAGCGCATCCACCCACCACGGGAGTCCTACCCTTGTGCGCGACCTCTCTCGCCACATCCACACCTTCTAACCAGACAGGTCAGCTCTAACGGCCATCCTTGTCAGGGTGAGGACACCCCTGACAAAGTAGGGGACAGGGTTCCCTTAATAAGGTCACCAATTTAGTAAGACCTGCAAGGCTCTCCCACCCCCACACTGGTGGGCTTCCGAATTCACGCAAGTACTAGTACTGAAAATCAGAACTATCTTCCACAGAATAAAGAGGCAAATTTTACAGCACAAAATAGATCGTGTTATACCTCACATAACACAGATGTCATCAGTCAAATCTTTCAACTGCCAGTGAAACTCAAACTGGCTTACAACAGCTCCAGTTAGTGTAACTAACAAGTCAAGAAAGTAAGAGCCGCAGCTCAGAAACTGGAAGCTTGGGGCCATCTTTTCAGTCTCCTTCCCTCAGTGTGGGCTACAGATTCGGGAACATTCTTCCTGGTGAGGGAAAGCAGCCCCAGGCCACAGCCAACAAGCCTGCCATCTGAGCGGCATGTGGCTGGCCTGGAGTCACATGTCCCAAACCCACAGCCACAGAGGCACAGCGGCACAGAGACCGAGGGCAAACCCGAGGGGTCCCCCCCACACAGCACCCGGGCTGCAGAGATGCAAACCGGGGGGTGGATGCCGAAAGCCGTGGCAGTGGTGGTCTTTAGGTTACCTCGGCCACTGTCCACACCCTCCCCAGAGGCTCAACAACCGCAGCAACTCAAACTCAGCCTGATCACAGACCACCCACAACCACCTCGGGCCCAGGATCCCTCCTGAAGAAGTAGGGCACGCACACCTGAAAGATGCCACTGACTGAGGACACCCCTGGCTAGACCCAAGAAGAAAACACTAGGGAATAGAAAGAAATGCTTTCTACAGTCTCAGGGCTAGCGGAGAGAGCCCCACAGGTGCGGCTGGCCAAGCATGTTCAACACACCGAGTCGGCTCCTCCAGGGTGTTTCTGAGAAAGCTATTTTTGTGATGCAAGAAACTTACTTTTGGCACAGTTCTGGAGTGTGGTTCGCAAAGTTTAAAAATACAGTTTTGTCCTATCACATTGTCAAAAGGAATCTGATTTTGTGATGAGACGAGTAGAGAAGAATCTTTAAGTCATGCTATTTAAGTTTAATGCAAATGGTCCGTACTGATGGGGATATGTGAAGAACAGGACGCAGCAGGGATTTTGCCTCCTTGGCTTCTGTAGGTTTTGTTCTTAATTCTGCCTACTCCTACACTCCAGGGATAAAATTAAGTTTGACGATGGATTCTATCAATACATACCGCGGTCACCCAACATGCCCCCAAATGATTTTTCATTTTAAAATGAGAATTACAGCATATTTGATTTTGTGGTTTCCACTGTATCAACACCCAACCATGAAAAAGGACAGGGACCACCCATGTAAAAAGAAACCCCAGACACATCTTTTAGGGAGTTTCCAGGAAGGGGGGCAGTGAGAAAGGGGGTGACAAAATCCTAAGGAGGGCAGGAAGATAACCAGCACAATGAAAGCACTGATCAGTCTTCACCCTCCATGGAGGAGCAATGGTCACAAGCAGAAACCACCAGAGAGGCTGAAGCACCTCCAGGCAGGGAGGCCCCTGGGTGCTGTGAAGACCTCATGACAACTTCGTTTTACAAAGGAAGGAAACAAGGCTCCCAGGCTCCAAGAGACTGGGTGACAAAGGTCCCAGGAGAACAAAGATGGGAGGCAGATCAGTCACCGCATTTTTCCTCGGCGGCGTGCATGCATGTGTGCAGGTCCACAGCAAGCAGGGCAGTGGGAAGGGGCAGTGGTCTCAGACACACTGCACGGACGCGGCACCCCACCAAGCCTACACCAGGCCCCTAACCTGCCCGCCAGCGCCAAGGAGGCAGGCCTGCAAAGTACAGCCCTCCACCAGTTGCCAAACAGGGGTCTGGGCAGATGCACGACCTCCTAGAGCTTAAAATAAGTTAGGTGCAAACTTTAGAGCCACAAAGGTAATGAGTACACTGCATTAAAAACTTAGAGCCAATAGTTACAAAACTCAAACTTTGAGATAGGTCTCAAGAGATGGTAAATCCACCAAAATGACAGAAGAGGCTTTAAGTAATAAAGGAATCTATCACAGTGCTGTCGGCTATATGGCTAAAGGCCATACGCAATCTAGAGAAGGCTTCAGGGGATTCTTGAGAGCAGGAAGTAGATGGGCTCCTGAAGGCCAGGTGTTCCAATCAACACTTGAAAGCACCCCCCCTCCCCCGAGCACCTCAGCCAGTGCAGCAGCATCAGGACAGGAAAGTAGCCCCGTCCTCCAGCAGCTGCTAGAAGGAAAGACCCCAGTAAGGAGAGCCAGCTGCCTACCCTGGGTCCCTAACAAATGACTAGCTCCAGGTGCTACTTGACCCACATAACAGACACAGAAGAGGAAAAAGGAGGCAGTTCTACCCAAAATGAAATACCCTAAGAGCTCCAGCACCAATTTCAAGCCCAGATCACCCCGAGCTGGAGATAGGACACCTGGGGTACACAGAGGCATCCCTCTACCTGCTCATGGAGGGCATCCAGACCCTTCCCCCCAGATTTCTCCCACCTGCTCCGAGCCTCAGCCCTGCAGTGAAGCCATTCTGGGCCTGTCTCTCTCTCAGCTACACAGCTGCACATTCACGTCAGCTACGGGCCCTTTATCCACGGACAGGAACAGGAACCCACAGACAGACAACACTAAGGAGATGAAACACACTGCCCTACTCCTCCAGCAAGGTACAGCTAAAAGCCCTGGGCACTACATACAAAAGAAATGTTAAGATAACTCAGAGCTGGAGGGAAGCAGACTGGCTTTCTTCGGGGCCCAAGAAACATGGCAGTGGGTTGTCTGGGTTTTGTGGGATTTGTTTTACTTCAAAAAGCCCCAAGCCCAGATGCGCCAAAGAGTATAAAAAACAGCCCCAAGAAAAGCTTGCCTTCTCTGGCCAGAGCACCAGGAAAGGGGCAGTGCAGCAGACAGGAAAGTTCTAGACACTAACCCTGCCCACTGAACACCAAGGGGGAACATGGCCAATCCCACCACACACGGCTATAACAAAGTACCCCTCTCTCCATCCTGCCCCTCAGGTCCTGTGGAGTCACGCACAGGAGTGGGCTCTAAGATGATAAATTTACATTTTTAAAAGTACTGAAAAATTAATCACCAGACAACACAATTAGTGAAAACCGGGATACAGAGCTATTGCAAGGAGCCAGGAGGAAGAGCAAGCATATACTAAATCCTTCCCTTTTGTGAGGACCCAAAGGAAGGGAGCCCCAGTGGGGCAGAGGAGGAACTGGATCAGAAGACGACTTTTAGGTGAAAATCCAAAGGGCTTCAGGACAATCAGCTATTACAACGACAAATGACAAAGTACTCTCTAAACTGCTCAGTGCTAGGGGCGCCTGGGTGGCTCAGTCGGTTAAGCGTCTGCCTTCGGCTCAGGTCAGGATCCCAGGGTCCTGGGATCGAGCCCCGCGTCGGGCTCCCTGCTCCGCGGGAAGCCTGCTGCTTCCCTCTCTCACTCCCCCTGCTTGTGTTCCTTCTCTTGCTGTGTCTCTGTCAAATAAATAAAATCTTTAAAAATATAAAAAATAAACTGCTCAGTGCTATGCAAACAGAACTTCCACCGGTAAGAGAAATTTTAAGTGGTCAGCAAAGACAGAGTAGTTGGTGCTTGACATGAGACTTGAATAGACGCCATCAAAACATCCAGACAGATGTTCAGATAAGGATGATCTCAAGAGAAGTACCAAGGCGGCTCACATGAGCACAACGACAGAGCAGGACGACAATGTGCCTGCCAGCGCACTCCCTCCCTGGAACACTCTTATCTACTGGTCTCCATTCTCAATGTGTTCTAGAATGCCTGGGCACCTGTCTAGACGGAGCACCCTTCCCTGCCTATTATAATCTCCAACTAAAACTTGTCCAAGTTCAAGGTTATCACATACCCCAAGAAAGGAAGACCCAGAATGCCACAATTCTGATCTCTCTTAATTCCTCTTTAGGACAGTTCATCAAATCCAGGATGTCTCACTGGTTCAACTCAACCAAGGCCAGCCAGGAAGCTGCAGCAGGCTTTATCCACCCAGGTCTCTGCCTGCTCACCTTCTCAAGCCTGGCCATCTGAAGGGTCTCTCTCTACATCCCAGCCTCATGCGGCTGCCCCTCTTACAAGACTTACAGCCTCTGCCCTGTATCCCAGGTACACATATCCACTTTACTTGCTTCACAAGGCTCCTGAGGCTGCAGAGAAGCATGCCATGCACATGTGCGCCCCTCAGGGCAAAGCAGAGCTCAAGAACACCCTCATCAACTGTGTACACACTAATTATCACCGGAAGAAACACTTCCCCCCATTCTCCACTTGCAATGAAATTCAAACCTGCTCTTCAATTTCTTTGAACCCATTCTATCCAATAAATGGTCAAAGGATCTCCTTCTACCTAAACGGGATAGCAGTCTCCCTAGGAACACCCCCAGCAACAGGGCTTGCCCTCTACTCTCTTCGGGGGCTAGTTCTACACTGCGACCCCAACAAGATGCTGAAAGACATCCTGAACATGTTAAGTTTCATCTTAGAAGAACGTAAGTTTCCAGGTCTTCTCTTGGCAGAGATATCAAAGTTGGGACAATGTGAGGCCCACTACACACGCTTCCCATCCCCTAAGTGGCCCTGTCTCAGTCCCTAATGTTTTTTAAACTCCTGACAATGACCAAAAAAAAAAGTTTTACACTATAGCCAATTTAATAAACTCCCCACTGAGAAACAATTAGCAAATGCCAACAAGAATGGCATTTATTCAAGCATTAAATAAAGTTGCTAATGGTCTGCTGGTTCTAAGTCTTTTCCAGGTTATAAATCCCTCACTACACTGAGTTATACATCATACCAAACACGATGGGAGGACATGCAGAACGCTAAAACTGTGCGATTAAACTTACTAAACCGCACATCAATCCTGCCCCCCAGCTGCGCGGTGCAGCCTGGTCATCTCCAGCTGAAGGCGGTTAAGAAGCAGACTGCCTCGCACGTCTCCGTGAAGGGCCCCTCACCATCCCGTGCATAGAGCACCCACCACCTGCACCTGCATCGTTCCCTGGTTTCAGGTGACCAGGAATTCTCAACTTAGAAGTTCTGGCCTCTCTCTAAATCTGGATTCAAATACCAGCTCCACCACCGAGGAAACATGAGCCGTGGGGCACCTTGCTGACCCTCCATCCAGCTCGGTTTCCCCTCCATGTGCAAGGGCTATCCTGCTGTGGCTGTCCCGGCACTTAGCAGCCACTCAGCAAACAGTCACCATTACCATGGAGCTGCTGATAGGCAGTTTTAAACACTTATTTCTACCTCTCTGCATTTCTAACATTCCTCCTCATACACACCATGTCTTCTCTGTATTTGTTTCTCCCTTTTCAATTAACTTTCCCATTCACTCCTGAAGTCCACATGGATAAAATGCAGCTCATGGCACGAGTAGGAAACGGGGACTGATAGTGGCTAGCTGGATGGAAAGCCTGCACAAAGGTAATACCGAGCTGAGAAGTGAATGGCTAAATCCACAAACGATACTGTATCATCTTTAGATTCTTGAACGCAGAGGTAATCTCTTCCACAGACCAAAATACACACAACCGTCTTAGATGCCAAACACCACCCTCAATGCTCCTGACCAGAACCTGATGTCCCAAAGGCAGCGCATGCCAAAAGGCCCAGGACCACCTGGCTGCCACCACGGTAGTACTTAATTCAGGAAGGGTCACCACGGGATGCTAAGAGCATTCGGTGAAAGGCTCTGCAGCACCACCCACAGATCACAGACTAAGTACAAAGGCAAAGGGCACCTTTAGGGTGCAGAGACCCGGCAAGTGTCCCCTTAGCCAAGTGACAGAACTTAGCCCCAGCAGTATGAAGGGTCCACATTAAGTACTTCCCAGTAGGACCCATGGAAATACAGATCACCACTCGTGTAGAATTCTTACCTAAAATGTTTAACCTGAACCAGGTCCCACCCAGACCATGGAGCACTTGACAGGATAACCACCCCGGCCTCCTCAAAAATTTCCAAGTCCTAATAAATGATAAAGGTGGAAGGACTGTTCTGGAAACTAAAGGAGAAGGTTCTCATTTTAAAGATGGACATGCTAGGTAGTATTCAGAGGCAAGTATCTTGAGGTCTACTACACACTTTAAATGACTACCAAAATAAAAGTACCTAAATACTCAGAGCCAAGGGGCAAAGTGTCTAGATGGTAAACTGAGTCAAGGCACCAGTCTTCCACACTGTCAGCTTCAGTTTTTCCAAGAAAAGGGCAGGGGATAGGTTAGGAGGTTCATCTGAGGACCCCCAACTACCCCCAGAATCTTTTAAGTAGAAAATAAAAGCATTCCCTCACCATCCACACAAGGACTCAAAAGGAACAATCCCAACAGGCCCCGCATCACTGCAGGGTCCCCATGGCTGCCTCCCCCCACCCCCACCCCTACCCCAAGCGCTTGGCTGGCCGGGTCCCGCAAGGAGAAGTCCAGAAGAAAGTGCACTTCCCGCCCTGCCCATCCGAAGCTGGGCAGGACCCTTGGGTCTCCTGCAAGCACAAGCAAAATCACCACAGTCCCCTCTCCCAGCCAGATCTCTCCCGACCTCACCAAACTCGAATTTGAGGGACTCACGCTAACCAAGTCAAACTCTCCAGGGGAACCCTGGAATCCGTATTTTAAAGCTCCACACTCTGCACCCCAAGTGGACACTACCCATTCTAACCTGCCAGTCCTCCCTGAACGAAAGGGGACGCACGCCCTCAGCCTCAAGAAGGCGGGAAACACTAATGCCACAGCAAGTTCTGCCTTGCCACGTCAAGGACAGACCAGGGAGTGTCTCTCAACTACCCGAGAACACACTCAGCACACACTAATATCAAGTAGGTTGGAAATACATATTCTGGCTAGAAAATTATTTTTTAAAAAAACATACTAAAGACAAATTTCATACCTAAATGTGTTCTGAGAGGCCTCGGGTTTGGTTTTGCTTTGTCATCACTCCCTGGGAACTGAGCCTCTCGCTGGTTCCCAGGACCTAAGGGAGCTCCTCAGGGACACAACCCGCTTCAGGGCAACTACCTGTCAGGAAGAGAGGGTCCCTCCACCCCAGAAGGCCAACAGGTTTTTAAAACAGAAGTAGAGCAGTGAGGACTAAGACATTCAGAGCATCTCAAACAAGGTGGGAGAAAGGAGAAGAGGTCAGAAGGCACCACCCTAAGCGAATAGCATCTTCTCTGGGCAGAGAAATCTCTCGGGATTCTTCAGACCATACATGCCTGAGCTCCAGATTCATGTTGCTCCCACTCATCGGTCCTGACTGATGTTTTTTCACAAGGCCTTACTGAAAAATAAGAAACAGACCCTCGATGAAACATTTCCCACCAATTGACCAACACTGGCCATCCTATTCAACTGCAAAGCAAAAAATACACATGTAACCTAGTATTATTCAGGAGAATGCATGTTTCATACACAGAAACACCTTTCCCAGGGGTCTAGGCCAGTGAGGATGCATCTGAGGCTAGGAGAAGCCTTCCCAGCGACACCGAGGACAGGTGTGCGGTCAGCCGAGCTAGCCCAGACAAGCCCCCCCTCCCAGCAGCAGCCCCGACAGGGACAGCTGCAAGCACACCGCAGGCCCGCCCTCCTCCTCAGCGAGCACGGCTCTGCCTGCACTCCACACGTGGGCGGAAGGCACACCCAAGCCATCTCATCTCCACCAGATGCCTCTACCTGTTCCCAAAACCACCAAAGGGCTAGGGCCGGTCTGCAACACGACAAAGAACCTGGACCCCTTCCAGGTTAGGGAACAAGAGAGTTTCTTCAACATACACATGCCCACCCCCCCCAGACCCTCCTAAGGTCTCCACAGCGGGGAGGGGGGGCCTGAGGAAACTTCCCGTCTCTGTACAGGGAGAGGCGGAGAACGGTCTGGACACTGCACGGAGCTTCGGTGCTGCCGTCTGCAGGACACCCTCACCGTTCCTCACGGCAGAGCTACACTCGGCAAATTCGGCTTTCAGACCAGGCCCCAGTCCTGATTCTAAAATTCCCTGGTGGTAAATACACTTAAGAGCTTCCCAGGAGAGCAGAACCTCCAGGCCCCCAGCCAGCCTCCCCCAGCGGGCCCCGCCAGCAGCCAGCAGGCCAAGAAGAGGCAGGACCAGCACCCACTCATCAGGATCAGCGCCACCTTCTTCAGGAAGAAGAAAGGCTACTTGTCCGGCTGCACTTCAGCTACAAGTAGTTCAGTGAAGCAAGGCCCTGAGAGGAATAAAACGAACCCTTAAGGACTGACCGGACAGAAAGGTGTGAACAGGGGTGCTGGGGGCGGGGGGCGTCCTGCCGAGGGAGACCAGACAGGCTCCACAAACAAGTCGAGCCCCTTCCACTGCCGGTCTGGCCAGGGCTCCGCGAGGGGGTTTTCTTTACCAATTCCGCCAACATCTACTCTGTACCCCTAAAGCAAGACACAGCAGGAGCTCCAACAAACACCCAACCCGCCCTCATACTCACAAGCACAGACGTGGCATTCACCGTGCCCCAGATGGAAGCGGCAGGGACAGGGCTGCACAAGGGGTCGCCAGCACACACGGGGCGCACATCAGGCACGACCCGGGCCCAGCACGCACCAGCCGAGTGCCACGGCCGTGGTCCTGAGCCTCTCTAGCTCCAGCTCTCAGCTCACCGGAGTCGTTACGTGTAAACAACACACATGACGCCACTGGCGCAACACCTGGCACAACACACACCACTCCGTTCAGACGAGCCAATCAGCAACTGCTACTCAGGACATCGCAAGTGGTTCGACATACCTGGGAGAGAAAGTCCAAGGGCAGGGAGAGACAGGAGAAGCGGACAGCCTCAAGTCATGAGAAGTCCCACCCACCACGTAAAGCTCCTGGACACAAGCCTCCGAGTAACGGGGACCTGCTCAGGGGTGTTTTTCAGCAGGGCAGTGGCATGAACAGTCGTAAGGACAGGCTGGCTGGACACTGGGCTGGAGGCCACCTGGGCCATCCCATAGATGGCAGCACAATGTGAGAATGAGGAATCAAGAGCAAACTGAAGGCTGTGCACATGTCTTACTTGAGTAAAAGTAGCCAAATGCAACCTGACAACATGCCCCTGGCTGCCTCCAAGCTCATGCCCCTAGAGGAGAGAAGGCATTTCTGCCCACTTGCCCACCCCGGGACCACAACCCAGGATCACAGCACACCTGGCCAACTTGCCCACCCCGGGACCACAACCCAGGATCACAGCACACCTGGTTGGGTCATTCTGAGAAGGACCGACCTGAGGTGCTGTTCACTGCATGCCGTGGGTTCACCTGACTGGATGATGAGCCAACCATACATAACGCAGCTACACCGGCTCGGTCAGAAAATGGGGGACATCATTGGGAGTGCTCAGGACTAAGCCCCCACTCTCCTGCCATGCCAAACTCTTCTTTCTGTCTCGGAGGCACAACCAACTCCCTGCCGTCTCTACCCATCCTCACGGCCCCCCCGAGCCAGTGCCGTCCCTGTCATGCTCACGTCAGCACTAAGACACCCCCAGAATTGTGAAAGGACACCAGTTATCTCAGGCACCCTGCTTCAATTAATCCCTTAGCGCAGCTGGGGGAGGCTACTAGTCGATTCTCCCCACTTTGTTTCACGAGGCTTGGTTAAAGGTGGAGAGGAGCCTAGGGCCACCAATCTATCTGTGCAGAGCGAGGACTACACCCTGGTCACCAGATACTGCAGCTCAGTACCACCCAAGGCAGAATTCCAACAGGTCCTCCAAATCCACCCCAAAGCCCAGGACATCACCTGGGAGTGCTGTCATAGGCCACAGCAAATGGCATTCTGCAGATGTGCCTCAGGATGCTAATCCGCTGACCCTGAGTGAACTCAAAGGGAGGCAGGCTAGGTGGGTCCCCGCTAATTATGAGCCCCTTCCAGACAGCCTCCTGCCGCTTGGAGCAGAGAGAAAAGTCAGAGGTGTGCGGCAGGACTGGACACAGGTGCATCGCTGCTGGTAGGAAGATGAAGGGCCTGTGACTAGGACCAGAGCGGCCCCCAGGAGCGAAGAGGGACGCCCAGCCAATAGCACCAGGAAACAGGTTCCTGAGTCCTAAGCACTAAGGAGTGAACTCTGCCAACCACCTCAGGAGCGCCCAGCCAGCCACTACCCTGTCTGTCCGCGGGACCCCGAGCACAGATGCCGACCACCTCGGGAGCGCCCCGCCAGCCACTACCCTGTCCGCGAGACCCCGAGCACAGAGCCCAGCCAAGCCCCCCAGACCCCAGGCCTCGCTGCGGCGCTACCAAGCTTTTACATCTGTGCTGATCTGTTAGGCTACAAGACAAAGCCACTACACTACACTGGCTACCTTACAGGGAAAATGCAAGGATGGAGATCAATTCTACCAAACAGCTATATACTCGCTGAAACCAAAAATTCTCTAAGAGATCTATACACCCAAGTTATTTCTCCCTTTGGCAGAAACAGGAATTTCTCACTTCAGTGGATAGATCTGGTGTAACACAGGAGACTATAACGAACAGAAATTAAGTTTTATTGATCTTGAAAACATATAACTTGTTCTTAAAAAGCTTATATAAGCAGCTTTTGCTGTTCTGGAAAAAGTACTTCTAAAATCAATTCTCCCCACTGAGCTTAGGAAGGTCAGCAGTGGGCTCTTACACTCTAGGCCGGGGCTGGCCACAGCAGTGCCCCCGGGGGTATACAATACAGTATGGGAGATGCATTTCCAGATGATGCAGGGTAACAAACATTATGGATCAGAACCCATCTTCAGACTCAACTGAAGTCACCAAATGAAAGGTAACAGGACCTACTGCTACGCCATTATCCTGCAGCTCCTACTCAACGAAGCAAGTCCTCACTTTAAAAGCCCCATGTCTGAACTGACCTGGCCGCATCCCTGGAAAATCTCTAGCCTCCCCTTCTTACATAAGCACCTTTCATGAGGAAGCTCCAAGAGGGAGCTCTGACAAAACCCAACAGCTATGAACAGATCAAACAACTAGAATTTCAAAAATAAGTGCCTTTTGAGAGCAAGCAGCTAAGATTATCAACACAGTCAAATGTAAAAATACTGCAGTATCCCACCTTCTACCTCTGTGACCACACAGATTCCAAGACCTAGGGGGTCACCGTTTCCAAACCCTGTATTTTGCCAAAGAAAACAAGTCCCAAAGGGCCTGAGTGTCTTTCATCACTGCTGACCCTTCGCACACACTTTCTGGTGTGTCATATACACCCAATTCCCTGGCACCCATATTGAGGTCTGGCCCAAGGGGAGAGGAAGTCCACCCTCAAAGCACAACTGAGCTGTCCTAAAGTCATTGGTCCTGCACACGGTCACGGTCCTGCACATGGACCCCCTCCAGCAGCACACTGTCCTAAAGTCATCGGTCCTGCACACGGTCACGGTCCTGCACACAGACCCCCTCCAGCAGCACACTGTCCTAAAGTCATCAGTCCTGCACACGGTCACGGTCCTGCACATGGACCCCTCCAGCAGCACACTGTCCTAAAGTCATCGGTCCTGCACACGGTCACGGTCCTGCACACGGACCCCCTCCAGCAGCACACTGTCCTAAAGTCATCAGTCCTGCACACGGACCCCCTCCAGCAGCACACTGTCCTAAAGTCATCGGTCCTGCACACGGTCACGGTCCTGCACATGGACCCCTCCAGCAGCACACTGTCCTAAAGTCATCGGTCCTGCACACGGACCCCCTCCAGCAGCACACTGTCCTAAAGTCATCGGTCCTGCACACGGTCACGGTCCTGCACACAGACCCCCTCCAGCAGCACACTGTCCTAAAGTCATCAGTCCTGCACACGGACCCCCTCCAGCAGCACACTGTCCTAAAGTCATCGGTCCTGCACACGGTCACGGTCCTGCACATGGACCCCTCCAGCAGCACACTGTCCTAAAGTCATCAGTCCTGCACACGGACCCCCTCCAGCAGCACACTGTCCTAAAGTCATCGGTCCTGCACACAGTCACGGTCCTGCACACGGACCCCTCCAGCAGCACACTGTCCTAAAGTCATCGATCCTGCACACGGACCCCCTCCAGCAGCACACTGTGCTTAAGTCATTGGTCCTGCACACGGACCCCCTCCAGCAACACACTGTCCTAAAGTCATCGGTCCTGCACACGGTCACGGTCCTGCACACAGACCCCCTCCAGCAGCACACTGTCCTAAAGTCATCGGTCCTGCACACGGACCCCCTCCAGCAGCACACTGTGCTTAAGTCATTGGTCCTGCACACGGTCACGGTCCTGCACACGGACCCCCTCCAGCAGCACACTGTCCTAAAGTCATCGGTCCTGCACACGGACCCCCTCCAGCAGCACACTGTGCTTAAGTCATTGGTCCTGCACACGGTCACGGTCCTGCACACGGACCCCCTCCAGCAGCACACTGTCCTAAAGTCATCGGTCCTGCACACGGACCCCCTCCAGCAGCACACTGTGCTTAAGTCATTGGTCCTGCACACGGTCACGGTCCTGCACACGGACCCCCTCCAGCAGCACACTGTCCTAAAGTCATCGGTCCTGCACATGGTCACGGTCCTGCACACGGACCCCCTCCAGCAGCACACTGTAGCTGAGAGCACGCCTCCTACAGAAGCACAGCCACCCCAAGCGCGTCCGAACAGCCCAGCAGCCACTGCGACAGGAGCTACAGAAGATGGAACCAGCAATCGTTTAGGTGCATAAAGCTCAACATTAGTGAATTAAACTTTATCACCACCCGCCATTCTTCCTTGGTCTCACACATTCAGCAGCTGAAACGAGAGCCTTCTATTTGCCAGCCCTGGGGATGTAAGTACAGACGACCCCGTGCACAGGGACTGCCCTCCACGCTCACTGGTCACACACACCAGCACATGCCGACCTCAGCACTGCCCACCGCCACAGAGGAGACCCCCCTAACCCGGCCTCATCAGAAGGCCTCCCAAAATCGGTCTGAGAAAGGAGGTGCTTCCCTCAGTGAAAGCAGTTTGTACATGCACACGCAAAAAGTGGAAATCCCGGCCCAGGCTGTGTTGGGAGTCAGACCTCACTGATCTCCACCGACAAATCACTGACATCTCTACTGCAATAGGTCTGAGGCTAAGCACCACAGAGGACTCCAGCAGAATCCCGGTCTCAAAGGCAATGGTTTCTCCTGCTCAGGCCAGAGCCTGGTCCTCTCAGACTCTGCTTCCACACCCCATGTAGTCCATGTGGAAGTCATCCCTACCTTCTGCATGAAACGAGAATACACACTTCCAGCCACGGATGCTGCCCTCGCTGTGGGTCAAGGGCCATCAACTCTTACCTGGACTTCTGCCATCACCTCTTCTGGTCTTCTTGCTTTTGCCCTTGACTCCCTGTAGTCTACACCCCACACAGCAGCCAAGATGATCCTGGTCAGATCACCCAGCGGGTCTGCTCCAGCAGCCCCACATCACTGAAGACAGGCCAGCATCCTCGGGTGACTGCAAGGACCTCCACATCCTCTGGCCCAGCACTGCCCTGGTCCCCTGTACTGCTCCCACTCACTTCCAGAGAGTCTGGGTTTCAGCCTAAGACCCAGAGCAGAATCGGAGTCAAGGGGAAAACGACAAAAGTCAGATTTGCATTTGAGAGAAACCAGCCTGGGGAAGAACGAGAGGGGCTCGATCGCCGCGGGGCCGCTGTGGGTGCCGGCGGCCAGAGCAGGCGGCAGGCGTGGAGAGGACCTGTTCCAAGAGGAACGGTGTGGCACTCGGGCAGAGAGGAGTGAGGAGGGGAGGCAGGAGCAGCTCACCTGCTAAGGCTCTCGGGCCAGTCCACCGCTCCCTCCTCAGTCCTGGGCCCTCCCTCCACCCACCAGCCAGCCAGGCAAACCTGAGGGATGCACAGCCAACTCCCTTCTGTCAGAGTCTCTCCTGGGAACATATGCATTGTCCCACAAGCATCTCTGGGTCTCTGGCTGCTCTAAAACGGGAGACTAGACCACAGTGACCTCCGCATGTCCCCTCCTGCTCCAACACCTCACAAGTGCAACCTCACAGCAGCCCACCCCACCCCGCTTTCTGCCTCCACCCGGGCTATAGTGAGTTGGCTCAAAAGACTACGGCCAATGAAGGCCAAATCCCATCACCCCGCCAAGGGGTAGCAGATGGGTGCGTGCACCCGCAGCTGGGGGCGGCAGAACGTGAGTGGCGCGCTCACGTGAAGTCAGGCAGAACTGCCTTCTCGTGGGATCACGTGTTAAGTAACGCCAGTCCTTGCTAACTGACTAGTTAAGAGGCAGTTCTACAACTCAGGTGAGCCTAGCTGACCAGCCACACCATAATGACGTTCACTAGGTGTCCCAGGAGGTGCAGCAGACCTGAGGGACCTCCCCACCCCCCACTCCCCCGGTCAAGGGCCCAAAAAAGGGAGAGGAGCATCTTGGGCTAAGTCCTAGCACTGAACTGGTGGCTAGTTGAGGCAGAATACTACACTGAAAACGTCCATCCCGACTTGGCAGGAACCTCATGAGTATCTGGCCCAATGCCCTACATCTAGCAAAATCCCCTTTGTGGAGGCACTGAAAATTTACATACAAATCTGAGACTCTTCCTCCCTCGTCACCCGCCAGCTCCCACACCCTCGTCCACCCAAACACTGGAGGACTGCCTTCTCCACAGGATCCTTCAGGAAAACGAAACCCTGGGTCTATACTGGGTCCTGCTACGCCCACGGACAGGGATGGTGGCACCGTGGACCCCGGGACAGTTAGTGCACCAGAGAGGACGCGATCCTGACTTTGCAGCTGAAGCAGCACCTCGCGGCACTTGCCCACAGTGCAGCAGACACGGGCCAAGGTCCAGGATTGGGCCTCTTCTCACCAGGGTCAGGGGTGCAGCACTCTGGGCTCACCCAACCGGCCAGGCCCATGCACGAGACTTTAGCTGGCCTAAGGCCAACAGGACACAGGACAGGAATTCACAGCCTGGGAGCCCCCGTCACCTCTCCCTTGGCTCCAGGTCACTGCCCCCACAGGGGCACAAGGATTGTCACTGTTCAGGAGGCCTCTGGAGAGCGAGGACAGTGGGAGGTTCCACCATCACCAGCACTGGACCTTGGGCAGGTGCCTATCTCCCAGCGCCTTGGGTTTCTAACCACAGTGTGGAAACACTAGAGATACAACCCAGCAGAGTTGCCTAAAGATCAAATGGGTCAATACACACTTTACAACAGGGTCCAGAACATAATCGGCACTCAGCAAATACAGCTTATTCCTGTTACCTATTGTATACCTCTAAGAACCATACCACCAGGGTAGACCATCCAATAGGTATGGTCCAGCACAAACAAAATGCAGACCTACTGATTCAAAATTCTTTAGAATTTCCGATGGTACGAGCACAACATTAAGACAAGTACAGAGCCCTACGTGACTACGGGGGCGGGGGCCATACCCACAAGGCTTGCCCTGCCACCAGCTAAACTCAGAACGTACCTATGGCCCTTGCCAGGAAGCAGTCCAACAGTACGGCTTTGCCATCATGACACGGCTCAGCTTCTTGCACTCCAGGCAGCCGCACACATGCAAGAGCCTGCTCAGTGGAACCACCAGACCAGAGTACAAATCCTGTTGGGCCCCGAGACCCGCCAGCCACCCGGTGACTAACTCCTCCAATCCTGTGCACACTCGCCTGCTGGGCTGGGCCCGGAGACCCGCCAGCCACCCTGGATCTAGCTCTTCATCTGCAGGATATTTGTGAGTAAACAAAACAGTACATATGAAATGCATGGGCACGTGGCTTATATTCAACAAACGTCAGTCCACTGAATTTCAAAGACTGCAGCCTCTTAACCGATCTTTAGACTTAGGCCACCCAACACAGAGACTGCCCCCCCACACACACACACAGGCTGTAGAGCATGTGAAACGTGGCTGAACTGGAATGAGAAGAGCTGTGAGTGTGACAAATACAAACCAAATTTCAAAGACTTAACAGGAAAAGAAGATCTCAATGCTTTTATGTTAACTGTATGTTGAAACATTTCGGATAACCTAGATTAAAGAGATTATTGAAATGAGCTTCATGTTTTTTACTTTATGTAGTTACCCCAAGTGTCATAACTATGAATGTGGTTCGCATTATATTTGTTGGACAGCACTATCGAGACAATGAGCTATCCTGCAGAGCCGAAGTGGAGGGGAAAGCCTAGTTGTTTACTCTGGAAAATCAGCCTGGATACATAGGTGACTAATCGCTCACCCCACAAAATAATTTGGCAAGACACAAAGACTTAAGACACAGGGTCAACTTGGACACTTTCTGCCCGGAAAAGTTAAATACAACTATAATATTTGAGTAGAATCTGACTTTGCTTTTAAGTACCTACAAGATGTTCAGAGAATACTCACCTCCCAAATTTAACTCAACTTCCTTAAATAAAAGGCAAGACCTGACAAAGGTGTAGTGCAGAAGCCTCCAGAGTTTCATCAATACAAGCCAGAGCTATGAGGTGACCAAGCACTTCCGGCTCAGCACTGGGTCAACACGAAGGGACTAGTCAAGGAGATACTGCCGCGTGGCCTTGAGTATACCTTCGCACAAAGTTGCAGTAAGCAGCTGAACTATCTGTCTGTCTCCATCCAGGGCAAGAGCAACACCTGCCGGGGGCACCCCCTCCCTAGGAAGAGGCCTGCACGCGCACTTGGTCTCAATCGATTCTTGGACCTTTGTCAACAAGTTTTCTACGTAATTTGGTCCTATTATTAAATATTCTTTTAGACAAAGTTTCAACCCCACCCCGTGGCTAAAAATCTCGAAGAGCGTCAAGCACCATACGTACTACTGTAATAGAAGAATCTGTCCCTCACTGTATTTTTGAAGAGTGTTTTTGGAGACACGTAAGACGATGTCTTCCAAAACCCCCCGCTGCCTCCAGTGCCGGGGCGCCCGCCTGACCCCCTTCTGTTCCCTGGACATCAGGGAAAGTGCCTTCCTCGCAGGGGGAGACGCTCCTGCAGCCGGAGCGCAGTCCTGCAGAGAGCCGCCCCTCCGGCCCGGACACCGCCGAGCGGGGGAGCGCGAAGAGGCCAGGAGGAAACACGGGCCCCATGTGAGGTCTGGCACCTTTGTCCTCCCGGGCCAGCGCACGATGCAGGACATCTGCAGTGTCCCCCATCTGCTTTACCACCTACCCAGAAATGGGGGCATCACGGAGGATATAGGAGAAAAAAAGCCCAAACATTTATCCCAAGAAGCTTCTTTATCCTCCAGAGGTAAAGAAAACACACGACAGGTACAAGGAATGTCTGCCCACGACTGCTGGCAAGCGGAAGGGAGAAGGACCCTGGACACAGTGTGGCAAGTGTTCAAAGCATGTAAAAGCCCCTACACCTTTAACCTAGCAGTGCCCTACCCGAAGATTAATGCTGATGCCCCAACAGTGTTTCACGGGGTAAGTGTTGAGAACAGACGCACCGGGCTAGGCTTCCTCACTGCCAGACCACAGCTGTGCTAAGTCAAGACAGAGTAGAACATGCAACATGTGCAGTCCTTTAGAAAAGGTTACAAATAAAGACACAACTGAGAACTGAAACCAGAGACCAAATGGAGACTCCGGAAAACTATACAATAGAGCACTTAGTCCCCATGAACAAGATTCGCTTTCACCATGTTGCACGTAGGTCTAGGACAACTCTGTCCTTGCTACATATACTGGGCAAACCAGGGGCTCTCAAAACAACGTTCTCAAAAGTAACTGGAGAACCACAGGGCCGGCCCCTTCTGTCAGTAAGTTTAAGTATCAGCCTTAATTACCCAAACAGTTCTAAACAGGAGCATCTCTCAGTAAATCTTACCTCACCACACCAGGAGGAACATGGGGGAAAACCTGAATTCTTAACAAATTCCATACTATTTCAAGGAAATGAGAGATTCAAATAAGGTGCAAGATGCGTAGCGAAGAGAAAAACAAAAAGGTCACCCAAGCCACATGTGTGGTTTTCCTACAGCTGTTTTTTTCCCCAAGTTTAAAAATGTTTTCCAACTTAAAACCTAAACTGCTTCTCAAGGTTTAATAAACGCAAACCATACAACGTTCCTTTAAAATTAAAACTCTCTTCATAACCAGAACCACCTATTAGGGGAAATACCTAGTTTTCTACAGCTAATTAAGATAACTGATATAGTAATCCTGATACTCAATTCCCCCTTTTCTTCAAGAAATCTTAGCATAATTTAAAATGGTGATAAAATACATATACCAAAAATAGTCCATTATAAACACATTTCACTCTGAACTCTCGGGAAAAAGCACCTTGACACGTACTAGAACAAAAGCTAATCTGGAATTCAAGCTCAGTTTTAAGAATTGGGGTTGTCCTTTCAGACAGTTTCTCTCATCTTTCAGAATGTCATAAAAATGAAACCTGTAAAGCCCAGAACACACCTCAAAAGTGCAAGGTCCTCCTCTGCCTGTTCCCTTTCTACATGATTTTCTTTAAAGCCCCTGGGGAAACGCTGCACAGGGTCCGTGTGCGAGGCCAGGTTTCCGGGAACAGGCCAGCCCCTTCACACCACTGATGAACTGCTGAGAACAAGTCTGGAAGCCCAAGCTGGGTTCACACCACACCAAAACTTTCTCAGAGTGACTTCGGGCGCAGGGCGGGGGGGGGGACGACAATTTGAGAGTTTTGATGTGCTGTTTTCTCAATTATCTCAGGTAATTATGAGTTTTAAGTGTGACTTTCAACTGAGCTTGGAAGAATACTAACAATGTGCCTGTTTATTAGAATAATTTACTCTTTAAAAATAAGTCACCCAAGTTTCCTTGTAAATAAAAATTACTATCAACTACAAAGTTATTGAAGGCCTACTGTATGCCAAGAACCGTTCTAGGTGCTTAGGATAGGTTAGTGACCTCTCCTAGCACATCTTTTAAACTATTCTAAAGAATAGTCGGAAGATGAAATTTCAACAGCAACCTCTGGAAAACAAAGGATGAGGGATTTTTAAGACTCAGCTTTAATACCTTCTTGAAGAGTCCCACACTGAAGGTGTGAGATTATAATCTAATGTGCAAACTGAATTTCAAATTTACGATAACAATAAACAAAACTTGCTTTCAAGAAAATAGTCTCACAACAAGTCAGGGAAAAGCAAACATCGCGACCAGCAAAGCATATTCTCGCAGCCTGATAAGGCAGGCAAGGGTAAAATGACAACGGCTTTCTGAAGCAATGTCGCCCCCTCCCCAACAGCCCTCTGGTCTCTGCAATCTCTAGAAAGCATTGAACTTATCTGTAAGTGACTTCATCACAGACATCAATTACTACTACTATGATATCTTAACGCTCACAATCATGCCTAAGAACGGTATTTTGATCTCTTAATTCCTGTCTAATTAGCAGATAAGTTGTCTGTGTAACATTTCCTCATAGATCTGAAGGTTTCTCCGTTTTTTCCTCCAAGAAACTTACACTAAGCCTGTCCTTTTAGGAGGGGAAACCTTTACAGAATCATCCTACATAACAGGTTGGTGGAGATGCATTCATTCGCTCTTCTCTACAAGCCTGACAGAACGCACCTCAATTCGGATAAGGAAACAAAGGTTAAGGGTGGTAAACCGCAGGCAGAGAAAGACTTAGGCACAGAACTGACCACAACCACGCTGACTTGTAATTCCCAAATAAAAGAACAGCATAGATTTCTGGATCTAAAGCACTACCCCAAGATCAAGAAAAATCATATAATAAACTAAGTTGAAAAAGGTTTCCAGAGAGCTGCCACCAAAAAATTGTGTTTAGCACAGTGACAAAACCTTACCCAGCATAGAAAAGACACACCGCCCAATACGCTCCCCAAGACAGAGCGTAGCTTGTCTCTACCCTAAACACCAAATGTTTAAATTTAAAAAATTAAAAATTTTAAATTTAAAAATTAAAGCAAAAACGCCACCTAATTTCTGGCTGAAGAAAGGAGTGAGGCTGGGAGGCCTTCGGGCCCTTTTCATTACTGCCCGGCCTGGCCTGATTGCCCGCTGAGAACTCCGAGGGGCTGACCCAGGCCTGAACACCGGTCCCCAGGGAACCCCTAAACGCGGCGCTCAAGCGAAGGCGGGGACCAAGGAATCAGGCTGCGACCCGGTTGTCGCCAATGCGGGACACCTGCCCACGAGCCACTGGGGCTTCTCCTTACAGCAGCGAGGCCGGGCGGGGGGCTGCACACGGCGGCTCCTCCCCGCCCCGGGAGCGCGTTCACACCCCGCGGCGGCCCGCGGGCCAGGCCTCCGAGCGCCACCGCTGCGGGCCCTTCCCCCAGCCCGCCCGCCCCCTCCCGGGCCGCGCCCCGCGCCCGCTGCCCACTCACCTCCAGGCGCAGGGAGGCCCCGCAGCCTCGCAGGAACTCGCGGATGTTGCTCAGGCACTCGCTCTCGCTCCGGGGCTCCGGGTAAACCTGCAACACAGAACACAGGCGCTGAGCGGCGGCGCGCAGGCCGCGGACGCGACCCACGGCGGCCTCGGCAGTTGGCCCCGGGCGAGAGGACGCGCACGGGCGGCCCCGGCGGCCCGGAGCGACCCCGGCCGCCGCAGACGTCCGCCCGCTCGACCGCCGCCTCTCCTCACCCTCTTTCCTTCCCCTGGGCTGCACCAATCTCCGGCCCCTACCCTCTCCCGGAAGTGGGCCGCCGCCGGAAGTGACGTCTTCAGACCGCGCCCCAGCCGCCCGGCGCGCGGCCCTTTCCGGCCTCGCCCTCCCCACGCGGACCTGGCCCCGCGCGTGGCCGCGGCCGCCGCCGCCTCCTCTCCCCACCCGGCACCTGGTTCTCGCCCGCGGACGCGGCCCACCGGGCCCCAGGCGCAGACTCGTAGTCCTGACACCTGATCCTCGGCCTGGGACACGGCGCCCCCGGCCCCACGCGCAGACTCCTCTTCCCGGCACCTGATCCTCGGCCTCGTCCCGTGGACACCGCCCTCCCAGCGGGTCCCGGGAGAGCTCAGCCTCCGCGGTGAGCAAACCCCGAAGGGGCTGGAGGGAGCCCAGTGTTTCTTCAGTTCGTCCCTGCCACCGGCTGGGGCGAGTGGAACTAGTATTGTATCACGATGACTTAAAATAATTGGCGCACACGAATTATGCGTGTTGGGGTTGAAGTGCGGTGTGTTCTCCCCCGCCCATACCCGCCGTGTGCCTCACTAATGATTAACCAAAACAGCCACTTACACGTCAGGAGCAGATCAGCTGGGGAGAAACCGTATGCGGCCTCCACCGCAGGCGGAGAGATGCGAGGAGGGCTTGGGCGGGCTGCCTGGTGCTTCGGTCCAAGACAGAACTGTGAGGGCCACCTGCCACGCGTGTGAGGTGTTGTCGACAGCCTCCCCAGGCAAGAAAGGCCAAGAAAACGGAGCGCGATACCCATAGTACAGAGCAGTCAAGGGAGAAAGAAGCCGGACATCACAAGGACCCTTCGTCGTTCTAATGCGTATGTAGACGTCTCAGTTTGGGGAGTTAACTCTAAAGCACCATCCAGAACTCTCGCATTTGAGGACATTCAAGGCACTTGTGTCCTCCTTGGGGGAAATCGCAACATTCCATCAGGCCTCACAGGAATACTTTGGTTTCATTTCAAGGAGCTAAGGTCTTTTTAAAGTTTGAAAGAACCAGCGAATTGAGAGGTGCAGAGAGGACAAAAATCAGACTTTTCTGATTTTAAAATTCTACAATTTAAAAATTCTTAGAAGAAATTGCCAACATATTTCCTCCCAATTGAACAGATTTTTTTTCCAGTGAACAAGCTAAACCAGAGCTGCTTCCTAGTCCATCTGCTTTCTCTGTAAAGAATTTTGAAAACGTACCAAATATGTAGTTAAAATCCTTAATTTCTGATGTCCTGATGACATTCTGAAACTGCTAAATATCCTTTAAAAAATGTCCAGTAGACTTCAAATACAAGAGAAATACAATACCCATTCTCAGTCTTAAAGAATTATCAACAAGCTCTTATTTAAAAGTCAGAAATTTTACATCCTTTTCTCCAACTCATTTCTATTCCACTTCCCCCAACAAAACTGTGTCCTAAAGTAAAACATTCTTATACTAAAAAATTTTACTGATCACACTTTTGCAAGAGACCCATACAAATAGTCCATCGTCATTTGTGGATTCTGTGCAAATTCACCTACTTGATAAGGTTTGTTTGTAACCCCAAATCAGTACTTGTGGCCCTTTCTCGTTTATAGACATGTGCAGAGCAGTGAGAAATTTGAACAGCCTTTACGCACACATTCCTAGCTGAACTTGCACAAGGCCATGCTCTGCCGTCTTATTTCAGCTGCTAACATAAGCAGATGGCCTTTTCACAGTCTACTGGCACCACATTTTTCACATTGTGCTTTTGTTGATTTTGCTGTTTTAAATGGCCCCCAAGCGTAGTGCTAAGGTACTATCTAATGCTCCGAAGCGCAAGAGGGCTGTAATGTGCCTTACAGAGAAAATACGTGTGTTAGATAAGCTTCGTTCAGGCCTAAGTTATAGCGCTGTTGGCCGTGAATTCAATGTCAACGAATCAACGATACAGTACATCCAGAAAAAGAGGACATTCGCCGACCTGTACGTGAGGCCGCTCCAGAAAGGGCTAAAGTCACATCGATTGTGCGTGATGCAGCTATGGAAAAGATGGAAAAGCGGCTAAATTTGTGGATTCGGGAGATGACAACCAATAAAAAGAACACAGTGGACAGTGTTGTTGGGAGGCTGAAAGCCAAGGAAATTTACAGTCATGTTACCCAGGGTCAGGAAAAGGTTAAACCCTTCTCAGCTAGTGCAGGCTGGCTTGCACGGTTCAAAAGGCGATACCACATGAAAAATGTTAAAGTTGCAGGCAAGGCAGGTCCTGCAGATCAGGAAGCTGCAGAAGAATTTAAAAAGTATCTGCTAAGCATTATACATGAAAAGGGTTATATGGAAGAGCAGGTTTTCAATGCTTTCATTTCCAATGAGGAAACCACCATGATGGACTACTGGAAGTCCGTTGGTATACGCAACATTATAGATTATAGCAGCACAGCCTGGGACAGCATCAAGCAGGCTACTATTAATAACTGTTGGGGAAATGTTTGGCCAGACTGCGTGAAACATTTTGAAGGCTTGGAAGGTGTTACAGAAAATATAAAGAACAGTGTCGAAAACATAATGCATATTGCACAGCAAATAAGTGGAGAAGGCTTCAGAGACATGAGGGAGGGAGATGTGGAGGAAATTTTGGAAGAAATGGCAGTAGAACCCACCAAGAAAGACCTGGATGAGATGGCAAAGCGTGGCACTGGAGTCAGTGATGATGATGGTGACGAAAGTCAGCCTAAGACTCCAAGAATTGTCCCTCTCACAGCAGCCAAAATATCGGAATGGAATTCTGCCCTGGAAAAAATTTTCCATGACATGGAAGAATGTGACCCTGTGCTGGAACACAGCCTCACGCTTAGGCGCCTGACCTCCACTGCATCCGTCCCTTACGCTGAAACACTTAAAGATTTGAGGCGAAAAGCCAAGCAGACAAGGCTGAAGGAATTTTTCAAGCCAGTTCGGGAGGGAACGTTGCTGACACCATCACCAAGTTGTGAAAGCCAGACTCCTGGGGTAGAACCACGAGGTCTCACATGCCAGCCTCACTGACGCCTTCCTCTTTGGCCAAGTCAGTCACACACTCTCCTTTGGTTTTCCGGGGGTGCAAGTCAAGGTCACGAGGTTTAACCACTCTGCCCTCTGCCCCATCACAGTGTAAACACCACAAGTAAGGTTTTCCTTAATGTTTTCACAGGATCCCAAGTGTTTCATCTTTGTGTAACGCTCTCGCGTGTGACGGTCCTGTGCAGCATAGTGTGTGTGCCGCCTGCACACCATGTGTGCGACTAAGCCGGGGAGGCAGGCACTGCATGGTGCTGTCCCCGAGACAGTGTTTCCCTATGAAGGAACACCGCACACAGCTAGTTGTTTGTAAGGAGCACATATGAAACGAGCTATCTTCACACAGAAATACATCGAAAACCAAGATCATGTGTCCACTGGTGGACAAAATATTGCGATCTGAGCTCCAAGGAAACCAACCCTGCACTTCCCCCAGGAACAGTGGCTCAGGAGTTGCTAGCTCAGTGTTCACCGTGACTGTAGCACAAACTACCACAAATCACAAAAGTCAGCTCTACCTTTAAGATTATTAAGCCATAAAGATCTAATCATTACAATTTTTCTTCTAAAGTAGCACAACTATTATGAGTACAATGGGAACAATACACTACAGTTTTTGAAGAAAATTATCAAATGTAAAATGTAAAACTTTACCTGGAAATGTGTATCTTAATGAGATGTAGAGGGTTTTTTTTTTTTAATTAGCTCATTTACTCATGGACAACTATCACTTACTCCTAGAAATAAATACAGTCCAGCATTAATTGTATTCCTGTCTTGGGGGGTTTTATGCAAACACTGAGAAGCCTCATTCCTAAAAATAAGTAAATAAAAAATGGAAGTTTTGTTATTTTGTAGCTTGATTCTTTGATGCCTTCTGAATTACATAGCCCAAGTCCAGATATAATCAATCTAATCAATCATAAGTAAAATTTTGAAAGCATCAGTTAACAGCATGATTAGGGTCTCCTGCAGTCTCTCTGAAAGCGAGCAAGTAGAAACCCCTGAGCTGCAAAATTCCAGACATTAAAGCCCTTTGCTTCTCAACACCATGGGTATCTGTCTGTCGGTTACATGGCTGGGAGGTTTTCCATCTTGCAGCAGTATGCCTCAGGGAGACAACAAGTGAGTGAAGGGTCTGCCTTTTTACGTGAAGTGGGAGAAGGGGGTGTTGGGATAGCTCAGTGAGCTTGTCGCCATCCCTGATCTCAGGCACCTTCTCAGACAGGTGAGTGCATGTGCACGCTGAGCAACTGGACAAGAACTCCTTTAAAAGTCTCCACCTTTGTGCACAAGGGTGCCTGGAGCTAGCTTGTTCCATGAATACTGTACCTCAAACAACACACCTGTTTGGAAAACAGTAATGTAAAAGAGTCAAAACTCTATAGTAAGTACTGCCTGACCCTGTAACATACATGCTGACCTTCAACAAGTCACTTGACCCTCTGGGTTTACACCATTATCCCCAATTTAAGGCTCAGCCTTTCTCACAGAGCTGTTGGGAGGATAATAAACTAATTCAACAATACTGGACCTTGTCTCTATGCCAGACCATGTGATAAGCACTATGACTGCAAAGAAGACAGACAAGGGCCTTGCCCTCCATGAGGCAGGGAAGAATCACACACAGCATGGCAAGTGGACCATGGAAGCACAGAGAAAAGCAGCATAAATACTGTGGACATAAGGGAGGGCCGGAGGCCTAACCAACAAAAAGGACATCGGAGTTGAAGCTGAAAAGGTGGAGGCAGATGGAACCGCATTTCAAAGGTGTGACATTTGAGAAGCCAGTGGTGTTTTTTGAGGATGGTGAGTAATCAAGGGCCACTGAGGTCATGGGTGAGACTGCAGGGGGAGAACTAAATCAGAGATGAGGCAACAGAAGACATTCCCCAGTCCCCCTGCATACCTCAACGAAGAAGCTATATGAGCAATAGTGAGCACATGAACAAGTCATCAGATAAATGCAAATCAAAACCGCAGGTAACGCTACGCACCCACCAGAATGGATAATATGGGAAAGGCGGACACTGTCAAGTGTCAAGGATGGAAAGCCGTTGGCGCCCAATACCTGACTGGTGGGAGTGTGAAAGCAAACACGTGGAAAACTGGCAATCTCTTGAGAAGTGAAACTTACCTAAGTCCCAGCAATTCCTCCCCTAGGCATTTACCGGAGAAAGATGAAAACACGTCCACAGAAAGCTGTGTATAAGAATGTGCACAGGGGCACCCAGGTGGCTCAGTCGGTTAGGCGTCCAACTCTTGTTTTTGGCTCAAAGCATGATCTCAGGGTTCTGAGATTGAGCCCCATGTCGGGCTCTGCCCTGGGCGTGGAGCCTGCTTAAAATTCTCTCTCTCCCTCTGCCTCCCCCCCAAAAAAGAACGTGCACAGCATCTTTACATATAATCACCAACGCCTCCACAACCCAAAGGCAAGCACACCTCTGCTCTCTCCAGTGGCCACTTTCCAGTGGCCACTTTCCAGCGGCCAACAACAGCCCAGAAATCCTGTTCCAAATTTCCCACAGTAATTAACCCCAGGCTTTTCCATCAAGAACTCTAATCAGTCAAAAGCACGGACGGTCCCAAAACCATTGTGATTTTCCTTGGGAATAAGCTTTTGTCTCAATTTGATAAAGGATGTGTCAGGAGTTTGGAGAATTTGCAATAAACTAAATCCCAGCAATGTTATGGTCATACTTCAGAGACCTCCACAGCTGTCCATTTCCTCCCTCTCAACTCTTCTCTACCACCCACTCCATGTTAGGAACAACCAGCTAGCCACCCTCGGTCCAAGCAGGGTGCCAACTGAGGCAGCTAGCTGCCTTCGCTAAAAGTGTCTAGAGAGTCTGAGTTTACAAAACTTCGCGGGAAAGAACAGGCACTTCCAGCAACGCAGCTAACTCAAGCAGGTTCCATGCACACAACAACTGAGATCAAGAGTATGGAAAACTGCCACAGGGCAGGCTATCTGGGAAACACGTAACTGCCCATGGTCGTCGTTGCCAGAGATTCTGACTGAGTAGGTTTGAGGTAAAGTCCAGAATTGGGGGCAGGGGTCTCTGGAATTCCCCATTTGACTGACTTTCAGCCAAGTCTGGAAAGCGGATATCCTACAACTCAGTGTTTCTCCAACATAACACAAGCAGCAGAACACCTAGGGTAACATTACTACGCCCTGCCGGAGTTTCATCCCTAGGTCTGTGGTGGGACCCAAGGCCGTGGACTGGTGACGTCTCAGGAGATGCTGAAGGTACCAGGACCATACTCTGAGAACTAGTGGCAGATGCCGGCTGAACTATCAATCGAGAAATGTTCTGTTTCTCCCCCACTGAGAGATCGAATTCCGAACCACAGAACAAAGGTCTCTGGGTCTCTCCCATCAACAACCTCATCAGCACAGCTACTAAGAGCAACACTTCCTCTGAACATCGGAGCTTCGGTATGGAGCCCCCACCCTGTAGCCAGCCTTGCTTGTGCACACCTCATCTCCCCTGTTAGACATGAGCTTCCTGAGTGCAGGGGCCCATGGGCATCTTCCATTACCCGGTCAGCATACCGCCCGCTTAGGTCACTGAGCTCACTGATCTGGGACCTTAGCACAGAAAGGCTCCAAGAACACTGGAGGCAGTTCTGTTCTTCACCAACGAAACAGGGACTGTGGAGACGTGACCTGCCCAAATGCCTGCAACCTGCGAACGGCCCCAGCCTGCTCCGGGAGGCAGACCTCTGAGAACTGCAGCTACCAGGCTCCCCTGCTCTCCCTTCTCGGGGGTTCAGCCAGCCAGTCGGAAGCCCGAGCAGGAACCAGGTGTCACAGTGATGTGCTGGAGCTGCTCCCAAGGACTGACCACGTGCTCCCCACCCCAGCTCTGGGTTCAGAAACACCAGCTGGGTAGCCGGGTCCGGCCGTGGTGCAAGTACTCACACCACAGAAATGGGCAGAGGCTACAAATCAGGGCTCCTGACCACAGGGAGTCCAGGGCTCTGCCTTTACCAACAGCCGGCTGGCTGTGCTCGTGACCGCAGAGCACAGCTCCGCGCGGGAGCTCCCGTAACCCACTTGCCCCGCTGTCTCCTCCAGGCCTAGGGGAGCTCCTGGCTTCCTGGGGTGCCCCCGCTTCTCTTGCTGACTGTCCTCGCCCCTGCCCACACCCTGCCGGTACCCTCTGCAGTAAACTCTTGAGCCACCTCTGCCCAGTGTGCCGTCTGTTTGCTGCTGGGACCCTAACCCAGGGAACTTTCTAGAGGGACAGTTAAAAATAGGACTCGTGTCGCAGCAGCAGAGAGGAAACCGTCGAGAGAAAGGATGGAGTCAATTACAGTGACTGTATTTCCACAGAGCCCCACCCAGCAGATCCTTTCAAAAGGTGGCCGCTTTAATTACCGACCACTTACGACCTCCTAGTTCTACTAAGTAGGGAAAAGAAACACGGGGAACGCACACGTAACATGCTACCTTTACTGTAAAAAGAAAAAAAAGGCAAGGAAAAAATATACATGGGTGCTTAGAAAAGCATGAAATTTCTCTGGAAGCACATGCCAGATCCCTTTAACAGGGGTTGCCTCCAGCGAAAGGAACGGGGGCCTGGAGGGCACGGGAAGAAGGGAAACTTTTCACTTTATACTTTTTTGTGCCCTGTGAATTTTATACCACGTAAGTATTACTAATAGATACATTTTCTAAAAGAAGAGGAAGAAAAACACTCCAATCTAGCGTTCCCCTCAGGCCAAGATGCCTTCCCCATTACAAAACAGTCCTCGGAGAGCCCAGCTGCCGGTGGGTTGGGATCCTCGGAGAACCCCCCCTCACGCACACCCCATGTGGAGATGCAATGCTATGGTTAAAATCCTAAGGTCACCTTAATTAGCACTTCACGGGTCCTCTAATTACCTGGTAGCCTCCATTTTATTATAATTAGACTGCAGCTGTCTCCTGACCAGGGATTATGCTCTTCCAAAGCACTCTGTGCTCATTCTACTGCGAATGATGTTCAGTGGATTGAGAATATAGGTCGGTAGAGCTCGCTTGGCAGTCTACTGGGCATCTCTTCCTCCAAACCCACTGGAAAACAAAGAACCATCCAGTAGAAATTGAGGACATGGTTGCCAAATACCCGATAAGTAAATTATCTCCCAAAAATGTATAGCCTAGGGTTAGAAGTAGCTTACTGAAAGAAAAAATTAAGCCTTTAATAAAGTATATTTTGCTTTTGCTCTCCTTCAACATATCCCAAAGCCTAATTCTTGTACGGATGCTACAGTCATCTGGGAAAAAATAAAATGTGCTCCATTAGTATGGAACCAGCCAAAATAAAAGGCAAAGACAAATATGAACGTACAAAATCTCCAGTTTGCAAACTAAATTCATATATCCAAGACATGTGGAATGTCAAGGAGAGGACCAGCAAGACGGCATGGCTTAAATTAACTCGTGTGTCCCCTGAGGCTTGCTTCCCACAAACTCAGAAGCACATTTTTAGACATCAGAGATGGTGGCAACCATCCAAAATTCATGCCAATGCCAAAAATGGATTCTTTAAAAAATGAACATAAAACATACATCAGATAACCTAGAACAAATTTCTCCACTGAAGTTGTATTTTCTTCCCTCAACAATGTTAGATCAAAACAGGCGGGTGTGCACTAATTGTCAAGTGAGAGTGATCTGGGAGGCAGCATGTGCTCGGTCTGGCTGCGATTCGGACACCAGGGAAACGAGTGCATGGGATGGGCCATGGTTATTTCATGTCTCATTACATCCTGGAAGCAGATGCCATTTTTTTATGCCTTTGAAGGATCTTGATACAGGAAAACAGAAAAGGACAAATTCAGAAAACAACTCAAACTGGGCCTTGTCATCAGAGATTTTTCTTATCTCAAGTTTTCAATGGTTCATATGGAAGAATCTCTTTTTCTCTCATTCTCATGCTTGTGATCTACTGACAATAACCCATGGATTACGGCACAGCATTTTGCAAACCCAAGCCACTGCTTGCTTTATTCTTCAGCTTCATTTCTATATTGTTTCTGACCCTTTGGCCTCCATTTCCTCTCTTGCTGAACATATTTCAGAATGGTTGGTGATACCTTTAATTGTTGTCCATCAGTGGAAAAGCCTATGGAGGAGGTTTGTGATCTCTGATGGAAAGGTGCTAAATAAATCCAAAGACTTGCTGTATATCCCTATAATATCAGTGCAGCAAGTAGGGCTGAAAACCTGCTAGGACAGGCGGAATCCCGCCCCCCCCCACTCCCCACCCTGAGAGCCCATGCATTCTGCTCTCCGAATGGGGCTGCCTCAACCTCAGCCCTACCTTGGACCAAGACACCTCAGGCTAGAATGTCCTCTCCCATCCCTACAGCCATCAATGGCATTCCACTGCTTAAATCCATATTCTCAGATGCCCCAGAGGGTTTTTATGTTTGCCCTGCTCTTCTCCATTTATTTTACCTTAGCTACTCATCCTGGCTTTTTTTTTTTTTTTTTAAAGATTGTATTTATTTTCTGACAGAGAGAGACACAGTGAGAGAGGGAACACACGCAGGGGGAGTGGGAGAGGGAGAAGCAGGCTTCCCGCGGAGCAGGGAGCCCGATGCGGGGCTCGATCCCAGGACCCTGGGACCATGACCTGAGCCGAAGGCAGACGCTTAACGACTGAGCCATCCAGGTGCCCCTCATCCTGGCTTCTGAAGTAGCCTTCTGAATGCCCCTACCCACACACAGCGCAATCGAAGGGCCGTGGTGGGAGCTACAGAGCAAGGCACTGACGCTTCCCTCTCAGCTAAGGAATCTGTCTTTCATTTTCAACCTGCTTGAGAAGCTGCATTTGAGGCAAGTTAAAGCCTCAGAGTCAGAAGACTGGACACTGACCACCTGAGAACACACTCTATTTTAATCCACATGATAGAGTGTGGGAGGTTTGAGGCATGCAGAGAGAGCTGGATGATTTTGGAAACTGGGAAGCTAAAGGAGGCTTCATCAGAGGAAGAAACCTGACTAAAGGGATAGAAAACAGCTGACGACCTGCACTGGCGAGCGCTTCTCTATAAATAGCAGCTGAGACCCTCTCTAAAGGGAAAGGCCAGGGGAAGGAGAGGACCACAGCCTGGATGCTTGCAGAACTCTGCAGCCACTTGAGAGTTTCCTGTTAACTGTGAATAATAAAGAGGTGATAAACAGACCGTTAGCTGTCTCCTGAAACTCTTAAGTATCAGAGTATATGGGCTGCAGCTGTGAATAAGATGAGTTGTGTCTGTAGGTGGGAAATGTTTTCAAAAACAGAAAAACTGACCTTCATTAATTAAAGATAAGGCTGCGAATATACACTCAGGAACTCTTATTTCTTCCATATTACTATAACTGGAATATCTCCCTGCATATTTATAATCTGCCTGTTGCCTGACTCCTCTGCTCAGAACCCCCAAAATCTCCCAGTTTCCTCAGAGTAAAAGCCAAAGTCCTGTAGGAGAATGGAAGACAGGCCACAGACCAGGAGAAAGTATTTACATAAGATATATACGATCAAGGACTTGTATCCAAAATATACAAAGCACTCCTAAAACTCAACAATAAGAAAACAGACAAGCCAACTTAAAAATGGGCAAAAGACCTGAATAGACTCCTCACCAAGGGAAGATATACAGATGGCAAGTAAACATATGAAAAGATGCTTCACACCATGTCATCAGGGAACTGCAAATTAAAACAAGGAGAAGCCACTACACACCTATTAGAATGGCCAGAATCCAACACTGGCAACACCATTTGCTGGTGAGGATGTGGAGCAACAGGGACCCTCATTCACTGCTAGTGGGGATGCAAAATGGCGCAGCCACTTTGGACAACAGTTTGGTGGTTTCTTACCAAATTTAACATCTTCTTACCATAAGATCCAGCAATTTTGCTTTTTGGGTGAATCTGCTTCACCCAAGAGCTGAAAACACAACTGTGAGAAAACCTGAACACAAATGTCTACAGCAGTTTATTTGACAAAACCTGGACGTCATCAAGATGACCTTTAGTGATGAATGTGTAAATAGACTGTGGTGCATCGGACAGTGGGAAACCAGTGATAAAAAAGAAATGATCTGTTAAGCCATAAAAGACACAGAAGGAACTTAAACGCATATTTCTAAGGGAGAGAAGCAAATCTGAAAGGCCTACATCCTGTATGATTCCAACTATATGGCATTCTAGAAAAGGCAAAACTGCG
Organism: Zalophus californianus; assembly: GCF_009762305.2. NCBI lineage: Eukaryota > Metazoa > Chordata > Mammalia > Carnivora > Otariidae > Zalophus > Zalophus californianus. Next base: position 2,316,001 of record NC_045597.1, read on the forward strand.
AAGACAGTAGATCAGTGGTTGCCGGGGGTTGGCAGAATGAACAGAGAGAGCACAGAGAATTTTCAGGGCAGTGAAACGACTCTGTTTGACACTGTAATGGTGGACATTTGTCCAAACCCACATAGTGCACAACGAAGTGAACCCTGATGTACACTGTGGACTTGTTAATAATGTATCAGTATTGTTTCATCCGTTGTAATAAGTACACCACACAAATGCAAAATGTTAATAGGGGAAAGTGGGAGTATATGGGAATTCTCAGTACTTTCTGCTTGGTTTTCCAGAAACCTAAACTGCTCTAGAAAATAAGGCCTCTTAATTTTTTTTAAGCCAAAGTCCTTATGATGGCTGGAGCAGGCCCTGCACAATCTGCTCACTTGTTCCCTCCTTGAACTCATCAGCCAGCTACTCTCCCCTAGCTCACACTGGCCTCTGCTTTTCCCAGACCTTGCCAGGAAGGCTCCTACCTCAAGACCTTTGCACGGGCTATCCCCCTTGCCTGAAATCCCATCTCCCAGACATTCACATCACTCCTTTGTTCATATTCATGGAGCCTTTGTTTAAGTGCCACTTCTCAGTAATGTCTGCCCTAACTGCTGGCACTCCCTACCCCCTCATCCTGCTACTTCTCTCCAAAGCACTTATCATGGTCTAGCAGGCTACATGATCTACTTGGGCACTAAGTACTTCCACGGAACATTACCTGCGCTCGGAATGAGATGCTCCATATGCAGAGTATTCCGTCTGTCTGGATAAAATGTCAACACCTGGCAGAGGCAAGCACTCAATATACTATCTGTTCCGTAAAAGTGAGGTTGAGCAATGCTGACCAAACACTTAGGACACAAAAGTAGTATCATCGGTCAAATGTGAGAATCAAATATCTGAGACAGAAACTATTCTTAAAAAACACTTGGAAGTCTAATCACCACAGGCAACATGATACAGAGAAATGAAAGCCAGTCTTGGGTTTTACTGTGAGTCTTAACCTTAACCCTTTGTCATGACTGACAGGTGCATCGTGCCACCGCCGGCTCAGCCCGGGGCCAGCTGCCGGCCCCCTCTCTCCAGGGCTGCCCGCATTCAGCATCCTGTGTATCAGGGCATCAGTTAGCCGGGCGCTGCTGAGAGCCGCTCTCTGGTTTCAGCTCTCCTCTCTATCAGTAAGGAAAATCGCCAGCTCCATGTCGGGTTACCCCCACCCAGCTGGCCTGCGCCCTCGGGCCTCTCCAGGCTCCCTCCACCCAGCACTTCATGCAGCCGGGCACAAGCCCCGCATGTTGACTAGGCTGCCTTATATTCGTTTCCTAAGTGTCACAAAGGAGCCAAAACAAGCCAATGAAGACCTCGTGGGAGTCTGACATTTCAGGGAGGTGGGGAAGAGGTGCACACGGAGGGAGGCGGAGGAGAGGGAGAGGAATGAAGGCGGGCAGCCGCCCACCTGCAGCTGTGACTGTTCCGCCCGTGTGTCTGTGACGCCCCAAGACAGCGGCTCCCTCTGCGGCCCTCCAGGCACTTTCCCCGGCGGGGGCTCCGCAAACACCAGGGACAAGGCCTGTTGCCCCTGCTTCTGTCCCTCCGTCCTCCACCAAGAAGCCCGTCCAGTGAGTCTTGTTATTCTCGCTTTCATTTCTGTGATTTCCATTTCTTTTTTAGAAGTCCTGTTTCTTTGCTGAGATTTCCCATTTTTTCATTTGTTTCAAGGGAATCTGTCATTGCCGTTTGAAGCCTTTTTAGGATGGCTGCTTGAAAACATTTGTCCACGATTCCGACGTCCTTTGCCGAAGGAGAAACGGCCGCCCAAGGTCACCTCAGCAATGGCATGTCGGCAAGGAGCTTCCCGTGACCAGCCTTGGGGTGGGGGAGGCTGTCAGAAACTGTCACTGTTTTCTCCATATTCAGTAACAAAATGATTGACTGGCTTCTTAATTGAAAAGCCTAAGTTGGAATGAAATCAAGGCACGTGTTCTCGGTGTCAGCTGAAGGCCAGCATGAGCAACACAGACCCCTCCAGACCTTCAGAGAACAAGGGGTCTCAGTTTAAGGACCACAGGCCCACCACCCCTTAGAAGCAGCGTCATGAGTCACAGCTCAGCTGAACCCCTCACTGAAGAATGGCGCTACACAGCTACGTTTTGATGGAGCATTCCAGAATCCTGCCGGAGGCCGTTCCCAAACCCCACAACCCAACAACACGGGGACTTCCTTTTCCCTTAACAGCCTGTGTTGCAGAGAAGCCCCGCCTGAGGTCTCTCCGTAGCCTTCAGTGACTTGCATCCTGTTTAGCCACAGCTCTTCCCAGCCCTAACTCGAAGATTTCAAGGATGTTTCCCTAAGTGCCTCAATTTAAGTAACGCACTCATCAGATCTCATACAGACCTGCTGAGCTTGCTCTCTTCAGAGATTGTTTCTCTTGTTTTACACAAGACTGTTCTAGATGCACAGAAGCAGGTGAGGAATCCCATTTTGAGATAAATTCCAACTGCCCCTTCCAACGCAAGGCAGAATTTCTTTCCAGCCTCTCTACCCCCACATTTCAAAAGCCCATAGGGAAGAAGCATGGGGTCTGTTCAGTCTTGAACTAAAAGGCACTAGTTAGGAAGCTTTCCAAGCATGAGGGCAGCCACATAAGCAAGCAGCCAGTGCTCACCTGTGGAAAAGCCCCCAGGTGATCACACCTCAGTCTCCTGTCTTCTTAAAGGGCTGTGCATACAATCTGGCTGGTCCAGGTTACAGTGTGGCTAGCTGATGAGCTCAGGGGGCTGTCAGTGGTTCTCACACGTGGTCCCCTGGACCAGCAGCATCAGCATGACCTAAGAACCTGTCAGAAACACAAATTCTCAACACCCACACAGGCCCATGAAATCAGGAACTCTGGGGTGGAGCCCAGCAATCTATTTTTCACAAGCCATCCAGTGATTCTGATGAGCCTCAAATGTAAGAGCCACGTAGCCACCTAAACCCAAGGCACGAACGACAGGATGCCCCTCATGACCTGAAGACAACCTGAGATGCACATGCTAACATTTTGTACGTGATGGACCACCTCCAGGTGTAAGAGAAGAAAACCAGCCCGACCCAGGAACTGTCAGCCTAGAAGCTCCTCAACGAGGGAGGCTGTGGTGCGTGCGCACCACACCCCGTCCCTCAATACCCCCACCCCTGCTCCCAAAAACACTCTCCCAACAGCCTCTCAAAGATAAAGGATCAAGGAGAAAAAAATAACTGGTGGGCTTGCTTCTCCCACACATGGAGACAGACCTGAGAAGTGCGTGTTTTACTGCTTTGAATTGGAAAATTAGTACCCAAAAGCTAGACGTTGCTTACATTTATTGTGATTTAGGAACAATATTCCCACTACATAGCATTTATTCACTTTGATCTCTCTTCCTGCATTTATTATGACATGTAACAAACTGTGAGCAGTTTCCAAATAAGAAAGAGAAAGCAAATCCTAGGAGACACATGTATATTCATAACCTTATAACCTAATACAGACAATCCTCAACTTGAACATGAGCACTCTCAAAACCACATATTGACATCCCGGAACTGCCTTAACTATGACAGATCTGGACTTTCAAAGGTCAGCTGCAAACAGACATGGCACAGAGCAGGTGTTTTCCAGCAGTTCCTTGTCAAATGGACGGAGACCAGACAGTGATACATTTCAGGTAAGAGGGAAACCTCCGCCTTGCTCAGCGACAAGTGCTTTGCCTCCACTCACTCGCTGGACTTAAACAAACACCTGGTAAAACACATAGAAAATGAAGGGGGAAACGTGACCGTCGTCTGTCCCTAAAGCCGTGGAAAGGAACGCAGTTTTCTAGCACCCTTGTTCAGGCAAAACCAGCTCAAGGTCAACTTCTGTTTACCAGACTTGAAGAGAGTGATGAGCACCATGAGGTCCTGCTCTGCCCCCTGAACAGTGGCCGTGAATCCACACACCCAGCGCGCTAGGGGCTCTGGCGCTGAAGCCGCCCTCGCGGGCTCAGCTCCGCCCCCAACAACCTCTGCCCCCCTCTCTGTCCAGAGCTGTCCCCGCCCTCCCCACTCCACACGGGCACCCTGGCTCAGTGGCCCGTGACCAGGTGCGCACTCGCCTGGGACAGTCCGCGCGTGCCTGCTGCCCAGGGACAAGTGCCCATGCCCCACCCTCCCAGCACGCCTCCAGAGCCCTCTGGCTCTCCCTCGTGCCCACAGCTTACTGGTCATGCTCTTCCCCTGGCTTCCAGTCACCAGGCTCTCTCCCGGCCTCCCCACCTGCTGCCAGGTTCCTCCTTAGCAGCACTGCCCGGGCCGTCCCTGTCCAACTCCCCAAGGCTGGTGCTAGGAAGCTCAACCCCTGCTACACTTGGGTTCACACCTCTCTCTCTCTCTCTCTCTCTCTCTCTGACTCCCAGATTTACATTCCAGCCCCGTGTCCTCTCTGAGCTCCAACTCCTCCCATTCACCACTGCATCCATTCCAGACCTGGTACCAAGCCTCAGGCGCCCCCCAGGCTGCCTCTCACACAGGAGACACCCCATCTCTTCTGTGTGTAGTCAGCACCCCAAGGGTGGCAGGGCTCAGAGCTGCCATGCCTGCCCTGGGTCCCCTGAGCCCCGTCTGAAACCCAGCTCCCAAAGGCTTCATAACCACCTCCCTCTCCTCAACAGGCCACATCCAGTCTGTTTCCACACTCTGCCTATTGTTTCCAAAATCCACAACCAACTGTGTCATTCTTCCCTTTAAAACTCTAAAAAACATCAAAATCTTGAAGACTCTCTGCCCCGGCCAGCACTGTGGCCACCCAGGCCTTTCTCTATTCCTCCCTCTTACGGCCCACTCATCCATCAGCACTCAAGGGACCACTTCCAGAGAAGAGCCTTCCCCAGACATCACCTGTCCCACCTGCCAAGTAAACCGGGTTCCTCAGCTAAAACCTGTTCCTTACCCCCAGCACATGCACCTCAATTTGTAAAACAAATTCATACAACTTCTTTAATGTTATTCTCCACACTAGACAGTCTGCAAGTCTATGTTGGCTCATCCCTGAATCTCCAGAGCCCAGCATAATCCATGTAGTAGAGGCCCAATAAGGATTTGATGAGAAAACAAACAAATCCAGGAACAAATGAGCTCTCAGGGAGTAAATCCCTTCCCCCCATAAAATGCAAGTACACTATTTACCTTTATACAGTGAAATTCTATACATGTCTTCTGGATTCACAGTCAGGCTCAAAAGGAGGGGACTGCCAGTAGAATGAACTGAAGCTCCGTTACACACAACAGAAACCTAATGACACACAGGGTGAATACGGCCATGTACACTTAGTGAGCTCTAACAGACATGCTATGAGATATAGCTCATTTTTGAAGTGTACAATTTGACAAGTTTTGACGTGTACGTTGTGAAACCGTCACCAGAATCAAGACGAATGTCACTGAAGTGTCCTTAAGCAAGCACTGTAGAGCCCACGACATTTTCTAGAATTTTATGTACACGGAATCATACAGGGTGTACCTTTTGGCCCAGCTTCTCTACCCAGTATAATTTTCATCCCTCTTAACTCTAAGAGGGTTCACTTTTATTGCTTAGTATTAGATAGTATGGATATACCACACTTTATCCACTCACCAGGTGAAAAACATCTGGGCTGTGTCCAGTTTGTGGCTATTAAAAATAAAGTTGCAAAAAATAAATTAAAAAAACAAAGTGGCTACGAACATTTGTGCATAAGACTTGGTACGGGCATATTCCCATTTCTTTGAGTCAATACTTAGAAATGGAATGCCTAAGGGGCGCCTGGGGGGCTCAGTCAGTTAAGCCTCCAACTCTTGATTTCGGCTCAGGTCATGATCTCAGGGTCGTGAGATCGGGCCCCACATGGGGCTCCATGCTCAGCAGGGAGTCTGCCTGAGATTCTCTCCCTCTCCCTCTCCCCCACCCAACTCATGCTCTCTCCCTCTCTCTCAAATAAATAAATAAAATCTTAAAAAAAAAAAAGAAATAAATGGAATGGAATGGCTAAGCCACTTGGTAGATGTGTAATAGTGCAAGAAACTGAGAAGCTGCTTTCCAGAGCCACTATAGGGTTTTCTGTTCCCACCAGCAATGGATGGGGGCTCCAAGTCCTCCACGTCCTCATTGACACGTGGTATGATCAGTCTTACACTCTAACCACTCTGGCAGGTGCACAGGGTGCCCCACAGCGGTTTCAGTCTGCATTTCCCTCGTGACTAGTGCCATCCAGCATCTTTCCTGTGCTGGTCACTTGCTCACCTTCTCTGGTGAAGTGTCTGCTCAAGCCATTTGTCCATTCTTTAAATTGGCTTGTTTCCTTATTATTGAGTGTCGAGAATTCCTTATGTATCCTGGATATAAGTCCTTCTTAATTGTTTGGCAGAATTCACTAGTGAGGCCATGTGGCCTGAAATTTTCTCTGACAAGCTTTTTAACTAGTTTAAATTCTTTACTAGATGTCGGCCTAGTAAGGTCATCCATTTCCCCTTGAATGTGTCTTCCATGGAAATTGTACATTTTATCTAAGCTGTAGAACTGACTGGCATAAAAATGTTCATACTATCCCATTATTATCTTTTTAGTATCTGGAGAACTCATAGTGATTCTTCATATTGGCCATTTGTGTCTTCTTTCCTTTTTTCCTGATCATTCTAAGAGGTTTTTCAATTTTATTGGTTTCCTCAAAGAACTAGATTTTGGTTTTGTTGATCTTCTCTGGTAGATTTGTTTTCAATTTTACTGATTCCCATTCTGTTTATTATTCTCTTTCATCTACTAGTTACCTAGAGTTTAATTTGCCCATATTTTTCTAGCTTCTTAAAGTAGACATTGCATTACAGACAACAAAAGCATTATGTGTAAGGTGAGTAGCTCACTCCCAGAATATTTTTTAACAATTCATAAGCAGATGCTTAAGACTCACACACAATAAAATACAGTTACTATTATTATCTGAAGAACCAACCTTGGATTGCTGACATGGTAGTTACTCGGACCCAATCTAAGCAGATGCACTTTGTCGGAGATGCGATAAATGAACTCCGATTCTTCTCCATTTGTCACCAGGTGACAGGGTGGAAGACACTCAATTCCAGTCTCTTGTCACTTACAAGCATAGTGGTACTTTCTGGAAGTTTAACCTTCACCACAAGCTTGTCCAATTTGACCACATCCTATTTAGAGAGCTTGTCTTCAAAAGAAACAAAAATGCATTAACAGGAAAACTGTGACCAGAAAATGTCATGTTTCCATGAGAAGAAATCTGCGACCAGCACCAGTGTTTATGACTGCCTGAACGAGGCAATTTCTTCAGCCCCACAGAAAAGATGACAATGAGGTTACTCCAGAAATAGAGGCCTGGAATCAGATCCTAGGTGTCCTGACGGTCTCCTGGAGCACCACCAGCAGAGGCCATCAGTCCCAGGAACGCTCCTCGAAAACTCCTAATTCTCTGGCAAAACCACTATAACACTCTTCCTTAACAGGACAACAAATTCATAATCTTTTGGCATGCAACAGGCTTTTTCAGAAACTCAGTATTTCTGACAAAAGACTTCTGAATGAATTTGCTAGCTGCAGATGGATACTAAAAAGTCTCTCGTAAACAAAGTATTTTACGGACAGGAAATAGGTGGGAATGCATCTTCTTGGCATAGGAGCTCGGTAGCGAGTCCCGCAAAAGTGAGGGAGAAAGGCCATCATGGGCCAGAGTATTTACAAATAACCAAGAACTAGAGTGTTTTAAAGAAGGTGTTGCTAACAAAAATCATACCGCCACAACCGGATTTTGCAAGAAACTATGCAAATCCAAAGAAAACTTGGAACTGTGGATTCCCATTTTAAGCTGAAGCAATTTAATATAAACTAGAAGAAGCTTAAATTGCTACACTTTGGTTCTGGATTACATACACCTTGTTTGGAGACTATATTAAGAATATTTTTGACCCGGGGCCCCTGGGTGGCTCAGACATTAGGCGTCTGTCTTCGGCTCAGGTCATGATCTCAGGGTCCTGGGATCGAGCCCCGCATCGGGCTCCCTGCTCCGCGGGAAGCCTGCTTCTCCCTCTCCCACTCCCCCTGCTTGTGTTCCCTCTCTCACTGTGTCTCTCTCTGTCAAATAAATAAATAAGATCTTTAAAAAAATAAAAAGCCGCTCCAAGTGTAATAACAATTAAAGTTCTGTACAAAATAACAACTTCATTCTCCAGCCTTGGACCCGTTACCTATTGCCCCAGTGAGGCTGCATAAAAAGGGAGGCTGCCACAAAACCTCGGTGGCAGGCTGAAGTGAGCATCTCTTTCTGTCCTTGGGGCTGCGGGTCAGCCAGCAGTCCTCCGGGTCATGGGTGGGCATGCTCGGGCAGCAGGGGCCAACCCTGTGTCGGGCAGCAGCTCTGCCGGTCTCGGCTGGGCGCCCCCCAGGGTGGGCAGGCTGCAGCGGCGTCCGGCAGCCTCAGCAAGGACAGCCGAGCTCTTGGCCAGGTGCTCTCCAGTCCCTCAGCATCCAGGGCCTGGGCCCGTCCGTGGGGTGGAGGCAGGTCTGAGAGAGCGCAGAAACACACCAACGGTCTTGAAGCCTCCGCTAGGTACTAGACCCGTCACGTCAACCACATCCCATTGGCCGAAACGAGTCAAGGTCAGCCCGGGACTCGAGAAGGGAGAAAACGGGCTTCATCTTCGGATGTGAGGGCAATGGCCAGGTCACTCTCCAGAGGGCATGGCGGCAGTGAAGACTGAAGAAGTGGGGCCACTCCTGTAATCTTTGTGCCCTAGGAGGCTGACCTCTGGGCATCATTGCCCCAGCACGGTCCTGAGACCCCATTCGTGTACACACTACAATGTGAGTCACCCTCCCACACGGCGCAGTACACACTTACACAACCATATGCAACAGACGTCAGTTGACTCATCTGTAAAATGATGAGTCTGGGCTGGATGACATCCTGAGAACGCCTTCACACAGAATTCACAAATGCTTTACACTGGAGACCCATGGTTTCTCTTAGGACCCGCTGGAAAAGGTAATACAGGTGACACACGTGTGTGTCTGTGTGTATGATCCTAGCACACACATGGTAGGAAGCCAATAAATACGTATTTTCACACATCCCATTTAAACACCCTCACCTTTCCCCTTGGCCTTCAGACTCCAGCAGACACAGCACCATCCTGCAAAAACAGGGCTAAGTACGAGCCGTCTGGGTCATAAAACTTTCAAAGTTCAGAGCTAAAGTTTGAAATATAAAAACAGCAGGAAATGAATGTTCCTAACCTAACTGAAGGGAAAGGCCAGAAGTCACACACAGGAGACACAGGGCCCAGGGCCGGCCCCAACACCCTCCCTCTGCACATGGCAGCGGTCCGGGCCCTTCCGTGCACGCAACTCTGTAAGTATGAAACCCGAGCCCCTCGGAGCTATAGCAGCTGTGTGCGCTCGGCAGCTGCGCGGGGCCTGGCGTTCAACACAGGGTCCTGGAAGCCAGATTCAGGGGTCCCACCAGCCCCAACAATGATGGTCTGTCGGGGGGGAGGGGGGACCGTCAGCCCCCTAAAGTTGCAAGAATCTACCCATTGTGAGAATTAGAAAGTATTCCTGGATTTGAGCGGCCTTGAGGTTGCAATCCTGGCTTATGAGTTTTCCTGGCCACAGCAGGAAACGTTTTCAGTGTCAATTCATAAAATAATCACACCTACTGTGTACTGAGGACCTACTCTGTGCCCAGCACTGCACAAAACCCCTCACATCCATTCACTTACCCCCTTAATGACCCTATTGCCCCAGGAGCCCATTCCCTCCAGGTAGGTATCATTAATCCAGTGTTTGGGTGGAAATTAAGACTCAAAGAAATTAGAGAAGTTGCCCCAGGTCGCACAGCAAATGGGTGACTCAGGTACACATATGGAGACCACCCCTCTTAAGAGTGGCTCTGGGAGGGCCCAGTGGGTCTTGGGGGCCCCTGGCAGAGTTGAGTGCCCAAGAGACGCTGTGCCTTTGCCACCTTCTACCGACGATGACACACCCCTGGGTGATTCCAAGCCGGAGGAGTAGAGACGGGCCCTCTGGAGACAGCGTTAGACATGCCCGTGGTGGGGCGCCTGGGGGGCTCAGCGGTTGAGCGTCTGCCTTCGGCTCAGGTCGTGATCCCAGGGTCCTGGGATCAAGCCCCGCATCGGGCCCCCTGCTCGGCGGGAAGCCTGCTTCTCCCTCTGCCTCTGCCCCTCTGCCCACTCGTGTGTTCTCTCTCTCTTTCAAAAAAATAAATAAATAAAGAGTCTTTAAACATGACCGTGGCGCCCGTGGCATCCGTACACAGACAGCTCACTGTTTCACGTCTCAGTAGAGACGCATACCTATAAACCTGGGGTCCGGAAGGCCCGGGGCCCCTGAGCACTATCAGATGCCAGAGCAGGAGCTCACTGGATTCCTCAGGGCTGACCTCCCATGACAGACGAGAGAGAGCGGGCAAAGGAACGTCCCGACCAGGCGGCAGCATGAGGGCAGTGCTCTCGGAGCTACCTGTCCTCTTCTCAGGTGTGGCTGAGCTCCGTGCGAACCAGGCAGGAGCGCGGCTCCCATCCCAACAGCCCTGGCAGCAGGCAGCCCTGGGTTGGACTCTTCTGCTCCCGAGTGCTGTCTGGGCAACATGGGCATGGCAGGCTGCTGGGCCCCCGTGTTCTCACCTGGGAGACAGGGGCGACACGAGGCGCGACACGAGGCACCCCAGAGGAGCTCAGCACCCCGCCAGCAATGCGGGGCACACCGTTCCTTTACGAGAGAGGTATCCAGAGGTGAGGCGGGCCGTGCTCAAGGAAGGAGGAAGGGAGGCCACTGCGGGCATTATTTCTATTAATAGAATGAGGTCCTGGCACAGCACCAACGCCGGACTCTCCCGGAGGACTGAGAGGCCGCTGCCCGGGACCGCAGGCCATCTCGCTCCCCCTGCGCTCCCAAACCCAGGTCAGACGTCCCAGAGTGAGCACACCACGGGCCAGGCCAGGCCACGGCGCTAGTGTGGCTCTTGGCAAATCACTCTCCGCGTCCCCCGTCTACACCGAATGCAGGTTTGTCTGCTTTACTGTGGAACGAGCCAACAAATGCGGTGAGTTTCCTCCTGCTCTGGGCCTAAAGCCCAAAACAAGAATCGCCCTGGTGTGGGGCTGAGAGAGGACTTTAAGATCATGTGCTTCAAAAGCAGATGTTTATTATTACACTAACTACTCTGGAAGCTTCGTTTCACTAGAAGGAATTTGATAGAACCAATAATTCAGTTTGCAAAGTTTAAAGAAGTCTCCTTAAAAACACAGTCAGGACATACCGTGTTCTGTAAGTTTTCTCTACGAGTGCTTTCCCAGGCGACCAACCAGGATTTACAAATGGTTACAGGGTGTGGGCTTTGGAATCTTGACTCCAGAGCAAGACCCTCGCCAGCACGCCACCCTGCCTGCGCTGACGTCATCCTCAGGGCCAAGGGCCCAGGAAGAGGCAAGCTCCCCACAGTGGGCACTCAGAACTGCTGTCCAGCGGCCGCTGACCTCACTCCCTCCCCCACCCAGCCCCAGAAGTCCTAGCACTGATCAGAATGCAGGCCACACATCAATCAGGAAAAAGCCATTTTTCCTCCTATGTCATATCCAAATCCGCTGATTTTCTGCAAAGCTGCAGAAGACCACCTAGGGTTGCCAGATGACAGTCTGAGGAAATGCAAACCATATTCTAATCCACATGTCAGAAAAACCGTCAGAGGCTGCACCGCTCAAACTCCTTAATTCCTGCTCCTTTGCACGTACGGCTGACTTTCCGACTTCATTTCCTTCGGCCTCACACCGCTGTTTTCACGGCTTCCTCCCGCTGTCCCTGAAGAACCTGTTAGTCCTTTTATCTCCCATAGATAGCATCTGGCACCCTGCAAGCAGGTACATAGTTAATAAATGGGGTTTAGATTTATTATGTGACTTATTATGGGTTGGATTGTGTCCCCCCAAACTCCTATGTTCAAGCCCTAACCCCCAGAAGCACAGGACGTGACCTTATTCAGAAACAAGGTCGCTGCAGATGTAAGTGGTTAAGTTGAGGTCACCCTGGGGTCAGGTGGTCCTAATCCAATGACGGTGTCCTTATAAAAGGGGAGGTGAGGACACAGCAGAGGCCGCAGGGAACGCCATGAGACTCTGGGCGTGTGCTGTACCCCCTTCCCCGGCGCTTTCCGAGGGAGCGCGGGCCTGCCTGCAGCCCGATCCTGGGCCGGCGCCTCCAGGACTGGGAGAGAGCAGGTGCGTGGTGCAGCCCGCCCGGCTGGGGCGCCGTTACGGCCCCAGGACACAGACACCCAGCCTGACAAACTTAACCCAATCTAAACGCTCACACAGACACCCAGGACACCTAGCAAGACAAGAAGGTAGCAGGACTTTCAACAGTGATCCACAGATGTGGATGGAGGGAGTGTCTCCCTGGAGCACTTTACCGATCAGTGCGTGTTCTGTGCTCCGGGGCCCAGGGAGAAAGAACCAGGCTCCCTGAGATTCTCGCACTGAATCAAGCAACTCCATGCGCCATGTCCATAAGCAAAACTAAAGCAGTGTGCCATGACTTCCATCATGTCAATGCATTTTTTAGTGATGGTCCGCCCTCTAAAACTTGTACATCTTGATTTCACTCTCCGACGAAATAGTCTAAAAAATGTTTAAAGTGGGAATTCATGAGCTCCAGGTAGCAGGACTCCCTGGATTCTGCAGCCTTTGTGTGTTTCCATCCCAGGAGGGATAACGTCCCAGCCATTACTGGAGAAAAGCAAAGCGCAAGAGCTTTGTACACGGAGATCTGGGAAACCATGTAATCCCATTTTGTCTCCCCTAGAGCAGAGACTATGTCGGCGGCAATAATGGAGAGTGTCTCTTTTCTGAACTGCTTGGGTAAAGAGTGTACTCACCGCGCGCCCCCACCACCCCCGTGCCCCTAACCTTCCGCCTAAAGAAAAGCAGACTGCATCAAGGGGAACCCAAACAGAAAACTTTTACAATCTGAACCGAGATGAATGTCCTTGTGGTTCTCCGCCCCTTTTACTGGCTCCGAAGTAGAACAAATGAACGTAACGCAAGAAGCACATTAGTACATGTTTTCTTAATGAAAGGCACATGGGAAACCCGAGCCACCCCAAACTTTCCTTCACTCCCTGCCATCCCGTCTCATGGTCTGTTTCCAACTGTGACACTGCAGGCTGCTCACACCACATGAACCAGTCGTCAGGGTGTCCATGTGGCAAACCGGGGTCAAGTTAAGGCCCTTTCAACTCCCCATAAATATTCAGTGAGGTTTCCAAACGCTCGCACAGTTGGGTGAAAGCTGCCCCCCATCTGCTTTGGGGCTCACAGTATTTGGTGTGCAAGCTCAAAGAAACACCTCTGCTTAAGAAATGCAGCAGCTCATGAAACTTCAGAAACCCCAGGTTTTTTAGAGGCAGACACTGGCTAATATTTTACTCCAAAAACCTACCTTTGAACCAGAGAATCAGGAGCTCTGTCCATAATTTGTGCCTTTGATGTGACACTTGCACTGTGGCAGCGTCAGTCGGAGCCGCGGGGCGGGGCTGGGGGGGGGACAGTGGCAGTCGGGCTCCTGCAAAGCTAAACCCTGTATTCACTCACTCTTCCCCTCCTTCTAGGGCGGTGGAAGGAGCGCCACAGTTCTGGAAGCAAATCTTAGAATGTACAAGAAAATGATGACTGAAGTCTGCCAATCAGCCATGCAGTTCTTACACCAAATAACATGCATTGATAGTGACATGTTTTTTATCCAGACAGCACATGAAGTTTCTTAAAGCTTCACTCTCGGTCACGAACAGCATTTTGTAGAAGCCTGTTTAGGTGAACTGAGCGTGCATTGTCAGTGCCCTGCAACATCTGTCTTTTATTACCAGACGTCCTGATATCCAGATGACAACAAAGTATTCTGAGGGCCCTGAAACTTGGATTCGGCTCCTTATTCCTGTCTTAAATCATAATTTTATTGTGACATCAGGTTCGTTTACAAGTAACATTTTTATTTCCTGGACAGACAGGCAGCTCTTCACTCTAATACAGATTCTGTTTCCATATATACGTCCCAAGTAAGAAAAATACCTGAAACTAGTATGCATGCAAAATTCATATGAAATAAAACCTTTTCTGACCCTTAAAACGCAGCACCAAAACATGCACAAACTTCTAAGATTAAATGTTTTACTTTTTCAAGTCACCTAATTAACATTTTATTAGCGAAGTGTCTGTGTGCAGTTAGGGCCAATACAACCCCATTTAAAAAATTAAATAGTTTTTTCTTCCCTCTAATTATGCTGTGCTTCAGCTTCTACATTTAACACCTTTTAAATAACTGTTGATCTTAAGATTCTGCACTGGCAAAAAAAAAAAAAAAAAAAAAGGATAAAAACTGCAGTGTTTCTGAAATACAGGGATGCCTCGTTTTTTCAGAAGCACTTCTATGCCCCGGCCCCTGCTTTGTCAGTGTGTGTGAGAGGAAAGCAAACTTTAATCACTCACAGAGGCGAGGGTCAAGGTTCACACTCCAGCCCCGGGGAAACCGCCAGCCACGGAGAGGGAAGCAGGGTCTGTGGGACTAGGGATTCTGTTCAAAATCAGGTATGGATCTGAAAGCGAAATCTAGAATTGTAAGCCAGCCTCGAAGAGTGCCAGGGCTTTCTTGGGTTTGCCATCCTCCGGGCTTGGAGACGTGAGGAATTCTTTCGTGGGGAAGGCAGCAAATCCTGTCACAGGCCGGCCCTGAGCTATTGATTATTGCATCTTTTAAAAATGCACAGCAATTGGTCGATTAGGCAGAGGTGAAACTCTCCTACAATACCACCAACAAAAACTGTTCAAACAAAGCCTGGGAGGAAGCCGTGCGCGGCGCTGGAGCACGGTTTTCTGCTCGGGTCACGGAGAGGGGCGACTCCACCTTGGGGCGGAGCGGAGCCGCCGCTCCCCTTCCCCGCGGCCTCCCCCGGGTCGTTCCCCCCGGACGCGGCCGGGCCCCCTTGTCCAGCCGCACCGCACACAATGGCGCCCCGAGCTCCCGCCACCCGGGCCTCGCGCCGCCTGCGCGCCCCCCGCGCGGGCCGCGTTCCCGGGTCCGCGCACAAAGGAGGCGCGTGGGCTCCTCCGCGCCCCGCGCGGCCGCCAGGTGCCGGCGCCCAGCGACCCCGCGCCCGCGCGTCTCCGCTCATTCCCCGGCCGCGGCGGGAACCAGGCGGGGCGCCCACCGCCCGGGGCCTGTGCGCCGCGGGGGCGCGAGCCCGGGCGGCACTTACTTTCTCGATGGTCCCGGGCAGCAGGCGCTCCAGCAGCCTGCAGAGGACCACCCCATCCTTCAGAGACGCCTGCAGGAAGCCCTCCGGGTCCGAGATGGTTTTCTTGGGCGACTCCAGCACCCCCAAGGTGATGAGCCACGTAACGGTCTGCTCGGCGGAATTCATAGCGGCGGCGCGCCCGGCCTCCCCGCGCCGCGAGCCCGTCTGGGCGCCGTTCACCTCGGAGCGGCCGCGGCCCGGCCGGCTGCGCCCCCCGCCCCCTCCGGCTCGCCCATGGAGAGGCCGGCCCCGCGATTGGCTCGGGCGGCGCCGCGGTCCGGCCGGCTCGCGCTCCCTCGCGTGCGTCCTGGCCGACTGTCAAGTGCCTTTTCATTAGATGCACATGAACCTGCGGCGGCCGCCCAGCGCCGCCCCCGCCGCCGCCTCCCGGCTCCCAGCCGCCGCCGCCGATGACATCACCGCGAGGAGAAGAAAAGACGCGGCGCTGGAGCGGCCCCGCGCCGGCCGGCCGCACACGCACCCCGCGCTCGGGCCCGCCGTGCGCCCCGCCGCGCGCCCCCGCCCCGGCCCGGCCGTGCGCGCCCACCTGCGCCGCCGTGACCTCCGGAGGCGCCGGCCGCCTTAACCGTTTGCGCCCCGCGGGCCCCCGCGCACGCCCTGCGGACGCCGGAGCGAGCCAGGAGGCCCTGGCGCCGGCCCTTCCTCGGACGACGCGGAACCCCTTATTGATTTTCTTAATTCACCAATGTTTCAAGTATTAAGTGCTTCCCAGAATGCTCTTTTGATTTTTGCCAGTTTTATTTCGGGCGGGGGGGGCGGTGCTGAAAACGAGACGTTGGCTTCTCCCCGCCACTTCGCAAGCCAGCAATTACAGAACACAAATGATCATTAAATCTGTGAGCAGATGGGCCTAATTCGGGGAGGAATTGATTTCCCGGGCGCTGCTGCGATCCTTGGGGACGGGGACGGGGACGCCCCCGGAGCGCGCGGCGCGCCGGTGTTGCGTGTGCCCCCTGTCGGGAGGCCTGCTCCCGCGCGCGTGACCTCAGCGCCCGCCCGGCTGGCCCCATCCGCAGGACCAGCAACCTTGGAGTGACCCCACTTGAAACAGGGTGGCGTTCGGAGCACCATGGGAGGAAGCTCAGGAAAGAAGCAGAGCCTGCACTGGGTGTGTGCCTGTGGCCGGGAAGGAAGGACTGAGAACGCCTCCGTCCAAACAGGCCACTTGGCCCGAAGATGCTCGGTTGGCCGTGGGGCTGTGAGCGCACGCGCCAGACTGGAAGAACTCGGACGTCCAGCTGTCCCACAGTGACTTGAACACATGCGTATGACCAAAGGAGAGAGCCCCTTCTTACAGGAAGGACGGCGAAAAGATTGCCCTGTACACGTGTGTCCCTTTACTCCCTCCACAGTCCCGAGGGCTTTCCCTGCTTGCTTCCCCGATGGCCTTCGACAGTTTAAAACAGCATTAGCAGAGCTACTGTCTGCCAGGCACAAATTTAGTCCACTTAATGACAAAGGCTAGAAGCCATATAAAACTTTTTTTAAAAATAGAGGCTTAACTCCCTCTTTCTTTGCCTTCGTTAGTCCAGAGGACTTCGATGGCAATCGTGAATTGCATGGATTTCCAGCTTTGAGCTAAGCAGTTACATTTGCAAACACACAGTCATTGAAAAGGCGGCCACATCCTCGGTGGCCATAGTTACCCCTTGTTGAGCTCACCAGGGCTTTACCAGAGCTCCTTCCTGGCATCACATCACACCATCGTTACTACAGTCTTACGAAGCTTGTCTCCTTGTCCCCATTGTACCACACCCAAGCGGTAGAGAGATGGGACGCAACACATCACCTGCTTCTAGACAGCTTCTCTACATGCTTTCCAGCAAACAGAGCAGGTGAGAGTTTTATTAAGGTCTGTGCCCAAAGACTCTATCAACAAAGGGGTATTGGGGCACCTGGGTGGCTCAGTCGGTTAAGCGTCTGCCTTCAGCTCAGGTCCTAATCCCAGGGTCCTGGGATCGAGCCCCGCATCGGGCTGCCAGCTCAGCGGGAAGCCTGCTTCTCCCTCTCCCCCTTCTTGTGTTCCCTCTCTCTCTCTCTCTGTTAAATAAATAAATAAAATCTTAAAAAAAAATACACACAAAGGGGTATTGACCTAAGCATGGTTGTCCACTGAGATTCCTGTTTACTCTCATTACTGCTGAATTGAAGAAATAATTTAGAATACAGCCATTACAATTTCAAATTACATTAAATTGGGTCTGGTGCTTATAATCTGATAAACAAGACTAAGATTCAACTGGACTCAACCAAATAATCCTAAAGAAAGGCAGCTCTAGGGAGTCACATTAGGTGACCAATAACTGGGCAGCCAATTATTGTCAGAAGGGAGACCCACACAGAACGGAGAACCACTATAACTGATCTTAGAAGTCCCTGAACATTTCAATGCTTTGTGGCTACTGGTGGCATTCTTTTACCTTGGATGGACATTTATTTCAAAAAAGTTTACTTGGAAGGGATTCATTCTAGAAAGTAACATTGTTCAAAGCTAGGTGTTTTTAGGTGTTTGAGCTATTTTAGTATCCAAGGTGTGCATTTGGTTAAACTTACCATTTTTCCAAGTTCCTATTACAGAAGGCACGGACTGTGGAGAACCCATTGTTCTGTTGGGTTGGAGCCAATTAAGACTGTTGTCGAGAGAGGATTTTGGTCCTGTCTGTGGATGCTACTTGACTCCCCCCAGAACAGTGTGGAACAGCTCTCAGCGCAGGCATGTCTCCTCTGGTTCCCTCATCTCTCGTGAGAGGGTTTAGCTTCACACCCCACGTGGCCCCTGCTATCCCTCAGAGCCCCAGCCCCGGTCAACACTGCAGTAGACCCACCATCAGCTGCCCCCCGTAGCTCAGCTGAACCCCACCTGAGCTCAGCTGAGCGATGCTGATTCCATTGGCTGGCTTGTTGGTACTTGGAGGATGGTCTCTGCCCTAACCTGAAGCCAGATGGGCAGATGGCGATTGGCCTAGCAGTGTGTCGCCTTCGTTACGGACTGGGGGGGTGGGGGGAGGTTATTGAATTAGACCATCATCTAGATGGAAACACGCATTAAGAAGCAGTTCTATGAAGCTCATCGGAGCTACTGTAGGCATGTTATTGAAGGCATTCTTTTTATTAAACAGTGTCCTATTTATTTGGCATAAATATGGTCAAACACTAAACATGAAAGATGCAAGGCAGGAAAAAGGTTTATAAACATACATGGCTGAAAATTACACAGGATCAGAAGACATCTTACCAATACACTGTTTTATGAAACATCACATCAACCAGAAGCTTATCCTATAGTGTGGGTTCCCCCAGAAGCAGATCCTGAGCCAACAACTGGGTGCAAGCAATTTATTTGGGATGCAATCCTGGAAAGGACAGATGAAGAAAGGGAGAAAGTGAAACAGGGAAGAGAGAGAAGTGAATCAAAGGTGGGTAGGGAGTAGCTGGGGCCCAGCTCTCCTGGGGCCTCTGAGAACCAGCATGGGCAGGCCCCAGAGTCCTCTGACCAGGGGACGGGCAGGCTAAGCTTCATCCCTCCACTCCCATCCCCCTGGATTGCGGGCCTCCCCTGAGGCATGGCCTCCAACTCCGCAGAGCCTCATGTCATGAGAGCAGGAAGCACAAGGGCCCAGTGTGGGCCCGAGCCTTCCTTCAACAGCTGCTGTGGTGTGCCCTCCAGGCCTGCTGATGCTTGCCCAGTGGTTGGTCTAGAGCCTTGAATGAAGACAGCCCCCATGCCATACCACAGGGCCTTTGCACATCCCAGGCAGTGGAAGGCTGCACTTCCCTAGCAAAGGAGAGGGGCCGTTTCTCTTGGCTTGGAGAGATCAGGGAATCAGGAGTCCACATTTCTCAGAATCTCCACCCAGAGCCCCCCTTCCAGGTCTCAGGGACTCTTTCCCCCCAACCCAGCCCTGGACTCAGCCCCGGAGGTCTGTCGAGGTGGGGAGCTCCACTGCTTTGCAGACTGGGCACATCTATGATGAGTGCTGAGCCCTCTAGCTGCAGGGGATGGATGATTTGTCACACTGCCTGGGGGGGGGGGGGTTCAACGGGTGAGGTCCCTGAACTGTCACGTCTTTCTCCCGAGACTTCTCAGTGACCACAGCTGACTCCATGTCCTCACAACTGTCACTGCTCTGTGTCCTCAGGCACTGGGGTGGCTCCACACACTGATGCTTCCTTTGCACCTGCTCTGCACTCCATCCAGCACAGACAGGAGTGTAGCCGTTGTGAGGCACGGAAGAGGGGCAGGGTTAGCACCCCTTCGTGCAGCACGAGCAATAGTGTCTGTGATGGTTCATTTCATGTGCCAACTCAACGGGGCCATAGAGCGCCCAAATACTTGGTCAAACATCATTTTGGGTGTGTCTGTGAGGGTGGTTTTGGCTGAGATTAACATTTGAGTCAGTAGACTGAGCAAAGCAGATTGCCCTCCCCCAACATGGGTGGGCCTCACCCAATCAGTCGAAGGCCTGAATGGACCACAAACACCAGCCCTCTCCCCTGAGTAAGGGAGACTCCTCCAGCAAATGCCTTTGAAGTGGAACATTGACTCCGGCTGGGTCTCCCGCCTGCAGGCCCACCTGCAGATTGGACTTACCAGCTTCCATAATCCTATGAGCCCTTTGCTTATAGTAAATCTCTTTACACATATCTTACCAGTTGTGTTTCTCCAGAGAACCCTGACCGTTAAAGCATCCTGCAGCCGGGCCATCTGGCTGGTGAGCGATGCGAGTGTGGATTCCCTGCCTGTGTGTCCACTTCCCAAGGTCACTTTTGAAACCACCTGCCTTGGTTTGGGCTCCCCCAAATGCAGACCCTGAGACAGGGCTTCAGGGCTGGAGGCGTATTTGGGGGTTGAGCCCAAGAAGCACAAAGGAGGGAGTGGGGGAGATGAGGCAGGGAGTCTGCAAGAGAGGGTGCACTCGGGAGCGGGAGCCACCGTAAGAACCCTCTAGGGGCCCTGTAGTAGTTGGCTGCGCTGACCACAACAAAGCACCATGACCTGCGAGACTTAGAAGCAGCAGAAATTGATCTCTCACAGTCTGGAGGCCAGAAGTCCAACATCGAGGTGTCCAGCAGCATGAGGCGGTGCTCCAGCCTCTGTCAAAGGAGACCAGCAGGGTTGGTAAGCGTCATTGTGAGCTCAGAAGCTTCCTAACATCTCTGTTTCGTGTTTGCTGGGAGACGTTTCTCCATGAGTCTCTCACCTTTCTGAGGAGCTGGGCAGAGGTCATGACAGCTTTTCTTCTGACTGTCCTTTCTAGAGAGTTTTGGAACAAATGTCTTCACACATAGAGACATCATCCCCCCGCCCCCCAGGCAGAGGGCACATTTGCCCGCTGACCTACAGACTGAAAATAATGTCTCCTGGGGGACAAAGTTTGGGCCAGTTTACTTGCAGTCCCTTTAAAGGTTGGGGTGGCTAAGCTCGGGCTCTGCGGCGGTGACACAAACCAGCCGTGTGTGTGGCACCACCCCCCACCCCCGGGGCCCACCCCTGCATCGCCTTCGACTTGGGAGCAAAACTGGGTCCCATGCTGCCTGCTCGGCTGTGAGTCCCATGGTCCCCGGGGTCCAACCTGACGGTCACCCACAAAGTCTGGCTAACTCTATTAGCCTTCGCGCAGGCTAAAATCCCAGACCCACGATGGTCCTCATAACGCCAGCATTCACTCCCTGGGATGAACGATCAATGCCTTTCTTCTTTCTGAACAGGGCTTTCATGGGACCTCTGAGTTTTATTAGGAAGAGCTTCTTCTTCATTGCCTCCACAGAGATTTGTAATCTCCCTTTTGATTTCCTCTCCAATCAAATATTTATCTAAGAATATGTTTCTTAATTACCAGGAAATCGAGACTTTGTTGGCCATTGAATGTGATTAGGCAGCTGGGCCTAGAAATCTCTGCTTTCTGAAGTTGGCTAAAGACGTTGACTGATCCATGTTCATATATGTGAAAGGATGCACATACTCTGTTCAAGAGGTTATATACTTATTTTTATTATGTGCAGGTTTTGTGCTTTTTTAAGAACTTTTTATTTCAAAATCGTTTTAGAAGCACAATGGGTTTCAAAACTAGTATAGAGAGGTCCCATGTGGACTTCGGCCAGCTCCCTTCAGGGACGATGCCCCACATAACCAGAGCGCATCTCTGTGCGGCACGGCTGTGATGTGGTTCACCGAACCATGGACACTGTTCGGGTCTCGGCAATGCTTCCATATACTCCTGTACGTTCCGTCACACGTGTGTGCTGGGTCACCAGCACAGCGAGGCTGCAGACCGCTCCATCCGGGGTCACCCCTCGGCAGCCCCAGCCTGCCCACCAAACCTCTGAATCTCATCCCACCTCTGTCAGTTAGACACGCCCAATGCTCTGAGACACAGATGTTAAATGAAGTTTCCCTAAGATTTAAATCCTTTTAACAAGTTATATATGATGTTCAATGCACAGGTTAGTTGAAAACTTTTATCTTTTTCACAAATTATGCCTTAAGTTAATTCATATGGTTCACCTTTCTCCGATGAATTCTTTTATCCTGAATTTCAGCTTCTCTGAAGGGAAAACATCCATTTCCATTCCTGTTTTCCTCTTCCTTGGCCCAGGCCCTCATTTTCAACCTCGTGTCATCACCTGGAGTTAGACTGTGTAAAGAACATAAACTGGGGCTTACTTTCTGGGCTCTTTGCCTGTGTCTGGTTTGTTGGTTTGTTTGTTCATTAAAAACATTTTACTTTACTTAAAAAGTACTCATTTTGTTTTAAATAAAATAAATTTTTATTCATTTCATATTGATGTTTTCTATTTTTCTTCTCTGTGTTTTCAAATTGCTTTGGTTTGAAGAAGAAAAAAGATTTGTTCAAATCACTCTCCATTCCATTTTTTGTCTCTTTTTAAAATTTAAAAACTGAATCATAATCTTCCATTTAATAAGTGGTTATCTTTCCTTTCTTAGCTGATTGTCAGACACAAATCCCCATATCGAAAAGTAAGAGTCCACGACACCATGCGTTCTTCCTTCCTCCTGCCTGCCTGCCTGCCACCTGCCCTCCAAGGGCGGCTTCTGGAACACGCTAGCTTCTCCTCCTCGTCGGCCCTCAGGCCCACAATTCCCGATGCCCCTTTCTTCCCCCGATTGTACTTTGCAATCAGTTAGTTTTGTTTTAAACCATCGTTAGTATTTTACCGGTAGGATAGACCTTTCCTGGGCATTTTTATTTAGCACTAATATTGCACGTATGCTGGCCTGCGCGTGCGTGTGTGCATGCATCTCTATATCCTGTTCACCACCGTTTCCTCCTCTTCTCCGCTTCATGCGTCCTCGACTCCGTGGGTTCTTGGAGTCAAGTCTCAGGTATGTCCCTCTGGTGGGGCCATGTTTGCAAACACACCTTTACCCCCTGACTGGTGATTGGTGTTTTGGCCGGGCCGAGAGTTACCGGCCCCAGGCCTCCATTCTCGGTAGATGGCCATGCCCCCCACTGTCTCCCAGCCTCAGACGTGCAGGTAGGGAGTCCTGGGCTACTTTGGTGCTATTGCTCTCTGTAGATAACTTGTTCTTTTGGTGGAGAAACTTGTAGGATTTTCTCCTTATTGTTAGAGACCAGTACTTTCGTCAGGATATGATCAGGATGCATTTGTGTGTGTGCATGTGTGACCGTGTGTGCGCACACATGTGTGTGCATGTGTGACCGTGAGTGTGCACATGTATGCACATGTGGCCATGTGTGTGCATGTGTGACTGTGTGTGTGCATGTGTGGCCGTGTGTGTGTGTGCGCACATGTGGCCGTGTGTGTGCATGGGTGACCGTGTGTGTGCACGTGTGCACATGTGGCCATGTGTGTGCATGTGTGACTGTGTGTGCGCACATGTGGCCATGTGTGCATGTGTGTGCATGTATGATCGTGTGTGTGCGCATGTGTGCGCATGTGGCCGTGTGTGCGGGCATGTGAGTGTGCTGTGTGTACACGTGTGTGGCCGTGTGTGCACACATGTGTGCGTGTGACCACGGAGGTGTGTGTGCATGTGTTGTGCTTGCATGCATGTGTTGTGCTTGCATGCATGTGTGCAAATGCATTGTGCATGTGTGCATGTGTGCATGTGCATGTCCTGTGTACATGCATGTGTGTGGCTGTGCATTGTGCAAGTGCACTGTGTGTGAATGTGTGTGCAAGTACGTGTGTGCCTGCGTGTGCATGTATGCATGCGTGTGTGCAAGTACACGTATTTGCCTGTGTGTGCATGCGTGTGCACATGCGTGTGCCTGCACACGGCTTTATCCTCATCCTTGCCTGGGACTCGATGAGCCTCTTCAGAATCCGGCCTCTCATCTCTCTTCAGTCGAGGGAAGTCTTTGACGCCATGAATGTAATACTTCTCTGTCTCTTAACATCCTGGATCCTCTGTTAGTTTCCCATGAATTCTTTCTGCTTCTTTCCCGTCATGAGTTGTCTTCACTTTGACTCTGCCACAGGTCTTCCCGTTTAGGTTCTGGGCCAGTTCAGCAATTACAGCTTTCTTTCAGCTGCAGGACGGCTTCTCTCGGGTCTCATTTTAAACTCAAGTGTGTTTTTGTTTTGTGCTTATAAGGTTAGGGAGGAAAGTGTACTTTGAGAGGAAAAATACCCCTTCACAGTGAAGGGGGTTGTGGTGGTTACAACGTCCGTGGCACTGTTTACGGCTCTCGGAGAGGTGAACGGGGACCCGAGAAGATCCGGCCTCGGCACCTTCCTGTCTCCCGTCACAGCTGCTCAGACCCTTCGCCCTGCAGTCCCTTCTTCCAGAACAGACTCCGCCTGAGTCCCATTTGCTCAGTCTGCCTATCACAGCACAATCCTGCCCTGTCCTCCGATGGTTTTCTGCTGCCTGCCTTCCCTGTCTGCTCTGTCCTTTCCACGGCGCCCCTCTGCAGACACATCCTCAGGTTCCCCCACCTACCCCTGCTCACCCCCAGCCCCCACAGCCCCGTCTTCTCCTGGGGTCCCCATCCTGCCCGCTCCTCACCCCGGCTGCTCCTGCATGCAGCCCTATGGAAACACGCCTCTGAACCAGGAGCAAAGCATGCTTTCCATGGAGCCCGGCGACGGCTACCTGGCCCCACCAGGCCCCACCTGGCCCCACCAGGCCGCACCTGGCCACTATCAGACCCTCAGCAGGGCTGCTGGGCCAAGACTCCCACACCTTTCTGATCTCCAGCAAGGGCATGAACAGGAAGTTCTGAGACAGGCTTTTCACACTGGTCTCACCAGCACTGGGTTTCTTAGCATCACCTTTGAGAATCCGGTGACACTAAGAAAACTCTCCTGGGATGCACGGAATTTCAGAGGGCTCTCGGACTCCCCGGAGTGTAACCCTGGGCCCGGGCAGCATCGGAGTTGGACCTGCCAGCTCAACAGCAAGTGTGAGCGGAAGACACACAAACCTAACATATCCTATGGCCGAGTAGAGCTGCTTTAAAAAAAGCAATAGGTGTTTGAAGAGTAAACTATTTCAGTGATTTTTGTTGGTGTAAGTCATAATGAGGCAAAATAGGACTTTTAGAAAACAAAATGTTTTACAAATCTGTGTTCTCCCCCATGTGTTTACCCTGGGGATACCAATGAGTGTTTTTCTCAGTGCCCTTGACTGGATATTATATAAAATAACAGACAGGAATAGAACTCTGTTGATCTTCCATAAAGCCTGAAATAACATTGGCCTTAGAAGTAGGAGGTGCTTTGCTTTATCTTTAAAAATACCCACTGTATTTTTTTTACCTATACTCTGCAAAACTTAAAAATTCTTTCTGTTGGAGAAGTAATTTTTGAAAAAGAACAGAGGCAGATACCAACAAATAAATATTTGTTGATGTAATTAGTTGTCTGCCATATCTTATGTGGGGGCAGCAAAATCAATCTTACATGAAATTTTTGTTTTATAAGCGGCTTCATCCATTTGGATGTAAAGGGATACGTTTTTCATTGCCTCATTTCCTGTTCTTTTGATTTACTCCAGAAAACCAGTGCATCAAATGAATTATGGAACCCAATCTTTAAAGCCACAAATTACTGAAAACAGAGATGTCCCTAGGGAACAAGGCCTGTGGGTTTGTCCAAGCACAAAATTTCATCACAATTCTGCCTGGACTGTGAGCCCATTTGTCAGGGATGAGAAGCCTTACTCCCCACAGAAAAATTTCTGGCAGAGGGGGTCCTCTGGGCTCAAGGAAATGGACTAGACATGAAGGCAGTAAAGTAAAACATGGGTTCAAAGAAGAGTTAAGGAAATAAGCTGGACTAAGGAGCCCAGTAGAAAAGCAGCCAGTCACAAGGGTTACCAAGGAAGGCAGGAAGCCTAGAGAGACAGAGGTTAGGCTCGCAGGGACTGGCCCATGAAACGTGCACCTGGGAGCTGAGTATTTTCAGTGTAAGGCTAAAGGTGATCTAGAAGCAAAGGGTGCAGAGAAGGAAGCACATCGAATGAAGAAAAATAATACGCATATGTGTTTCCATAGCAACATTATTTATTACTCTGGGAAGCTGGGGAATTATCATATGTTTGGTAAATGAGAGCAGCAACTTTGTAGATCATCGTGGCACCAGTGAGCGGGCACACGTGAAGAGTACGCAACACGCATAGGTAAAATAAAGCCAGAATCGTTTCTGCGACGACCATCCCCGAACCCCTTCAGAAGGGCGGAAGGGGCTGCGAGGAGTTTTTTCCCTGATGCTGCCCGTTTCCACGGTGGGAGAACGGCACCGGTGTTTCCCGGGGTGGAAGGGTGACCACCTGGACCTGCAGGGCTCAGCTCTGCTAATTCTATAAAGGACCATACTTGTTCTGGGGCTAACTTCCGTGCTTCTGCCCCCACTCACTCGGCCTGTGGGGCCCCGGGCCCTGTGCATCTCAGCTCTCCGCCACGGGCTGCCCCGCTGGCTCCCACAGTGGGCACGCACACACAGACCCCCGAGGCGGGAGGGGGGCTCTCTGTCCCCACCACCCCTCCACCTGGCACGGGCTGCTTGCTCCGCCTTCCGCCTGTCGCCACACTCCCAAAGCAAGCCCTCTGCAGCCGTGCCCAGGCCCCAGAGGGCTGAGCCCCAGGTTCGGGGTAGCGTCCTCAGAGCCCCTGAGCTGCCCGCAGCCTGGTGCCCCCCCTCCCCCACCGTGTGGCCGTCCTGGTCCCGTTCAGCAAGGCTTTCCCCCACTTCCCATTCTGAGAGCCCAACCTCTCGCTTGCTTCTCCCAGGCCTGGCAGCAGAGCCCCCCACAGGTTTGCCCTGAAACCTCAGCACACTTTGCCTCGGTGGCCCCCCAATGCCTCGTATTTGACAGCGGTTCCTTGGACTAAACTGCATCTGTTCAAACCAGCGCGGCTTCGGTTCTCCTGCTGGGACCCTGGCTGACACCGGAGTCTGAAGAGAGGATCGGCCTGTCGGAGCCGGCGAGAGAGGACGTAGGAGGGAGGAAAGTCCAGGCCACATTAGGAGGCAAGAAAGAGGCACGGGGATCAGCCCCCTGGGAAAGTCATTAAGCAAAAAAGAAACAGGAGAGCAGAAAGGGTGTTAAACAACAAAGTAACTCACACGCTTGTTGCAGACAGAAGGAAGACGGTATTCGGGGAACCCCTGGGAAAGGTGGAGGAGGGGGACAGAGACCACACCCAACTCCAGGTGCGGCAAGGCTGGGTGGGGACTCATACCAAGGAGCAGGTGCGGTCAGTGGTTCAAAGTTCCAGGAGGGGGGTGGCAAGGTGGCAGTCGCTGCCTTTGCTCGTGCCGCGAGGGCAGCATCAGGAGTCTTCCAGCCCCTGAACATTTGGGGGTCTTCAGCCTATCGAAACTGTCTGGAATGCCTGTCTCAGCTCTGCGCTGTCCACCCGACATTTTAGTTCTCTTCAGACACCAATTGTTTCCTCTGCTCCCGGACTTAGCACATGTGTCAGAAACC
The DNA here is from genome assembly GCF_009762305.2 of Zalophus californianus. Taxonomy (NCBI): domain Eukaryota; kingdom Metazoa; phylum Chordata; class Mammalia; order Carnivora; family Otariidae; genus Zalophus; species Zalophus californianus. The sequence goes on from NC_045597.1 coordinate 2,343,286, forward strand.
TGACATGTGGGCATACTACAGCAATCCTCAACAGAGCGGCCCCCTTGCTTCCAAATGTCCTGAAGCTACCAGTCAGAACGGTAACGTACTTCAGTTCACGGAAAGGGAAAAGAAAGACCGTGAAAGCTGTTGTCTATAGGTTTCTTCGACTTCATTCTGGCCTGTGGCTGAGGAGGAAGTCTGGTTATAAGAAAAAATTATGGAAAAAGACGGCTGCAAGAAAAAGGCGCTTGAGGGAATTTGTGTTCTGCAATAAAACCCAGAGTAAGCTCTTAGATAAAATGACGACGTCTTTCTGGAAGAGGTGAAACTGGTATGCTGACGACCCTTATCAGAAGTACCATGATCGGACAAACCTGAAAGTACAGATCAGAAATTTTATGACTTCCTTGCTATTGAAGATGTATCTTCGTGTATATGATGTCATTGCAAAATGGAATAAGTACAAAACTTGATGTAAATTGTGCCAGTTGGTCTGGAAACACACAGTTCCAACATTAAACTTACTAAAGTTTTAACAAAAAAAAAAAAAAAAAACAAAGTCCCTAGGAGGACACGTGAGGGCCGCGGGGGGGGCTCTTCTGCCGGTAGGCCCCCCAAGACACAATATGGGAGCGAGGGATGAGGGATTCAATCCCATATCAAGGCTGGGACTTTCCCTAAACTGACCTCACAGGGCTCTTGTTAAAACTGGACTGAACAGGCCAAGAGCAGAGCCCAAGGTCGGGGACTAATCAGAAAGAGGAGACCGCCTACATTAACGTTGGTCAGGGGAGAGTGCCCTCGTCGAAGGAACATGGGGTGTGCCCGTGCAGGGGTGCGGCCACCAGGAGACACCGCAAACGACACTCATCCCCTGACCCATTCCCAATGCCGCGGGAGCAGAGTGACCACCTCAACCACCCCCCAGAGTGTGGTATCAGCATGTGCAATGCCCTTTGCTCCCCGAGGACCAGCACCACTGGAATGCCGCTTCACCCTGGCACACTTCTGCACACATGGGGTCTGCCCACCTGGCTCCCGATGCTTTAGTCCTGCAAGGGGTTCACCGAGCAACCCCAGACCCCAGACAGCACTCGTGTCTTGAGCGCTCGAGGGAGCAGGAGGGCCCGGGGGAGGGGCAGCATCAGCCCCTGCTCTTCTTACCTGGGAGCACCCGACCCTCAGGCCTTCAGGATCCCCACCAGGACGGGGATCCTGTGCCTCTGGGGGACGTGCACAGAGAGGGCTATTCCAGGCCCGGAGTTAATGAACCCCGGCTCTGTAAGTGCGCCCTTCCGAGCGGGAATGTTTGGGGCGTGCTTGCCTCTCTGGGTGTCTGTGTCCCCTAAAGACCTGGCGGGGAGGTGTTGGTAAGAGCACACTGGTGCAGGATGGAGTCTGATAGAGCATTTGTGTGAATCAAGTCAAATCTCAACACTTCACAGAGATTGTGTTGATGCCACAGGCTGGGGGTGCTCGGCCCTGCCCTCAGCAAACTGCCAGAAAAGCAACCCCAGAGAGGCAGCGACAGACGCTCTGCCGGCCTCCAGCTCTGCTGGTAGAGTAACGGAGCCCACGCTGCAAACAGGGCACTGGGGCACCCCAAAACAAAGGGTCCGCCGGCGCCTCCCCATCAACCCCCTCCAGGCAAAGCAGGAGCGGGCTGAGAATCTGCTGGTGGTTGGGGGCTCGTTTGGAAGGGTGCTGAGGACCTTTCTCTTCCCACCACACAGAGGAAGTGTGTGCTTCACCCCACCCAAGCAAGAGGGAGCTTAAGGGGACCCCCTCAGAGCTTCCCGCAGCTCCCGGAGCTGCTGGGGTGCAGAGCCAGGTTCCTGAGCGGCCTACAGCGGGCTTGGGTCAAGCTGACGCCGGAGTGTGGCCGGACCGGAGCTGGACAAGGACCCAGAATCCAGACTCGGATACCCTCAACGGGGCCACCTGGGCCCCGGGCCTCTGGACGGGGGTGTGACACCAAAAGCAGGGTCTGTGGGGGTCCCCTGATGCTCAGGGCAGGGTCCCAGCCGCGGGAGGCTCTGTGCACAACAGGGAGCTGCAGGGGGCAGCCCTGTGGGGGCGTCTGGGAAGGAAGCCCCGAGCACTGGCCCCTGGCGGAGACGCTGACCCTGCCCCCCCCACCATCACCTGCCGTCTCCCTGATGCAGGAGCTGAGGCAGCACAAGCCCGCGGGGCCACAAGGAGATCCGAGAAGATCCGGGGGCAGGTAACAAGACACCAAACAGCCTACTCAAGTCCTGGGCAGAGGCGAGCACTGAGCTGGGCACAGGAGGACTGTAAAACCGACGGTAAAATCAACGTTAGAGAAGGCACTGGGACCTTTTCATACCCCAAATGCGATTCTCTGTTTACTACCTAGAAAGGACCAGAAAAGCTTTGCCTTCTGCCCCAGATCTCCTCCACAGCGCTTCCCGGACGCCCGCAAAGAACGCGTGGACACGTCTCTTCAAAGCGGCCTGTGGAGAGACAGACTAAAGATGCTTTCTGTTTTCAGCCTGCGGAGGCCAGCTTATTAATACATGGGGGGCACGGGGGGCACCCTTCTGCATCAGGAATGTTCTGGCACGTGGGGAGTCAGCGGCCAGAGCATGGAGCCCGGGGGCGAGAAGCGGCCTGGCAACGGCGACGGGGAGGGCGCACCCCCCCCACCCCGGCCACCCGGTGGCAGGGCTGGGGGGCTGCAGGGAGACGGCCACCCTGCGCCCGGGCTTCCCCCGCAGACCCCAGGGGACCGCAGGGCTGGCAGCGAGCCTTGGACGCCCACCCCACGACCGCTGCATTTCTCTGCCTTAGCGGTAAGCTGGCGCTCCGGTTTGCTTCACTGGTCCCGCCCAGGCCTCCGCGCAGTCAAGTTCTCGTTCCCCGTCCCACCCCCCCCCCCCGCGCCCCGCTCCCGCAAAGTGTGGGTCCAGACCGCGACAGTGTTGCTGCAGACAAGTCGCCACCTCCCCGGAACGCTCTGCTCCACCTCGGCCGGAAACAACCTACCTCCGCTTGCGTCTCCTGCCCATCAGTCCAACACTGACACAGGTTTTGGGGGACGACCGCAGGCCAAACCACACGTGGGCCGGCGGCCAGGAGGGCCGGGAGGGGCCCCTGGCCATTGCCCTGCCAGTGCCGGCCCCTCGCAGCTGTTGGCCCGAGACGCGGTGACCGCACGCCCCTCCGGGGCCACCGGCTGCCCTTCACTTGCCCCCCGTGGGCTAGTGCTTTGGGAGGGCAGCCTGGCTTGTGGGGAGGAGGCCCCGGAGCCGGTGGCGGCAACACGCGTCTTAGTGGATTCATCACAATGGCCGAACTTCTGAACGAGCTGATAGGACAGGTGAAGCTGTCGAGCTAGGGGCTAGCGCCCTGATTTTCTTTTTTGGAAGAAACTCAAGCTATGTGGACAATTTCCATAACGAGGATATACCAGAGCTAAGATGTTTGATACCCATTTTTACTAAGGAATTTATTAGTAACCCAGCTGTCCAAAGCCCTTAATAGGATTTTAAATTCATTCTTTTTGGCACATTAAAATTATTATCGTGGTGCCTGTATATCTTAGATCTTAATAATTGTTAATGTTCTGTCTTCAAACTAATATTTACTGTTACAAAACAATAGGAGCGTTCGGCTCAGGTGCATGCATTGCCATCCCAAGGCCAGCAGCCATCGGGCTCAGCTCTCCAGGAATGCAATGGACCCCTCATACCCCAGACCATGGGCCAGGTGACTGAAGTAATTGATACCCACCCTGCTCCCCCCGCCCCAGAATGCACCACTATGCTGGTTATGCGCTCGGGTTTAGAACAGGGGCTTTCAAATATTTTTATTCATGAAAACTATTATAGCCTTGCATATTTTTAATTTGACATCTAAAAGTTTTTTTTGTAAGTTACAATAGTTGCAAAGGATGTAATTTCAGTTTGCTATCAACAGTGATCTAGAAATGAACCCACATGACCCTTTGAATGGTCTCCAGTGGTATCCACACCCCATAACAAACTCGCCCCACCTTTATCCACTCAAAATACACTGACAAATTCTTCTTTAAAAGTCTGTCATTTTACATTTTACTTCTTTTCCCCTTAAAATTGTATTTTTCATATGGTATCTCCACAGAATTTATCTAAGTGAAATGTTACCTTTATATTAAATGGACTTATTAATCATTCTAGCATACTTCTCTGCAGATAAAATACGTATATAAATAGAAATATGTCTGTTTTACGATGTGACCATAAAGCTCTAAGCGTCAAGAACGCTCACTCTGTGCGCTGTGAGCATCTGTCACTATGGGCTACTGTTGGTGTGCCCAGTGTCCAGGGCAGAGGGGAAGGATGGCAGAACATCCTGGAGACTGTCCCCGAGAGGGGTTACAAGAGATAGCAGTGCCTTTTTGAAACCCGGGCCTTCAAGTGGGGGCGGCCCCACATCCCTATCTGTGTGGGTCTGGTCTCTTCATGCTTGAACTGTCCCCTGGGGCTCCAGGCCACAGGCCCCGAACCTCTGCCTGGACCGCGTCCCGTGAAGGCAGGGCCTGCCTCCGCCCCGTGGCTGGATGTGTCCCTGCCCGTGTCTGGTGTGTGGCCCTGGCACTCTCAGGAGTGGAAGGACGTAGCTGAGCCTAAGTAGCTGAGCCTAAGATGATCCCCTGGTGGGCACAACAAGTACTGATTCCATCACAGTCAGAAATGGCCATAGAGGACTTAGGTGCCAGAAAGAACTTCGGTTAAACAGACAAATGACTTGAAAGACTGAAACTCATAAAGCCCATTCGAGAAGAAATCTTCTGAATAGCCTTATATCTATTAAACTGAATTCATAGTTAAAAATCTTCAAACAAAGGAAAAGTCCCTGGCAACACAGTGAGAATTCTTTTTTTAAAAAAAGATTTTATTTATTTGACGGAGAGAGACACAGCGGGAGAGGGAACACAAGCAGGGGGCGTGAGAGAGGGAGAAGCAGGCTTCCCGCCGAGCAGGGAGCCCGACGCGGGGCTCGACCCCAGGACCCCGGGACCATGACCTGAGCCGAAGGCAGACGCCCAACGCCTGAGCCCCCTCCCCCAGGCGCCCCCACGGTGAGAATTCTTAGCAGAGGAAAGTAAGACCGTCACATCAAGGGGAGCTGTGTGGAGGTGCCTCAAAGGATTCAACACAGAGCGACCGTCGGACCGAGCAATCCCACTACTGAATTCATACCCCAAAGACTTGAAAGCAGGAATCCCTACAGATACCTGCACACCCCTATCATAGCAGCATGATTCGTCAGAGCCACAAGTGTCCATCAGCCGACGGTATAAACAAAATGTGGCCCATCCAGACAATGGAATGTGGTTCAGCCTTAAAAAGGAAGGGAGTTCTGACACCCGCTACGACATGAATGAACCTTGAAGGCATCATGTTGATTGAAGTAGGTCAGACAGAAAAGGGCCAATTCTGTGTGATTCCACCCGTATGTGGTCACTGGAGTCATCAAATCCACGGAAACAGAGCTTAGAATGGAGGTCACCTGGGGCTGAGGGAAGGATGGGGAGCTGATGATTCGGAGGACAGAGCCTCCGTCTGGGGAGATGAGAAAGTTCTGGAGATGGACGGCGGGGCTGCATGGCACCAGGAATGTGCTGAATGCCACACAAATGTACATTTAAAATAGCTAATGTGGTAAGTTTTATGTTTTATGTTTTACTACAATAAATAAAGACTTCCTTACAACCCACTTTTTTAAAAAATAGGAAAAACCCCTATTTTGGTTCCAAAAAGCGTGCTCTATGACTAGCCCGTTCGTTCGGTAGACCGTGCTCCTAACAGATTAGGTCTCTGCGGAGCCGGCGGCCCTGTCCCATGGCCACAATTCACCCTCTCACACCTGAGCTGGGAATTCTGCAAGCGTGGCTGTGGGCACAAGGCACGGCAGGGATGAGAGGAGAGCATCTGAGGGGCACGACTTAGCCTAGAAATCAGCCTCAGGCCCCTGGTGAGTCACAAGTGCGGTTAGGCTTATCCACCCAGTTCCAAGTTCCAGAAAGGTAAGGCAGACACAGCCGTGTTCATTCAGAAGCCCGGGCTGGTGTGCTTCCTAAGCCAGAGAACATCCAGAATTCCCAAAGAAAGGGGGTATCTGCAAGAAACTTTTGTCTCCTGAAGTCCAGAAAAGAAGAGTGAATTAACGTGCATTAGGGGAGAGTGAATTTCATGATTCTGGTCACTCTGGAAGTATCTCGAACTCGTCGGTGCTCACAGAGTGAACAGGGCTCGAGCAGAACACACAGCCTCCCGTGCTCACACCCTCTGTGCAAAGGTCTGAAGAGGCAAAACCAGTCCTACTTCTACGCTGTGAACCTCCACGCTCTCTCCTTCCCTCATCTTATCTTCTGACTCCATCCTCAAACAGCATGGAAAAGTTGATGCAGTTGGTAACGCCAGGTCGCCTCTGGGGCAGTCAGGCACGGCGGGAACGTCACTGAGCTTCGAGGAGGCGCCTCCCTGGTTCTAGGAAGAGCTGCTTCTGTCGTGGGAAGTTCGAGTACCTCTGTGGTCCCAACACTGACGCTCAGTTAGGGCTTGGAGATCAATCACTGCAGCAGTTTAAAGTACTGTGGGCATGGGGCGCCTGGGGGGGCTCCGTCGTTAAGCGTCTGCCTTCGGCTCGGGTCATGATCCCAGGGTCCTGGGATCGAGCCCCGCATCGGGCTCCCTGCTCCGCGGGAAGCCTGCTTCTCCCTCCTGCTCCCCCTGCTTGTGTTCCCTCTCTCACTGTCTCTCTCTGTCAAATAAATAAATAAAATACTAAAAAATAATAAAGTACTGTGGGCCTGATATGTGCAAGAATCAAGAACTCCACCCACAGCACCTTCATCGATCACAAAGAGACTCCCTCACTTGAGAAACATCTAAAGATTTCCATTAGAACAGCCTGCATGCTACATCCATATGTGAGCACTGGTGCTGTGCACGGGTCTTAGACCTTCATCCCTCTTCCCTGACTATCCAGCTAACGTTATACTGTTTGGCAAAACCCTTGAAAACTGAGGAATAAGTTTATGATATTAAATCACATAAGGGGAAGATGGAAAGCAATGGAGACTCTCCTATTCGGCCAGCCGAGTGTAAATTGCTACAACTTTCCGGAAATCTGTTTGGCAGTATTTCCTAAAGTTTAACACGTGTGCACCCTGTGACCCAGCAATTCTGCTTCTGAATATGCATCCCTCAGAAATGCATACACCTGTGCACCAAAAGACACATAGAGGATGCTCAAAACTGCATCAGTCATGACAGATCCGCCCGGGAGCAGCCCAAATGCCTGTGGGCAGGAGTTGGATGAATGAATGTGCTACACACTGACAGGGGGACACTTTACTGCAGTGATACACTGCCCATGTGGTATTGCGCCTCTCAGAACACGGACAATCTCAGGAACATAGTATCCAGCCGGAGAATCCAGACACACCGTATAACTGAATAATAGAAACTGTAAAAACAGCAAAACCAACCTACGATGAAACAGGTCAAGGGAGTACTTACTCTGGAAAGGGGACGAGGGAATCTTCTGGGAATATTCTAGATCTTGCCCCAGATGGTTGTCCCACAGACATGTTACCATTGCAAAAAGTCGTCTGGCCGCACATTTATGATTTGTGAACGTAGGCTACTCTCCAATTTAAAAGTGGACTTAAAAATATATCACTATCGGGGCACCTGGGGGGCTCCGTCCATTAAACGTCCAACTCTTGGTTTGGGCTCAGGTCATCATCTCGGGTCATGAGATGGAGCCCCGAGTCCAGCCGGCTCCATGCTCAGTGGGGAGTCTGCTTGAGGACTCTCTCCTTCCCCTCCTTCTCCCTCCCCCTACTCGTGTGCACTCTCTCGCAAATAAATGAAAAAATAAAATCTTAAAAAAAAAAAAAAATATATATATATATATATATATATAGGAGTGCCTGGGTGGCTCAGTCGTTGAGCGTCTGCCTTTGGCTCAGGTCACGATCCCAGGGTCCTGGGATCGAGCCCCGCGTCGGGCTCCTTGCTCCACAGAAAGCCTGCTTCTCCCTCTCCCACTCCCCCTGCTTGTGTTCCCTCTCTCGCTGTGTCTCGCTCTGTCGAATAAATAAATAAATAAATAATCTTTTTAAAAATAATAAATATATATTGCTATCTTTTAAAGTCTATTTGTAGACATTCAGGAAAATTTGTTTTGAGGCTAAAGGAAACAAGTGAAATTAAACAAAGTGATAAAAGTACTCTAAGATTCAAGGAGTACACTAAATGTTTATGTTTTATAAATAAGTTGAAATTTGAGATCTTCTGAGTTGTGCTGGTATCACCCGGGCAGAACAGGATAAAGCTGTTGGTTAGCACCCCCTGTTGGCCACCAGCGGTAAGTGCAGGGTAGAATCCATGACCTTCGGTCCGCGGTTGAAGGCTGACGCTCGTGTTTGCTCCTGGGCGGTACAAAGGGCAGTCAAGTCCAGCAGAAAACGTGAAAACGAGGTTGTAATAACTGCACCTGGTAAGTGGGCACACCCACAGCACCCCAGCTGTGTTTCAGGGCATCTTTGTACCTCGTTCTCAGTTAACCCTCCAGGTGCTCAGGGACCAAACCCCTCCATGTCCCTCGCGGGAGCACGATGCAGAGTTCTCCAGGAGGGTGCGGTGTGAGCAGAGCCTGAGGCTGCGCTCCACTTTACTCGGGTCCGCTCCTGCCTTAGTAATGCTCAGTCCAGAGCAGGGGCTCCCAAGAAGATGCAGCTCTACTGCCGCAGGCCCGACCGGAGGAGCTCTGGGGTAAAGACGGGCTGTCCTGCACCGCCCCTTCTCAAGGGGCCTGACGCAGGCTTGATGTTCTCCCAACATCTGCATTCTGGCTTTTCCTTCATCCTGGGGCACGACCCAGGGGAGATGTTGGTGCCTGTGTGTGTGTGCATGCCTGTGTGTGCACCTGTGAGTGTGTGCATGAATGTGTGTGTGTACCTCTGTGAGTGTGTGCATGCATGTGCGGGAGTACATGCCTGCGTGTGTGCACGTGTGTGTGCATGTGTGTTCCTGTGTGAGTGTGTGCGTGCATTTGTGTGTGCGTGTGTGCTCACTCGTGTGTGGGAGTACGTGCCTGCATGTGAGCACGTGTGCATGTGTGTGTACCTGTGTGAGTGTGTGCACGCATGTATGGGAGTACATGCCTGCGTGCGTGCACTGTGTGTGCCTGTGTGAGTGTGTGCGCGTGTGTGCATGTGTGTACCTGTGTGAGTGTGTGCACGCGTTGTGGGAGTGCGTGCTTGTGTGTGTGCATGTGTGCCTTGTGAGTGTGCACGCGTGTGCGGGAGTACGTGCCTGCATGTGTGCACATGTGTGTGTACCTGTGTGATTGTGTGCGTGAATGTGTGTGTGCGTGTGTGTGTGTGCCTCTGAGTGTGTGCATGCATGTGTGGGAGTACATGCCTCCGTGTGTGTGCGTGTGTGTGCCTGTGAGAGTGTGTACACGTGTGTGTGCGTGTGCATCAGTGTACCTGTGTGTGTGCACAGGAACCACACAGACATGTGAGGAGGAGTTGGGCCACTGTGAGCCCGTGCCACGGAAACCAAGGCGCCCACTCCTCCGACCCCGAGGGACAGCTCCGGTGACCTGTTCACGGCCAGAGTGGACAGGACCAGGGCCTGGTCTTTAAGGGCATCCCTGCAGGCAGGGACAGGGCCATGGTCGCTGGGGACCGGGCTCTCCGGCAGCGGCCGACTGTCCATGGTTCTCTCCAGGAGGCTGGCTTGGGGCTCATCACAGGAGTAGAAACCCTGAGGAGAAGAGTCAGGTGTTTCTAGAACTGAGCAGTGGGGGCTGAGGCCACCCTTACTTAAGAGGACAAAGACTGTGGCCTGGTGCGTGACCCATGTGGTCAAGCAGGACCAGCTAGTGAACAGCCTGTGGTGACTCCAGGTCGGGAGGTGGAAAGTGAGCCCCCTGCCCCCCGTGTGTCTTCCATCTGCAGGAGGCAGGGTCTGGATAGAGGACGCTCCTCCCGGCGCGGCCGCAGCACGCATGTCGGCCCCTCCAGAGGGCAGGCCTTTTCTAGGGGGGTGAACTCCAAGTCTGGAAGAAAAGGGAAACACCAGAGGGCGCCGGGGAGTAACGAAATTCTCACCCAGTTCTGGAAACAGGTGCCAGAGCCCACCTCGAGCAGGTATGCCAACCATGTGCTTAGAACTGGAGAGCGGGGACTCCCGTCCTGCCCCCTCCCTGCCCCAGCTCTGGGCCCTCCCCCTCAGCGTCCTTTACTGTTCCCCATGAGCTCAGCCTCTCCACACACACACACACACACACATCCAGCACCCCTACCCTAACACGTACACGCATGTGCCCACATCCCCAGCCCCTACTACATATGCACATGTACACCTATTGTACATCATGAAGCCTCATGTGCACACACATACATGCTCCGGTGTAGCCTGGCTACCCCACTCCACACACGTGCACACATGCACACACACAAGCACACACACGTATGCATGCACACACCCCGGCACCCCTATTCCACACATGCTCATGTACACATGCACACACATGTGCACGCACACGCTGCACCCCACTCCACACACGTGCACGCATGCACACACACGAGCACACACACACACATATGCATGCACACACCCCGGCACCCCCATTCCACACATGCTCATGTACACATGCAGACACATGTGCACACACGCCGCACCTCACTCCACACACGTGCACACATGCACATACACGAGTACACACACGTATGCATGCACACACCCCGGCACCCCCATTCCACACATGCTCATGTACACATGCACACACATGTGTGCGCACACGCCGCACCCCACTCCACACACGTGCACACATGCACATACACGAGCACACACACGTATGCATGCACACACCTCGGGCACCCCCATTCCACACATGCTCATGTACACATGCACACACGTGTGCACACACGCCACACCCCACTCCACACACGTGCACACATGCACATACATGAGCACACACACACATGCATGCACACACCCCGGCACCCCCATTCCACACATGCTCGTGTACACATGTGCATACACTCCACACGCCACTCCACACATGTGCGCACACACACCGCACCCCACTCCACACACATGCACATGTGCACCCCCAAGCCCCTGAACCCTGTCCTTCCCCTTCAATCCCTAGGGGATCTTGTGTGGAAAATGAGCTCAGTTTCCCCCTCCTTCATCTGGATTTTGAGGTTTAAATTCTATTCCCAGCAAAGAGATAAAGCTAAAGACTTTTTAGAAGCTCATATCTTAAATAGCAAAGTAGAGAAGATATATACAAAGAGCTCCAGATTCATCTTGCTATACTTTGCATTTTCTCACCTCATATTTCTATTTATATAACCAAGTTATGACAATGAATTGACATTTTCTTGTGGACAACATATGATCTTCTATTTTAGAGTCAACACTTCCATGAGCAAAAGCAACCAAGGCAGTGACTGAGCTGTTTCTCTCTTGTCTGTTTATTAAGAACACTCCCACAAATTTTTCTTAAGCACCTATTATGTGGCAGGCACTGCACCAAGAGCTGGGAGTGTCCTGATGGATGAGACCCGCGCACCCTGTGCCCACGCAGAGCTCGCTTTACTCACACTGTGTCTGTCTTTATTTCCTTTGTAAACTGAGTACTTCAAAAATTAATGGTCTTACATCCCGTTTTATGTCATCTTAGACAAGTTACTACTTCTCCAGTTCTCAATTTATCGTAATACAAGAGTTGATCCTATGCTCTATGGGGGTTTTGACACAAGATTGAGAGCATCTTGGAGATCTGACCCCCAAATATTAACTGCACGTTGGATTTCTGACAAACTTACATAACCATTCCCAGATGATGGGGAAAGTGTGCCTAGGATAAGGAAAGAGATAAAATGCGATGGCTTCCATTTTATGGAACAAGAAATATTAAATAAACTATTAAACTTGCCGCCTTTCAGGTAGAACTAGTTTATTCCTTTCAAGGCGAGGAGATGGTGCTTGAGAACATGACTCGCTCTCAGTCCTGTGCCAGCACAGGAGGAGTTCAGGATGGGGTGAGTCACTGTCACAGAGTTGGGACCAAGAATATGAGGTGGTGCCCCACGCGAAGACAGGGGGAGCCAGTAAACAGGGAACGTGGAGTCCAAGTGAGGTCACAGCCTCACAATCTTTCTCAACAAATAGTAGAGGAAGATCACCAAATGTTCTACAATGACCTGACTTAACCAAGGGCGGATTGGAACTTGGTGACGAATCCTAAAACATGAACAAAGGGTATTGAGCCAAAGCCGTGACAGCTGGGGCACTGAGGACAGAGTGGCCTCGCCACAGCCTGGGCCACAGAAGCGCTGAGAGCACCCACAGCATGTGGCCTCAGTGGCTGGCACCAAGATTAGCAAGACAAGGTGGAACCAAAGCCAGGACAAATGCTCAGAGCTGAACTTCCGGCTGCAAGCCACACTCAGCAGCAGCAGGTCCCTATGCTTACCCTCCTCTCAAACGTTGCAGCCCCCAGGACTACCTTCTACCCCTGGCGTGTGCCTGGTGGTGTGCCTGGTGGTGTGCAAGGAACACCCAGCTGCAGGCTCCACGGTGGCTGGCCTTGTGGCAGTTATATAGCTGGGACCAGGGCCAGAGCCACACGACAGGGCTGGGGACACCACTGGACCCACTATGAGAGGGAGCTGAGCTGAAACACCACTGACCACCGACCTTCATGAGCCCTTCGCTGATGGCTGGCTGCAGTGAGGTCTGGGATCTCCTGGAACCAGTGTCAGTTCAGAGCCAGGAGACCCCAATACATCTGACTATTTCTTTTCCCCAGCACACAGTGGCCCTGGGAGAGGGCCAGGAGAAAGGGTAACAGTATACATTCTCAGCATATACCAGGAAGGGATCCAGTGTTCCTTCACTCAAGGGAGTCTGTGGACCGGCTCAAGTCCGGGAAGTGATCGAGGGACCATGACTCTGTTTTTATGATTCAAGTTAGACTTTTTGTTCACTTGATCTAGAACTGTTCACATGATCTAATCACTTGATCTAGAACTGTTCACTCGATCTAGAGCTGTTCTGCTCATACAGATCAAGGAGGGATTTAGTTGGCTTCCCATCTGTTCACTCAATGTAGAACTGGTCACTCAATCTAGAACTGTTCACTTGATCTGGAACTGGTCACTCAATCTAGAACTATTCTGCTCATACAGATCAAGGAGGGGGTTAGTCAGCTTTCCATCTGTTTCACCTCTGGGAATGCTGTGATTAGCCAGCACCATGGGTCTCTCCATGCCAGACTATTCTGATTTCTGCTTTGATCGACTCTGCTATGCATTCTGGTGACCACACCCACCCTGCCTTTGGTAGGGGAGCACCCCCACCTGTCCCTTGCCTCCCAGAATCCAATTTCTCCCACTGCATTTTATTTCCCACTATGAGGTCTGGCCTTCAGAGAAGAATGATCACAGGGCTCTCCAGTTGACTGGGCACCCCCCACAGATTAATTTCTGCCAGTCATGGTGAAAGGGGAGCCCTCTGGACCCTTGCAGGGTGAGCAAGTCTTACATGATAAATCCACCCTAACACTCCAGTGTCCCTAAGCCATTAGATACCCTTGGAGCACACCAAGCCTGTTCTGGCATTTTGATTTCATTAAGTGTGGGCCACTGTTTGAACGGTCCACATCTTAGCCAACCAATCATACAAGCCCTTGCTGACCTCTCAAACTAAAACACACACAATCTCCACTTAGTGGGCCATAGCCACAAAGCCACAAATTGAACCTGATCCAGTGTTATGTTCCTTCCACCATTGTCCCACACCCTTAATAGCCACCCCACACATAGTCCTGGATTTCTGTCCATATAAATGGGGAAAACCACACAGTTCTTCCCAAGAATGGCATAGCTCCTCTTGGTCACGTGGTCTCTTCAGGTCCCATGGGGACTTGAGCCAAGTTTAGATCGGAAGCCAAGAGGGGTTGTAGAGAGTCAGCAGTGCCCTGCATGGCCTTTTAGGGAACAACGTTTCCAGAACTAAGCTGTTGATTGGACGTGGAGAAGTAGGAAAGGAGATGAGGTATGAATTGGGTGCCCAGGAAATGGAGACGCTAGGATGGAGAGTAGAGAGCATGCTCTGGACTGGGTTGGCGGGGGGTGGGGTGGGGGGGTGTCTCATGTACGTCCTGTAAGATTTAATTGTCTATTTATTTATTTGACTAACTCAGTCATACTAAAAACTTTTTCACTTCCTTAATGACATTAGCTAAAAGTATTATAGCTGTTGGTTCGTTTTAGTTCCCAAATGCGATAAACACCAGGCTTGTATTCTTCAGACGTATACATATTTGGTTAGTTTTACTAGTGTATAATTTGCATACACATACCACAGTTAAGTATGTGATTTGATGAGCAGATGTGCACCTCTACACTCACTCTCTGCCATTCTCACCTCTCCCACCCTGAGTCCCAGTACACCCCCGACCAGGGGTGCAAAACGTGCGACAGCATTAGTTCCGAATACATGAAACACACATTGACGGAATTAAGAGAAGTAGACAAATTCACTTTTGTACTTGTAGATTTTAACATCCCTCTCTCGGTAATTGGTGGACCAATTAGACCACTAATCGGCGAGGACACGGAAGATCTGAATGACACTATTAGCCACCTTGATCTAATTGGTATAGAACCCTACACTCAATAACTGCAAAATACACATTTATTTAAAGTACGCATGGAATGTTCTCCAAGATAGACCACATGCTGGGACATAAAGCAATTCTCAATGAATTTCAAAAGATTTAACTCTTACAAGAGTATGTTCTCTGACTACAAAGGAATTAAAGTAGAAATCTAGTTAATGTGTAGATATCTGAGGATTAAACTTTCGTTACACAGGGCTCCTACCTCTTCTTTGCAATTTACTGTAATTCTTCTCTGTATTCACAGTCTTTCAAGTAACTTCCTTTAGGAGATTATACATTAATTAAAAGCCGGGCCTGTGATTCAATCAACTCTATCACACCCAATGTCCACAAACTGCTTTGCATTAACAAGACCTCAGTAAGTGCCTGATGAGGTAAGTAGCTGAGCAATGCTTTCCAGGAATATAGGGAGAGTTTAACCCAGAGAAGAAATTACTTTGGGCAAAAATGTCAGGGATTGTCAACAGGCTACTGAAGAGAAATAGGTAGGGAAGGGTCTTTGTTGGTGACCTTGAATTAAAAGGTCGTAGGAATGCATAAGTGCTCACACACACATACCTGCGCACACAGGCTTCCAGGCGGGGCTGAGAACCACCGGCTTAGACCTCCGCCTTCAGGTAAATGCATCTGGGGAGTCAGTCTCCCCTGCACCTTCTCATTTGGAGGCTGGCTCTGTATCCACCGTGGAGGGTGTGCAAACAGGCAGGTGTGGGTCCAGGAGGCTGTGCTTCAGGCCAGGCAATGCTCCCAGCTCTTGGCCAAACCAGACACTCGATCACCCCTGGAGAACCCAGGCCTCTGGTTTCTCTGCACGGGGATGCTGCTGCCCAGAGCCCTGTGCACCAGGAGCACGGCACCCTCCAGATCACAGAATCCTAGCGGCTACCCTCGCTCTTCAGACCCCACCTAGAGTTTATTCTTGCTCTAAATGAGACAGAAGCAAACCTCTCCAACGAGAGAGCCCAAAGGAACCCATTTGACCATAATATTCACATTTGCCTTCTCATTGAGGGATACAAACCCATTTCGAGGCCAGTGGCACGTCGTGGGACTTTATGGTGAGCTGGAGTGTTTCCTATCCCTGGGTACCTGGAGTATGGGTTGCAAATGCTCTGAAATACAAATAATTTTAATTAGTGTTGAAAGGTCAAACCGCCCTGTTTGAGTGCTTTGTGAAATGTTATGAAATCAAACAAAGAATGACCAAGTGTCGTCAGTCCAAGAACAGCTTGGAGTCACCGACCTGCAGAGCAGGATGGGGTTTCTCTTGGGGGCTGCTCGTTAGTCACACTGTTGTCGTGACTGAATTGTGTCCCCCAACCCGTAAACTGAAGTCCCGATCCCCGGGACCTGGCAACATGAGCTTATTTGGAAACAGCGGCGGTGCAGATGTAACTAGTTAAGATGAGGGCGTACTAGATCAGGCTGGGCCTAACCCGCTGGGGTTAGAAAACAGGGACATTGGACATGGGTACCGCACGGGGAGAACACTGCGTGAAGGTGAAGGCAGGGACGGCGTGGCGCAGCAGAAGCCAAGGAACGCGGAGGGAGGCCGGCAGCACCAGAGGCTGGGAGGGAGGCCGCGGACGGAAGCAACCTGACCAGAACCCTGACCTTGGGCTTCGGACCTCCAGACGGTGAGGCAATACATTTGTGTCGTCGTAGGCCACCCAGCGTGTGGCCCTGTGCTATGGGCACCCTAGGACACCAGTCCTGTCCATTACGGTCACTGCCTATTGAGTGTTTTGTGCATTAACTGCTGAGCGAAGCTGTGACATGAGTTATCACGTGAGTTATAAACCCCATATGGGAAGTGCTAATGTGATCCCTACTTTACAGATGGGGGATAAGAGGGGTTCTCCCAGGGGCTCAGGAACTGGCCCAAAGGCACACGCAGCTACAAGCGGTGGAGCAAGACGTGAGCCCAGGGGTGCCAGGCCAGCGCTCCGCCGTCTCTCCTGCACGACCCCGCCACACGCCGAGTCTTCACTTTGTTCCAAGACTATTTTAACTTTGATTTCGAAGCAATTTCAATTATAGAAAAGTTGCACACACAGTACAAAGAGCTCCTGCTGACCCTTCACCCAAGACCCCCATCCAGATGTCTGAGCCACACCAACCAGTGTGATGTGAACACACCCCACTCCCAGCTGAGGTCAGGAATCTGCCCTCCAAGTTGTTGGTTCTTTTATATGCTTGTTTCCTCTCTGGAGATGTCGAGGTACGAGTGTGAATATGATTCATCACTTACCAGTGCCGTCAATACTAGCTAATAAGTTGTAGTTTTCCTCGCAAAGTGTCCCTAAGGAATTCCAGGAGCAGATAGGCCTGCAGAAAATTCTATCTGGCTGCAGTGTTCTCCGGCGTCACGCCGGGTAACAGGGGCTGCCCTCGATTTCTCTTCCATTTCCAATCACACCAAGATAAACACTACTAGGCGCTGGCAAGAAACACGCCCTGACCTCCCCGGGTCGCAGAGAACCCTGGAAACTCCATCTGCTTTGGAGCCAGGTGGACCATATCAAACTGAAAGCCCTCGAGCCTGCTGGCCTGTCCATGAGCTGCAAGGAGGAGCCTTGGGAGGCAGCTCGGGGAGGAGCCCGGCCGTCCCCGCGGGGGTGCGGTCCAGGTGGGGACCCGCCTGACAGTGACAACAACAATAAAATGGGAGCCAGAAGAAATGAGAACGCTGTAACGGAGCACATTTCCAGGTGGAAAGTAAGCTCAGAGCAAGTCTTTGAGCGTGGGCAGTTTGCTTTCGTAAAACACTTTATGTACATGTTCACACGATGAAGTTTATTGGGTGGAGAAGAAATTAAAAAGAGAAGGGCTTCACTGAACAGGGGCGGTACCCTGACATCTCTCGAGGGCTCCTGTGTCCGTCCACTCGCGCCGTGCACCAGGGAGACCTCGGCCGACACGGAGCAAGGCCTTGTCTGTTCCACCTCTCCCCTGTGCTGCCTTTGATCACTCTTGTTACATCAA
Source organism: Zalophus californianus (assembly GCF_009762305.2). Classification (NCBI taxonomy): domain Eukaryota; kingdom Metazoa; phylum Chordata; class Mammalia; order Carnivora; family Otariidae; genus Zalophus; species Zalophus californianus. The sequence continues at coordinate 2,360,977 of NC_045597.1, forward strand.
GAGAAGGAACACCGTTTCAGCTGCATTTCAAGTTAAAACCGAGAATAGATGTTTGAGCTTTATAAAAACGCTGGCCATAGGATGTTCTTGAGTTCTTAAATTTGCAAGAAAAATTTTGCCAGAAAAATCTTGCATCCTGAATACCTTAAGTAAAGAATCGTAACCTCATTTTGTCATTGTAGGCTGGAATTTATATCTTACTAATCCACAGTCAGGGAGATTATGGACCTCTCCATCCAGTGCTAAGTATGTGACATTTCATGTGCTGCATATATGTGTGTGGATAGAAATATTATAAAATTTTGAAAATGGAATGCAAATCAGGTGAAGAAATGGATACTTCTGCTTCTTTACTTGCAGCAGTGGTGCTTCTTCTAGAGCCGTGGTCTCAAGCTGGGGCAACATCTGGAGACATCCTTGGCTGTCAAACTAGTCTTGGGGTGCTAGCAGCATCCAGCGGGGAGAAGCCAGGGGTGCCGCACAACACCCCGCAGTGCCCAGGACTCCCCGCGACAGAAAATGATCTGGCAAAAATGGTGGAGAGACTCTCTTCTGGAGAGGTTAAGTAGTGGAGAGATAATCATGTTAGACTTTGAAGCAAACGACTCATCTGCATAACTTATGCAAAGAAAAGCGTCCTTGTTCAGAACTATTCAAAATGGCAAAGCTCGGGGCGCCTGGGTGGCTCAGTTGTTGGGCGTCTGCCTTCGGCTCAGGTCATGATCCCAGGGTCCTGGGATCGAGCCCCGCATTGGGCTCCCTGCTCCGCGGGAAGCCTGCTTCTCCCTCTCCCACGCCCCCTGCTTGTGTTCCCTCTGTCACTGTGTCTCTCTCTGTGTCAAAATAAATAAAATCTTTAAAAAAAAATGGCAAGGCTCAAAATCACCTGTTAATTGCCCACCTTCCGCAGAGAGCTTCAGGAACGCTGGAAAGGTGTTAGAGAGCCACGCTGTCGTCCACGGGGAAGGTGTTGGAGAGCCATGCTGCTGTCCACGGGGAAGGTGTTGGAGAGCCATGCTGCTGTCCATGTAGAAGAGGGCACGGTGGTGTTTGACCACCGCACTTCCCATCCCGGCTCGGGAGGGAGTGTGGGCTCATCAGCGGGAGAGCATTCCCAGCATCATTAACTAGCAATTCATTTACCATTGAACTGACACAGCTTGAGTTTCTAATTATAGTTGTGATCTGTTTATAAGTTAAAAAAATATGGAAAATCCCAACTGTATGCATTCATAACCCCATCTACTCAAACATGAATCGTTTTTAGTGTTTAAGATACAGACTGTGAGTCTTGGCCTGGGCTTAGATGTACAGTTTTTTAATATAAAAAATAGGATCCTGCTACACATCCTACACAGATGTATAGTCTGCCTTTTATTATTTAATGATTATTATGACTATGTTCCCATATTAATATATATATTTGTGGAGTGATTAAAATATAGATTTTCTAAAATTGGTAGCAGTGTTCCATCTTCTGGATGTACCATCATTTAGTTTAAAAATCTTTTATGGTTGGAGATACCGGTCATTCCTAACTTTTTACTAATTTAAATAATCATGTTAAAATAATACTAGATAAATCTATGTAAACATTATTGATAACTCCTTAGAATAAGGTCCTAGAAATAGAAATTATGATCAAAGACTTCATTACAGCATTGCCAAATTGTTCTCCAAAAAGGGTATGTTGATGCATACACCCACTGGTGTGTAAACCCCACCCTTGCAAATAATAAGCGTGAGTAATTACCTGATATTACCAATTTCATTGGGAGAGATAAAATGTTTTCATTTCATGAATTTGATTGTTTGTAAGAATAAACCTTTTCTCAGTAGGCTTACTGGGTATTTATTTTCTGTATATCTTTTTATGTATAATCTGTCCATCTTTTAATTGGTCCTTACCCTTCCAGTCTGTTGTTTGCTTTTAAATGTAATTTATGCAATAAATTCTTTCTTAAATCTATCTTGTCCTTTACGGAGTCTACTTTTTCATGTCCCCATAGAACAATTTAGCATCTTTAATCATTTTCATCCTGATCCTTTCATGTTCCCCAATCAGTTCCTCACATTTGATTACATAGTTTTTAAAAAGTCATAAGTTATGTTTAGATTTTTTGATGTTTGTTCAGTTCAACTTAACAGGTGTTTTCTGTATACCTCCTATTCTGTCAGCACTGTGCTAGGAGCTGGAGGCACAGAGAGAATAATCCAGGGGAGGGCTAATCCACAGGAGAGGCTACTCCAGGAGAGAGGCTACTCCAGGAGAGAGGGACACTCCAGGTTCCGTTCTTGAGAGGGAGTGGGGCGGACAGAGGGGTAAACGAAGGCAAGCTTATTAATGAGAGGAATGGAGCAAACGCCCACACAACTGATTTTGTAACCACATATAAACACATGTGGAACCTTTCACTAACATTTCAATCAAATAAAAATGCCCCTGACGTGAACAAAGCTCCGGGGGTTAAATCATTTTAAAACATCATGAAACTCATTTCTGGACAGCGGACTGTCGCCTGCCGATTGGCTCATCTCTCTGCCCCAGGCACCCCCCCTTACAGCAGAGCCCCTTCCCTTCCTGCCCACTTCAGGGGGTGTCTGGCTTCCCACCTGCTCAGGGCAAGGGGGGGATTTGGAAACATTTCCCGGAAAAAAAGTTGTTCTGCCTGAGTTTTTTTTCTCTTCCCTTCCAGAATAAACCACCTCTAGTTTCCTAATGACATAGTACTGGATCTAGATTCTTACAGTGGAAAAAACCCCAAATCAACTCCAAGAGTGCATTTATAAACTTTTGAATATTTTGGACTCAGAGATCATAACTTCCACAAAACTTGTGACTCTAGTGTGACTCACTATTCACAGGGAAGGCAGTTTCATGTCCCCGATGCTGGACATTGTCCTGTGAGCACAGAACCCTCACAGATTGGTTAATGAGGACCCTGGCACAGGAGCCCCGTGTTGCCAGCCAGCCCGGAACCCTCCGCAGAGCCACCCTTTCTGAGGGGAGCCGGGGTGGGCCGAGGGCCCCGTGATGTGCACATGCGTCCCCATCAGCTGGAAGGGGTCAGCAAGCCTGTAGGTTCTGGAGGTCATCGTCTCTGGCTCTGGTTCTGTCTGCCACGCTGGGGGACTTACAGCCGAAATGTACCCCCTCGCAGTTCCGGGGGCCAAAAGTCTGAAATCAAAGTGTTGACAGGGCCTCCCGCCCTCCGAAGCCTCTGGGGAAGGACCCTTCCTGCCTCATCTGGCTTCTGGCGGCCCCAGGCATCCTCTGTTTGTGGCCACAGCCGGAGAACCGGCCAGGAGCCCTCTCCCAAGTCCCTTCGGGGATTGGGGGAGGCAAGGCTGAGTGGGGGTCCCCAGCTGGGGTGGAGGTGGGGGGAAAAGCCTGAGTGGGGGTCCCCAGCTGGGGAAGAGCCTGGCTGGAGGTGGGGGGCAAAAGGCAGCTACCCTTGACCCTTGGTGCTCTCCAGCCGTGCACTCTGTTGCCCCTTGGACTGAGGCCGCCATGTGGAGCCAGGCCCCAGTCAGGCCTGCTGGGGGTTAATCCCCTCAAGCAAAGCACTTGGCCCCGCACTGGTTTTGGTGTAAAGTAAGAACTGCAGGGAAATCTAGGTGCTTGGGCCATGGGTGCTCTTCCACACCTCTGACCACAGCGAGGGCATCTGACAGGGCAGGACCCTGTAAGGGGAGCCGAGGTTCTAAAATAAGCATGACATGTGACAGGGTGTCTCGGCCGGGTGGGTTTCGAGGTCACTAGTGCAGACCAGGATCAGGGGACAGCTGGGCCTGCGGCCTGTGAGCCCAGTGGAGGAGCTGGGATTTCTGCCGCTGGGATTTCTGGGCAGGTGATGAAGTGTCATCACTGAGGGCTTCGTCATGCGGCAGAGAGACGCACATCAGAGAAAGAACTGCTAATGGCAAACAAATCTATTTTAAGAGCGCGAGAAAGAATCAGGGTGGCAACCGCAGTTATACTCGGAGTAGCTACCTACCTGGTCATTCCCTTCATGGAGCCAGTATTTGAGAAGTGAGTCTTCATTGCAAGAAAATTACGACTTCGGCACAATGTAGCCAATTCTGAGCAAGCCACGCCTGGTGCGGAGGCCTGGTGGGGACACACAGGCGCTCAGACACTCCCCGGGCAGGCGGCACACAGCGGGCCCCGGCCTGGGAGGCAGCACAGGAGTCTGAGGGAGGACGCACCGAGCCCGGGAGGATTCCCTGCAGGCCCTTCCCGAAGCACACGATGCCCGTCTGGGGAGGAAGCCCAGAGCATTGTGTGCTCACTCCAGGGTTAAAACTGACACACAGAATTTAAAAAACTGAGCAATCAAGAGTTGTAAAATTAAACCCTCTTCGAAAATTAAGCCTACTGTCAAGATGATTGATTTAAATTCATTTGGTCTGTTCAATGATTCATTGTGGAGTTCTGATTTCTGTTACTTTTCAGATGCCAAAAGCGGTTGCTTTATTCATGAGCAGGACTTTGCCTTTTGACCATAGTTGCCATTTGTGTGGGGGGAAGGGAGGGGGACAAGGAGCAAAGGATTTAGGAGCTGCATCTACAAAAAAGGACCTCAATGTTCACAGCGGTATTGATTGAGGGGGCTTTAGAAATCCTTTGAGGCTAGGGTTGCGTTCTGAAAGCTGTCCTCGGGGGTGTGGGATCAGCTCATTTTCCATCCCGCAACGACGGGAAGAGCTTACGTCCTGTGCTAACGACCGTGCCCATAGGTCCCATTATGTGACCGACCACGCACCCCAGCCCTCCACTGTCCTCCCGGCATCTGCCAAGCGAGAGAAATCTTGGTCAACCCTGCGGCCTGGGAGCCAGACACGGAAGAAGGCCTCCACCTGTCTGGCTGGATATAGGGCTTCTCTGTACACAGGGCCAGCGGACCATTCCCAATCACACCAGCACAACTCAATTTCACAAAGGGGACGCGCCCACGGAGCCCTTGACCGAGAACACAGGGAGGTTTGTCCTGGAAAGAGTAGGGGAGGTGTGGGGGCAGCACAGAGTGGCCGTGCCAACAGCTGAACACAGCCGAGCCTGGTGCCCCACCTGCACTGGGCTTGCGCGCCAGGGGACGGCCGCGACACGCTGGTGGTGGGGACAACGGTGCCATCAGGGAAATGCGGGACACAGGCACACAGACTGCATCGCGCTGTGCGGGCTCAACACCTCGGAGCCCAAGGGGGCTCCAAACACGCTAGGACCCTCGCCAGACTCTCACCCAGAGAAACACCTTGTGGGGCCCGGAATGGGAAAGCCGTCTGTTGCGAGGGCAGCGCGAGGAAGGAGCCGGCAGAGTGGTGTTGAGAAGCACTCGTCAAAGAAAATGAAGGGCCCCGGAGAGAAGCAGCTGGACAAACAGAGGCAGCAGTGCGCGGGGGGGGGGGTGGGGGGGTGGGGGGTGGGGGTGGGAGGGCGGGAAGCGACCCTGACCCCCTGACCCGGGGGGAGGAGAGCGCAGCGGGAACCAGCCGTCGTCCCCCTGAGTGTGTCTGGCCCGGAGGCCTCTGTGCGCTCAGAGCGCGTTGCCTTCACAGATCATCACGAGCTGTAGGATTCAGCAACAGGTGCAGTAACCACATCTGACGCGGGCTTTGGAATGTGGTCTTTTCTTTACTCTTCAAGACACCAAATCCAGATTCTAAAGGACACGGGCTGGTACTTTCTGCAGCATTTCTCGACTGCTCTGACCTCTTGGGGCCACAGCAAGATGAACGGCTCAGGACGGTCCCAACTGCAGAAACGCCACCATGCTATCCTTACGACCTCACAACTTTTCTACGCATTTTGTAAAATCGAGGGGGGAGAATCTACTGAACTATAACTGATGACTTCTTTTATTTTGTTTTTTTCCGTTTTGAGTTTCATCTCTCTCCAGGCAAATAAAACAGTCTGGCTCATGTTCGACTCTTCCCAAAGCACATTCCTCGCTTTCCTTCCTAGGCTGATGGCTCACGATTGTGCAGACAGCTCTTAGATCTATATTCCTAGACCTCAGGTCTTTCCCAAGCTCAATCACTGTAATTTCTGCTTCCTTCCTGGGCCTGTCTGTCCATACTGGCTCATCACATGAACACGGACAAGTACTTCCCGTGGTGCTTCTCTCCAGAAGAGAATGAGCAAAACAGAAAAATCTTGAACCCCGCAGAACTTAAATTCTAACGGACAGCCTGTTAGCCCGGTCGATGCATCCAGTCAGGCAAGAGGAAACCGCACCAAGTTTCAGTTCAGGGAACTGGTTACGCAGGTGATGGAGGATGGAAAGGTGAATAAGGAGAAGGTAAGATTAGTAATTGCAAGAAGCAAGTGCCACGCCTAGGACCAGGGGATCCAGGGGAGGGAGGTGGTGCCCCAGCAGCCTGGTAACATGAAGGGGCGTTTGACATGCCGTCGGGGCTGGGACAGCAGAAGGATGCTGGAGCCGCACCTGTTCACCTGAGGGGGTCCTGAAAGAAACCAGAAGCAAGCCCCTCTCCCCTCCTCCTGCCTTCCAGCCCCTCCCTGGTTGGGAGACTCCAACAGGATGTCGACACATCTGCGGATGTGGTTCAGACCTCCAGCCCCTTCACTGCAAAGCAGGGGAGAAAGGGGTTACTGGGAATGAGACTGAGTCACAATGGGTATGTAACACGTCACAAACAGCTCTTTTTTATGACTTCCTATTTCAGTTAATGGCACCAAATTTCTTTTAGAAATGGAAACGGAAATGGATCTGCATCTTCATTCACAAGCAATTGGCAGCCAAACTCCATAGATAATGACCAGCAATTGTCCCTTCTTTCCAGGCCTGTTTCAGGGACTGAGAAGCATAGTACTGAGGTAAGTTAGCTCACATTACAGCCCAAAGTAAAAAGAAAGAAAGAAAAGAAAGAAAGAAAGAAAGAAAGAAAGAAAGAAAGAAAGAAAGAAAGAAAGGAAGGAAGGAAGGAAGGAAGGAAGGAAGGAAGGAAGGAAGGAAGGAAGGAAGGAAGGAAGGAAAAGAAAGAAACTTTTAGTTACACTTCACTTACATTTACATCCAATCAATGTATGGTATTGAAATATTAATATTAATTTTTAAACTTAATTTAATGTTAAAATATTAAAAGTAGCTGGGAGACCCTTATTACTAACATAAAAGATATCTAGGAGCACTTGGGTGGCTCAGTTGGTCAGGCATCCGACTCTTGGTTTTGGCTCAGGTCATGATCTCAGGGTCCTGGGATCGAGCCCCGTGTTGGGCTCCGCGCTGGATACGAAGCCTGCTCAAGATTCTCTCACTCCCTCTCCCTCTGCTCCTCCCCCATCCCCTCCCCACCACCTGTGTTCTCTCAGATAAATAGGTAGATAGATAGATAGATAGATGATAGATAATTGGACAAACACCATCCTAGGTGATCCTGTCTACCAAGCTAGCAAACTGCTGAATGTGTGTTGAAAGGCCCGTGTTTCGTGACTCATTTCCCAGCAGACGATCCAGTGTCTCCTGTTTCCTGGGAAGCACAGGTGTCTGCAAGTGTTTCAAATGCCTTTTGCATGTAGCTTGGTCCCAGGCTACAATTTCCAAACATGATCACAACAATGTCTCTCATAGCACACGCTTTTTTTCCCTCAACCTATGTGACCTTGACACTTCTTTAATCAAGCCAGCAGGTTACACAACTGGATTCTGAGCAGACTTTGTGACAGTCTTGACCGACAGAGTGGCTGAGTGGATGTTGTGGGGCCCCAAGACTAGATGATGCTGTGAGAGCATCATGTGTTCCGACCTGGCTCACTGGGAACCCAGCTGCCATGCTGTGAGGAAAGCCCAAATGAGCCTACCATGTTCTTCTGCTTTTATCAAAGTTCCTTGGCATCTAGCCTGTGTCTTGCCTTTATCTGAGCCATGGATTGTTTTGTACGTGGATGTGGCTGGAGTCATGATATCCCAATAACAAGAGGGTTATTTTCTCTCTCTCTCTCTCAGAGTTATCTAATATCTTCAGACCATCTTTAATGACATTTCTGCAAGTTGAAGTCAGTTGGAGACATGGAAGAGGAAAAGAATTTGGCCTGGTCCAATCTCTTTTGTTTGACAACAGAAGAAAGAATCCAGTAACATTTTAAGTTAGCTTTTTCATCAAATTTTAATTATATAAGCAATACAAGTGCATTTTAAAGCAATTCCAAGACACACTGAAGCATCCTAGACAAAACCAGCATTCCCCTGAACACCCACACCTCCCATCCCTGCTCTCATCGACTTGACACGGTCTCTTCAGATCTTTCATGCTTGATTCACACGCATGTGTTCCCACAGAAAACACTTAAATTGTGGTTAAACTATATCGTGTCATTCTGTGTGGGTTTTTTTTTTAACAAATAAACTTAATGGTATGATTGAAATTGTTCTGCAATGTCCCTCTTTATTTTTTAGCCACACGCTCGAACTCCCTATACTCCAGGCGACCTTCCCTGCTTTCAGCAGCACTCCCTCCTACTTGAAGGGTCAGGGTGGCAACTGTCTTCATGTTTATGCAACAGACTCTGCATTTCTGTTTCTTGTTTTCCTTTCAGCTTTGCATTCATCTGGGGCCATTTCTGGGTGGTTAAGGGGAAATACCTAACTTGCTTATATTTTCCTGAAACCAGACATCTTTTGCATATTTTCTGTTGGGTGTGTTAGGGTTATTTCCTTTTTGAGGACAGTTTTTGCTATAACACGAAGAATATTTTTTATCACATCTTAGAGTTGGCTATTACAAAAAAGCTATGTATTTGATTCTATTAATTTTTATCCATCATCTTGCTAAATTTGGGGGTAAGGGTTAATGCTACAGGGATCTAAAGATTAGATAGTGGTAATCTCATGGGATGTATCATTACATAATGTATAATGCACCCATGTTGTTTTCTTGACTTTGGTAGATATTGTATAGTTGGTTAGGAGGAAGCCACTGTTTGCAAAAAAATACATACTGAAATATTTGGGGGTGATGCTGTATCTAAACAGTTCAAGAAACATGTTTTGTTGTATGTACCCTAACTTGCAATTTTATGTAAGTCTAAGACTTTTTTTAAGTTTATTTAGAAAGCAACTGGAAATGCTTGCTTCCAAGAAAGTGAAGACTCAGAAGATAGCCATGAAATCTTTTAGCCAAGAGGTTTCTGAATACATGCAACTGTGATGCTTGCCAAGTCAGCAAAGTGGACACGTCTGCTGTCAAGAGGCCACTAGCTGCCCTCAGCACCGACTACACCAGCCTGTTGGGCAGGTAGTGATGGCTCCAGACAGCCCTGTGTGCACTCAGCCCTGTCATCTCGGGTGAAGCTGCTAGTTCCACCAGGCACAGCTTCTTCTATCCTTTTTTCATGGCTGCATTCCACTCGACTCTTCTGGAATCTTGAACCCCACAATCGGCTACCAAGGAAGATTACTGTGTCCTAGTCACAGCTGAACTTTTTCAAAAACAATTTACTAATGCTCTTGCAGGGCAAGGGCTAGACAAGTGACTTTTTGAGCCCCTTCCAATTCTGTGATTCTGGATATAAAAATTAGGTAATGAGACCCTTGGGGATATCAATTCCTGTCAGCTGTTTCCCCTCCCCCGTCCACCTGCTCTGAGCAAGGGGCTGGGCGGAGAACTTCATGGGTAACCCAATTCAGCTTTCCGGGCAGTGGATTAAAGGGAAGTCTTTAAATACTTCCAGCTGTCACCCTTCTCCAGGCAGTTTCTGGGAACATGTCCACTTAGTTCAAACAATATTTTGCGATTTTCTTTAGGAGTACTCTCTTAAGAAATACTAAATGTCAGTCTCATGAATCAGCTCAGTCACTTTCAGACTCTGATGTCTTTCATACACAGAGAGAAACTGAAGCTACAAATGGACAACAGCCACAACATATATAAAAATAGAACTTTGACCCACAACCTGCAGCAGCCTGCCTGGGAAACCGGCCCCTTATCTACAATAAACAACCCAGGAAGCCAGCCTGCTGTGAGTCAGACCTGCCGTCACCAGATGGCCATCTCTAGTGACCCTCCAGGAGGGTGAATAATAACTTCTGGAACCATCAGCCCCAAATGTCCAGAGCTGGATCATTAACTGACAGCTTCCCTCACTTGTGTCCCTGATTCCAACTCAGGACCAACCAGAGAAAGCCAACTATGACCCCTAACCAATCACATGGGACTGCCGCTCTTAGTTACTACTCCAGCACCCCCAGGCCAGTGCCTGGCCCCATCAGGGCACACTAGAGCTGTCCCTGTGTTCACTGTAAGCTCTCCCCGCCCCCTGGCCTGCCTTCAGTCTCCCCCAAATGCAAGGGATGATGGCCAACACCCTGCTATAGAGCCCGCTCTGAATAATCACCCTTTGTTTTTCTCATTCGGGTAGAGTTTATTTCCACAATATTTAAGATATTTAAATACACACATTATCCCACTCGATCCTCACATAGCCCACAAGAAGGGTGGAGCAGGCACCCCTCCACGTCCGTAAAGACACAAAACGCCACAGGACCCACCTGAAGCTCCTCAAGTTCAGGACCAACAACAGAATTAGGTCATCTGATTTTTCAACCTGGGTCCTTTCCAAGGCACTCCCTGATACACAGTATTACTTATTACTGTTACCTTATATCCTGAGGCTACGCTGAAAATCAAGATTCTTAAAGATAATTTAGTAGGTGATTTTTGAAGTTTTCATTGGATTTTGTACAGGGTCTTTAACTCCATTAAAAATCCCTTCCTGACACTGTGTCAGTAGCATAACCCAGTTACCCCCACCTCTCCGAGTAACAGGGAAACGAGTTGAGACCACCCAGAAATGCAGAGTAGGGCGCTGTCCACAAGACCCCCTTGGCTCCACTGGAGTCCTGCCTCCTGCCTCCCGCCTGACGTTCACCAAGACTCTTTAACGAGTGCATGTGCTCTAACCTCCAACTCTGCCGTGGATCTCCACCATCCAACCGTGAGCCGAAGCTCCCCTGCCCTGCCAAGAAAGCTGTCCTGTCGATGCTGAATGCATACTCGGCACCGGCCTCTGTGCCAGGGATACTCAATTGTGTAACCTGTCCCTCCTGCCATTGAACCCAGCTTCACAGGTGACAAAATATAATCCTTATGGTCCATTAGACCAAGGCATCTCAGCCTGCCATCTGAGAATATGTAGGGTTTCACTGGTGGGCTTACAGGGGTATAAACCCCCAAACTGCAGTTTGATATATGCTGTCAATGTGCATTTTCTGGGAAGAAATCCTATTATGTTTTTTTTTTTTTAAGATTTTATTTATTTATTTGAGAGAGAGAGAATGAGAGATAGAGAGCACGAGAGGGAAGAGGGTCAGAGGGAGAAGCAGACTCCCTGCTGAGCAGGGAGCCCGATGCGGGACTCGATCCCGGGACTCCAGGACCATGACCTGAGCCGAAGGCAGTCGCTTAACCAACTGAGCCACCCAGGCGCCCCCTATTATGTTTGTTAAAGGACAATTTTTTAAAAGTGAAATCAATACTCTCATATAGAGTATAAAATGAACACATGTCAAATATTCTATTTAACTCACTAATTAATGAGGGAACCAGTAAGATGTGGAAGAAAAATTTAAAGAAGAATTTAACAAAAATTAAAGTACTACACATTCATTGTAGTAAAGGAATATTGAGGCAAAACTGGCAAAACCAACCAATATCTATAGGGTAATAATCAACTGCACTCCACCTAACAGAATTTATATTTCTACGAATAAAAAATATCTGTATTCTCTCAGTTTTCTACATAAATTACAGAGTTGTAGGGGCGCGGTCAGTTAAGCGTCCAACCCTTGGTTTCGGCTCAGGTCGTGGTCTCAGCGTCCTGGGGTCAATCCCCACGTCCGGCTCGGTGCTCAGCACGGAGTCTGCTTGAGAGTCTCTCTTTCCCTCTCCCTCTGCCCCTCCCACTCATGCTTGCTCTCTCTCTCAAATAAATAAATAAATATTTTCTAAATAAATAAATAAATTACAGCGTTGTAGAATAGCTCAAAGCCAAAAACAGCAGGATAACCTGGTTGGTGAACTAGACAGGCATCCGCTGAGCCTGCTTTTATATTTTCCCCATTTCAAAATCTTTCTGAATCTTTCCCTACGTCTTCCTTGTGATCATAATGATGTCAAAGATTACTTCTAATCACAAAATAAGGTTGGTCTCATTAGGTTTGGCCTGATTGTCTACATAGTTGCAGCAAGAGTGTTAATTTACTTTGTCAACGGGCCATGGTAAGAGTGAATTGGAAATTAATAACCTTTCACAGAAGAAAGCACCAGGCCCAAATGATTTCACTGATGAATTCTATCAAAATTTAAGAAAGAAATGATAGCATTTCTGCACAATCTCTTCCAGAGAATAGAATCCATTCTATAAGATTAGCATCACCATAACACCAAAGCCAGACAAAGACATTACAAGAAAGGAAAACTATACACCAATATTTTCTCATGAACGTGGATGCACAAATCCCCCCAAAGTTGTTGGCAAACAAATCTAACAATGTATAAAAAGAACTATATACCATGGGCAAGTGGGATTTATTCCAGGAGTGCAAGGCTGGTTTGACATTAAAAAATCTATTAATATAGTCTGTCACATAAACACGCTAAAGAAAAAAAATCATGTGATCCTACCCACTAATGCAGAAAATAACTCCATTGGTAAGTCTGATGTGCATCCCCCATTGAAAGCCACTGGCTTGGAAGATGCTAGATTCAAATTAAAGATGGTGGCCAATCAACATTTTAGATAATGTCTGAAACTTGTTCCCTGTTATCCCAGAACTCCAACCAAAGTGGGAAAACTGGACAGCATTATAGGACACTGTGGATAGCAGGGTATTGACAAATTCTCAGGGACTGCCCACGAAGCCTTCCATTTCTGAAATATGTATGCTAATGAATTTTATTTCATCTATTTGAATCTAACCAAGGCAAGGCTGAACATCTTTTCTGCTTTGACCATTCCTCCCACGAAACCGTGAAAGAGCTTCAGTGTACAGCGCAACCAGAGCATATGGAATGGAGAATCTCAGGCCTGCGCCTCAGGAAAACGAAGCTTGAGAGCCGACAGACTGATTGCCCGAAAATGCCGGACTTAGAGAAAACCACACTTACCTCCTGACCAACGCGTGCCCGCCATGGGTCCGTCTCCATCCTCAAGCCAGGGAACTCACTCGCTGCTGGGACTCAGGCTGGACGCCCCCTCTTTGCACTCCCGCCCGTGCGTGCAGCCGTCCCGGGCCTTCCACGGGCTCCTGGCCGCTCGCTACAGTGCCCGTCTCCCCAGCGGCTATCCCTCCGCTGTTCCCGAATGAGCTCAGGGTCTGGTCGGTGGAGCTTGCCTCAGCTTACCTCTTTATTCAGGTTGACAAAATTTTATAATTGTGGTGACTCAGGAGAGAAAAATGATGTTCCATTGGAAAACTCTAGCACACCCCCGTGGGCATTTAAATGCGAGTCCTATTCATTCTGCTCAAGGTTTTGTTACCTCTCCGTAAACTGGACCATACACATATATAAAATCACTAGGCTGTGGGCCTTGGACTTACACGGTGTTATATGTCAACTATGTCTCAGTAAAGCTGGACTGGATCCTGAATTCTAGCTTCCTCCAGTATCTCACTACCACTCTCCACACCCATGTTTCCGATTTTTCTCCCACCCTTCTTTCTTGGAACCACTAAAAATTAAAACTCTCCTTTTCCCGAAGCCCAGTAGGGGGAAGCTGGAAAACTCGATAGAATCTTTGGAGAAACCACTGCAACAGCTCACGTTTGGACAACTTTCCCACGGTGGCTGTGTGGGCCCCTCAAAAAGTTCACCGGAACTCTTGATGACATCTCCAGAGACGTTGAAAAACTGCAAACCAGGAAAACAGGTCAGATTGCTATCTCCATCTGGAGATGCTTGGAGCCCAAAGTCTAGAAATCTCCAATGACTGCCCACTGGCCTCAGAAACTGACTCTATAGTTTGTTCTAACCTTTAACCGTAGTTTCTATTTGTTTCTGTTCAAATGCCAAGGACCTTGAGACCGTGTCAATGGGTATGGAATGATCTACTCTGGACATGGACCTTCTTGGGAAAGTTTCAGATGGGAGAATGATGGGGCTCAGGACAAGTTACTCTAAAACATACCACCGTGGCATATAGACTAACTTAAGCTGTAGGAGTTTGAGAAAATGGCCATGACAGGAAGGTCACTCTGACCTCTACACACCTCACCCTTGTCTCCTGAAACAGGTCATAAGACCCTCATGTGAGAGGCACCCTCCTTATGCCCTAGAGAAAGGAGTGTCCATATCTCTGAAGACAAAGGAATACAGAGACCCTAACAAGCAGACCTCACAGTTTCCCACCCGTCACTACTCTCCCCTCCTTCACCTGCCTACACCGGTCCTGTTCCTCCACCACTGCCCACTCCTCATCCAACCCAGGATAAAACACTCCGCGAACTCTGTCTGCTTGACCTCATTTCCTTATGCTGTCTTCTGTTTCACATAAAATTTATCTTGAATATATTTGTCTGCTTTTCTCCTGTTAATTTGTGTCTGTTGGTTTAATTTTCAGAGCCATTGAGGAACCATAAGGGAGTGGAGGAAAACTTTTTCTACCCCTACCAGAGCTAGGGTGACCACCACTGTAGCCCAGTGCTCCCCAAGTTCAGTGCGCACCTGTATCTCCTAGGGATCTGGTGCAAATGCAGATTCTAAGTCAAGAGATCTGAGCTGGGCCCCAAGCCTGCTTTTCTAATAAGCTTCCAGGGGATGTGCTGTGGACAGAGACAAAGGATCTGCCGGACTGAGGAAGGAACCAGAACCCAAACAGGAGCGGGTAGACCAGCTCTCCAAGGCCCAACCAGCCTCCCACTCCTTCCCAGTCACAGACCCTGAGCATGACCCTCCCTTCCCCACACATGGGACAGGACCCGGCTCACCTCCCGACATGACATCACAGGTCCCCGGACATTCCACGGTATCCTGGAGACCAAAGCAGGAGAAGCTGAGGGCCTTAGGGGAAGGTCTTCCTCCTTCAGCTGCAGGGAACATGGCAGGGAACAGAGGAGTGACCCTGTTTGTCCTGCTGCTGTCTTGCTGGCATGAAACCAAGCTCCAACCGATCAATACGACTTCAGGTACGGTCACAAGTGGATTATCGAGGCGGTAGAAACACTCGCCTCCCCGGGGCTGAATCCGGCCACCATGGCTTCTCCCTCGGGTCCTTCCCTACTTACCCAATTCATCATTTATTTCTGGGGGAGAATGGAGTGCACTGAACCGTTTTCTATCTTTGAAGCCTTTTTAAGCCAGAACTCCATAGGACGCAATCGCTTTTATTATGGAAAATGTGTCACTCGCCCAAAGTCGAGGAACAGAGCTTAAAGAACCCGCACCCCGGGCGTCAGCTGCACACCGCTGGGGTCCCGCACCTCGCGCGACACGCTCTCTCATTGCTCCTGGGAGTGCAGTAGCTGCGTCCAGTGGGCCCCGTCTTTCCACGCACACCTCTTCTTGCTAAGGGAAGCTGGTTTTCCGCCACATGCCAGCGTCCTTAACACGCAGGCACGGGCCGGATGCAGTCCCCTGCGGTCCCAGAGGCCCTCGCTGGGGACAGTTCCAATCACCCCCAGCGGGCCCCCGCGCACCCCTGGCTCCGACTCTCGTCCTGGCCCCTTCCGCGCGGAGGATCAGAGCGGCCCAGGGAGGCGAGGACTCGCAGGCTGTGAGGGCACAGGGCGGCAGGAAGGGGGTGCTCCGTGACCCCCCACTTCCCGCCGGGAAGCTCCGTGCTCAGGCGACCTGCCCCCCTCGTCCACCTTCCTCGGGGGTACCCAAAGATGGAAGGAAATGGGCCGGGACGGTGCCCCAGCCCCAGCTTCCCCGGGTGGACATGCAGGCCCTGGGGGGTCCCCAGGGGGTTGGTGCGGCTCTCCTGGGAGCAGGCGGGGGCTGGCCCCAGGCCCTGCACAGCGCTCCCCCTCCCGGCCTCGCCGTGCCCGCGCTGACCCGAGGGGCCGGGCCAGCTGTCCGGGGCCGGGGTGAGAAGGCAGGCGGTCAGGGAAGACGCGAACGTCCCCAGCTTCCTTGTCTTAAGGAAACGGAGCTCCCAGGCGCCTACGACAGTGTGACACGTGGGGGCCGAGTGTCGCCCATGGCACCGCGCGTGCCCCCAGCCGGCCCTTCCTGCTCACGACGGTCGCGAGCCCGCGTCCCCGGGGCCGGCCCCCAGCGCGGACGGACGGAGCGTTCCTGCGGCCGCCACAGCCAGCCTGCCCCTCCCAGACCGGCTCTCCTGTCGAGACGGGGAGCCCTGGGGACCGCCGGCCTCTTCCCCGGCTCGGAAGACCAGTTAAGGGCCGAAATCCTTTCCTGAAAGCGAACACTGGGGTTCCTTACGGCTCGCAGCCGGGGCGCAGGGCCCCGCACAGGCCAGCTGTGGCCACTCGCGCTGAACAAATGCACAGGCACAGAGACTGGGGGGGGGGGGGGGGACGCAGGAAAGCTGGTCTCAGTGAGGCCGACGCCGGGAAGACCGCGGGCTAGCACCTCCCAAGTGCCGAAACCACCCGCAGGTTTCTAGGAGGAAACGGGGGCCAGAGGCCGGCAGGTGCGGGCAGGTGGGCGGGAAGGTCAGGTGGGTCGGTGTCTCGGGGTCCGTCCCGGGCGGGCCGGCCTTACCCTTCAGGGGCAATGTCGGTTCCCATCCGAGGTTGCTTGGCCCTCCCCGTCTCTCGCCTGAGTGAAGAGATAAGCCCGAAAGAAGCACTTCATCAATTAGAAAGTTTGAGGTCAAAATGGAGGTAGTTGAAGTCCCCGTTCATGCTTCCGGGGGCTTACCGCCTGCACGGACAGCACTGCCGTCGGCCACACGGGTCGGCCTGACCCCGAGGAGAGATGGAGGGCGGCAGCCGTGGGCCTGGTTTGCCTCGGTTGCCCCAAATTAACCAGAGCAAAACCGCCGAGGTCCACAGGAGCCCTTCCCGGTGGCGAGGTTGGGCACTGTGCAAATACGGAGGCGGAGGGGCCAGGGGATCCTGGTAACTCCGGCGTCTGGCGGTTCTAAGCCCAGAGACTGTCAGTCGGGGGTGACAACAGGCGAAACACATCCCGGCAACCGCAGTTGACGCACTTTAAAAACCGTGCGCATATTATAAAACATAAATATTTTTCTGCACACGCTTACTGGCTGACTCGCACAATACTTCCATTATAATTACGGGACAGACACAAAATGAAAAGAATATTTTTAACAAAGTGCTTGCAGACGCAGCTGTACCCATTCTTAATGACTCATTAATGCCTCATCCAGAGAGAACTGTACTTTTGTTTGCTTCGTTTACGGAAGGTCAGCACACTGGGAAGCGATTGTCATCTCAGCGCAGACCTTTTTACATAGATTTCCTGCATTGTTCCAAGCCCTCTGCGCGCAGATGAGTCCATTGGTATGCAGATTGTCCATCATTAAATCCATTTGAAAATCAGCGTCGTCATTGGTTTACTGTTGGAACCCGAGCGTCTACAGACGCCTTGCTCTGCAGCCGGTGGCCCTGCCCGGCCGGTCCTGGGGCTGCCCTCTCCCCTCCGGGAGCCTGCGGCTGCCGGGGGGCTGGACGAGAGGCCGACCTGGACCTCGAGTCGAGGACAGGGACCAGGACCGCCCCACTCTGAGCCAGAAGAGTGGCAGGGAGCCCCTGGCTGGTGCTGCTGCCGCGGGAACCCGCGTCAGTCACCACACACAGCTGGGTCCCCAGCACGGCGGGTTCAGGCCAGCGAGGCTGTTGGGAAGGCTGCAGCTCAGGTGTCCAGGGACCCCACGGAAGTCTGCCGTCTGGCCCGGCCAACTCCCCCATGAGACCCCGCGTCTTACCTGTAGACAGACCGCCTGGAGTGGCTGTGCTGACGAGGGGGAGAGAGAGCCGGTGGCCGGTGTGTCTGGGACCCCCTCCCCACCGGGGAACCCCAAGGGGAACAGCAGTCCACACTCCCGTTCCCCAAATCCTATCCCGAAGCCTCCAGTCAGCGAGGAGGCGACCATGTGCTTTTTACACAAGGACATGCGTGTCCCTCTTGGCTGGCTGTCCTCGGAGCTCTGCACGGGCGGCTTCCTGGGAGCCAGGACGTCTGTTCCCCTGTGAGGGACGGCGCCAGGGAGCGCTGCCCAAGAGGGCAGGAGTCCGAGCGCAGGGGCAGGGCGCATCACTCCAAACACAGCCCCTCTGCTCGCCGCTTCCCAGATGCGAGCGCGGTCCTGGGAACCCCGGGCAGCACCCCTCCCCCGCAGCAGGCTGGTGGGCGCCCCAAACGGAGACTATTTAGAGAGAAGCCAGCGCAAATTCATGAACTGTTAAACTATTAGGGTATTTATTTCCCCCGTAGGTCCAGCCACTGAAATGCCATCAAATTTAAGAATTCTGGACGACAACGTGGCTGGAGTATTCGGTAAGGAGCTTCCTCACATCAAGTATCTGGTCTGTGTGTGGAGGGGTGACTGGTTGCACGAGGTGGAGGGGTGTAATTTGGTTTGAAGCTAGAATCACAGTCCTGTGGCTCCGGGCCGGACCTGGAAGGGCAACCGCGAGTCCCGGGAACCGGCCGGGCAGGAGCAAAGCACCCCCGGTCGGAGAGGTGGCGGCCGGTACTCCTAAGTTTCCTGGCGGGTCCGACAGTCTCGGTACCCGCAGGATTAGTCCCCAGCACCCACTCCATCCTGTGGGCCGGCCACCCAAGGTCCCAACTACCTGGGAAAAAGAAAGCATAGAGTCACTGGGATTTCTGATGACGTTATGGGGGCTCATCAACTAAAGCCCAGAAGGGGAACCGAGGCTCCTGCCCCCCCAGCCCCCCCCACACACACACACCTCTCCCGGGTGGAGAGCGGGAAGCCGTGAGAGGGAGACATCCGTGTCTCTGGAGACACGCGAAGTCCACCAGATGAGAACAGCAGGGGCTGTGGAGTCAGAGCTCCCTGCAGCAGGCCATCGGCCAGGCCACCGTCACGTGCGTGTGGCAGAGACCCGGGCAGGTGGGGCGGGGAGACCTCAGGGTGGCACAGGAACGGCTGGTGGGGAGGGCCTGGGGGAGGTACTGGTGGGGAGACAGCTCAGGGGTCCTCTGGGGGAGGAGCTGACCAGGGGACAGCTCGGATGTGCCCTGGGGGATGCACTGGCAAGGGGATGGGGGGCCCTTCACCCTGGTCCCCAACCGTGCTAAGTGCTGCCCATGTACACTGCTTTATGTGAACCTCCTAACAAGCCCAAGGAGATAAACACAGACCCATTTTGCAGATGAGAAAACTGAGGCTCCAGGAGGAAGCTGCCTGGATCACGGTCCAGTGAGAGCAAAACCAGAACGTGGGCCCCCTCTGTCGGACACGAAGTCCGGTGCTCTTTTGTTAAAAGCTTCCTGGGAGAGGTCAGGAAGGCGCAAAGGGAGAAAGCAATGCTGCGTCATGCAGAAATCAGGAAGGACACCGTGCTCACACGGGGACGGCCTGGGGAAAGTCTCAGAGCGGACAGAACGACAGGGGGCAGCGAGAAGTGTGACTGCACCTGGGGCCAGGCCTCTGGCATCGTGTCTTTGGGGGACAGTGCTTATTCGTCCAGGGTATCTGGATGGTCTCAGGTTTCAGAAACTGTTGAGGGAGGCAGTGGTCTCCCACCCAGACAAGGTTCTCTAGGAAGCCAAATCCCGTCGGCATGGTGCTCCTCGAGTCCCTGTTTCTAGTCCCTGCTTCACAGACCACCTTAGGTCCGCGTAGAGCAAAAGGGTATGGGTCCTGTACCGCTGCCTTTAACATGTCCTTGTGTGCTTTTCCCAAGATGAAATTCTAGTCCAAGAGATCTTGGATCCAAGTAATTCATCATTGCTTGTGACATGAAGACTACTACCAAAATCAACAATGAGTATGAAGAAAGAAAGCAAGTATACATTTTTTTAAACCTTTAATTGCATATATTCCTGGGTCTGTGGTGGTGAAGACACAATCCCATCATTCTGCTTTCTTTAAGGCCAGCTATGTCTGGGGCAAAAACAAATGAAATGTGAAAGAGACAGTTGTCCCAAACCATTTCTAAACCTTCCCGAGACCGAGGAGATCAAGCCCGGGTGGGCAGAGACGAGTTCCCTCTATTTTGGGCTGGTCTCTGGGGTGCACGTGCAAGCAAGGTCTTGTGCTCAGGCTGCGAATGGGGTTTAGCCACCGCAGGAAAACGGGGCACATGGAAATAGGAACTTTCAACTACCAGCACACTGACGCGTACCTAAGCCTTTGGAGAGAGTGGACGGTGACCATGACCCCATTCCACGGGGAATAAAACTAGGGTCTGAAGCACTTATCCAAGGCCACCTGGTTGGTAGTGAGCAAAGACAAAGAACGTGCTTTTCCAAAGTGCAGCTTCATGGTGTTCAGAATGCACATAGACCCATGAACCAGCTCGTGGAGAACCAAGGCTGAGTGTCTGGGTGACACCGGCTAAGGGGAGGGCTGGGTGTCCGAAATCTACACGCAGCGCATGAACCACAGTCAGCAGCAAGACGGTTCAGCCTTGTCTGGAAATTGTGCATCCAGATGTAAATTCCAGTGCCTAGGATTAGCATCACCCAACATCTGCCGAGGCCCACACGGCTGGGTGCAAGGCGGTCAGATGATGCCTGACTCTCCTACATTTTAACTTTCCAAAGCACATTTTCAGTAGAACTTGAACACTCCATTAGCACTCCGTAAACTACGGTGTGGACCACAATGTCCGTATGTGTGTAATCAAACAGTTGTTTCCTTATTTTTTCCATGTTCTTCGTCAAAGGTGCCCTCACTAGAAAGAATTATAAGATGGATATTAATAAGAAGGATCATGAAAAGGGAGTCTCTTCTGGGGATGAAAACAAGCTTTCCTTTAACGGTAAATGCAACCCGCCAATCCCCTACCTGCGTGGAGGACCCAGTGGGGAGGACGGGGAAGCCAGGCAGGGGCAGATGGGGACAGCCCCCTCATGGAGGATGAAAGTGTGGCAGCACAGGGAGGCAGCCCCACCCGACGTGGGCAGATTTCCGGCTCTGGACACTCGTTGCAAGGAAGATTCTGGTCCCCTGGATTTGTCCCACCCATTGACTTCGGTAAAGTGCCCAATGGTCACCAGTTGCATATAGCCAGGCACCTTTTTAGCAGTGGGCCTGCATTAGGAGACGGTCAGGGCGGGTCTGTACCAGAGGACAGCCTGTGAGCTGGACTGGCCTGGGGGATGCACATCACACCGGGGGCACTCCCTGGAGAAGCAGGAGGAGATAGGAATGGACAGGGAGACCTGAGCTGGTGCAGAGCTGCGGGGGGAGGGATGGAGTCTGGGGTGCGGGGATCAGAGAAGCCACCAGCTTATGGGGTCCTGGTGCCCAGACCCACCCTCAGAGGGACCATGAAATCCCCACCCCTGTGGTGCACGCGTGGACAGCAGCAGACCACCACTGTGCCCCGCCCGTCCTCTCACCACCCTGACACCCCTGAGCCCCACCAAGGCTTCTGAAGAGCCCCCTCCTGCAAGGCTCCCGAGCTGCTGGGACATGCGCTGCACTCCTCTGGGCCCCAGGGCAAACGCCCCGATCCAACATAATGGCCTCCTCCCTATACTGGCAACAGCTTTGGGTGGCAGACGGGGTTCATGCCCTGCCTAGCTAGAGAGCACTGTTCAGATGGAGAAACTGCCCATATCACGTGGCAGGCTGGAGGTAGATCGAGAACCAGCACCCAGGCAGGACTGACAGAGGCGGCAGAAACAGGTAGCTGGAGTTCTTGAGAAGAGAAAAAGCCTTGGCATTCCAGTCTGGTCACAACAGAAGCCTGAATGAGAGCTCCTGGTAGGGTGGGCTGGCCCCGGAGGACCCCCCGACTGCCTGGCAGCCCAGGAGGGATGGTGCCACTGGGTGCACATGAGGTCTGAGCTGGCCGTCCCTGGAAGAGGGCCGTCCTCTCTGGTGGGGGAAGGGGAGGCACCAGGTCTGTCTCCCCCACTCCCTGCGCAAAAGCCTCCTTGCTACAGAGCGGACAGGAAGCAAACCGCTGAGCTGATGGAGTGCCACGCCCTCAGCAAGGCTGACAGCCGTCCACCTCAATAGAGATCTGGTTGCAAACTGGTGCAGATAGGCAGATCGTCTCTGGCTGCTTACAGGTGGAGGCGGGCGGCTGTGTGTGTGTGCGCGTGTGTGTGTGCGCGCGCGCGCGTGTGTGTGTGTGTGTGTGTGTGTGCACACGCGCTCCCGACTGCATAGATAATCCTGAGGGTGCAGGAGCGAGGGTAACAGGTAACAGGAGAGCAACGGAGCAGGGAAAACATGGACGATGTGACATTTCAAACCGTTCCATTTTGAAATCATTTTAGACTTAAAACAAAGCTGGGGAAGTAGCACAAAAAGTTTCCCATGTTCCTTCTACCGAGGTTTTCCCAGTGGTAACATCTTATGTAACTTGAGTCCAGTTACAAAACCAGGACGTTTACACTGATGCAGTCCTGCCCAGTAACCTACAGACCTGATCCAAATTTTGCCAATTATCTTACCAATGCCTAATCGGGGGGGGGGGGGGGTGGTGGCGGTGCCAGGATCCATCCAGATGCCACATGGCGGTCACCTGCCACATCTGTAGTTCCAGCAGCTGGCCAGTCTTTGTCCTTCCTAGACTCTCTCTCCATTTGGGGCTGTCCAAGTTCTCCCCATGACTAGATTCAGGTTATGCATTTGAGGCAAGAATGTTCAAGAATTGATGCTATGCCTTCCTCCGTGTGTCCCGTGAGGACGTGCATGATGCAGGCATAGCTCATTCCTCGGAGTATTCACTTTAAGCCCTTATTCAAGGTACTGTATACCAGCTTTCTCTGTAATCAAGTTGATTTTTTTTCCCACTTGTAAATAATTAGTATTTTGTGGGGAGATACTTGTAGACTGTAAAAATATCCCATTTTTCGCCATATTTTCACCACTAATTTAGCATCCATTTCTTCTTACCTGCAAAAATTATGACTGTAGTGTTTGCCAAAAGGCGATTTTTTTTCTTTTTCCGCCATTTCTTCTACCTTCGTAAGGAAGAGCTGTGCCTTCTTAGGTCTTTATTTACTTGTTTATTTTAGATCAGTGTAAATGTACAGGGTTATTTATCGGGTTCAATGGGTTATTCAATGGGTTGCAAACCATTTCTATTATGTCTTTTGTTTCTCAGATTTTGTTGTTTGGAGCTCAACCCGTTGCCATTGCTTTTGAGAATGTGTAACTTTTTACACTGGGAGAGGGTGGGGGCCCCTCGCGCACTTTCCCTGCCCCAGGCCTGGGAGCAGCCAGGTCTGCTCTGCTCGGAGCCCGTGCTGGAGAGGGGTAGTTAGAAGCCAGGCTCAGGGCTGGATGTGTTTGCTGCTGTAGTGTGGAGGTGTTGCAAGGCCCTCCCAGGGGACAGAGCTGGGAAAGATGTGTGTGGGCTCAGATCTGTTTCTACAGCTGCCTGCTCAGATGTTGGGCACCGTGAACTCAGACTGATGCCACCGATCCCTACCCCCTCCCTTTTATCTGTGAGAAACCACTGGAGTCAACCCATTAGCTCAGTCCCAGGCAACACAGAAGTAGCTGAGGAATAATTGGCAAACGCCCACCCCATGAAAAACAGATCTACTCACTAGCAGGCCAGATCTGTGTACAGACTTTCATTTTCAGCTGTACAGCGTAGAGTCAGATACTTGTTTCCAAAGTTCCTTTTCGGTTCTTTTCTTCCCACCATCTTTGTTATTTACTTGTTCTAGTCTGTTTTGGGTCCCTTTTCATCATGGTTGATTTTACTTATGTATTTCGGGGTATACGAAACACGGCCATGATTCTAATACAAGAAATGACATATCCAAAAACACCGCCTCCCCTCGTTCCTCTAACACGCTCCCCTCCCCACTTCTGTGCACCTGTCACCTGCCCTTATCCTTCCCATACTTCTTTGAGCATAAAGGAGCAGGTCCACGTACATGCTCCTATTTTTGCAGATTACTCTGTTTACTGTTTTATGTCGTGTGTCTTCTTCTTAAATGTTTTTAAGCCACTTCACTGAGGTATGATAGTGCATATTTTCTTAGAACCTGTTTTTCTGTGGGTGAAAGGTAGCACACTGTAGATATTTGGCACTTTTCTTTCTTGACCTAACAATATGTGTTGCAAATCATTCCGCATCAGTTTATGGAAGTCTTCCTCATGATGAGTTTTTACAGTTGCAGAGTTCTGCATATGTCTGCATCGTGCGCACATAATACAGTTTATCCAACCACCATCCTACACGTGGGCATTAAGTTTTCTTCCCACACTTTCCAAACAGCGCTGTAAGGGATAACTGTCGCACACGTGTTTTCATACTGTTGGATGTGTATCTTCAGGGTAGAAATCCACACGCGGATTGCCGAGTGAAATGATGAGCATGTATGTCGTTGCTTTTGAACCCCCCAGGAACCCCCAGGAGGTTGTGCTCATTTGCACTCCCACCAGGGGTGTGTGCAAGGGCCTCCTTCTCTGCGGCCTTGATGACAGAGTAAGTCATCATACTTTTCCAGCTTTGACAACCTGATAGGTGAGAAATGGTATCTCAGAGTTGTTCTCATTCATGTCTCTGTAGGTATAAATGAGTTGGAGCATCTTCTCATGTCTATGGGTCATTTTAGTATATTTTTGTGAATTATCTGTAACATCTTTTTCTCATTTTTCTATACCTTAATTTTTAAGAATTCTTTGTACATTAGGGATATTAACCTTTTGTCTGTGATATATGTTGCTAATATTTTCCTCCAGTTAGTCAATTGTCTATTGATGTTGCCCGAAAATTTAGAACCACAGGCCCATGGGGGCTTAGTCCTTCCTGCAGGTCAGGCTGAGAAGCAGAGTGGTTAGGATTCTGGCATCGAACTGCCGAGACACTTGGGAGAAGCAAATAAAAAAGTGCTACGATGGAACATACCCTCCAGCAGAGGCCATGCGTGGTGCTCTCAGCCGAAGGCCCTGCCAGAGGGGAGCTCACAATTCCTATGCAGAATATTCAAGGGAACCACACACCCCAAGTGAGAACAAAAGCCGCAGGTAACAGAAGAACCTCAGAAAGGACAGAGTATGTGTGCTTCAGGACTTCTGCTTCTACTTAGGAAGAAAGCTGCCAAGAACATTGTGCCCACCCTAACAATGAAAAAAAGACAAATATCAA
Source organism: Zalophus californianus (assembly GCF_009762305.2). Taxonomy (NCBI): domain Eukaryota; kingdom Metazoa; phylum Chordata; class Mammalia; order Carnivora; family Otariidae; genus Zalophus; species Zalophus californianus. The sequence goes on from NC_045597.1 coordinate 2,386,191, forward strand.
ACAAAACCACGGCTTCTCTTGAGCCCCGCAGAGAGCTGAAGTCAAAAGGCCACCGGGCGGGCTGAGCTCCCACGAGGGACAAGCATGGAGGGATGGGACCCAGGTCCGTGTCAGCTTGGACAGAGCTGGGGTGGTACCAACCAGGTGGGTAAGAAGAAGTCAGATAAGGTTTTGCTAATCCTTAAAGACCACGTGTGGGCTGCACACCAGTGTGGGATCTAACCCCCCGTCCCACAGCTCTTCTCCACAGGCCTCTCCTGGGAGCGGGGGCAGGGCAGGAGACCCGCGCACAAGATGACCCGCTGCTGCTGGGCCTTGCCAGAACTCTGCCCACCACTCGGATTCTTCTACCCTAGCTGCTGCGGGAGGGCAGCGAGGCCCTGAACCCCAGGGTGCAGGCAAATACTCACCGCATCTACCCTCTGTCTCAGACTCACACCCTCGGGACTCAAAGACCCACTGCTGTGGGAGGGGTTGAGCAATTAAAACCCTCTACCTCGCAGAAATGAACTAGAACTGTCTTGGGCCCAGGACTGCACTTTATACTATAGAAGTAAGGTCTTAAATAGAAGAGCGCGTCCACAGCTTCTTCCATGCCTCGGTAGGAAGCAGGTCGGTCCTTTGCCATGACGCCTGATGTTAGCCATACGTTTCTCATAGACGTGCTTCATCAGTCTGGAAAGTTCCTCACTATTCTCATTCTGCTGAGAGTTTTTATCATGGATTTGTCAAAGGCTTTTTCCATATATATTGAAACGATTAGACAGTTCCTTTTCCTTATATAGTGAAATGATTGGACAGTTCCTTTTCCTTCTTATGTTAAAATGGTGAAATACAGTGGTTTTGAGGTGCTAAATCAACCTTGCATTCCTGGGATGAGGCCTATTGGGTCGTGATGTATTACCTGCTTTAGTTTTGTTTATCGTTTTTATTTTGTTCTACTTGCAAAGATTTGCTCAGCACTTTTCACCTGTATTCAAATATTGCTAAGGATCTTGCATCTGTATTCATAAGAAATACTGGTCTGTCATTCTTTCACATAATATCATGTCATGTCTTGGTGAGTTAGGCTAACCCCACATAATGAGTCAGCCTGTGACGCCTCTTTGTTTCCTCTAAAAGTTTGAGTAAGGTCTGTATTATTTCTTCCTCCATAGAATTCGCCAGTAAAACTGTCTGGACCTGAAGCCTCATTTATTGGGAAACTTTCTGAAAAATTAAAATTTTTCAATATCTATATAACTACTTGGATGTTTTTCTTTAAATACTTTCTCCGCCCCGGTCTTTTTCTCTTACTCTTCCAGGACGCTGATTACACATACATTATACCTTTGGATATTGTCCCATGGGTCTCTGAGACCCTGCTCACTCTTTCCATATTTTCCCCTCCAGGTCCATTTGCATACTTTCTGCTGCTCGGTCCTCGGTTCGTGGTGTCTGTCTGCTGTGGAGCCATCAGTAAAATTTTCATCTCTGACATTTTATTTCTTAGCTCTGTGATTTCCTTTCAGTTCCATAGCACAGTTATTCCCCTGCTGTCCTCAGAGAATCTCTTTTCATATTCTTCTTTACCTCGTGGAGCATATTTGTAATAGCTGCTTTAAAGTCTTTGCTGGATAATTTCACATCTGTGTCATCTTGAGGCTGGTTTGGTCAATTACTTTCCCCCCAAAATTTGGTGATATTTCCCTGGTTCTCTATACATTGAAGAATTGTGTATTGAATCCTGGACATTGGAAGTGTTATGTTGTTTTGACCGAACCTCTGGAGGACACTGATGTTCTGATTTTAGCAAGCCATTCCATCCGGTTGGGTTTACACGGTATACTTCCTCTTGCCAGTTGTGGGTGGTGGTTTGAATCTGTCACTTCTCGGAGAGTCTGCTCTGCTAGTTTGAATGTCCTGCGTATACAGCAGCTCCAGGAGACTGGTGGGGTTCCACACACAGAACTGGGAAGTCCATTTCTCCGGGGTTCTCCCCTCCTGGGTTCCCTGGGGCACACTCGGGCTTTCAGGGGTTCCTTTTCCTGCAGCCAGAAAGATGAAGTTTCTATCAGAGTTTTGGGGCCCTTGCCACAGCGTCACAGCGCAATGGGGCTGACCCTCAGAGCAAAGCCAGGAAGGAGACACACACAGACACGTGAAATCAGTCCCCTCGTGGGCAACACCTCCACACTTGCCTGTGTTTGCCGTCTTTCCAGGAGCCTTAGTGGTTCCTTCATGAATTCCGGGCAGAGGTTTCAGTCAGGATGGGTGGGAAAGTGGACTCAACTAGCAAGAGGACACCCGAATTCCCACTTAGGATTTTTTTAAAAGTTCCATGAAATGCCAACCTTCAACCCATGAGAAAATGCTAACAAAAATGCAGCCTGAACTAGGATAAAGTGACCTCTCCTCCCCCTGGTGACCTTCCACCCAGCAGCTGCTGCTTGAGCTCCCCTCCCCCTCCGTGCTCTGCCCCAGCCATCTGCTTGCTTCGGGAAAGCCGACTGGGGGTGTGAGATGGCCCCTGTCCTGGTCTGGGAGAGCAGAGGCAGGACAGGTAAAGGCAGCTGGTCTCCTGGGGGCAGCCTGTTCAGGCTCTGGCTGGACTGTCAGGGGTATACCCACCTCGCGAAATCCATCACTGGCTCCGGGCTACTGTCAACAGTGGCCTTAATGTCCATTTCCATGTGTGTGTGCCCTCTTTCCTTGGGGTCCACCCTAATCCTTTTTCCTACCAACACCCACATTTGTAGGGTTAGATGCTTCCAGTCACCTCCTCCTGAGGAAGAAGGAACACACAGCGTGGTTTTGAGTCTGTGGTGTGTCCTACCTCCGGGGCCTGGGGTGGCTGCCATCGAGCCCCTAAATTTCAGAGGCTGTTCTGCTGGTGGTTATTAGCGTTTGAGCAGAGAAAACTTGACAAAGGAATCTTTCCCAAAAATGCATCTCTAATGGTGGAACTCCAGCCATTTGGGCAGATGGCAGGGACAGGCTTGGGTTTGGGTGGGGGCTGACTGTCTCAGGTCCTCCAGCCACACTCGGTGGGTGGCTCGCCATTCACAGCCACCCCACCTCCCAGGAAACGAACCAACCTCTGGGGCCCTTCCACTGTGCCTTGAGCCTAATCTGCACACCCAGAGTCCATCGTGTGGCCTAGGAGCCGAGCAAAGGCCATCTGCCAGCTGGGGAGCAACTGTGGCCTCAGGCCGGGCAGGGCTCCTGCCCCGGGTCCCGATTGTAGAGGACCCACGCAGTGCACACGTCAAAAGTCAGTCCATTTTCTCTCCCATCTCGTAGGAAAGTTTCTTAAGACTTTGGCAGCCAGTGGGACAGAGGGAACGAAAACAGGGATGCACTGTGGCACCAGGACCCCACGCAGGGAAGGCTGAAGGTGGAGTGATGGGGGGTGAGAGGGAAGCCCGCCCCACCACCCCCTCCTTGGAAGCCAGTGAGAGGGGCTTCTCTGAAAGCTGCCCCCCAATCACAGCAGCGGCACCTGGATAGATCCCCCCGCCCCTCTGCTCAGGCGTGTCACTCGGATGCACCGAGTTGGAGAGGGGCACCTACCGTGGAGTGGGGAAGGGGAGCCTGGGGCAGGCCCGGTTCTGCCCGGTGAGGAGCAGGCTGAGGGTCCCACCCAGGAAGGTGGGGGCGAGCCTTGTAACTCCCACAGTGGGACACGTGGTAGGTAGCCTCCATTAGCCTTAGGCCCAGGCCCTGCCACGCTGGGGTGGCCCAGCCAGGAGCACCTGTTACAGCGTCCTATCAGAACACCTCCCTGAGGACTAACGGATTAGGCTGAGCCATTAGAAATGACGGTGCGGTCACAGATGGTCCGACACCGGTCCCTGCAGCCCTTTCAGGGGCCCCCGCGGCTCAGCGCAGCTGGGGCGCCCCTCGGGCTTCCCTCCTCTCTGTGCTTGGCCCTCAACACCCAGGCTCCGCCGGGAGCAGACGCGCATGCTGCTCCTGTTGCCGCAGGCGGGGCATCCCCCCCGGACAGGCTTCCCTGAGCTCCAGCCTCCGCCCCAAATGGACACACAGACAGGCTCACAGAGCCTGTGCACCTTTGTTCCACACGCCGAGCCACCCCAAGTGTTTTGGACCCGTTGTTCAGGGGTATGCTGAGCTCCACCACTGCCTTCCCCCAAAGACATAAACCTATAGTGAACACGGCACCGGCCTCCTGAGCCACGCCTCGGGATTGTGAGTCAAAAAGCGTTTAAAGTAGGCTCCAAGGAATGAATCTCTAATGTGAAATTCTGGCCTCACAGCAGGGCACCTCTCGGGAACTCACTGGCTCTTCTTCCTGGGCTGGAATAGTTCTCTTAGGCTACTAAGTGGCAGGATGCCATTGACAGTGACACATCTCCTTCTCCTGATGGCTGATCTTTTTTAGCATCGTCTTGTATTTGGCTTCTTAATGATAGCTGTCACATTCTCGGGGATGTTGCCTGGCATGGGGGCAGAAGATAAAGGGAAAGAGGCACCCAGCAGCCCTGGTGTATGCTTGTTGATGAGCAGACAGAGTGTGTGTTGACAGAGGAAGTCCCACTGATGCTCCTGCCAACTTTCTGAGCTTACAGGAGGGAATGAAGGGTTCGTGGTGGGCCACGGGGCCACGGGTCCGGGGAGACAGTGAAGGAGAGAGGCCAGGAGCCTTGGCAGAGCAGCAGACAGCCTGGTTAAAAGGAAAAACACATCGGAATTAGACAGCAACTGTGTGTCAAATCTTGATCATTGTGCTTCATCTTTCCTACAGAAGAGGAGAAAGAAATAATGTATCAGATTAAAAGCCTAGTAGCTCTGGAAAAAAGATCATTGACAGCCTTGGAAGAGCTTTAGGTAAACGGAACTTGGGACCGTCTTGGTGACAGATAAGTGTGGAGGACATCTGCTCCTGCTGGGACGTCCCCCGCTGTGAAGAGAAGTAAACGGTCTGCTCCAGGGAACTGCTCTCTGGAGGGGCAGGTGACTCAGTCCCTGAGCAGACCGGCAGGGAGCCCCCGAAGGGCTTTCCTGTGTTGTCAGTGCGGGACTCCTGGCCCCCCCGAGTCCAAATCCGAGGAGTCACGGACCACGTCCTGGGTGCGTGGGGCTGCCGTCATACACCTTGCGGCCAGGCCCAGGAAAGTCCCCAAACCTCACTGCAGGCAGCCTTCCACCTGGGGCTGAGCCCCACACCCCCACACCTGGGGCTGACCTGCCTGATGGCGGTCAGGCACCCCTGACCTCCATCCCCTGACCCCCTGCCCTTTCAAGACAACTTCCTAGTTACTGAAGTTGGTCCACAAATTTCCCCCTAGTGGCTTCTGTCCAGGCCCCATGCTTCTCCCTGGAACTTTCCAGAACACCTCTGAGCCTCTTCTCCAGGCCAGTCGTCTCCTGTCTTCCCAGCCACTCCCAGGTAGACCCTGTAGTCACATAGATGGTTCAAATCAACACCTCCAGCCTTCTACCTACCACACCCCCGTGGTGCACCCTAAGACCGGCTGGTTTTGGGGACGCATCACACCCTAACTTCAAGCTAGTGTTCATGAAGACTTGCAAGGATTTGTAAATGTGACCGCTGAGCCACACACATTGGCTCCTTGTAGATCCAGGTAGATCCAGGACCAAACATTTAAACCCGGCCAGCTTCGCCCACCTTCACCTAGTGCCCACTGAGCACCTACCATGGGCCGGGCACCATTCAGAGCTCTCGGGATTTCACACTGCAGACACAGACGGCCCTGCCCTCGCAGAGCCCACATGCCAGGGCACCGTTAGGTCACCTCTCTGCTCCAGCCTGTTGGGACCCTTCTGGGTCTCCCCTCCTTTGCCGCCTGTTCCTCCAAGCCCCCGATCATGCTCAATGCGGCCAGCCTGCCGTCTTGCCCTTTGTGTAAATGCCAGCCAGGATGGAGTCCCAGACACGTCACTAGAGACCTCCCGGTTGTGAGAGTTGTCACCAAGCACAGCCAGGAGCCACTTGGACGCTGCGGGGCCAGAGCCAGCCCTGGGGCCTTGAAATCCCAGCGCCCCCCTCCCCGGTCAGCACCTCCCCCCAGCAGGACTCCCCCCAATAATTGGAGGTAGAAAGGGAGGTTAGTGTTTGCTCCATTCACTGCAAATTCACCGACGTACTGACATCCAGCCAATTTCTGCTGCTTTAGGCAGACTTCGTGAGAGACTTCTCCAAACTCCCGGTTCCCTGGGACTGGAGAGTCCTGTCGTGAGAACAATAAAGTCTCCAATGGCGCCAATGTCTAAGGCAGGGCCTTTCCACCTGATGAAGCCCCTGCAGGCTGGCCCTGGGCCTGGATGTCTGGGGGACGGGCAGCGGACACTCCTCGAGGGCCAGGGCTGGGGCCCCAGCAGTGCATGGACAGGAAGGACCAAGGTCCTTGACCTCCAAGAGCCCGACGTCACAGGAGTGGGTCCACAGTGGGTGCCCCCGAGGGCAGGAGGCCCCCCCCAGCCCAGCCAGCAGAGCTCGGAGGAGCCCCCACTGGGTCTGCGGGCAGAAGGCAGCGGCAGGGAGGCATTAAAGGGTGCAGGCTGCTCCCCCACCCCGTCCTCCTCTCTCTGTGACTGCCTCTGTGTGGGTCACGGCCCCGTGCTCTCCCCAAGGTGCTGCCAGTTCTCTCCCCCACCTGGCTCACTGCCAACCTCACCCGAGCCCACACCTGCCCCTTCTCCCTCCGGCAAGGAACACTGCCCCGTCAGCCCTCACCTCTCCGGCTTCCGTCTTGTCCGCTACCATCCTCTGCGCGTCTGCAGGGTGATGTCCGTCGTGCAAGCTCATCCCGCCCCCCCCCACCCCTGCCCAGGACCTTCTCTTCTCACGGCTCCTTTGGGAACTGAGGACACCGCCACTTGGTAAGCTGCTCATCCAGGTGCAGTACCAGAGGCCTAGGCTCTCTGCCCGGGAGCTGGGTGGTGGCCTGACCCTCGTTCAGAACCCCACCTGACTCCCGACGAGCTGTGTCAACTCAGGGTGACCCTGAGCAGGTAACAGCACATCCTAAGCCTCAACTTCTTCAACCTCAAAGTGCGTACTCAGAGCACCTGCCGGTGCTGGGGGCTGGATGAGGTGCCTGCACACATACCCACCCGCCTGGACCTGTGGGAGAAAAATAAAATAGAATCACTACTTTGTATAAAGAAGAATCACTTTATTCAAGGAGTGTCAAATAAAACGAACATATTTAAATACTAGGTTAGAGGCAATGTGGTTTTTAAACAACAATAACAAAGAAATGAAAATCTAATTGAGCCTGAAAAATATGAGTGTCCAAAGCTTTGTATTGCCTAACAGGATGAACTTTGAAGAAACATAACCTCAGAATCTATGTACCATCAGGATTTCCCCAGAGAAACAGCACCAACAGGATACATATAAAACATAGAAAGAGATTCATTGTAAAGAATTGGCTTACACAATTATGGAGGCTGAGAAGCCTCAAGATCTGCAACCGGCGAGCTGGAGACCCAGGAAAAGCCCGTGTTTCCCATTTGCCCATGAAGGCAGGAGAAGACCGTGGTCCCAGTCGGAAGGCCATCTGGCAGGAGGAATCCCTCTCAGTCAGGGGAGGGTCAGGTTTTTGGTCTAGTTGGGCCTTCAGTGGATCAGATGTGGCCCACCCACAACAGGGAGGGCAATCTGCTTTACTCAGTGTACTCATTTAAGCGTTAATCTTGTCCAAAAATAAGAAACACCCAGAATAATGTTTGACAGAGTCTCTAGGCACCTCTAATGTTTGACCACACAAATATGTTTTCAATCTAAGTGACAGTGGAGTCAGCGTGCTGGGTCCCTGGACGATGGCCGAACCTCCCTTCCCTAGAGATCTGTTGTACAAAAAGGTACACACTTTGTGTTTCCTGCTGACTCTCAGAAAGCCAGGGCTGACATCCCACCTCAGCACAGCCAGGCTGTTCACAGCCAGCATCCAACCTTGAAGGCGGTTAAATATTTTGAATACCACCCCTGACGGAAACCAAGATCTCTACAGAGAAAAAAGTTTTCCGATCCTCAGGAAATGAACCAATCTCAAGTAATTTCAATGTGTTGAAATTGCGCTTTCTCAAAACGGAGTAGGTACGGCTCAGGGGGAATGGGAGTACTTCAGGAGCCGGCCCAGCCTGGGTACAGGTATTTTAGCTGAAGGACTTGACCCACCAGCCTGTTCCGGGAGGGCACCCGACCTGTCAGCAGCTGTCAGAGTCTCTTCCAAGGTCCTATATCCAAACTAGTTCTGGCTGCGGGCCAGCCCTACCCCGTTCAGTGTACTGTGGAGACCAGGCTGGAAAGTGCTATTTGGGTTAAAATGTCAGATTGCCCCATTGCTCCAGAAAGGCAGGTTTGGGGACGTTCATGAATCTTGTCTTAGAAACAACTCTGCTTCCTTTGTCCAGTCTTAACAGTGGGTTGGGATTCTTCCTAAAACACCATTTTTAAAGGCCGTAGGGATCGAACTAAACTCCATTTTTTTGTAACCGCTGGCTGTCCGCTCTTGTCAAGAGAGACAGAACTCGGATCCTCTCTGTCCTGAGGTGAGTCAGCCGTAGTGTGGAGGCGAGGGGGATTGGAATCAGAGCGTGTTTGTGCCGAGCAGGCTCTCCGAGAGCTTCTGTCCAACCCCGCGAGCCTGGGAACCTGAGGCAGAGAGAGGACACCCGACTCCCGAGTCGCCCAGTCGGCAGGCAGGACGCAGGTACCCCTGATTTCTGAGCCTTTCCCTCTCCTGCACCACCTTTCTGCCCCCTCCAGCAGTAAACGGGTATCTCAGTGTTCTTGTCTTCTGGGTTTGACTCCTGCCTGACTAATTTGCTCAGTCTGTCGTAGCATCCTGCCAGACGGGGCGGCTTGAACAGCAGAAATTCAGTGTCTCACCGTTCTGGAGTCTGGAAGTCCAGGCTCAAGGGCAGGGCTGGGGTCTCCGGAGGCCTGTCCCCTTGGCGTGCCGACAGCCGCCTTCTCCCCCTGTCCTTACATGATCTTTCCTCTGCGTCTGCATCCCCATCTCCTCTTCTTAGAGGACACCAATCAGAAAGGATGAGGTTCAACTCAGTGGCCTCATTTTAACATAATCACATCTTTAAGACTCTCTCTGCAAATACAGTCACATTCTGAGGAACTGAGGGTCAGTGCCTCAACATTTGGATTTTGAGGAGACACAATTCAGCCCAGCATGCCTCTCAAGTATTCTTAGAGTTCTTTGTGATTTGTATGTCGTTCCCATGCACGAAATGCCAGTGTGCCCTCAGCTTGGGAGGGAGGTGTTCCCCTCCACGTGTCTCCACTCAGAGGAGTTGGGGGGCTTTCTCATCACTTACTGTCACACGGCCCCTGGTGGAGCCAGTCCTCTGGCAGGACTTCTAACCCAGACAACTATCACCGATGCAACCAGGATATACTGCTGGGCTCAACTTACACAGCAGCGCTGCCTGAGATAGGACAACATGTTGAAAAATTCCTTTCATTACTTGGCTATAGGTTGAACAGATATGCTTGAAATTCACCTCCCCTGTTCCACCTCTAAACTCCATAACATCTCCCATTATAGCAATTTTCAAAACCTGAAAGCGTAATGATTTAATATTGTGACCACACAAAAATGTTTTCAATCTAAGTTCAAGCATCTGGAACAGTGGAGTTGACATCCCGGGTCCCTGGCAGATAGCGGAACTTCCCTTCCCAGAGATGTGTTGTACAGCAGTGGAAATATGCTCAACACGGCTGAACAATACATTACAAGTGGCTAAGATGGTAAATTCAATGTTACAGTTTTTCTAACCACAATGAAGATAACGGAATACCTTTAAACATGTATCTACACCTACATCATGAAAAATGTGAAAAGAGAACCCACAAAATAAGAGAAATTCTTTGCAATCATATACCTGATAAGGGACTTGCATCCAGAATATAAAAAGATCTATTACAATTTAAAAATAGACAACCCAATAAAAATAGGCAGAGGATCTGAATATATGGTTCTCAGAGTAAGATCTATGAACTGCCAATAAGCATGTGAAAAGATGCTGAACATGATGAGCCATTGGAGAAATGCCCATCAAAATCATGAGATACCACTTCCCACCCGCTAGGAGAGGGAGATACTAAGTAATGACAAGTGTTGGTGAGCACGTGGAGAGCCTGGAGCCCTCAGGTTCTGCAGGTGCAATGAAAGACCGAGCTTCTGCTGGGAACGCAGCCGGATGGGTCCTCCAACTGCTAAACAGCGCCTTCCTGCAGGAACCCGCAATCTCACGGCCAGGCTTATATCCACACAACCATTTCTACACTTCTGTTAATAGTGGCATTATTCTCAATAACCAAAAAAGTAGAAACAACCCCGGGGCGCCTGGGTGGCTCAATCGTTAAGTGTCTGCCTTCGGCTCAGGTCATGATCCCAGGGTCCTGGGATCGAGCCCCGCATCGGGCTCCCTGCTCCACCGGAGGCCTGCTTCTCCCTCTCCCCCTCCCCCGCTTGTGTTCCCTCTCTCGCTGTGTCTCTCTCTGTCAAATAAATAAAATCTTTAAAAAAATAAAAGTAGAAACAACCCCAATGTCCATCAGCTGCTGGGTGGGCAAATAGGCATGTGTAAGATGCAACGCGTAGGATGCAACGTCACCCAGCCAAGAAGGGAAGAGGTCACTGGCACGCCAAAGTGTGGACGAACCTTGTAACAGTCGCCAGACACAAAAGGCTGCAGAGTCTACGATTCCATCAATATGCAATGTGTAGAACAGGCAAATCCATGGAGACGGTCAGTTAGTGGTTGCCTGGGGCAGGGGGGTGCCGGGGTGTTGAGGGGCGGGAGCTAAGCCATGTGGCATTTCTCTTGGGGGGGGTCATTGAAATGCCCTAAAATCACTTGTGGCGATGGCTGCAGCACTCTGAATAGACCACGTTGTACACCTGAAGCCGGGGAGTTGGATGGTGCGAATGATCTCAACAATGCGGTTTTCTACAAGAAAACACGACAGCTGACATCATAGTCGATGTTGAAAGACAGAATACTGTCCCCCTAGAGTTGAAAGGCTCCAACCACCTGGAGAGTGTGGTGTTCGCAGAGGGGTAGACACGTGGAGAAGCGGCACAGAGAAGGAAGCCAGCTACAGACTCACAGAAACGCCTTTGGACCGCAATGCAAGCAGGTCGGTGAAAGAAAGATGGGCTTTCGGCATGCAGCACAGACCGGTCTCACGGCCGGGAGCGGCACCCTAACCGTGACCCACGTCACCCACGGAGTGACACGTTACTTCACAGTGAGGGACGGATTTAGTTGTAAAATGGAAAATTATAAATCCTTCAGAAGAGAACACAGAAGAAAAGTCCTGAAGCCTCAAGGTGGGTGAAGGGCTCTTACCCACGGCACTGAAGCCAGGGAAGGGGTGAGGGGAGCTGCACCAAAACTTTCTCTACCAAATCCAGGACTTTGGGCTGTGACGCCCCCCGTGACAACGAGGGGAAGAAAAGCTGTGGACCAGGAGAAAAACTTGGCCAATGACATATCTGAAAAAAGTCCTATCTCGGCGCCGTGCATTCTCTTAATGTTCTTCGATGGTTACTCAGCGCTCACCGCACCACTTTCTGACTCAGGATCTCAGTCTGGACGATGCAGAGGCGATAGGATGCTTAACCCCCACACCCGTCTCCATCCTTCTCCCCTGCCCACACCCCGCGGGCTGTCATCCAGAGGTGGAGGGGGCCGGGGACTTGAGAAAGGACCCCGTCCCCCGTGCTGGCTGGCCCTGCCCCATGCTCAGCGCCGCCAGCCCCCGCTGGGTTGCATCCCCCTGTCCGAGGGCAGGCCTCCAAACATGTGGCACCCGAGGTCAGGAGCCCAGTGAGGGCTGGTTCGTCCTGGCCGGGAGGGGAAGGCTTGCCATCTTCCGAGGAATCGGTGAAGGCAGAGAGAAGGAAGACGCAGGAGTCTTGAGAAGGACAGCGCCGTCCGATGTGGAACGCCAGGGACCAGCCTCTGCCGCTTCATCCCTCCCCATCCTCCGCAGAGTGCAGAGCCGCTCCTGGGGCTCCCATTCAGTCCTGGTGGACACTATGGTTTGAAGCTGCATGCGTCCCTCAGTTCTGCAAATTGAAATACATAATTGTCACGTGCGCTCTGGGTATGAGAGCTGTGGTTTGGGAAGATGCACAACCCCTCACAAGTTCTATACAGCAGGCTCCTGGTGATAATCCCGAACTACCGCATGACTTCCCTTATTCCTTTCTGCTTCTGGGAAAAGTGAGAATTTGCAGTTTCCCAAGACGGCAGTCTTTCCTACTGCTACTTTAAACTGTTATTGTGGACAGAGGTCATCTAGTATTCGGGGGACAGGGAGTTAGTGGTGATCAATGAGATTTCCTCTTGGAACACAAACACGAAAAAGAGTGTGACAAGTGTATTATAAAGCTATTATAAAGTGAGTAAGACAGTGTGGCTCAGGAACACACAGAGCCTCGGCGGAATGGAGTGAGGTGGCCAGAAATTCAGAGAGTCGTGGTGCTGGGTACACACTACGTGGTCACTGGAGAGTTACGTGGAGGAGTGGGGGACAGAGCATGAACCTCCGGGAAAGCATGAAGTCAGCGCCTTAGCCTACACCACACAGGAGAACCAACAGAGATGAGTTAAAGATTTAAATATCAAGGGTACCAGCGTCATGATGCCTGAAAGAAAATACAAGGGAATTGGGGCCAACCTGGGTCCAGTCAATAATGTAAACAGAGCAACTTGAACAGAAAGAGCGAGGACATGTGGTCGTGTGGTCGTGTGGTTGGGAGTAAGGGTGAGGAGGGAGAGGGAACAGGGAAGGGGCCCCAGGGCTGAGGGAGGTGCAGAAAGACAAACTCAGAGGGGCCTGTCCCTGAGACCAGGGTCCAGGCTCAGTGGGGAAGACAGCCAAAGCTGGCCCCCAGACGCAGGGCAGCAGCAAACAGTCCCTGGAAAGATGGTCCCGGGTGGGGCTGTGAGGGGCTGCCAGGCTTCCAGGTCCCCCTGCCTGTCCCCACCATCCCGCCACCACAGACCCTGCGGAGGGAGGAAGAAGGAGCAAACACAGCTCTCCCAGACCCGGAGGGGAAGCGTCCTCCTGCCACGCCCTCCAGCATCCCCTACTGCTGAAACTCGGTGCCCCGTCTACTATACCTGAGAAACGTCAGAACGTCCCGGGCGTTACGGCAGAGTGCATGCCAAAGCAGAAGCCCAGACACAACAAACTGATCACTAGTGCAGAAGTAGTTTATAATCTCAGCGGACTTCTCCTAGCATGACTCCGAGGACAGACACTATGAAGAAAAATAGGATGTCAGACTTGAGTCCATAAGACAGACGAGACTCTGGCGAAGCAAAGGAAGGTATTAACACCACTGTGACAAACTGTGACATAACAGAGTCAGTATTGTTAAATATAAAAGGTTCTTATAAATAAGCAACACATTTACAAATAATGCAAGCATACCAACTGGCAACTCTGCAGGAATGGATAACACATGGAACCCTAAAACACATAGACTCTCAGGAGCAGTCTCGTGAATAATTTCAGAATTGCAACCTAACAAGGGCACGCAGCAGGTGCTTGGTACATACTTGCTGAATGAGTCATTTCTGCATATCAGATTTCCTAAGTTTAAAAATATGATTAATACCTGGTATTGGCCTAAAATGTGAGGAAAGAGGTAGTCTCCAAACATCACTGATGGGAGTGTAAATTAGCCCAAATTTTCTGTTTGGTAACTTGGAAACGTATGTAAAGCCATTAAACTGTGCCGAAAATTGACCGAGAAATTTCATCTCAGAAAACGAGGCACGTATGCCAAGAACTGTATATAAATATGTTCACCGCAACATTGCTTCTAATTACGACGAAAAGACGCAGTCGGTCTATAAAGGATGGGAAGATCAGTCATGCGTCAGGCGCACACTGGCAAACCACACAGCTGTGAGAAAGGACAGTGGACATGCCCACAGCCAGCATGGAAGCTGCCTAAAATTTTCGAGGGCTCCGGAGTGTCCAGTGTCTCTGTGGGTAGTATGTTTCCACTTGACCTGAAAATTGTGGGGAGATAATGTGTAACAATACTTAGATCTCTCTGTGTGTGTATAAACATACAAATCATGGGACCATCCTAGGGGCTTTCATCTCGCATCCTACATTATGGATTTCTCTAAGGTCTGGACTTTATCATAAGAACCATTACTTCTATCCCCCACCCCTGCAAAAAAAAAAAAAATGCTCATTTAAAAAGTCAAATACTGGGATAATTGGGTGATGGGCATTAAGGAAGGCACATGATGTGATGGGCACTGGGTGTTAATATGCAACTAATGAATTGTTGAACACGACATCAAAAACTAATGATGTACTCTATATTGGCCAACTGAACATAATTAAAAATAAATACAAAATAAAAAGCATATCAGAAAAAAAGTCAAGTGCTATAGAAATATTGAAAAAAAAATACATGTCCGCAACATCTCACCCCCCAGAAACTCACAGGGGAAAAGCCATTCTCCACATTTCTTTACAGGGAGATAGAAGCATAAGCAGGTATAAGACTACGTGATAGTCACGTTAAACCGACAGGTGTACTCTTGGAGTCGTATCCTATGCAAATTTAATTGACTTGCATTTAGTTCCTATCATTTCAACCGCACATACTTAGCAAAGAGGGAGGGAGGAAAAGCAGCAAGAAAACCAGAGCGAGCAGCCCAGGAGGCTGCCCTCACTGCCCGGCGGACGGAGCGAGGGCCCGCACTGGGGCAGAACTCCTCACTCACCCATTTGCTCAGATGCTCTCATTCTCCTGAGGCTCTCAGAGCATTTTACTCCCTACCAGTGAAGTCACTCTTCAAAGATACTCATTCCTTTCTTTAAAATGGGCCTTAGGTCAAGCCCAGCACTCAACCAAAGAAATTGCTGACATTTCCCCGGGGTGGGGAGGGAACTACTTAACGTTGATGTATGGACAGATAATACATCAGCTTCCAACATGCCAAGCTGACCAAGAGAAATAAAATGCAAGAATTGCATATATAATTAAGATTTTTCCACTAGCCACATTAAAAACAGTGAAATTAATTTGAATAATATATTTTATTTAACCTAACGTATCCAAAATATTACAAATCGAATATGCACACCATATTAAAAATCATTCATGAGCTACTTTACATTTTTTATTCTTACTAAGGCTTGGCAATCCGGGTATGGCACATCCAGATTGGAGCACTAAATTTTCCCTGGGGAATATTTGATCGGCATTTACATTTCACAGCAGTTAACAGCTGAAAGAGCAGCTACCCATGTTGTTTTTAAGTTGTTTAGACACACTTAAAATTTTGCCAATAATTGAGTCAGTATACGTTTTTAAATCCAAATATAAATAAGTTAAAATTAAATAAAGTATAAAATTCAGTTCCACAGTCTCACCAACCACATCCACATCCGTGCCGTTGGCTTTTCTTTAACCATCAGTGAAAAGGTATTGGCAGGTTCTAAGCCAGTGCTATTGCTGGATTTACATCTGAGGAGGATCCTCTGGTGGCTGGACAGGAAAAGCTGAGAAGAAGGCACCGTGGTTTAGGCAGGAGAGCGTGGCTGGGGTGGCAGGGTGGAATGGTGTGCGTGCACCGGGGAGCCGCTGGGATCTGCCTGTGGGAGCAAGCACAGTGTTGGCCCCTGGGTGCTGGACTTGAGCCCCTGGGTCAAGACACTTCTGAGTCCTTCGCAGCAGCGGAGAGCAGGCGGGGGCAGTAAGTGGGAGTAACAGGTGTGAGGGTGACTCGGGAATTTTATTTGGGGTAAATGGAGATGCCTAGTAGAGATCCTAATGGAGATGAGGACTAAGCCTCTGGGTTTGCGAGTCTGGGCTGCGAGAGAAGAGGTCAGGGCCAGAGGCATGAATTTAGGAGTCATCAGCACATAAACGGTATTCGAGGGCATGGGATTTGCTGTGATTGCCTGGGAAGAAAGTACAGAGAGCAGAGGGTCTAGGACCCAGGCTGGGGCCCTTGAGCATCTGGAGGTCGCATGGGACAGCTGCAGAGCCACAGAACAATGTGTCCCCAGGAGGAGCCAGCAGCCCAGCCGCTGCACACCCCCAAACACAAGACTAGCAGAGACTGTGGGCTGGCAAGCATGGAGGCTGCAATGAGCTTGCCAGGAGCTATTCCGAGGGAGTGCTGCGGACTCAAGCGTCAGCCCAGCAGAATGCCAGGCAACAACCACAGCTGATGCTTGAACCTGGAACCGCACCCGTGCCGGACACGCGGGGCCTCTTACAGCTCACACTGTACATGTATTTCCTCTTCCTTAGGATTGTCTTAGTCACATTTTCTTTTCACTGGCTTACTTTATTGTAAGAATAAAGTATATAATCCATATGACATACAAAATCCCTGGTAATCGACTGTTCATGTTACTGGTTAAGCTTCTGATCAACAGTAGGTTGTTAGGAGTTAACTTTTGGGGGGAGTCAATGTTATATGTGAATTTTCGACTGTGATGACCAGCGTCCCAGACCCCAGCATTGTTCAAGGGTCAACCATATACAAATTCTTTGATGTTAGCCCAATGAAGGAAACAGAGAGATGTGCAGTAGCTGGAAAGAGAATTGTTGTCCTAAGGCAGAGCATCCCTGCAAATTTTTGCCCAATTGCAGGATTAATCCATCCAGTAGGACGGGAGAAATCACTGGCTACTAAGTGTCCTTCTTATTGGATATTTATATTTCCTTCCAGTGAATTGCCTGTTCATATCTTTGCCCATTTTTTGTTGTCTTTCATCTCTCTTGTTGATTTGGAGAAGTTCTTTGTATAAGCTGAATATGAATCTTTTCTTTGTTAAATGACTTACAGATTATTTCCTTTGGTCTGTAGCTTATCTTTCACTTTATTTCTGTTGCTTTTTGTCCAAATGAAGTTACTAATTGTAATACCAAATCTGTCGATTTGTTCTTTTATACTTGGGTTTCATGTGTCTTGTTCAGAAATCCTTCACTGCTCTAAAGTCATAAAGATGGCCCACATTTTGGCCCATGTTTCCTTCTAAATTTTTTTCACTCTTGTTTTCATATGTATGTCGAATCCACACAGAACAGATTTGTGAGTATGGTATGAGCTAGAGCGCTGATTTCTCTTTTCTTGCCCCTGCTCCAGGGAGGCAGGCAGGGAGTGGAGTGAGGCCAATCAGGTGAGTGACGAGAACAGCCCTTGGTCTCTGCTCCCTGGGCTGGTTCCCCGTTATTCTCTGTAGGGTGGCAAGTCCTTGCCAGTCTACCCAAACCTTTGGTAAGGTGACAGTCGGCTCTCTGCCATGCTCTGAGGAATTAACAGGAAGGGGCCACCCTACATTTGGGATGAAGAGGCCAAGGGAGGGCAGTGTCTCCCGGCCACAGGTCAGCATTCCATTATACCAGCTGCTGTGTGGCCTGCAGCGCCTGAGGGGCCATGGGCCCCAGCAGCAGGGCCAGTTCCTGGGGATGCTCAGCAGCTGGTGTGCACTCTGAGTGGGCCAGTTCCTGACCACGCCCCTGGAGGCTTTAACGGCTATAATTTAGCCTCCAAGAGAAATAAAACATCTAACAGCAATACCTCATCCCCGGAAGAACTGGTAACTGAAATTTTTACAAATTGCTGGTTGCGGTGGGGGAGTGTGTGTGCGGGAAATAATAAAGGTACTTTGGAGAACAATTAGTACCTACATCTTCATAATCTGCATCCGCAATCTCCTCTGACCCTGACGACGACCCTTTTGCCGAGCTGGGGGAACATCGTCTTCCTTTAATGAATGACGAGCTGAAGCCCGAGATGGAGAAATGGCCCCTCCAGCAAGAGAGACCCTAATGCTTCGTCCAGTCCCCAGAGATGGAGCAAGGGAGAAAGGGGGCATGATGCAGCAGTGCCCGGGCCCCCAACGCAGGAACTGCCTCTCCCTGAATGCCCCGCGGCCACTGGAGACATTGTTCCCACGTTACAAAGGCTGGGATCAGGGTGCAGGGTTCCAGCAAGAGCAATCAGAGAAGGCACTCACACCTCTGTCTTCCAGGCAGAGACCATATTGGGACCCAAGTGATGGGATCTTTTTCTCCCAGCTCACCTCCTGGTAGGCCTCTGCGTTCCTTGCCCCCAACCTGGCCTTTCCAGAAGGCTCAGCACTCCGGGATTCCCTCACTTAAGGGTCTTGTCTGTTAGACAATGATGGGCGACAGTAGTTTTATTTTTTTGTAAGATTTTATTTATTTGAGAGAGAGAGCACAGAGGAGAGTGAGAGGAAGAAGTAGGTTCCCCGTGGAGCAAGGAGCCCGATGTGGGGCACAATCCCAGAACCCTGGGATCATGACCTGAGCCGAAGGCAGACGCTTCGCTGACTGAGCCACCCAGGCGCCCCTTGGCAACAGTAGTTTTAATTTGACAACCTATTCCTGTTACCTCATCAGATGGTTAGAATCAGGTTACTCTGTCAGACTTTCAGATCAGAGAGAGGTCACCTCTGAAGGCAAGGTCCTTTAATAAACTGGGAAGTGTTCCCTTGAGTTTTGTGAGCTGCTCTAGCAAATTAACCCAAGGAGGGGCTCGTGGGAGCCTCCGGCGGGTCAGTCAGAAGCACAGGAGACAACGGGGCTGGTGCCTGGTGTCGGAAGGGGCCGTGGGGGCGGGCTTGTGGGGCTGAGTCCTTACCCTGTGGGGTCTGGTCCCATCTGCGGTAGACGGTTATCGGACTTGGGTTGATTTGTAGGACCCCAGCTGGTGTCACGGAGAACTGCATATGGGAAACACCTCCACACATTAGTGACCACAAGTGTCAGAAGTAAAGTGTTCTCTGGAGGCAAAGGAGGTATACAGGGAGGAAACACAGTGGGGAAGAACTGGGGTTTTTTCTATGAAAAATCTGAGTTTTTCACTTTTTTCACAAGACACAAGATATAAGGCAATCGCTAAGATTCAGGAATCTTGATGCTATTTTTTTAAAAGATTTTCATTTATTTGAGAGAGAGCGTGAGCTAGACAGAGAGCACAAGCAGGGGAAGGGCAGAGGGAGAAGCAGGCTCCCCGCTGAGCAGGGAGCCCCGCGTGGGGCTCGATCCCAGGCCCCCAAGATCATGATCTGAGCCAAAGGCAGACGCTTAACGACTGAGCCCCCCAGGCGCCCCGTATGCTCTTTATAATTGAGATCCTCGGTCCCTAGCGGGTCTCCCCTTTCTGAAGAGGGGCTACCAGCTGATCTGTCTAAGCCTCCAGTCTGGTGTGGCTCAACAAATTTGTACCGTAGGCCCAGTATGGGTGGGACTCTGTCCTCCTGTGAGAGATACGGTGACAATGGAGAGTGAGAGACAAGGACAGAGATGGAGATACGGAGAGACAGACAGACAGAGAGACAGAAGTAGAGGGAGGGAGAGAGAAAGGCACCGTCTAGTGCTTTATTCAAGACAGCCCCTGTTTGCAGAGCAAGCTCTCGGCCCTGCCTGGGGGCTCCCTTTCAGATCAGAGAGAGGCCACCTCTGAAGACAAAGGCCCACCTCCCCACCTGGAGCCACCAGAAGCACGTTTGGGGCATGTTTCTACTTGTCAAGAGGTCTGCTGGATGTGAAGAGGCCACCTCAGGGCACACCTCTTCACAATCAAGGTTTTATGATTAAAAACGAGCAACATTTACTTGCTGGGCTTTTTGTTTCATTCAAGGGTGAAAGGAAACGAAAATGCTAGAAACCTGGGAACTCCTGGAGTGGAGGGGAAGGAAGCTTTGGCTGTCATCGGGCGGAGGCTTTGGGAAGGAGAAGCACGTGGAGTTGAGCGCATTCCTGGCAGTGTGGGCTGGGGGCCATGGGGGAGCCTCCACAGCCCGGCCGAGCCAGTGTCCTGGGGATGCCACAACCAAGCCCAGCAAACGGGGCTGAGGCGGGTGGAATCTATGCTCTGGCTCCGGAGGCTGGGTGGAGGGAGGACCTGTTCCAGGCCTCCCCAGACTCTGCTGTTCCTGGCCGTCCTTGGTGTTCTTTGGCTTCTAAGCTGCACCAACCCCGTCTCTGCCTTCACCTTCCCGTGTTCTCCCCACGCATGCCCCTGCGTGCAAACGTCCCTTCTTTGGAAGGACAGCAGTCACATTGGGTTAGGGCCCGTCCTGCCCATCACTAAGACCTCATCTTAACTAGTTACATCTACAATGACCCCCTTTCCAAAGAAGGTCACATTCCACAGCACTGAGGGGTTAGGGCTGTAACACATGAATGGAGGGGTGCATAACTCAGCTACAAGAGGGAAAGTGAGTGCTGGGGACAGGGCGGGAGAAGCCTCCAGCAGAAACATCCTCGGTTTCAAGGGCTGAGTGGACAGCCCGTTGGCAGGCCCTGGCGGCAGTGTATCAAGGGGCCAACGGACAGATCCGGGACTTGGCTCCCAGGGAACAATTTCCAAGGCACAGTGTAGCACCACCAACCATGGCAAGTGATTTGGAAAGCACGTGAACACATGCTATTTTGTTGTGGATTTGTTTCAATGAGTAGTGAGAAAATGTAATTGGTACCATAAACTCATTGATGTTTTCTTCATCAAGAGAACATAAATAAGTCAGTAATTTTAAAAAGTGAACTTATTTTAAGAACATTATTAATAGCACAGATCCTACATGGATACAAAAATCCACATAGATGTGGTGAAAATCCACGTGGGGGTGGTATCTGAATGTCGTTAGTCTGGGAAGTTGTTTGCTATGGACTGAATGTGTCTCCCCAAAATTCAAACCGATGTGATGCTCTCTGGAGGTGAGGCCTTTGGGAGGTGATCAGGGTTGGATGAGGACATGGGGGTGGAGACCCCATGATGGGATTAGTGACCCCAGGGGAAGAAACACCAGAGACGTGGCTCCCTCTGCACCAAGTTAGCACGTAGCAAGATGTCACCTGTGAGTCAGGAAGAGCCCCCCGCCGCCGTACCCCCTGGAACCAACCTTGCTGGCTCCCTGATCTCAGACTTCCAGTCTCCAGAACTGCAAAAAATTCATTTTTGTTGTTTAAACCCACCAGTCTGTGGCACTATGTTTCGGAGGCCGGAACAGACCAAGACACTGCTCTCCTGTCCAGTTTTTAGTCACTTTGCCTTCTTAAAAGATGGATCTAGCCACGTGGAGGAAGGGAGATGGTGGGGGGGGCACAGGTGAGAGAACAGTCAGGCTACTGTCCCGCGTGTCCTCCAGACTACGGGCCCCATCGGAGTGGGCTGCCCACGCAGAGCCAGCTGCACGTGGGACATGGTCTTCCTCAGAGCCCTCACCCCTCACCTGGCACCACAGCAAAGCTTCTCACCAGTCCCACGCGGTTGCTTAGCATGGCGCATAGCCTGGGTCCTACCTTCTCCGATCTCATCTCCGGTGGCACAGCCCTGACTGTGTCCTGTTCCAAGTGTGAAAACAGCCCTACTGATGTCTACGCAACGTGTGGGCACTTCTGTGAGTCTCTGACTGGGACATGCCTGCACCTGAGCCCTGCCCCATTTGAGCAATTCCTCGCACAATGCAATCCTCAGGGCAGAGGGGTTTTGTTGTATTTCGCTTTGATACATTGAGTTTTGAGGCTTCCGGCTTCCATGTATCTGAATCATATCTTCAAATACCAAAGTTTGCCTATGTTAAAGAAAAAGATTATTATTCAAAAACATTGTTCAGGGGTGCCTGGGTGGCTCAGTAGGTTAAGTGTCTGCCTTTGGCTCAGGTCATGATCCCATGATCCTGCACAAGGAGGAGCCTGCCTCTCCCTCTGCCTGCCACTCCCCCTGCTTGTGCACTCTCTCTCTCTGTCAAATAAATAAAATCTTTAAAAACAAACAAACTGTTCAGTGAGACTTGTTAAAGCATAGTAAAGCAGACCATACTCAGGGACTGCGGCCGTGGGAGCAGGAACCCCACTTTTCCTTGTAGTAGGAAGAAAGATCGGACTCAGCTCTGAGCACAGCATGGGCAACTTCTTTACCCCGGGTGGGCGACCGAGGGTGAAATGCTACTAGGACAAAACACCAGGGCCAGTGAACCAGCTAGCTCTGGCTAAACTGACCCAGCAGGATTCTTGCTGAAGGCAGGCAGGGGTGAGCTGACATCACCCAGGGGAGCCTGGGGGGTGAGGAACTTGATCAGATATCAGAGATGATCAGGTAGGGGGGATGGGAATTGTAGCTAAACCAAGTTAGCAGGAGTCTTGCTAAAATTGGACAATGCAGAGACAAACACCCAAGTCCAAAGTTTAAACCTGGCTGAAATTCGGAGGAGCCCGAGTAGAGTTCGGTCAAGGAGAGAATGTTTTGTCACATATTTATGGTTGTTTTGTAAAATAAATCGAAGAACGTGTGATGAATCTAGTCCCCCCTCTTCCCCCAGAATCCCGAAGAAAATACATAATTGGTAATAATAATGAGTTGGGCAGAACTTGGGACCAACCAACTAGAACGCTGGCATTTGGAAGCCCTTATAATTCTCATATCCACAATTATCACGCAGGGACGCATCATCATATCTGTGTTGATCTATTTCAGCTACTTAAACATGTACACAGTCCTAGTAACTCTGAAAACCAGGAAGTCATGGCATCTATGTTTGGTGCCACTCTAACCTACTTTATTTTCCTAGGCCTTAAGGCTCTTAACGCAAAATAAATTCCAAGGGGTAAAAAAATCTAACTGGTTTGGAAACTAGGTCTGGCTATTATGCTCAGCTCTGCCCCAGGCACCGGGTTTGTCCTTGTGCAAGTGCTCAGCTTCTCTGTGTCTCAGTTTTGTCAACCGCAGCAGGCACAGTAAAGAGGAGTAGTCCCTCCCCCTCGATATTACAGATGACAAGGCATGTTCACGTCCTTTGCAAAATGGGGTGCCTCTTTCCTAGGAAGGATGGAAGTCATTATCAGGGTATACACCTTACAGAGATAATTAGATTAAAATCAGCATGGTCTATGCAAAGAAAAATGGTTGACTTCTGGAGTGGACCAAGCTTGCCATGAGCTGACAGCATAGTTCCACCTTTCTGGTCCAAACAAGAAAGGTATTGCTTCAACTATTGAAATAGTCTTTCTTGCCTCATCTAATAGACTAGAAACCCCTTGAGAGAAGACAGAATCTGTCTCTCGTTCACATTTCCCATGCATTAGTAATTGCTCCCGGAATCGAACTTGCTGCTTTTCCTCACTTCCTGTATCTGGAGCATCTCCCCAAGTGCGGCATTCACATGTCATCAACACACTTGTATGAATAGAGGACTGTGTTGTACATGTACACCATAAATTAACAATTTCCCTTCGTTAGGCATTAGGGGCTCAACTTCTTGTTTTGTTAGCTAATGCTACCAGGTGGTATCAATGCACCATTATTTTCCCAGACATCTGGTTCCCTACTTAAAGTTGAATTACTGGGATTCCGAATTCTGTGAAAGAAACAAGGAAAGCAATATATACGACGAAAAAGAATATATACAAATGAAACTATATGGTAAGAAAAGTACTGTAAGGAAATAAGCCATAAGCGTTGATAGTGGCTATTCCTCGATAGTAAATTACTGGTTTTCACGTATTACTCTTATCATTAGAAAATCTGTTAAGAAAACTGTGATTCTCGGTCGCTGACCGAGGATTTTCCAGGGTCTTGCGGGCTGCTCCTGCAGCTTGCCCGACAGGCGGGCGCCTCGTGAGGACGGAGCCCGGCGGGGCCTTGGGCCTAGCCGGCAGTGTCCCCGCGGGCCGGTCGGGACACTGCGCGGCAGGGGTCTGGACCCGGCACGCGGCCGGGAGCCGACCCCACCCGCCGGCCCCGGCCCGCCTCTGCCGCTCCCGACTCCCGGAACTCCCCGGGCTCCGGCCCGCCTCCTGCCCCGGGCCCCGCCTCCTGCCCCGGGCCCCGCCTCCTGCTCCGGGCGTTCGTCGCATCCCCGCCCAGCTAGGCTCGGTCCCAGGCCCAGGCCCCGCCTCCTGCTCCAGGCGCCGGCCCCCAGGCCCCACCCCGCTAGGCCCCGCCTCTGGCCCAAGCCCCGCCCCCTGCTTCCCGCGTCAGCGCCGGCTCCCCGGCCCAGACCCCGCCCCCCGCTCCCTGCCCTCCTGCTGCTCCAGGCGCCGGCCCCAACCAAGGCCTCACCAGGGCCCGCCCCCCGGCGCTCCATGCCCCGCCTCCAGCCCCCGGCGTCCGCGGGCGCCGGCCTCCGACCGGCCCGCGGCAGGCCCCGCCCCCGCCCCGCCCCCTGTGCGCGCTCTGCTCCGCTCCCCTCTGCAGCCGGCGGGACGAGGCGGCGACGCTCGCGCTCCTTTGTGCTCAGGCGGCGGCCTCTCGGGTCCTCACCGCGCGTCCTCTCGGTCGGCTAGCCCGAGCTCTCCGGTGACGGACCATGTCGACGGCAGGAGCGGGCGCAGGCGTGGAGGCGGGCTTCTCCAGCGAGGAGCTGCTGTCGCTCCGCTTCCCGCTGCACCGCGCCTGCCGCGACGGAGACCTGGCCGCGCTCTGCTCGCTGTTGCAGCAGACGCCGCGCGCCCACCTGGCCGCCGAGGACTCCTTCTACGGCTGGACGCCCGTGCACTGGGCCGCGCACTTCGGCAAGGTGGGCGCGGGCGCTTTAAGGCGCCATCTTCCGCGGCTCTCCAGGGGTGGGCCGGGGAGGGTGGGGGCTGAGGCGCGGGGGGCGCGGGGAGTGCCGGGAGCGCGGGGCGGAAGCGGGGTCGACGGCCCTGGCGCCCCGAGCGAGGGGTCCGAGGCGCATGTGCGGCGGTGCGGGCGGCCCGGGGCCCCGCGGGGGGCGCGGGGTGTGCCGGGAGCGCGGGGCGGAAACGGGCCCTGCGGCGACGGCGCCCCGAGGGGCCCGGGGCGCATGTGCGGCGGCGCAAGTTTGAAACGGCGCCGGCTTCGCGGGCGCGCCGCCCCTAGCGGAGGCAGTGGGCGTCTGCGGCGGCCCGGGCTCCGGGGCGGAGGCGCTGCGCCTTGGGGCGGCCGCGGGCCTGCGAGGCCGGGCGCTGAGGGCGGGGGAGCTGCGGGCGGGAGAGTGGCCGGGGCTCGCGGCCGCGGCGCGGCGACTCGCCCGCGGCTGGAGTCGGGGTCGCCCTCCGGTGCAGGCTGCGTCCCGTGTGCACCACGTCTCAGGAGTGCCGGACATCTGGGACGGACAGGACGCCCGCGTCCATCTCCCGAGGATTCGGGAACGCGCTCCTCGTCGGTCTTAGAACGAGGTCCCCGCCGCACGTCACAGCCGACACTCTGGCTCCAATTTGTGGACGTTGAGCAGTGCTCTCCCTGGGAAGCCGTACGGCCGCGGCTGAGGAAAGACGGGGTCTCGCAGAGCCGGGTGCCGTGTCTTTCCAGGCACAGGTTGCTCTTGCTGCCGCTGCATTCAGCACAGTCGGAGCACGATTCAGCTCCGGTGTATCTCGGGAAGCGTGCACGCTCCAAAGAGAGGGAGAGCCCCATTCGCGGCCGTGGAGGCCGGGGGAGGGAGGCGGGGCCCCCGCGGCTGGACCCCGCTCTCCCGCCTCCGCTGGGCCTCGCCCGGGGCAGTCGTGCGCGGAGCTCCGCGTCCCTGTCCGGTGCGCCTGGCTCCGGGGCTTTTGTCCCTTAAATCGAGGGTAACTCAGAGCACGGGTCCTCACCATCTTCGGTCCCCACGTGCTTTGGGGACAGCTGTTTTTGAAAAGGCTTCCCTGTAGATTGATCCTCCAGTTGAGCGTGACCCGGTATCGTAGGACAGCCTGGTACATTCTGTCCAGCGCTTAAAACCTCATTACAGTGTCCGTTCAGGGTACTTACCAACCCAGGGTGCCTCCAGGTGCCCCTCGGGATCGGAAGGAGCTGGGACGGGCTTTAACACGCTTACCGTAGTACCTCTCAGGTTGTGTACGTTCTACGAACAGTAAGAAGCAAAACCCCCCTGAATTCACTTTCTGGGAGTCTGTGAAACATACGGAGTAGGTCAGCCTTGGGCACCAGATGTAACCAGGGGCTGTTCGTTCCTTCAGTGTTGGGGCGGAAGTTAGGCCAGGAGTGGGGCTCCGAGCTCTCCGTTCAACCCCTCCCCGCCCCCGGCCAGCAGCTCCCGTTTTTTTTTGTTTTTTTTTTTTAAGATTTTATTTATTTATTTGAGAAAGAGAGAATGAGAGACAGAGAGCACAAGAGGGAAGAGGGTCAGAGGGAGAAGCAGACTCCCTGCCGAGCAGGGAGCCCGATGCGGGACTCGATCCCGGGACTCCAGGATCATGACCTGAGCCGAAGGCAGTCCCTTAACCAACTGAGCCACCCAGGCGCCCAGCTCCCCTGTTTTTATCTGCATGTGAGCCTGCCCTGTGCTGGGGCCTGGGCAAGAGCCAAGTTGGCATTTAACACATTATGAACTATTCCCGTCTTTCAGGCTGGTGTTCCGAGAAATGTGCCAGCTCTGCACGTTACCTGACCTTTCATGAGGCGTATTTTTCCTTGAGAACTAAACATTATTTAAAATCTCTAGTTATACTTGGCTTTTACAAGCTGTCATATGGAACAGTATCTCTCCCAGTTTCCTAAAGTGAACCCACAGGTAACAGATTTAAGTCCAGGGAGCTCTTGCTTGATCTTAATAAGTAACAGCTTTTGGCATGCCCGCTGATTTTGATCCTTGTTTCTTTTTTTGGGGGGGGGGGCGGATTTGAAACCTGTTGGCCTTACCACTACCACTGGCACTTTCATTGTCCCCCAGTACGTTAACAACGGCGTTAACGCAAAAGTGCACCAAAGGTGTGTCTCTTTATCAGCCGTCACTCCCAGATTCTAGTTCCTGGAAGCCCGAGATGCTGTTAAATCTGTGTGTCCCAGCGTGAGAGTCCATCTCCCACAAATGTGGATTGCAGTGACCTGTCCTTCGCAAGTAAAGGCTTAAATTGCTGACAGAGGATAAGAGATGCGGGGTCACATCGGGGTGTGGCCGCCTGTTCTTCCTCCGAGCTCTGTCCTCTGGAAGAGGATCGTTGGCGCTCAGAGCTTTTCCACTAACTCGGCCCTGTGCCTCGAGGGGAAATGGGCCGAGCAGGATCTGAGGACGTGTGGGTGGAGCAGTGTAAGTCTGCGGACAACGGGCCTTGTGGGACAGCGCCTGGCTAGCGGTGGGCACTTGTGGGCTGTGTGTGGAGTGTGTCGAGCCTCCTGCAGCCAGAGGCTGGGATGATATTGGTGCCCCGCTGCAAAGTGTGGTCTTGCCACGTGCGTGGTCCTCTCTCAGCCCCCTGGGAGGCCAGAGCTTGCATGTGCCCTAGGTCTTTTCCTTCCTGGGGGGGAGGGGGGGCGTTGGAGGGGCGTGCACAGTGTGAACACTCACTCTGCACATCAGGACTGGAGGCAGGCCTCGGATGAGCTTTCCTCGAATGCGGCCTGTGTGAGGGTGCACAGGGTGCCCTCGTGCAGAGCAGAAAACGCTCTATGAAGCGTTTACTGTGGCTGCACCTCTTTTCAACAACCAGTCACTGATTTTGTTCTGTACCATGGCGTGTGAAAGTGGCAAGACCCAGCCGCGATAGAAGTCTTTGAATATCGCAGTCTTTACTGATTTTGGCTTTTTCAGTTGTAGGAAAAACAGAATGTTTAAATTTGTGTGGCGTCAATGTTTTTGACTTTGTATTCCCGTGTAACAGATTTTTTTAAAACCAGGATAAGGAAAAATACTCTTTAAGCTTTTTAATTTTTTTTTTTTTAAAGATTTTATTTTATTTGACAGAGAGAGACACAGCGAGAGAGAGGGAACACAAGCAGGGGGAGAGAGGGAGAGGGAGAAGCAGGCTTCCCGCCGAGCAGGGAGCCCGATGCGGGGCTCGATCCCAGGACCCTGGGATCATGACCTGAGCCGAAGGCGGATGTTTAATGACTGAGCCACCCAGGCGCCCCTCTTTTTAAGCTTTTTTAAAATTTGTATTGTGAAGGAATGACTTCTGTTGTTCCCTTAAACAGAAAAAAATCTGGGCAACAAAAAATGCCACTTATCTACGTCATAGAATTGAAATTGTTTGTGTAACACGTAAAAGCATACGAGACTTACACGTGTGTCATCCCCCTTTGGCCGTTTTCAAAGTTGGAGTGCCTCATCCAGTTGGTGAGAGCTGGAGCCACGCTGGACGTCTCCACTACACGCTACGCACAGACCCCAGCCCACATCGCTGCTTTCGGGGGCCACCCCCAGTGCCTCATCTGGTTGATTCAAGCAGGAGCCAGCATTAACAAACCGGTAAGGGAGTGCCGATGATTAACTTGGTTTTTATTTTCTTTTTCCAGCTATAATTACATGGTGTTGGGTTTTAAATGGAGGCCTTAATTAGAGTTTGATAGGTTAACCTCGGGGCTGACTGGGATTTACCTGTATGGAGTTATTTGTGGATAATAGGCCCTTCACGGAGTGGTGCGTTCTGTTTAGAGAGCGCTTTCACCTGTTACGTGACTTACCGAGCTCCACGGCGATCCGAGGTGGTTTGCCCACGTCACAGCTGGTAACTGAAGGAGTCTGGCCTGGAGCCCAGATTTCCCGGCTCCCCTGCCCACAGCGGCCTCGGCTTCCTTGCCACACAAAGCCCTGAGACACATCCGTGTTAGCAGAAAGACAGCTGTGGCATCGTCCGCACCGCTGAGGCAGCTCTACAGCACTAGCAGGCTGGCCTCCGACTGATCGCCCATGAGGAGCCGGGGGTGGGGGGGGCAGCCTCTCGGGGTGTTTTCACTGTTCCTTTCACTTCCTCGAAGAAAACCTCAGGGAGAGAGTTTCGATTCCTGCGGACTTGTGTGTGGGTGTAGAGGACTCGGGATAGTCTGGCCAGAGGGGTCCCGGGGCGGAGACCCTGCCCTGAGGGTGGATGCCTCTAGGGGCTTGTTCCTGGGGCTCTGTAGGGATGCTTTTGTGCCTTCCCTCTTTCCTCTTTTCCCTTTTTTCTGTTTTTATTTGCTTTTTCTATTAAGAATCCTCAAGGGCCTACTATGTGTAAAACAGTTTTTATTTCCTCTCTGCTGTCTTTCCCAAGGTTCATCCCTTGATGACAACCAGCCCCCTCCCTCACGGGCCAGTCAGCCGGCCACCCACAAGGCAGGAATCAAGGACACATGTTTGTGGTAGTGCTTTAGAACAGGGGTCAGGGCAGTGACGGTGCGTGTTGCTGTGATCCGTGTGTTCAGGGGCCACACAGCCCCCCGCCATGACTGTGCCGGGCCTGCCTGTTCTGGTGCTGCCTTCTCTGTGTCCAGATCTCCTAGCAGAACGCCCCAGGACCCAGGGGTGCCACGCTCCACCTCCCCTGTGCCGCTCCCTGGCCTGGGGCAAGTCCTTGTGCTCAGTGCCCTCATTAATGAGATATGAATAATCCACAAATGGGAGTGATTAATGACTAATATGGAACTTCGGTATAGATGCTCTGTTGCTTTTCTTCTTTTTTTTTTTTTTTAAGATTTTATTTATTTATTTATTTGAGAGAGCGTATGAGCGGGGGTGGGGGGGGGCAGAGGGAGAAGCAGACTCCTCCCTGAGCACCCCAGGCGGCCCTCTGGTGGTTTTCCATTCAGTTCTCATGGAGCATCTGATTTACAGAGGTCGAAAGAGATGGTCCTGTGCTGCCTTTCAGACCGTTCAAGTCTAGAAGTTCTTTTCCACATACCATTGGACAGCAGCCCAGCCTCTGCCCTGGACCAGGGGCTGCTGGGCCCCCCTCGCCGCCCCCCAAGCCCTCTCATGTCCAAGGCTGTGACCCGGCATCCCTGGGCCTCCTGGCATGGTTGCTGACAGGGTCTTGGCTGCCCCCTTGTGTGGGGAGTGGCGGCCGGCCTGCTGGGAAAGGCACCCCCTGACCTCGGAGGGCATGGCAGCTCTTGTGTTAGCTACCCCCCAGTGGACAGTTTCTCGTCCCCCACCTAAACTGTTAGAGAACCAGATCCAGGATTTCCTAAGCCCGTCTGTGTGCCTGCCGTTTTTCTGGACCTGCCGCGGCCTTTCTGCTCCTGCTCCAGTTTCCACCCACCTTCTAGTCTCGATTTTTTGGCATATTAGTCCCTAACTGTAGTCAGTTCATTGTCCTCGAGTCTAACAGAGACTGTGTTTTCGGTCTACAGACCTGGAGTGAGGGGCCATCTGGAGCCTCCGTTTACCCACAGAGAAGGAAATCCGTCTCCAGGTGATTTAGTCTCAGCCGGTCTGTGGCCACGACCCACAGGCGTCGCGTTCTGCCAGGATTTACAAGTCATCTCTTTACTACTGGCCTAGAATTCTAGAATTTCGGTGACATTTGGTACCACCTCTGGTGTCTTGTAGCCAGATTAGAACTAGACTTTTCTGTATCTGCCATTCACGGTGACTTGTCAGTCTTCAGACTTGTGGCGCCCCTCCCACTTTCCCTTATTACTCAGTTTGCCCACAGTAATTCTGGAATCATACTACAAGATAGTTGATATTTTTGGAATGTAACTTGTCTGAGCTGGAGACGTGAGTAATTGAAACGGCTCCTCATCGTATGTCTGGGCTGTGTGTTCTTCAGCGTTGGTTCTCCCCTCCGGCCCGAAGCTGTTCTCCTTGGAGGACGCACATGGGAGCTGGTGTTGCTTCCTCCTCTGTCCTCTGTTACTGTCCCATCATCTTCTTGAAGTGATAGAGCAGACTTTGGCTTTTTCTCCTTGTTCCAAAGATAGCTTTAAAAACCTTTCTTTGTTTTCCCGTGGGGGGTGGTTGGGGTCGGCACCACCCCCCCAAATCTCCATGCTGTGCAAGTGTTACTCGTCTGATTACATTCTTCCTGTCTCCCCCCTTTTTGGGAGGATCGGGGTAGGTTTTTGCTTTGTTAAGAATCTGAGGGGCGCCTGGGTGGCGCAGTTGGTTAAACATCTGCCTTCAGCTCAGGTCATGATCCTGGGGTCCTGGGATCGAGCCCCGCATCAGGCTCCCTGCTCAGCGGGGAGTCTGCTTCTCACTCTGACCTCTCCCCTCTCATGCTCTCTCTCTTTCATTCTCTCTCTCAAACAAATAAATAAAATCTTAAAAAAAAAAAAAAGGATCTGAGTTCACTGGATGGCTCCCTGGGTAGCCACGTGGAATTCTGTGTTTCTTCAGAAATGGGCTTATTCTGTGTAGAATTTTACATTACCTCTGAGCTCACTTTCAGTCAGTGCTCACACCCTTCTCTGCGCTACACGCTGGAGTCTTTGAGGTTACGTGCTGCTGTAGAGGCAGCAAGCACTCTTCCCTTTGGCCTGCGCCCTGAGATCTGTCTGTGAGCTCAGGTGCGCGGGGGTAGGAGCTCGGCTGTGTCCCAGTTTATGAATGAACTGTCCTCGGGGTGCCACGCACAGTGTGCTGCCGCCCCTCCCTTTGTTACAGGGAGCTCTCTGCTGCCAGGCTCGGCTTCCAGGGACGGGGAGGCGCGATGGCTCGGAACCGTGCTGCTGGGCCAGGCGGGAGGTCCTGCCTCGGGGTTTCAAACAGAAACGGCTTGCTCCTCTTGACGGCTGCATCTTTCTTTCCCTCTTATGAACCGGAGAGCCTGTGAATGGAAGCGTATTTCAGATTTTGTCCCATTCATACTCCGCAAACTAATACATCTTCTTCACTGTCCTGCCCAGCGTTGGCTCACGTTCTCGGCCTACTGCAGCGTTACTCTGAAGCGTGAATCCAGCTGCGATGCAGCCTTTTCTCAGGGTCCGTGGGTGCGGCTGGCTGTGTGTGGCCCCTACTGCAGCGTTATTCTGAAGCGTGAATCCCACTGCGATGCACCTTTCCTCGGGGTCCGTGGGTGCGGCTGGCTGTGTGTGGCCCCGGGTCCTCTTCCTCACCCTTCCGGGCCTTTTTATCTCTACCCCCTGTGTCTGCAGTGACTCGTAATTGGGATTCGAGGTACAGGGGGCACGGGCCATGTCTCAGCTCAGGCCCGCCCTGTGCTGGATGTGGGCACTCTTGGGTAGACCAGACGCTGGACGGTGTGTGCTGTACCTTGGACTTGGTTCCTTTTTTCTTTTTAACCCGTTACAGGGTACTTGTTCTGGGTTTTATATACAGTGCATTTGTGCTGCGATCCAGCATAAAATGATTTCCCGACGTCCATGTGAAGTGTGTGTGCTGTCCCTGCCGGAGAGGCCCCATGACTCTTTGCTCTTGACCCAGGAATTCAGGAGAACGTGCCCCTTCCATGGCCGACTTCTATTTTCCCTCCCGCGTCTCTGGCCACGGTTCTGTGTGTTCTCTGTCAACCCTGACTCACCGTGTTGTTTGGTCTCCAGGACGAACGAGGTGCACGGTCTGTGTCCATTATGTTACTTGAAAATGTCCGAGTCCTGTTGGATCTGATATGTTGTGTGTGTCTTCTGTTGTTTCAGGACTGTGAGGGCGAGACCCCCATTCACAAGGCGGCTCGCTCTGGGAGCCTGGACTGCGTCAGTGCCCTGGTGGCCAACGGGGCCCACATCGAGTAAGTGCCTTCACTTATCCGTCCTGCCGAGATGCAGTCAGGGCACTGTGCTTACAGACAGCATGCACTAAGAACAAGCAGCAGTCCTCAAGTGGTGTCTCCGTTAGCAGAGCTCTGCTCAGTCCATCAGTTGGCGATAGTGGGCAGGGCTCTGGTGGGGGTTGACGGCCAGCGGAGAGAGCTGCTGTGGGCTCGTCGCCATGACGGCATGTGAGGACGGAAAGAGCAGTGAGCTCATTACTTTTGGAACCTGGCATTTTTGACTTGGCCACTAACTAGTTGTGTCACCACGGGCAAGTCGTCAAACTTACTTTGCCAGTGTTAATTTTGAAATGAGGCCCTTGGATTGGATTAGAACATCTTTTCAGGCCTCTCTGGCCCCCACATCCTGACAGCTAGCTTTTCTAAGTTGTAATTTTCTCATCTTTTAGCAGATGAGAGAACATTATGTTTTAAAGCATATTCTGACTTTTAATGATTTATAACTTGTAAAATGGAACCATATACATTAAAGACTTAGACTCCCTCTGAGCTCTTGATACCGGTGACATTATTGTAATCTTGTTTTAGTCCAGTTTACATGAGTTAGTTTATTCGTGGCTTGATAGAACAGTATTAATATTTAAGTGTATTAATTTAAAGATGTGGTCTTATATGCAAAAGTCATTAGCTAGCCATGGCATTAAACATTTATTTTAGGTATTAAATTCATTTGTATTAACTTTTTCTGAAAGATTTATATTGTAAAAATTTTTCTTCTGCAGTTCACAGCATTAACAAAATGGATGCGGTTTTCACCCCTAAATGTTGAGTGTAAGCTATAGAGCTGTAATAACCAAAATAACTATAATGTTAGCTTTTTTGTTCTGAGTGTCTTGAATATTTCATAAAAATTAATTAGAAACCACTTTGTTCTAATTGGAAATGTGAAAATCTAGACTTTGGGAGATATAAACCCACAAAACTAACCTAGTTTAACCCTTTGGTTTCCACTTCATTGTTTTGACTCTGTGTTATAATAAATTTATTGAAAATAGATCCTGGATAGCAAAACCATATAGATTAATTAACGCAAGGCCTAATACCAGGGGCTGTCATTTGGCTCCTAGGATCTTAGCTTCTGTTTCATTTAATTATTATGTCGTTAAAATAAGTCATTAGTTTGGGCTTGGATCTTTTCCATAGAAATTTATTATTGTAAATACGCCCTGTATTAACTATTACATTGCAGGGTACCTTGTGACTTCATATAGATATGACTTCAGGTAATGTAAAAATAATGGATAATATGAATATATATTATACAATTTGAGATGATTCTCAATGGATTGCTTCACAGTGAAGTTATATGTGCATTTTTTTAGCTGTTTAGATGAAAAACTCAAATCTTTATTTTAATAACAGAAGCTTTGATTATGAAATACAGAGTCATATAAAATCAATGATTACATTGCTTGTCATTTATTGAAATAATAATTAGAAGTTGACCTTTTTAATGACTTATTTTTCTAAACAATAGTCTAATTGACCCTGAACATTTTATTACTAAGATGTTAGTTCTCTTCGTTTCAATGAATAGCTTAATTCTTTGAGCCAATAAATATTTATCTCTATATCCTTTTTTTAATAGGTGTCTTTCTTAAATGAGAATCTTTTGTTTACAATTCTGTCCTTGGTTACAGGACCCTCGAGTGTCTCTTTCCCACCAAGTGTGACTGAGCCTGGCCTCGAGTGCCAGGCTGTTTTTCCTTCTCAGTATAAGAGCCACTCCCTCGAGACCCTGCATTATGGTGATTTCCCTTGCCTGAACCTTGAGATGTTTTTTAGAAGAAGTATTTAGCCCGAGCCACCTAGCCAAAAG
Organism: Zalophus californianus; assembly: GCF_009762305.2. Taxonomy (NCBI): domain Eukaryota; kingdom Metazoa; phylum Chordata; class Mammalia; order Carnivora; family Otariidae; genus Zalophus; species Zalophus californianus. The sequence goes on from NC_045597.1 coordinate 2,420,430, forward strand.
CGATTCTTAAAATTCTAAGTCTTTGGCCTGGAGACAGAGCACAAAGAATCAATTGTATTATGTGGTTATTTAGTTTTAACATCTGGAGAAATTGCCAGTTTTGCTGGGAAGCTGATTTGTAAATTGCTTTTTGATGTCTGTTCTGCACATTTTTATAGTTTAACACTTTTAGCCTACCAACAGATGATAGTTTGAGTCCCCCAAATTATGGTACTTAGATCTGTTTTACTTGTACTGCTCACATGGTAAAGAGTAGTCCTAGCAAGTAAAATGCCTTTTTGTTCTGTTTTGTTTTTTAAGAGGATCGAGGGGCACAGTATTAATTTACTTACCTAAGGTGATTTGTGTTTTTTCTAGTTCACAGTGGGCCAGATTATTAATTCTTCATATTACATGCTATAATATGAACCTTTTCCTTTTCCTGTGAAGAGATTGAAAGCTGTCTCATATCAGTATTTTGTCACACTTGGTGGTGATTATTAATTTTGTTATTAATTCCTACTTTTTTTTTTTTTTTTTTTTTTTTTTTTTTTTTTATGTATCAGCTGCATAAAGTGGCCAAAATCTTAAGTTGCTGCTTTTTTGGTCACTGGGTAGATAATGATGAGGGCAAGCGTACCCCGCGTCTGTGGCTAGAGTGGTTTGTTGTGTAACTCACTTGCCAATATAGGCCGCGTCTGTACGATAACGCATGTCAGCCGCTGGGCACCGTGTATAACATTTTCTAGCACCACACGTGAGTATGTTGATGGAGTTTTTTTTTTTTCTTCTTCTTATTTTACATCTTGAGTTTTGGTGCCAAGTTTTCTTTTTCTCATGAGGTTTTGTTTCTGGCTTATATGATGGTCATTATCATTTGCCATTGTTTACATCCAAAAGTAAAAATACGTAGGATTAAGTGGTAACTCTGTGACCAGGTTCAATGTTTGCATACTTTAAATCTCCTGAACTGAACCTCTGCAGACTCTTCTCGTTCCCATTTTTCTCCAGTGCGTCAGGTATGGACTTCTCAAAAGTGAGGTTGTCCCCATCCTTCATCTGCTTGTGTGACGGTTCCGTCTGTCACTGCAGCCGTACTGATTGCTGCCCTCTCTGAGGGGTTTGCATCGGAGGTGGGGCACAGATGAGCCTGCAAACTGCCATTGCCTTTTTTTCTTTTTGATCAAATAAGTAGCAATGTAAGATGAAGTCTTCCTGTGATTTTGGAGAAAGCAAGAAAACTTGCTGACTATCTGCTGATAGTTAAGACCTTTTAACTACTGACATTGTAAACTGCAGATTTCAAGCTTTGGATTATCTTTACTTTCAGTATTTGGGCACCAATTAATTTGGGTTACTTTGTTTTCTTGAGAGGTAAAGTAAACGTTTCCGTATCAACCAGATATTGAAATAGCCTTTTTTATGCCTCTGAGTAGAAATACAGGGACTCAGTGGGATTTAGAGTGAAACTACAGTTGCTGGGACTTCAGGCAGATTTGCTGGCCCATTTCATGCCCTGCCACACGGGTGCTAGTGTTAATGAGGTCATGGCGGAGTCTCATAGCTTCCGATAGGAGAGCGTTTCTACGGAAGCCACTGATTCCGTGGCAGCCAGATCTTCAAAGGGGCTGTGTATATTCCAACTGAACTCTTCTGATCCCAGGAGGAACTTAACTGTGGTCATCAGGTAACTGGAGAAGCATCAATAAATAGCCTTATGTAAGCAAGTTCAGTGACTCACTCTAAAAAAATCCTTCTGCCTAATTTAGAAAACAGGCACAGTTGGCTATAGTCACAAAAGTCTAAAATGTGATCTTAATAGATTTTGTTTTAATTTTGCAAAAGCATCTACACTACTGAACTTTGAGACATTCTTAATTGAAATTGAGTTGATTTAGTTTGGTTCGTCACTGGTGGTCACATTTATGACCCAGCCTTGTGCACTTACCCAGAGAGCCCTCTCTGGAAGCAGAATTCCCTTGAGGGCACATACGTGCCATGAGGATATGTCATATTGCTGTTGGGAGTCTGTTCGCAACTCCTGCCCAAGGCAAAATCTAGCCCACACTTACTCTGGTAACCGTTCATTCATTCATGTTTGAAATTTGTGGTTTCTTTCCATTGGTTCACATATTTGCCCCTAAGAATAATAGTCTGTGAAATTTGTAGAATTGTAACTCTGAACTCGTTTCTGATCTTGGACCCTCTGCGTTCCCACCTAGTCTTGCCTCCCGTACCTCAGTGTCGCTCCGGCGCACTTGTCCGATCTTGCTGGTGGCTGGCTCTTTTCCCGTTGTATCGAAGAGCTGCCGGCCTGGTGGGCGAGATACTTCCGGAGATAGTGCTGCATGCCGACAGGAGCAGAGGCGGACAGCCAGTCCCCTAAAGCTGTGGACACACTTAGTTTAGAGTTTTGATTAGTTTCGTAACACCTTGAATAGCATAGACTTGGATAATTGTTTAATCACCGCTTTTCTAAATAGTGCTTTCACATAGCCAATGATTTCCAAATCCAAATATCTTTTTCCTCTGCTAAATTATAGTGGGAGCACATGAAGCCTTTTATCAGCCTCTCTGAATGACACTCTTCTGTTTAGCGTATGCAAACATGATTGGGGTTCGGTTGCAATGTAAAACTACCCACAGTGAAGTTGACCTTAAAATGAAAACTTGGCACCAAATTTATTCAGGTAAATACTTTAAAAAATAGTTTCTTCCTCTTGTTATCTGAAGACTGTATTTAAGAAAGTCTTCATAATTTAAGTTTGGATACCAAAGGGTTAAAAAATACACGTGTTTTTCTTTTACTGAAGAAATCTTAGATGTTTGCTAATGTTGTCTGTACAAATGGACATTTAGTGATGTTTTTTTTAATCTTTTTTTTTTTTTAACGATTCCATGTATTTGCTTATTTCCATCTAGGAATAGTTACTAATGTATTTGAGATACAGCATACCAAATTTTAAAGTAACCAGAATCGTGAGTGAATGGTTTTTAGTCCATACTGTTAAACTTTTGTTGAAGTATTGACATATTTAAATTGGCTTCATGCTGAAAGTGGCTGCAGGTGGTTGGAAGGCAGCGTCGCGGAGCCGGCCCCCGGTCCAGGCGGTCACGTGATGGTGGCTCGCGCTCACTAACCGTGCCTCTGCACCCATGTGTGTCTATGTATTTTTAATCCAGATGTTGCCTGCGAATATGTGATCCCTTATTATTTCAGTGTCCTGTGTCATGAACCATTGCCCGTTTTAAATCACAGAGAAGATTCTGAATCTGTAAAACCTACACGTGTCAATGTCTTACAGCTACGTAATTCGAATTGACTTGATTTTTTCAAGTAATCCTAGAAAGGGGGAGCATTCCATATAGAAACTGCTGAGAACTGCCACAGGTGCCTCTCCGAACCTTACGGTTGTGGCATTGAATGCTCAGTATGGCTTCCTTTCTCCACACGAGGCATACTGTTGAGGTATTTGTTGCGGTGATTGGTTTTAATGCTAATCTAGGAATTCAGATATAGATTCTTTAGATTTGCATGCTTTGCTTACCCTAATTTATGATATCTACCTTTTATTTGTAACTAACAATAGTTAAGTTGAGATCAGAATTTTAACAGAAATATTATTTATATAAAAATTGTGGTTATCTTTTTATTGTCACATGGCATTAACAAAAAGAGAGCATCCTGAAGGAGATGTGACAACTCAGATGCTAAACATTATATTTCAGTGATTTCCTGATCCGTGGTTTTTCAAATGAAAGAAAAAACTGTTCCTACTAGAACGGCTTCTCGTCTATTCCAGGGGCGTGACACTGTAAGTGGAAAATAGATGGAGGACTAGCTGGCCACACAAGTGCTTTGGGGAGGGGTCCCTCGGTACAAGACACTTCAGTATTCTGTTCAGAACTTCACTGCAGAAAACACAGTATCCCAGCGTTTACACGTTAGCTTTAGTAAAGCTTAAAAAAATAACAGTTTCTTTGCCAGTTATTCAGCGGAAGAAATAATTCACAGTGACGGTTATTCGCTGTCTTCCGTTTTTCCATATTGCACTTTGGAGAGAATCCTAGGCCCCCGAGACAACATGGGCGGCCTGCTCCGAGATCACTTTCACCGCCTCGGGGTCACAGGCGCTAGAACCCGCAGGTGCCGGCGCTGGCAGCAGAGTAACCGCCCCCCCCCCAAATCTGATCGTGTCAACTTTTTTTTTTAAGACGGTTGACTTTGAAAGTTCAACAAACTAGACCCAATTTGAACATCAAGTTGATGGATGTCTAATTTTTAAAATCTCTGCCCAGTTTCAAAGATTTTTCAGCTGGATATCAGAGCGGGTGAATGGAGAGCTTTTAGAAACGACCTCACAGCGCGTCCACGAGGTTCTCGTCTTCCGAAATGGACAGAGGTGAATTTCACACATAGTCTGCGTTCACCCAGGTGTATCACACTGAAGATGCTAAATTCAAGAGTATACATTTTTTTAATAGATTGGGCTAAAAATAATGTGTATGCTGCCATTATCCCAGTTTTCATGTAAAATACAGGTTTTGAGAGTATTTTTGAATAATTTCTTCTAGATACTTTAGAACTTTCCCTTTGGACTAGTGTGTGTAGACTTGCAGTTGAGATTGACATTTGTCCCAGCACCGTACCTGAGCTCAGCGATGAGTGCGGTGCCACCACGCCCCGCACGCCCTAAGTGAGCGTCTGCAGACTGAAGGGTGAAGGCTCGGCTCTTTAAAAAGTACTGTGGCTCAGGTCATGAGATTGAGCTCCGGGCCCCACAAGGGCTCCACACTCAGTGGGGGGGGGGGGGTCTGCTTGGGATTCTCTCTCTCCTGCCCCTCCCCCTGCTCACGCACACTCTCTGTCTTTCTCTCTCTAAAATAAAGTAAAAAGTACTGTTCCACACCCAGTGCGGCATAGGGATGGGGAGCCGTCCTGCCCCCTTCCAGTTTACAGTCACAGCCCCTGACTATCAGGAAGCTAGGGGAGGGAACTTAGTTTTAGTTTCTATCTCAATTTGGAACACAAAAGTTTAAAGATTTAATAAATTGATGGTACATTTTCAACAGGATCACTATTTCAGTTCTTACAACATCAAAATTGAAACATGCTCAAATGAGTCAGAAAAAGGATTGATTAAAAGACCTGAGCCTCTTTGGTTAAAGGTTCAGGTTTTGAGAACAATTCCATTTAATGATTCTTTATTCTAGCCCTTGACGTGGAAACCCACGTGATTTTCAGCCTCTATAGCACGTTTGAAAGTCCCCTCTGCTTATTGAACAGAGGGGACTCTGTGAAAGTGAAAAAGTGGCTTGAGGGATTTAGACTTGTAAAGGCCATTTTCACCTCCCTCACTGTAAGTACATTGCCTGATTGTAGGACACCAGAACTTTTAACAGAAAACACCCCAGTGGAACAGGGATGACCGTCTTGTTCCTTTCCACGTGCTCTCGGGGCTTGGAGTTCCCTCTAGATCTTTTTCTTGGTACTTAACATTCTGTGATTTAACTGATTTGGCAGCTTTTCAAAAGTTGGTTGTTTGAATTGAGCAGTACCTAAAATTTCTGGAAAGACAGCTTTGAGGAACCCATGGACAGATACGTTTTACAAAACTAGAGGACTAGTTAGCAGTATCATCTGCTGGTTACATGTTACTCAGCAGATCTTGTCTGCTGCTGGTTTTTGTATGGCCTATAACCTAAGAATGATTTGTACATTTGTAAATGGTTGAACAAAAATCAAAAGAAGAATGATTATTTTATGACAAGTTAAAATTACATGAAATTCTCATTTTAACGTCCATGAGTGAAATTTCACTAGAACCTTGCCATGCTGTATGGTTTACATATCATCCATGGCCGCTTTCAGGCCGAGAGGACAGACCTGAGCCGTGAGCGGGAGTGTGGCCTGGAGAGCCTGCAGTCCGTAGCGTCTAGCCCTCCGTAGAGAGAGCGCCGGCCCCGGGATCAGTGCGCCCCAGCTCTCCTGTCTGTGCGGTCTGCAGTAGGGCAGCCAGCCACTTGGCCGTGTTTCAGTGTAAGCAGAGCAGAGTTAGGGAGTCGGACGTTTGTCAGGGTAGACGATGGAGGGGTGAAGGTACGTGAGTGGGGTTCCTGTTGGCGTGTGAGTGAATCAGGTATTCAGAGATCCTTCGGCTTGAGAGGAGTATAAACTATGTTGTGTACATTCAGTGCTTAGTGACAAGAGAAGGAATATACAGTTGACCCTTGAACAATGGGGGCCTGAACTGTGCATGTCTATTCATAGGTGGGTTTGTTGTTTTTTTTTATAAATACATACATACTGTAAGTGTATTTTCCTTATGATTTCCTTAACACTTTTTTTCTCCCTCTGGCTTACTTTATGGTAAGAATACAGTATATAATACACATACAAAATACGTGTTAATCAGCTCTGTGTTATCGTTAAAGCTTCTTCTGGACAACAGTAGGCTCTCAGTGGTAAAGTTTTGGGGAGTCAGAAGTTCCATGTGGGTTTACGACTGCACAAGGGTTGGTATCCCCAGCCCCTCCTTGTTCAAGGGTCTGCTCGTGTCAAAATCTGTAGCTTACTGGAAGCAGAGAGAGAAGATAGCATGTGTCCCCATTACTGATAATCTTGTAGGGATGGTGCCAAAGTTATTAGCTCTCAGTTAATTCTTCCACAGTCATCTTATGTCCCAGATTTTGCCCCTACATCTTCTAGAGTGATCTCCCTTTTGGATCCCTTTTGGATCTCTCTTTTAGATCCCTCTGACTTCTCGTCCTGCAAAGGTATGTGTGGAACCAGCATCCGTTCAGTCTGAGCTGTGACTGATCCTTCTTCCCTGTTTGGTCCGCACGTGGGGAGCATGTAGCATGAGTTGGCCACAGTTCTTCTGTTTAGTTTTGAAGATAATAAGGTGCGAGTGTTGAACTGCGTTGTTATGGGGAGACCTTGCCTTCTGGTCTCAGGTCTCAGCACGCACCCCCACTCAAGCGTCTCCAGAATCTCCAGATGTCGGCCCCGATTTGTTGCTTTTCTCTAACGCTGTATTTCCTTGGGAAAACAGTAAACTTGCTGTTCTAACCTAAATCTAGTCTGATGTTCTGTTTCTGAATGGAAAGTGAAGGCACTGAGCATGTTTCGGAAATTCTTCTCTTTCGTGACTTGAGAATGTTGGCTGCTCCGTAAGCTTCTCTGTTTTTCTCAGTGAAGTTGATGATGGTAAATGCCATCTAAAAATGTGTGTGCTGTTCTTCATCATTCTCTGATCTAAAGAGTCCTCTTTACCATCAGCTTAGTTCTGTGTTCTCTGATTTTGGAGAGCAGCTCCATATTTCTGTATAGAAGTGATCATTTTATAAACTTTGCATATGTTCTAGGTCTTCATTTTTCCAAATTTTGAAGAATTAGATGTGTTTTTTTTTTCCATGTGGCTACCTATTACTCTGTTCACATTATTTTTTTTTAAAGTTTTTTATTTATTTATTTGACAGAGACAGCAAGAGAGGGAACACAAGCAGGGGGAGTGGGAGAGGGAGAAGCAGGCTCCTGGCCGAGCAGGGAGCCTGATGTGGGGCTCGATCCCAGGAATCTGGGATCATGACCCGAGCTGAAGGCAGACACCCAGTGACTGAGCCACCCAGGTGCCCCCTCTGTTCACATTCTTGATAGAGTAGACCTTTCTGGATGACGGCACTTGGGGCAGTCCCTGAAAATTAAAAAACACCCAGTTAAACACTTACTTTACTGTTGTCATATCAGTAGTAGATTTCAGAAACTAAGTATATGATCATTTTATATACATGTAATTAAGGTAGTTCACGCTGCCCAAACGTTGGCATTTCCTTTCCATTTAATTCATACCCAACTGTAGAAGAATACTCATCAGAATTCATAGCCATGAAATTGAAATGGCAGGTTGAGTCCCCATTAGTTCTGCACACAGCTGCCTTATGTTCTTAAGAAACTTGTGGGTTTCTGGGATTCTCAGGTTTTGTCTGTTTTGTATCTAACCCAACTGAGTTTGGGCTTTCAGCTTTCTTCGAAACATAAGATGCATTTCTTTATCTTGAGCTTTAAAGAGTGGAGACATGTTTAGCGATTGTCCAAAAATATACAGGTTTTTCATTTCTGAGGTTGGAGCTTTAGGAGTATGATGGCTGGAAAGGCTTATTGTTCTCTTTACAGAGGAACCCCCGTCTGTCCCTGGTGTTTCACTGTTACTCTGAGTGGATTTTTGCGTTAATGTTAACCCTGGAAGCAAGCATCACGCGTTCTGTGTTGGTTATTATTCGGTGACGCTGTAAGGCCAGTGGCCTCGCTCGGCAAAGCAGGCACGAGAGCCGGCCCCCATCTGGTGCTCACGTTCTCAGTTCCTCAGCCTGTCTGTTTCACTGGTTTGCAGCTTGACCTCACAGGGCAGGATATTTTTCTTGTCTTTCAGGGGAACTTCAGGGAGTTGCTTTTGTTCCTTTAGTATTTATTATTTCCTAGTTGAGGTTTACAGGTGGTTCTTTCATATCCGTGTGATTGAGATGGTTCATGTCACATTCTGCTGGCACTTCCTACGTTAGTCTGTGTCTTGGCTGCTGTAGGAGACCCCGACCTTCATCTGTTGGCCTGGCCGGCCACATGAGCTGCTGTGGTGTGGACTCTTAAGGTGATAGAACTCCCCCCCGCCCCGGGGATGGGCTTCCAGGAAACCCCCATGCAAGTGCTCTCGAATGCGGTGTCCTACCACTGCAGGCTTTCCTAAGCAGGCCAGAAAGCCACGTCAAACACACACACAAACTTGGCTTCTCAGAACTCCCCCGACGATAAGTTCCTCTGATGTCAGGACATCCTTCTAGACCTCCACTTACAGTGTCACGTGCTAGCATCAAATCTGGCTTGTCGGGGCGCTCTTTTGAGGAAGCCGATCGTTACAAATGCCATGGACAATTTCAGTACATGTTTGTTATGATTTTACTCAAGCTAAAGGAATGGATTATTACAATTATGAAGATAATATAGAATTCAGTTTCAGGTTAAGTCTGAAGTTAGTATAAATTTAGGTTCTTCAGACTGACCTAAAAAATGATTTTGAGAAGTTAAATAGGAAGATGCCTTTTTTAAAGTTTAGTGTGTTGATTTTTAAATGCCTATCTCCCGAATCTCGCTTAGTAATGAGATGTGCGCAAGAGCCAAGTTAGTTACGCAGCAGGACGAGAGCTCCCCCGTAAGGGAGACTCACCGTACATCTGTATTCTCTTGCCGCCCCCTTGAGATAGTCAGTCAGGTCAGCAGGAGCAGAGAGCAGGTGAGCACTCGGCGGGGTGTAATTCGGTGTTTTTGTGTCACACAGCCTGAGAAATGCCAGTGGCCTGACAGCAGCAGACATTGCTCAAACCCAGGGTTTCCAAGAGTGCACCCAGTTTCTCTTGAACCTGCAGAATTGTCACCTGAGCCGTTTCTATGATAACGGCCCGGTAAATGGGGGCCATCAGAGCCGATTCCCTAATCATACTAGTGCGGGAGCCAGTCGCAAGAGATGCTTGGAAGATCCGGAGCCCTTTGGAGTAAAGAAGGCTAGAACCGAAGGTGAGACCCCCTTGGTGGACGGGAGGGGGGCAGACTCTCCTCTTTTCTGTAACGTGTGCTCTTTTTTATGGCTGGAAGCACCTTCAAGATGAGACCTTCACTTGAGGGTCCTGTGCCCGGAGGAGCCCGGTGCAGTGGTGGCGGTGCTTTCCCCGTGTGGCCCCTTGGAAGATTGGCCCTTTAACAAAAGGGGAGCAGATAAGAGGGCGGTGTTGACAGCTCAGATGGAAACGTGTATATAACTTTCTGCACACCCAGGGTTTTCTGCCACGAATTAGAAAGATTTTTCTCATTTCCTGTACCTGTTTGAAATATAACTATTAAAAAACTCTGCCACCGTGCCTGATTTTTTTGTTTCCTGTGAATGTTCCCGAGCTTATGAATAACATTGCTGGTCTGGTAGCCAAACACAGTTTCCTGTCTGGGCAGGGAGAGGTTTGGCTCGGCTGGTCTCCGCACCCGCAGTGTGGTGCCTGTGTCACAGTGAGACCTGGGGTGTCAGGGCGACGTGAGGCTACGTCTGTAAGGTAAGTTAGCTCTAAGTATTCTCCCACCTCTCTGTCTTCAGACGACTTCAGAGTTCTCAAGGAAGTGGAGTCACCTAGTCACTGTCAGATGAAAACACCTCCCCTTCATCTAGGAAAAAAAACTATATGTATATTCCTGTCTATAAGATATCTTAAAGACAGATTAATAGCTGGGCAAGAGTATTTAACGAACTTAAACAGGGAAGGACACTTAGAGATGGCAGTGAAAAGTAATCACGTTGAAATTATGAACTCAGATGAGATAGCTGAGCATAAATACAAAATTGTACCCTTCAATTAATAAAAAAAAAAAGCTATACAAGTGAAGTATGAGAAAAACCTGAGTGGCTGGAGGTTTTAGCTAACTACACTTCATGTGGGTCAACATTATCCTCTCTCCAGTTGCTACACATTTTCAGTTTAGCTGGATGGCATCCAGATGAAAATGGGCTCTTTTTTTTACTATAAAGTTGATAAAATTGTATTACCTACTTTTAAATACTTAGTGATTATAAAAACTTGTGACTTTTTTGTGGAAATGAATGTATGAACTTAATGTAATGGTTTGCCAAACTCGTAACTTTTATAAATTACCTAATTCTCTAAAGGTGCGAGAATGATCATAAGCACAAACAACATGAAGGTGTGTCTAAACCTCACAAGTCGTGTTTTTAATGGTGACGTATTGTTCAGTGTTGTCATTTATTTGTACCATGTTCCAACATATTTTTTCTAACATATTTTAAAAGCCCTTTAAGAGCATCCACTTTTTAAAAATAGTCTTTTTTGTCCGCTTAATGCCTGGTTTAATATTTTGGAATGATGTGAAGTGTCAGCTTCATTATGCCCTCAGGCAAGAGTCCTGTATGTGTCCATGTCCACGTGTGTTGGTTTATAGCATAAATCTTAAATTCTATCTAGTAGGGTAAGAAGGATGTCACTGAACATTCTAACAAGACTCAGACATTTACCGAAGAGGTTTTCAAACCAGTCCCCTAAGGTGTTCAGGCCTGTTGGATCGGCCAGTATCTCATTGTTGAAGCATCCTGAAAAGACTTTCCGAGGATTCCTCAGACTTGAAGTTTCCTAAACCTTGTTACTACACAGACTGGGTTTGAAGAATCGTGCGGGTAGATAGATGGTGAGGGGATTTTATTTCCCTCCTCCAGACAAGGATTCACTTTGGTTGACCAGGGTAAGAGATTCATGTTTTGCCCACGAAACTCCCTGAGCAGCTTTCCCGAACTGCCCATTCCCACTGCTTAACCCCAGGCACCAGGTCAGAAGAAGATGCAGCTGGAGCCTGGTGTTTGAGTCGAACAGCCCCAAGGCTGGGCTCTGCTCCACACACCTGCCCTGGTCCCGTTCTGTCACCACCGCGGGAGAAATCTGGGCTCGACACGGGATGCACTGAGCCAGACCGTCCTCACTCCCATGCCCCAGGCAGCGCTGGTCCCAGGCAGTGTCCTACATGTCACTGAGCATGTGTGTGTGTGTGTCCATCCATTTATGTCTGTGAGCACGGACAGGTACTTTCATGCCTCTTTTCTCAGGGGGAAAGCGGAGGTAATAGCTTTCATTTTATCGTTACACACTTGCTGTGAGTGGGGGTTGGGGCGTACGTCTAATGATTTTTCCCCAGCTATCTGGGTTTTCTGAAAGAAGTTGTGTTTGCCTGCACAGTTAACTGCCCCTCTAGGATGGGGTTCTAGTATGCAATTCAAGATGTATTGCTGTAGTTCATTTTCACTTAATCTCTGGCATCTCGTTTTGATTTGCTATTTAAATGTGGGAGCTTAAAGTTTTGCTCATTCTGAATTATTCATTTTGTGGATAAGTTTTTGGTTCTCACACTAGAGTAAAAATAAGTATTTTTTTCCTTATATGCATATAAAGTACTTTTGAATAACTTCACATGTAAACGTATTTAAAAGAGTTTAAAATTGTCTGTCTCCCTTCTTTCTTCCCCCAGTACAAGTTAGGCTGTTTTTTTTTTTAGGTGCCAGGAATGCTATCCAGGCTGTATGAATGCGTAGCTTGGACCTTATTAACGAAACTCAGTCCAGTCTTTCTACAACTTAAGAATCACACACACTCGTGTTTTTAGTGTGGAATTTATGTTCATAAAAGCAGTTATTTCCAAAAGTTTTTCTGGCTAAGCCAACTTTTTAAAGTGTGCCTTGTGAAATTTTGAACTTTTTTCCTTTTATTTTTACTTTGGAATCCTGAGACTGAAAATTCCCTACTCCACAGAAAGTAGCCTCTGTCTCCGCTCTCAGTAAACTATTTTCAGATTTTTTAAGGTAACTGGCGTGATTTTCCCTTGGAAACTCGGATGGAAAAGAACTTGAAGGATTAATAACACATCCTTTCCGTGCTGCTTGACCATGCGCTGTGCTTTGGATGTAGTCCTGAAAACACCCTCTCGCCCCACCATTCACGCCAGGACCCCATCTGCTCTGCTCAGAGCACAGACGTAGTCCATGGGGCCATGAACTAGAGTGTTAAGTCCAAAGTCACTTCAGTGGTTGATTTTGACTAAAAGTATTTTGGCATAAAACGGGGTTTTTTCATTTGGGGTAGCACAAGGAAGCACCAGTATATAAGTGGGTTTTGTGGTGTTTTCCCCCAGTTTTTATCAGCCGTTGGCTCCAGGTGGATGACATGTCCTTCAGTAACAGCTGCTCCATAACGGTTCTGTTCATGTTAACCCTCAGGAATAACAGTAGTTACGTGTGTGTGTGTGTGTGTGTGTGTTTCTGTTGATGTTTGTTAACCCTCAGGAATAACAGTAGTTACCCGTGTGTGTGTGTTTTCCTTGGAACCCCGTCCAGATTACTGGGTTAGGAAAGAATGCCCGTCCCATCCGTGAGAGAGACTTTGCTCTTGTCTTAATCAAAACTGTTTGGGGTGCAGATCCCGAGTCTGGAGTGGGGAAAGAAGCAGTGTGAGTTACAGACTGAGCCAGTAGCCTAGGGTTTGGTAATTGCAAACAGTTGCCAAAGGAAGGAGGCTGTGTTGATACCAGATCTCTTGTTAAATTGACTTCGTGGTTTTGTTTTTAATTCAAATGGGTATATTATTGATCTTAGGATTTCATACATAACGTATAGGTATTTAATGCATAAAAAAAACCTTTTAGGAAAACTACAGCATTATGACTCCATTTAAAATTAGCAGTGAGAAGTTTCTCAGCACACTTTTCCCCTGGATGAACTTCACATTAAAGAATCTCCACTTTCTGGTCTTCATTATTCGTCTAGACCACATGTAAAGACTGGGGGGAAGGGAGAGTGGATGTGATTTCTGTGAAGTGATACATCTGAGTAATTAGAGCCTGAGACTCAGGAAATCCCTTACCTCCCCAATTAAAACTGTAGTTCCTTCTAGTTTGATCCCATACGTTAGAGACGCGCACATGGCACAGTCAATGACAGCTTTTTAAATATTTGACCAGAGCAAGAGAACACTGTGTTGGAATAACAAATGATCATTTTGTCTTAATCCCTGAAGACCTGGCATCTTGTAAATATGATCTGAGTGAGTGACACTTGAGAGCCAAGCACTTTCTGTGATTTGCACCGTTGCCTCGAGCCTCGTCTGTTCTCAGCGGTGTAGTGGCTGTGGCGGGAGTCAGCCGTCCCGGGCACCTTCCCTTCTGCGTCCTTTTTACAAACCCCAGGCCCTCCGTAGAGTTTCCAGAACTCAGTGCTGCACCTGGGGCCGTGGCAGGAGCTAGAGTCTGAAAGGTCCCCTGTAGTAGAACCGCCTTCATTGTGGCCCAGGTCCTTTTTGGGGGAGGGGCGCCTGGCTGGCTCAGTCGGAGCCTCTGATTCTTGATCTCAGGGTCATGAGTTCAAGCCCCACGTTGGGCATAGAGCTCACTTTAAAAAAATAAAAAATAACTTGTTTTTGTTCTGCTTGTGCACCTTCCCGGCCATACGGAGCCAGCACAGAAATAAGCTTCCTGACGGCGCCCTCCTGTAACGCATCAGATGCTCCCTGGCTTCCAAGAGCTGAGTAATGCCCTCCGCATGTTTTCAAACTGCTTGGTCATAAAATAAATGTGTAGCTTTAGAATCTTGCTAAGAACTGGTTTTAGGGATCTCCAATGGAAGCACAAATGCGGATTTCTGTGTTTGGACGGTGGTCAGTCACACTTGGTTGCAAAGTTGCTTCTGCAAGAAGGAAGCTGGGGGGGTTTATTTTGAGCCAATCCTAGGCAGTTTTCTATCATAAATATTCAGCCTCTTAACTAGTGCTAGAATCTTGTCTCCTCAACAAATGCCTACTTTGGCCAAGTAAAAGATAAGGACATTTTTTAACAAAATGTTTAGTGATTTTTCCTTTTAACTATGGAAGTCAGCAGGAAGATGGGAAGGGACGGTCCTTCTCCAAAGTGTAAAATGGATCAGAATCGATAACTTGGAAAGAAGACATTTCGTTTTCTGTGTGTAAGACTGCCTTTCTCCAGCGCAATGTGGAACATTTCCAGTGCTTCCTTTGGCAACGACGGATGGGTATGTGGGAGAAAGGAGTCCACTTGGATCCAATGTTCTCACAATTCTGAAAGGCCAGTGTTAATCTCATGGTTCATAAAATACAGTTTTAAAAAGTAAATTGCACCTTTAATACCTCCATCTGGGTAATTAAGCATGTCCTATCCACAGGTGCTAGAATTACCCAAGGTTCTGGGACAGCTGGATTATCGGCCGAGGAGTTAAAAGTCCTTGCAGATATTTTATGGCAGCAGTGCATTACAAAGACTGCCTGCCTGTAGAGAAAGAAAATTCTGGGCTGACTGCTTTAGCTTATGCTTCCCACATTAAAGAGTTTCTTGATGACTAAAATACGAGAGCCTTTGGTCTGTTTAATTTCCATCCTGTTCTGTAAATGAGGAACCATCAGCATTAACGGTGCACCTGCGACATGGAAAGGTTGCAGAGTCAGTGTAGCCCCCTAGTGCACTGCGTGGGTCTCTCACTAAGGGAGTCATTGACTGGTAAAGTGGCCCTGTGCCCTGGCTCCTCCTCTTAGTGTGACCTGGGATGTCCCCAGACTCCTCTGCCTCCTAGTGGCAGGTCGGCCCCGGGTCCCACAGCACTTCATAGCCAGCCTTCTCTGGAGGCCACGATCCCAATTTTATTAGTGGTCATTCCAGTTACTAATCGTTTTTGTTTGCTTTCTATGTGCCTTTTCAGACTGGAGAGTGGGCTTCATTCACGCATATGGCCACTCTTCTGGGCCCTGGGCTTAGGGGACGAGAAGACACGTAGCTCTGCTCTCAGGAAGCACCTTTTGTTCGGTCCTCTGTCAGGTTTTTTTTATAAACTGCTTTGCTTTTCAGAGATGTGAAATTGCACATTTAGCCTAGTTGTCACCTTCCCGAGGAACACTGGCCCCTGAATCCTGGAAAGCAGGTCTTAGGCGTACAGACACCGAAAGCCATGTCATACCCCAGCGGAGTCTCCCTGTTCGCGGAGGCGTCCGTGGCTATGCCACGCTAGTGTGCGCCTGTTCTCCACCAACCACCTGATTCCCCGCCTGGCTTGCCGGGCATGGGAAGGAGCAGAGCCTGACCCCACGCCGACTGCAGGCTCCTTGTCTCTGAAATGACTGACTGAGGTCTCCCCGAAGGTCCTGAGCACTTGCTCTGTGGGCACCTGGGTGCCGCACCCCCCATCCCCCTCGTTAAGGCGGCCTGTTTGCCACGGAATTGTTGAAAGTACCTGTTTGACGGGGAAGATCGCACCTTGCCTGTCGCTGATGTGGGCCCTGTGGAGGAATTAAAAAAGCCTTGAGTGGGAAAAACGGAAATCCATGGCTTAATGCCTCTGGCTTAGAAGCACCTGTCTTGTCGACTGCTTTTGGCCTTGTACGTGTGCAGACCAGCTACACAAATCACACTGTTCTGTTGCCGTTTCTCCCACGTGCTCGTCTTTCAGAACTTGTGCTTCTCTGTCATGAAGACCATACGTGATCATCTTTGGTCTCAACGGTTTGGGTTAGGGTTAGTGATGCTCTGGAACTGGTACGCTCGTTCCTTTTACATGTATCAAAAATGATTCATGCCTCCAAAATTAGAAGTAATTAAAGCTGCAGGGTTTGTGTCTGTTTTTAAATGTTTATTGGAAAGATTTAGCACTGAAAGTTGTTTATTAAGTATATATCCTTTGACCCAGAAATAATTCTCAGTGTTTATCTGAGTAAAGAACCAGAAATACACACAGAGGTGCATTGATAAGCATGGTGATTGTGGTATTCATGATAGGAAAGCCAGCCAGCCAGCGGCGGGGAGTTGGGGCAGGGGGTGAGTTATAATGCAGCCCTACAGCAGATTATTATTTGACTTTAAAAAGGTTCTTTTGAACTTCGCTGATGAGCTGCGTTCATGCCATGGTAAATGAAGAAAAGCAAGGCATAAAAGTGATTTGGGGGTCCGTTTCTGTAACAGCATATGCTTGCTGAGACTAGAAAGCCATGTGTCGAGTGGGAGTGGTTGCTGGGAGAAGGCGGGGTTCCCCGGGAGGGTGCACTGGGGGAGTGTTTCCATACGGTGAATGCCATTCTTGCAGGAGACGTGATTAAATGTGCATGTTCGTTTTTCTCCCAAGATCCAGAGAATGATCCTTTTTTGAAGAATGTGCATATATAACTTCAGCTCCAAAGATCTGGAACTAAGACTTTAATGTTTGTTTCCAGTGTTATTTGGTGCACGGGACTGTGCCCCCAGGACAGTATCGAATCTTGGCTTTTACCTTATTTTTTGCTTCTGAAATTAGTGAATTTTTTTTTAATTTGAGGATAGTTTTAATGGTTTTTATTCAAAAATTGTCTTCATATTTCTTTATCAAAAACAACTGAAGGAACATTTGAGGGCATAATACAGAGTACACTAAACTTAACGTATTTAGAAACATCTCTGGATTGTATAACTGCTTTATTTTGTCCACATAACAGCCATAAAGGAGAATTTGTGCCATTGAGCATATAGAGAGTAAATGTCCGAAATCCCGTGACTTTTCATTGAAACGGCACACATCGGGAACTATTTTTTTACTGTGGAAAAGTAAGTTTCCCGGTAATGTACACTAGGCTCCTTGGTAATCTGTAGATTATTAAGTTGTTTTGACACTTTTGGAGCCCTCAGTGCTCTTGAGGAAAAAGGAGTGGGAGGTAGTTGTCTTAAAAGCTCGTGGATGCAGGGATCTGAAATTGCCTCTGTGTTCTGTGCAGCCCGGAGCTCGGGTCCCTGCAGGCCGCTGGGGAATGGCGACGCCGATGACGAAGCTGACACGATGCTGGTCGATAGAGAGCTTGCTGCTGTAACAGGTGGGAGTGGACAGTTCCCTGTTAGCTGCGGCGGCCCCATGGTCGAAGACATCAAACAGCAGGAGGGTGGTTCTGTCGGACCAAAAGAAATAGAAATATATACTGTTTCAGCAATGCAGACCCCTTGTCGTTGCAAGAACCAGTATGCATATTATTTCTAACCTGAGTTTCTCTCCCGATGTTTGCACTTTGTTGTCCGGCGTTTTAAAGAATGTTACACTAGAGTTTGCATATCTTGGGCAAGTTTGTAGATACAAGGATAAGTGTTTTGGGTGCATTCTATAGATACAAAAAGTTTAAGTGCAATCTTCTATTTTGGTTTGAAGCTTCCGCTTAACGTGCCTTGTTTAATTTCAACGAGGTTTCGCATGCTTACTTTTCTGACATGTGACCTTTGGGTGACTACACCAAGCAAACATCTATTGCTAGTAGTTTCGGCCTGGGGCGCACAGCGAGAAGGATGACTTGCTGTGGACACGGAGGACGGGTGGATGCTGTGCTTTTGACTTGTGACCGGTCTCGCCAGCGTGGAGCCCCCCGCTCGCCGCTGCCGGTCGCTGTGGTTTCTGGGACATGGACTCCAAGTCTAGCCAAACGCTGAGCACCACTTCTCACAAAACATGTTTTACATGTTAAAAGTGTTAATATCTTCAAACAGTTGATAGTCATTTTCAGTTTTTAAAAGTCAAAGGTTCTTTCAGCATTTAGAATCTCTGAAGGCTTTTCCTTTGAGTTAACACTTCTCTCTGCCATTCTTTTCTTCAGGTGACCGTGAAAACATCTTAGCCATTTTCTTACTGTGTTAATATATGTAGAAAAGAGATACTGGTTTTTTTAAGGTTTTATTATGTCTCTATGCTAAATTCTTCACTGGGGTAAAAGATTATGCGATATGCTTCCCAAACATACATGAGAAAATCATTTCTATTTACTAAAATGAAAGGCAAATGTGTACATCTTTCTAGAAGCTGCACGGTTGTTACAGGTGGAGTCACCTTCTTGCCAAATAATTAAATGGGTTGATTTTCTAAGGAAAATTCTGATTGGATAATATACTTAAGGACCCTGGCTAAAGACAAATAACAAAACTCAAAGCTTTTCAAAACAAGCGACATTGCTACCTGCTATTAAAAAGGCAGAAGGAATCACTCTTTAATCTTCGAGCATTAATTCCCTGCATTTTCAGGCCAAATTTAATAGCGAGCTGGGGCGTTGCTTTAGTTCGAGCTCAGCTCATCTTGTGTAACAGGTGCCATGCTTCCTGTCACTTCACGTACAACACACGTCCTCCTGCGTGCACAAAATGGGCTAAACTCCTGGGGCCCGTGCAGCGGTTGGGCAGGTGGTGGGTGGGAGCGCGGGCCCTGAGGGGTGCGGGAGCAAGGAGTGAGGACAGTGTTGGAGGCGGCCGGGTGGGGTCACGAACTAGCCAGTCTCTAGGATACCTGCCGTTCTCATGCTCAGTTTTATTAGATTTTCCATAACGACATGAGATTATCAACCAGCCTTGACTTTGAGATTGCATAACAGCACCCGTTGACACCCCCTGGGCACTAAACCACGCGCACACGCGTGCACACGGGAAACGCGAAATGAAAACAGCGAGTCCAGGCAACGCCGGCTTCTGAGGTGGTGCTCCCGGACCTTTTCAGGTCCAGGCCTCCGGGAAAGTCGTTTCCATATCTGTTACTAGTACACAGTTACTCATCTTAATAACTGTCAAGGTCGCCATCATAGTCATGAATTTTACCACCCAGAAAACACTGTGCATACTTTATTTTCTTAAGAAAATTGATAAAAGTGTTTCTCTGGGAATAGCTTATTTTATTTCTATTCTACTTCATGTTCGGTTCTTGAAATAACTTGTTCTCTAGCCTTGAGTTTTAACTAAATAGAAGAGATGTCCTTTAATTTGAAAAAAAAAAATCCCTTATCCTCTGAAGAATTTATAGTAGTTATTAAACTATGATTATCACTTAAATTGCCAGAAAAATGGATGAATAATGGAATGTGTAGAAGGTGTTTTTGTTCATTGAACAAGCCGTGATTCTTTGTTGGCAGGAAGATTTGCGGGACACACAGAAACCTATGTCCAAGTGCAAATCAGAGGCACATAGATGGTGACGCGGAAAGCAAGCCCTTCCGGGGGAGTGCCACGCTGTGTGTCAGGGTGATTGGGGGTCCGGAGGCGTGCCCTCGTTCCAACGGTCGTGGGACTCCGCTCTTGTGTATTTAATATCATACCTTTTGCTTTAACAGCGCAGAACATTGAGATAAAATTTCACATTACCAAGCACGACATGATTTGCGATCATCCTTTGTACTGTTCTGTGAATTCCTGTGAACATGAGTATTGAATCCCGAGTTTCCCCGTGGGCCCAAGTGTGTTGTGATTGACTCTTTTTACCCCGTAAGACATCCTCCTCTTGATGGATGTCTACATATGCAGATTAAGCAAGCAACATTTTTCCAACCTAAGTGATTTTTTAAAGTAGCCTAATTAGGTGAAGCCTCGGACATCGTAGTCACTTTACTGGTGAACTCGGAAGACCCTCCCAGAGCTCGTGCTGTTGCGCTTAGTGCCCGTTCTCCCGCCGGCCACTGCCGCGGGCCGAGTCGCAGAAGTGCCACGTGGAGGCGAGTGTCGCTAAGGTTTGAACTCCTGCATCCCTGCACCTGGCCTGAGGGCGGGCCACCGCGCTCCCCCCACCCCCTCCCCGGAGCTCTTGTGGGGCTGTCTCGCCTGGTCCCAGGAGCCTCTCCAGGCCCCTGCTTCGGCGGCCGCCTTTCTTTTTCCCTTTTCTTAAGAGCTGGAAAGGTGTGGGGTTTTATTTTAACTCTGTGGAAAACCTCACACTTCGTTCTGCTGGACTTTTTCACGGGTGATTTTTAAAACTTCTTCCTGAAAGTAGTCTTAAAAGGAGAGCAGTTTTTTGATTTTTGGGTTTTTTTGACAGCTTTTCGGGACCGTTGGTATTTTTCATGCCGCGTGTTTGTCAGCTTAGGTGTTTACACTCAGCCACTCAGTGCTGCTGAAAGTCATAGATGTTTCCTGTCTTACCGGGCAAATGCTGCTGTGGGTTCTATTTTTAAATCTGCCTATGCACAGTTTTTTACTTCCAGAAAAGGAACTGGTTTGTTTAAAAGGAAAAGAAAAAAAAAAGCAGCTAAATAAATCCTTTAAAATTGTAGCAGCAATGAAACATTTTTAGTTTCTCCTCCCCCTGTGGTTCTGAATTTTGGTGACAGGTGTATTTCTTAATGCAGATATGAAAAACAGTAGCCCCGTGTCGGATACATTGACAAATGGATGTGTCATCAATGGACATTTGGACTTCCCCTCCACGACACAGCTCAATGGGATGGAGAGCAGGAATGACCAGTGCTTATCAGGATCTAATGGAATTAGCAATGGATTAGTTCGAGGACGGCCTTTTCCAAGTAGCCAGGGTTCTGTTTGTGTTAATGGGACTGAGGACCCAGAAAAGACCATGAGCGTTAACGCGGAGATGTGTGGCTCTCTGCACCTGAATGGGAGTCCGAGTAGCTGCGTAGCTAATAGACCTTCCTGGGTGGAGGACATTGAGGAGAATCTGCACTACGGGCATTACCATGGGTTTGGGGACACTGCTGAAAGCATCCCCGAGCTTAATAGCGTGGTGGAGCACCCCAACTCCGCGAAGGGGGAAGAGAGACACGGCGGTGCTGCCCTGGGGGCCATGCACCTCTACCACGGCTCGTAGAGACCAGCGGCCTGACTGTATCTGGACGCACTCGTCCCTCCTAGTAGCCAACTCAGAATACTCACATAGCATCCATTGGAGGGAATGCCACGACTTGTACTATTTTTTTATACTTCAGCTTTCTGAAAAAAAAAAAGCTTTTATTTGAAAAGTTCCTCGTGAGTCCTATCGTATGCACGAGTAAGGCTGATTTAGCGCCCAGGTGTTTCTTCCCGTGGGGTGGCGAGCCTCTTTCAGAATTTGATTTTTCTGCTGCCAGCCTCAGTGTTTTCCTTTGAACACCGTCACCACAAAATGCCGTCTTTCCTCTTGTCAAGTAAAATTACATCAGATCAGCATAAATGAGAGGCAGTAGATGAGGTGCCTGGTGACTCAACTCCTTGCACATAGTCATTTTGAAAAGCTTGCTTTTACTCTTCCCTGTAGAATTTATGACCGAAGACCGCTCTTTCCCTATGCAAAGTACAGCCTTACAAAGATTTCTTGAAGAAAAGAACATTTGTCTTTTTCAAAGTCTTTTCACTGAAACTTTGCAACTTGCCATGTGGTGGGGTCTGGCTTACAGGCACACGTGGTGACTTGGGGATGGAAGTGGCCCCTTCAGCGGTGTAACTCCCTGCCCCAGGTTTCACTGAAAACACCTGCAGCCTGGGACTGACTTCTGAGCTCTTGTGATTTTTATTCCACATTTCTTGCTTTGTCTCTACAGTTTTTACCACAGATAACGGTTTTCTTTATATGTAGTGGAAATTACTATTTGTAGGAACTGTCAGGTCAGAATATTTAACTGACTGTTTTGACTTGTATTTTCTTTTTTCCTTGTTTTTGTTTTTGGGGGTTTTCTGCTTTAAAATATGTACCACTATGTATATCCAGTCCACTGAGAGAATTTTGGATCTCTCTTAATAAAACTGCACTAAGTTTATGGTTTTATAGAAATTAGCTTTTGTTTAAGCAGCTAGTGGTCACACTGTGCAAATATTGTAATGAATTTTTACTTTTCTGATTTTTGTAATAAAAATTGGTGGAGACAGAGAAAATGTCAAATGAACAAGCCAATGTTCTAAGAGTGTTACTAACATCTTGTTTTTAAACTGTACTTTACAAATTGAATAAAAAACTCTCACACTCGATCCTTGCCTGGGGTGTGCTTTCTTTCCAGGATGTGAGGAGTGGCGGATGTCCGCACAGGGGACAAGTGGAGTATTGCCTTTTATTTTGCTTGTAAGATTTTTCTTTGCTCCTCTGATCCTGCCCATGTAATTTCTGGCCACTTTTGTTAGTATATATACTTTAGTCTTACGGATGCTTCATCTCCCTGGAGCTCTCTTGGGGGTTATCCGTTGCTCTCGGCTAACGGTATTGTCCCTGCATGCTTATTTTCATAAAAGACAACAACCATAATTTACTAAACGTTGGGCCAGCAGACATTTATGAATGTAAGCCTTTTAAAACTATAAATTATAGTTAGTAAATGCCAACAAAATAATCTCTCTGGTGTGCCTATATATGTTATTTAAAACACTGGTTTCTTTACACATAATATTGCAAAACTTAGCAGACCAAAGTGAGGGGGCATTAGGCTTTGGCAGTGTCACAGAAATTACTGGAGGCTGAGAACAGAAGCACTGCTGCCTAATCCCGTGCCCACAACAGGCATCAGTAATCGAGCTCTGAGCCCAGATGGCCCCAGCCGCCCTTTTGAACAGCTGCTCTGAGAAGCTGCCCAGGTTGCTCTGAGTCTGCAGGAGAGGTGAAACCATGCCATCCCCTGCTTGGACTAGCATTTCAGAGACTGCATAGTGAGTTAATATTTGCTGGAAAACATTAAGTGAATCTCTTAAGATGAACTAAGGATCGGCCATTCGTTTAGTCTTGGGAATTGTTGGACAGACTATGACTGCTTCTCGGGGTAAACCTACCATATAGAATCTAGAGGAGAGCAACAGCCCCATGCAATGGTGATGGATGCAGTTTGCTTGTCTTGTTCAAAGGCATTGAGGTGAGCACATGAAGTTCCCATTTCGAGATTGTAAGGAAATTGTTAACAGAGTTCTATCATGCCTGGAATTTGCTTCAAAATGACACAGGAGTGTTAGAGTGGACAGAACAAAGCTCACGTAAGATTAAGTGTGAGCTGATGTTGACACTGGGTACGTGAAGGTTCATTGTTCTACTTTGTATATATTTGGGGAAGTTTTTGTACTTAGGGCTTGAAAAAGAAAAAGTTCTAGTGCTTTAAAAACACGTGGACATCATTTTAACACTGACCCAAGAATAAGCTGAAATTTTGCTCTGCATATCTTACCAAAATTAAGTGCATCCTAAACTATTATAATAGTTTACTGGTTCTTAACTTTTTTGGCCTGAAGACCCTTTTAGGTGCTTGTGTACTTAAATAGTAATGGCAAACAATTGGAAAATTAAACTTTAAAAAGTCCGTTGACAGTAACACCAAAACCATAAAATACCTAGGAGTATACCTTAAAAGATATTCAAAACCTCTACACTGAAAAACTAAAACATTTCAGAGAGAAAGAAGGTTTAGACGTTTTGGTTGAGAAAATCTATTTGCAGATGACATGATACTACATAGAGAAAACCCTAAAGACTCCACCAGAAACTATTAGAAGTGATGAATGAATTCAGTAAAGTTGCAGGATACAAAATTAATGTGCAGAAATCTGTTGCATTTCTTTTACACTATTGAAGTAGCAAAAAGAGAATTATGAAAATAATCCCATTTACAGTTGCACCAAAGATAATAAAGTACCTAGGAATAAACCTAACCAAGGAGAGGAAAGCTCTTTACTCTGAAAACTATAAAACGGTGGTGAAAGAAATTGAAGACGACACAAGCAAATGGAAGGATACCCCATGCATGTGGATCAGAAGAACAAATACTGTTAAAATGTCCATACTACCGAAAACAACCTATAGATTTAATGTAGTCCCTATCAAAATACTAACAGCATTTTTCACAGAACTAGAACAAATAATACTAAAATTTGTATGGAACCAGAAAAGACTTCAAGTCGCCAAAGCAATCTTGAAAAAGAAGAACAAAGCTGAAAGTATCACAATCCCAAATTTCAAGGTATACTACAAAGCTGTCGTCATCAAAACAGTACGGTACCGGCACAAAAATAGACACAAATCAATGGAACAGTATAGGGAACCCAGAAGTGGAGCCCATGCTTATGTTATCTATAACAGAGGAGGCAAGAATATACAATGGGAAAAAGTCTCTTCAAACAACGGTGTTGGGGGGACGGGACACCTGGATGGTGCAGTTGGTTAAACGTCTGCCTTAACCAGGGGATTGAGTCCCACATCGAGCTCTGTGCTCAGCGGGGCGTCTGCTTCTCCCTCTGTCCCTCCCCCTGCTCATGCTCGCTCACTCTCAAATAAAATCTTTTTTTAAAAATGGTGTTGGGAAAACTGGATACCTACATGCAAAAGAATGAAACTGGGCCACTTTCTTAGAGCATACACAAAAATAAACTCAAATGGATTAAAGACCTAAATGTGAGGCCTGAAAACATAAAACTCATAGACGAAAACAAAGGCAGTAATTTCTTTGACAAAGGCCATAGAAACATTTTTCTCGGTATATCTCCTCAAGCAAGGGAAACAAAAGCAACATTAAGCGATTAGGACTATACCAAAATAACAAGCTTTAGCACAGCAAAGGAAGCCACCACAAAACAAAAAGGCAGCCTGCTGAATGGGAGAAGTTATTTGCAACTGATAAGGGATTAGTATCCAAAATATATAAAGAACTTATACAACTCAACACCCAAAACAAAAACAAAACAAAACAAAAAATCCAAAAATGGCAGAGGACCTGAATAGACATTTTTCAAAGAAAACATACAGCTGGGCAAGTGGCCAACAGACAAATGAAAAGATCATCCTCACTCAAGGAAATGCAAATCAAAACCACAATGAGGTATCACCTCACACCTGTCAGAATAGCTAAAATAAAAAAACACAAGAAACAACAGGTGTTGGTGAGGATGTGGAGAGAGGGGAACCCTCTTGCATGTTGGTACGAATGCAAATTGGTGCAGCCACTATGAAAATATTATGGAGTTTCCTCAATTAAAAAAAGAACTACCATATGATCTAGTAACTACCCAAAGAAAATGAAAATACTAATTCAAAAGGATACATGCACCGCTATGTTTATTGCAGCATTATTTACGATAGCCAAACTATGGAAGCAACCCGAGTGTCCATTGACTGAAGAATGGATAAAGAAGAGGTGATGTATATACGATGAAATATAACTCAGCCATAAAATATGAAATCTTGCCACTTGCAACAACATGGGTGGACCTAGAGGGTATAAAGCTAAGTGAAATAAGTCAGAGAGAGACAAATAACATGATCTCACTCATATGTAGAATTTAAGAAACAAGACAAAGGAAGAGAAAAAAAAAAAAAAGACAAACCCAAAACAGGCTTAAATACAGAGAACAAACTGGTGGTTGCCAGAGGAGAGGTGAGTGGTGGACAGCTGAGGTAGATGAAGGGGATTAAGCACGCTTATCATGATGAGCACTGAGAAATGTATAGAACTGTTGAGTCACTGTATTGTACACCCAAAATTAACATAATACTGTAGGTTAACTATATTCGAATTGAAAAATTATGTTCAAGACCTCTACACTGAAAACTATAAAACATTTCAAAGAGAAAAGAAGGTTTAAATAAATGTTTTGGTTAAAGTATGTAAAGAAAATCTGGTCTCATACAGATAAGTAATTGAGAAAGGGGTGGATATTTTAATAGCCTTTGCAGTTAATTGCGGGCATTTGATACAACACCAAAACTCTACATTGGTAGTCTCTTCTCAGTTGCAGTGTTGAATCAGGCTATTATCAATGGAGTTCTTATACCCAGTTATTAAATCTGTTTGTCTTGCCCACCAAATGGGCCTCTAATCCATGCATGATTGTATAACATCCTGCATTAACTATTTGGAAAATATTGTTTAACTGAGTTCTGTACATCTTCCAGGTGTTGAAACATTTCATTATAAAAAAAAAAAATCACCTTAAAAAAAATCACCTTAATGTCATTAACAATCTCATAAAAGTTCAGAACTGGAAACTGTCAAGTGCATGGTGGTGGAAACAGGTTTGGAAATTGTAATTTTTGCTTGAAAGTTCACATGTTGGGGCGCCTGGGTGACTCAGTCAGTTAAGCATCTGCCTTCAGCTCAGGTCATGATCTCAGGGTCCTGGGATCGAGTCCCGCATTGGGCTCCCTGCCCCTGCTTGTGCTCTCTCCCTCTCTCTGACAAATAAATAAAATAAAACGTTAAAAAAAAAAGTTCAAATGTTATCATTAGACACAAATACTGTCTGTTGTTCCCCTTGAAGCAACAGGCTGGCTACTCGGTGAACTGCATCAGGGACATTCTTAGGCAGAATTGGCTTTTTAAAAACTGCAGCTCTGAAACATACAATAGTAACCAGGAAAATTGTTGCTGAGACTTTCACCATTGCATCAGTGTGCTTGTCAACACAGGAAGGAGTCCGATGTCCTAGCTTATATGACTGTGACCTTTTGGGTCCCCGAAATGGTCCCAGCATCCCCAAGGGCTTGCAGATCACAGTTTAAGAACTGCTGGAATAGGGGCGCCTGGCAGGCTCAGTTGGAGGAACATCTGACTCAATATTGGGGTTGTGAGTTCAAGCCCCACATTGGGTGGAGAGATTACTTTGAAAAAACCTGCTGGAATAATGATGCCTTTAGTGTTTGGGGCACTGAGATCTCAGTGACTAAATGGTAAACATGGGGAATCTAGAAGGGTGTTCCTTGCTTTCCTCTTTAGCTTTTCTATAGATTGAAATTTGTTTTAATGAGGAAACAGAGAATGGAAGTAGACTACTTGGAGACGGAAAGTAGAAACTTTTTGAAGAATTTTCCTGAAAGGGGGAGCCAAGGAATAGGCAATAGGGAGAAGGGACGTGTCTTCTAGCGAGTCTGAGGATGGGCAGATAGGAGGGGACCCTGCCAACGTGGGGGCAGTGGGCCTCCGTGAGGATGTGAGGCGGGTGGGGTCCCTCCCACCCCGAGGGGCGGGTGTTGGGGGCTGGAAGCCACAAGTTGGCGCTGGAGGAGAGGAAGGTGAGGGAGCAACTGGACACATGATCCAGGGGGAGGGCCCGGCATCCCGACCTCAGTAATTGCAAGTCCAGGTGCTACTGGGCGGAGGGTGGAAAGGTTCGTCTGCAGCATGGCTCCGTGAAGAAGGGACAGCAAAGATGGTTGCCAGGATGACTGGGCTAGTGCACCGCCAAGGAGAGCAGCTAGGGGCCCTGAAGACGGCAGCTTGATGGAGGTGATAGAGCAGCTGTGGGGGTGATGGCGGGGTGATGGTGGAGTGACGGAGGTGACGGCAGACGTGACAAGTGACAGACGGGGTGACAGTGGAGGTGATGGAGCACCAGTGTAGCAGGCAGGAGAGCAGCACGGCAGCGGGCGCACCGTGGAAGGGGCGCGTGGCTGGCCGTGGCAGTGGACATGCTGTGGAAGGGGCGCGTGGCTGGCCGCGGCAGTGGGCGTGCTGTGGAAGGGGCGCGTGGCTGGCCGCGGCAGTGGACATGCTGTGGAAGGGGCGCGTGGCTGGCCGCGGCAGTGGGCGCACCGTGGAAGGGGCGCGTGGCTGGCCGCGGCAGTGGACATGCTGTGGAAGGGGCGCGTGGCTGGCCGCGGCAGTGGGCGTGCTGTGGAAGGGGCGCGTGGCTGGCCGCGGCAGTGGACGTGCTGTGGAAGGGGCGCGTGGCTGGCCGCGGCAGTGGACGTGCTGTGGAAGGGGCGCGTGGCTGGCCGCGGCAGTGGGCGCACCATGGAAGGCCGAGGGGAGGACAAGGCAGTAGAGGGAAGCGGCCCGAGGACCTGAGCTCTCTGAACAGGGACGTGGCTGGAGCTACGGCCCGAGTCTCGAGGCACCAAAGTGAGGCAGGCGCTGAACCCCCCAGGCCGGGGCGCAATGTGTGGGGGGCGGGAGGCTGGCAGCCTCGCTGGTGTGGAGGCCAGGGCCCCACTGCCTCCTGCAGGCCCAGGGAGGCCAGGGCAGCTGTGCTGCGTGGCAGAGGCAGCCTGTGGGAGGGAAGGCGGTGGCACCAGGAAGACGGCCCATGTGCACAGGGCACATGGCCGAGGGATCCCTGGGGTCCAGAGTTGGTGAGGGCAAAAGGGACATGCAGACGGCAGTGGAACCGAAGCCGGGTGTGAGGGGAAGGGGGTCATCGGGAGACACTTCGGGGAAATGTTAAGGCCTGAAGATGTGTGATTACCAGACCACCTCGTCACGATGCCCTGAGATCCCCCACTGGTGAGAAAGAACTCGAACAAACGGATTCAGGTCGGTGGGATGTTTATGGTGCCCTGCTGTTCTCGGGTCCAGATGATGCAGGAACGTGCATTTCTGTGCAAGCCTCTCAGGCTCCTTCAGAGGTTTTGTAGGGAACTAAGATTGAAGAAGGTCTTAGAAACCATCCTGAAACAGACTGTGAATAACCTCTTTGTTGGATAATTCTGAAGTTAGGGATTCGAGATTTGGGGGGTGGTTTCACAGGTGAGCATGAGATTAGAAACGGACAAGCTGCCAAGGCTGGGGGGGTAAAGAGGCCGCGCAGGTGATTGCAAGGAACGCGGCATCCGTGGGGTGCCCGCGGCCCTCTGGGGCTCGTCAGAGGCAGAAGCCACAGAAACTTAGAGGGACGCTTGCTCTAAAAACCCCTAAACTGGGTTAGGAGGGTAATGACATGGGTGCGAGGACGATCTGACAGGCTCCAGGGCTGAGGGAGACCTTTGCAGTTCAGGCCTCACATGGGAGCGGTGGTCATTCCCCCCCGCCCCATGAAGAAGTGCCCAGGGGCCTGGACCCGGCGAGCAGGGACACGTCCCTGTGATGAAGGCAGGCCGAGGCTGGCGGGGCCCCCAGGGGGTTGCAGACCCCGGGAGGGTCACAGTGAGATGGTCACCAGGTCCTGGCCGTAGCTGCAGTGTCACTGAGGGGCTCACGTGGGTCAGAGCACCCCCACATGTGCCCCCCACCTCCCCACGCACACTGCTGGGGTGTGTGACGGGCTGGACCGCGGGGAACAGCACAGCCCAACCAGGGGAGACTCCTCCTCCTGCAGCGTCCCCCAGCGCCTGCCCTGACAAGGCTTAGGCCGTGCCCACAGTGAAGGGGGGACACTGCGGTCCAGCTGGTTCTCCCCCAAAGTGCGGAAGGGTGGCCTGGGTTTGAGAAGCCACCGGGTGAAAGCTGGCGTGGCACCCTCTCTGGACGACGAGCCAGCAAGAGACGCGCCATTAGAGCAGTCAGGACGCAGGTTCGGTTAAGGCACCGTCCTCTGTTGGAACTCAGAATCAGGGACGTATGTATACAGTC
Source organism: Zalophus californianus (assembly GCF_009762305.2). NCBI lineage: Eukaryota > Metazoa > Chordata > Mammalia > Carnivora > Otariidae > Zalophus > Zalophus californianus. The sequence goes on from NC_045597.1 coordinate 2,449,995, forward strand.
AACGCTCTTACTTGCAGGTTCCATATCTGTGAACGCACCTCCTTGCTGACATTTATCTGTAGCTCCCACATCAGCACGTGTGGCTGTGGTGCATCAGTCCCGCGCTGGCACACACGGCCCTGCCCCCTCGTCCCGGCTCCCGGATCCCCCACAGGGGTCCTCGTAGCACCGCGTTCTTCCCGTGTCTGTGGTGGTTCCACCGTCTAAGTGGCCCACAGGCGTCAGGCTGAATTAGGGTCCCGCGCCCCGGGTGCAGGGGGGCCGTGGCGTGCCTTGCAGAGAAAACACTTCGTCCCCGCTTGAGGGAAACTGCCGTTGTCGTGAGGTCAGTGATAAGGAGCCGACGGTGTTTAGTCAACAGGGACAGACGTAAAACAAGCTTATGAATTGTTGCTGGGGGAACCTGGGTCTGCGTCCCCGCAGAACGGCGGCTCAGCCTTTGCTGGTTCAGCTGGAGCGGACCAGCTGTGAGCCGCAAGAGTCCCCGTCTCAGCAGAGTGACGCACTGGGGGCCCGCAGACACACACGAACGCAGCACCAAGGGGCACTGAGAAGGCAGGGAGTGTGTTTAGTTACAGTCATCTGTGCACCCGTGTAAACAAGGTTCCTGGCACGAGAGTTATCCCCGAGGCTTTGCCACTGGCCGTGTTTGCAACGCAAGACGGTTCCGGGCAGTTTCCTGACAGTGACCTGGAAGCCATGTGCACACCCAGACGCAGGAGCGGGACCGGCCGTGCTCTGGGGAGCTCCTGTTTCCCCTGTGAGGTCCCAGTAGTTACCTGTGCTGCGTGACACGGCGCCCCCAGGCTCAGAGCTTCCACGGCTGGCACCAGGGCCCTGCGGCCCGCGGGGTGCCATCAGTCCCCCGTGCCTCCAGGCCCACTCACGGGGGGGGGACGGCTGTGGGCCGGGGCTGTATGTTTGTTTGGGGGTAGATCTGAAACGAACGCATTCGAGGAAAAACATTGTCAAGGACAAGCTAAGGGAGATGGGATGGGAGCTGTGCTCGGCGTGGCTGAGGCCCGCCGGCTTTCTCTCGCTCCGCTCCCCCGCGGCCCCCTGAACTTTGCACGCTGACTGCCGCAATGCTTTCACCAGTGCATTTAATTAACATGTTTTTAGAAACAGCTACAAAAATTGCAGGCTCAGAGGCATCCGTGAGTCCGTCCCATTCCCTTTCAGCTAAAAGATATTTTGCTACTACAGCTTTTCCTTCAGTTCATACAATTCAAATAATCTACCAATTTTGTGAGCTAAACAACGTGGACCAGTGCATCAAATAGCACATGATGTTTCCATACAGAACGGAGACACTTGCTTTCTTTGAGTAGTTTTGAAGTTGTCTCCAGGAGAGGGGGAAGGAAGTGGGAACAGCATCCCACAGAAGGAGACCGCTCCGGCCCCAGGCAGCCCGGTGCCGCTGCTGGGAGGTGGGCAGCACCAGGCAGACGACAGTGTTGTGACGTGCTCCCAAGGGTCGGGTATGAGCCGCCGACCATGCCCACGGCCTTCTCTACCTCCCGCAGGCGGCCCGGGGTGGAGCGATGGCCAGATCCTCTAGCCCAGCGGACTGAGGTAGCGCCTGCGTGGGACGGGAAGACAGGCCGAGGGTCAGGCTAGCAGAGTGGACGCTGCTCGGCCGCGCGCCGTGAGGCTCAGTGGGAACATGGAGCAAGGCACACCAGGTTGGTGACTACCAGAGGGAGACCCGGCTGGAGCTTCCCGCGGGCGCTGCCTGCTCATTTAGACAGCTCCAGAGTGTTCTTTCCGGTAGTTTCTTCCGTTAAGGTCACAGGTGCCACCTCTGCCTCCTGGCAGGCCCTGCCTGATGAAGCGGGCCAGGTCACTCTCCTGCGCTGGAGGCCAGCCTTCCAGAAATGCCCCCCGAGCCTCCCCGCCTGTCAGGCTACGACAAGCCGCGTTCAGTTCCACACAGGATGGAGCTTTGAACCGAGATGCAGATTTGCTGAGGTGACACCTGCCGAGCACCATCCCCGCAGCGAGGGCCCGGAGGCCTCCGTGACCGCAGTCAGGGACGCGGACCCCGAAGTCGTGGCTGCTGCTTGGGCCCTTCCCCGGGGACAGGGAGGTCACGCCATCACACTGAAGCTGCAGACAAGGGCACAGCCCCAGGAAGACGAAGAAGACAGAACCGCGTGAGCCGCCGTGGATGATGGTTTGGCAGTGGGAGGGCCCAGCACCGCTGCCACTGGCCGGCCGGTACTCAGCGCGACAGAGAGAGGAACGTGTGTGTGGTAGGGACCGACAGGCCCGGGGGAGTTTTATTTTGTCCTGGTCCAGAGAAAGCATTGTTTTACCTAAATTTACCCGGGTGAGTCATGCTTGCTAAGAGACCTGGTTTTGTGGTTTGGGTGACACAAGAGTGTCGTGACCTCACTGGGCTAACAGGAGGGCGTCCCAGCAGGTGCAGCAGTGGACACAGGTTGTCAGCGTGGGCAAAACAAAGTCTGAGGAACTCCCAGGAGTTTCTCATAAGGAGACATGAGTAACGTAACATGGGACCCTGGAACAGAAAAAGGACATTTGCTGAATATTAAGGAAATCTGAATAAAGTATGGACCTTCATTATACTATGTATCGGTATTGGTTGCTTAATCATAACAGACATACCACACTAACGAGAGATGTTAATAATAGAAGTGTTATGTCAAGGGCCGCCTGGGGGGCTCCGTCGTTGAGCGTCTGCCTTCGGCTCAGGTCATGATCTCGGGGTCCTGGGATCGAGCCCCGCATCGGGCTCCCTGCTCCGCGGGGAAGCCTGCTTCTCCCTCTCCCTCTGTTGTTCCCCCTACTCATGTGCACGCTCTCTGTTTGTGTCAAATAATAAAATCTTTAAAAAAAGGAAGTGTTATATGGGAATTCTGTACTATTGTTGTAAGTTTCCTGTAAAAGCAAAACTGCTCTAAAAAAGTAAGTGGGTTCTGTAAAAATTGCCCGCATTTGCAGGATGTGGCCCAGGTGGGCATGGAACTGACCCTCAGGTTAAGGAGAGTGAGGTGTAGGAATCCACCCTATGGACCTTGTTACGTGGAGGGCAGCCAGGAACACCTACCAGGAGGATAGTGGGCACTTCCACTAATGAATTATTCCAAAGGTTTGAAAGGGAAGTCATGTTTCACCTAGAATCCTGTTACTGACCAAGCTAACAAGACTTTTAATGCTGAAACAAGAGAATCCCAGTCAAATTGGGGTGAATTGGTCACTCTCATTTCAGCCAGACACCTTACCCCCCCAAAAAAAATCCATGACAGCCACGATATGAATGAAGAAACAAGGAACATTTAATGTGGTCCATATAATTGTTGTTTGTCATAAGTATGGTATTTTGGTCTGTGGCTGTGTGTCCAAAAATCTCTGGTTGTTAACAAGTGTTGGGTGTTATACACTTTCTTACCTGGTGGGGGTGGGGGCGCTGGATGCTAGCTCTCCAGACGTTGCTAAAAAAGGAAGTTCGTAGTGATGTGTGTGGTGTTCCTATGTTTTTGGACTCAGCATAGATGACTGAGCTGTGGTTGTACAGAGAATGGCCCGTTGGCAAGATGCGGAGAGGCTGTGGGTGCTTGACGGGAAGCAGAGGGACCGTGTCCTCTTGGGAAGGAGGGATGGAGCGGAGAACAGTAGAAACCTAAGTCTCCTGCTTGAAGTGACAATGGCAGTATGTCAGGTAGGACTCGATTTGGTGTATATAATAAAACCCATCAAATCAGAGTGATTTAAAAATACATGTCTGGGAGCACGTGGGTGGCGCAGTCGGTTGAGTGTCCGACTCTTGGTTTCAGCTCAGGCCGTGATCTCAAGGTCATGAGGTTGAGCCCCATGTCGGGCTCTGCACTCAGCGCTCAGCGGGGAGTCTGCTTGAGATTCTCTCCCTCTGTCCCTCCCCCCTAAATAAATAAATAAATCTTAACATAGATGTTTGTTTCTCTCTCCTGTAAAACAAGTCTAGGAGAAGGTGGCCCGAGGGGGCACGGTTGCTCCTTGGTGTCATGGGGTCCAGGCGCCTCACGTCCTGCGCACGTGCCTGCCATCCTCCCGGCGGGTGGTGTCCGAAGTCCCTCCGCTGAGTGGGGCAGGAGGTGGGAGGGTGTTGAGAAAGCACTAGCCGGCTCCGCCACAGTGACTTCCAGAAGAGGAGGACCCACAGAGTGGTCGGAATGGGGGAAATCCCCATCTTCATCGCTGAGCGTCAAGAGATGACGTCTGACGTTGACAAATCAGGAAATAGAGATAAAGGGCGGCTGGGGGGCTCAGTCGGTTAAGCGACTGCCTTCAGCTCAGGCCACGATCCCAGGGTCCTGGGATCGAGTCCCGCATCGGGCTCCCTGCTCGGTGGAGAGCCTGCTTCTCCCGCTGCCTCTGCCTGCCTCTCTGCCTCCTTGTGCTCGCTCTCTCTCTATCTCTGTCAAATAAATAAATAAAATCTTTAAAAAAAAAAAAAAGAAATAGAGATAAAGACCATGAAGGACCAAAAAAAGCTATTTTTTTAATCACAGTAAGAAGCAGGAATGATGATAAGATGTCGAAAGTAGGAGTAAGGTGGAGGGTTCTGTGCCCTTCACCTGGTCACCAGTTGCACGTGTGACTTTGTTAAATATTAATTGTCGGATCTGTATTTAGACATCGGGCAGCGCGGCATTCACAGGTGTGGGAAACGGATGCTCCGGCGGGGGAGGGGCTGCCAACTTTACTGCTTTGACAACAGAGTGTCGTCTGTTACCAACTAAAACGTTCGGAACCTTGAACCACAATCCCTGTCCAGGAGGCAGTTTCTGTGGAAATATTCACTAGTGCGTACAAGATACACAAACGACACTGGTCGTGGCAGTATTTTTTGTTGTTACAAAACATTGGACATAACTCCATCGTAAGCCAAGGAAGATCTGTGGGGTAAAACGGGATCTTTCGAATAAGAGAGAAAAGCAACAAGCTCCCGAGCACAGCAGTACAGGGGAGGTAATTTAACGGTTTGTGGACATCACAACCCGATGGGGAAAATGGGAAAGTCACAAATGCATTTCACACATGTAACCGGCCCCGCACCATGTGCGCTCAGAACGCCGACATCAGCCGGCAGTCGGGCACAGCATCCCGCACAAGCCCTATTTGACAAGTGTGGGACATCTCGTGCGGCACCCCAAATTCTGTGCTGGAAATTGTCGTATGGGGAGAGAAGAGCTGTTGGTCCTTGTGACCGCGTGGCTGCCTGGGAGCACGGCCGCTGCCCAGCATCCCCAGAGAGGATCGAACCACAACCCTCCAGCCCAGGACAAGAGCCGCATTCAGACTCGGACGGCCTCTCGTGGACATGGATCGCTCTCGCACCATTGCGCAGCAGAACTGTCACGAGTTGGGGACCGTCTGACTCTCCTGCTGTGTGACCCGGATCCCTAGAAGGGCGGGCGCGTGCGCTGCATCAGACAGAGAAGGAGGGTGGATGATCCCATCTTGCTGCATAAATAATGAAGCAGTTGCATCTTAGACTGTGTGGCTTCTTCCAGATTTAGTATCACCTCCTTAAGATAGAATCCCGGAAGTAAAGTAATTGGATCGTAGTTTATGAATATCTGCAGGGCTCCTGATGCACACAACCAGCTTCATCTCCGGAACAGAGACAGCATGTACGTTCTGGCATGCTCATTAGCTTACGGGTTTGTGTGAGGAAGGGACTGGGGGAAGAGGGGTCGGGAGGTAACTTTAGTGGAAACTGCAGAAGATGGTTTTAAGCAAAGGCAGTTTTTTGCTTGCAGATTCCCTGCGAGAGTGGTAACTGATTCTTCCTTTCTCAGATACCAGTAGCATACAGAGCATCCCACTACACACCTGCGTGGTGTCCGTCGTTGAAATTAGGTGACATGGGTAATGGGCATATCACAGATGTTTAAGGTTTAGAAAGAGGCTGAGAGTTTCTCATTCCTTCCAAACATGATAGGCTCATCTGTCATAGAATTAATGCATCTCTGTATTAATTTAAAAAAGAACTGGCATTTTCATGTTATTGTCTTCCCTTTTGTTTGGGTCTTTGGTAATGCTGTGTTTTATATACGCACATCACATAGATGTGTGCTATACTTATTCTTGGATATTTCTCAGTCTTTGCTACCATTATGAATGTGATTCTTCCCTCCATTTCATTTTCCAACAATGTCAATATAAAAGCATTTTTTATTGTGTAAATTTGTCTCATCTCCTGTCATCTTGCTGAAGTCTCGCAACACTTTTTTGGTTAGGCTTTTAAATTTTGTACTCATACCGTATCTTACAGCAGGCACAGTATTTACACTCAGAATGGATTAGACTTAAATGTAGGATTCAAAACTATAAAACTCCTAGAAGAAAACAAAGAGGAAGATCTCCTCAACATGCATCTCAGCAATGATTTCTTAGATCTGATGCCAAAAACAAGAATGGACAAGTGGAAGAGCATCTAACCAAAAAGCTCACAGCAGAGCAAACACCAAGTGCAAAGGCAACATCCAGATTGGGAGAGAAATGCTTGCAAACCATGTATCTGAGGAGAGGATAGTTGCCACAATATGTAAGGAACTCCTACAACTCAATAACAAAAAAACAAATAACCCCATTTAAAAATGGGCAAAAGACCTGAATGGACCTTTCTCCAAAGAAGACATACAGATGGCCAATAGGTATATGAAAAGATGCTCCACATTTGTCACTAATCATCAGGAAATGCAAATCAAAACCCCAGTGAGATACCACCTCACACCTTTAGGATGACTATTATTTAAAAAGAAAGGGGGGACGGCACCTGGGTGGTGCAGTTAAGCGTCCAACTCCTGGTTTCAGCTCAGGTTGTGAACTTAGGGTTGTGAGATGGAGTCCTGCGTCGGGATCTGCGGTCGGTGGGGAGTCTGCTTGAGATTCTCTCTCTCCCTCTTCCTCTGCACCTCCCCCTGCTTGCAGGCACACTATCTCTAAAAAAAAATAAAAAAATAATTTAAAAAAAAGAGTGTTGGCCAGGTGTGGAGAAATTGGAACACTTTGTACACTGTTGACAGGGATAGAAATGGTATAGGCGCTGTGGAAAGCTGTGGAAAGATTCCTCAAAAACTTTTAAGTAGAGCTACCTTATCCAGCAATCCTGCTTCTGTGCACGTATCCAAAGGAAATGAGATCGGGATCTCAAAGTGGTGTCTGCACTCCCATGTTCATTTCGGTGTTATTCACAATAGCCAGGATTTGGAAAGAGCCCAAATGTCCATCGACAAATGAATGGATCAAGAAAATGTGGTATACACATACGATGGAACATTATTCAGCCTGGCAAAAGAAGGATCTCCTCCCATTGGCAACCATATGAATGGACCTGGAGGATGTTAAACTGAGTAAAATAAGCCAGACACAGAAATAGACACCAGAAGCTGGTCCTCAGGGGGCAGGGGAGGGGCGAGGCGGGCAGTAGTGGTTTCAGGGGAACAGAGTTAGTTACTCAAGACAAGCAAGTCCCAGAGACCTATGGTTTATCATACGGGCAGCTAACAATAAGGGACTGTGCGCTGAAAAATTTGTTACAAAACAAGCTTTCGTGTTTCTTATTATTACCAAAACAAAAAAAGATACACAAGGAAACTTTTTAAGAAGGTGGATATGTTTGTTACCTTGATTGTGGTGATGGTAACACAGGTGTATGCCTATGTCCAAGTCGCCAAATCGTATACCTTAATTATGTGCATTTTTATATATCAGTTATACCTCAGTAAAGCTGGAAAAAATCAAGTTAAATTTTAGCCACTTAAAAAATTAAAACTAATGCTAGTTTGGCTTTTCTTTGGCGATACTTATATACTCTGTTTTCTGGCTTTCTTGCTTTGATTGAAATGTCTGAGGCAATGTTCCAGAACGGGCATTTCTAAGTTGTTTCTGCCCTCGATGTCTTCAGTGTTTGATCACGTAAGATCATATCTGTCGTTGGGTTCTGGAAAACAGCCTTCATTTTATTCTTTACAGTTCTATTTCTGTTTACATCGAGGCTGTGCTGGATTTTACCCAGCGCCTTCTGGTCACGGAGTGATAAGATCCCGTGATGCCGGATGACATGAATTGTGTGCGTGCATTTCTCCCTGACGAAGCCTCTCCATGTTCTCGGGGTAAACCCAGCTTGACCACCGCTTATGTTTCTGTTGTGCTGCTGGGCTGTCTTTCCCCTGGGGTCCTCGCCTCTGCACTCACCCAGAAGGAATGTCAGTAACCGGCCGCACGTGGGGAGGCATCTTTATGAGGGTTTTTGTGAAGGTTTTATGAGATGGTGGGTCGTTTGTCTCTATTTTTCTCTGTTGCAGGACAGTTTGTGTAAATAGGGATTACGTGTTCCCTGGTTATTTGGTAAAACCACTTGAAAAGCTGTCTTTGGCAGCGTTGCGTCTCTCTCGTAGGGGTGGGAATCGCCGTCCTTGTGGCAGGGCTCCGTGGCTGTTGGGCTCTCCGGGCCACTCTCACCTGTGGGTGGATTTTTCTACAAAGTCATGAATTTCATCCGTACTTTGACATCGATTGACAAAAGTTGTGCAGATGGTTTTTACGACTACTCCCATGTGTCTCCTGCTGAATCTGGGTGTCTCTCCCCCCTCTCACTTTTCCTCAAAAGCTTGCCAAGAGCCTGGCTTTCCTCAATATATTTTTTAAATAACCATCTTTTGGCATTATTTTTTGGTTCCATTTTTTTTGTATTCTACTTTATTAATTTCAATTTTATCACTCTTAATTTTATCCCTTCTTATTCTCTTTTGTGTATTCTTCTGGTTTCTTGTATTGAATTCTTAACTTGTTTGTTTCAAACTTTCTTGCTTAGATGACAGTAATTATGGGTAAAACTATAAATTTTCCTCTGGCTGTGACGTTAACTCCATCTTAAAAGTTTTAAGATGAAGTGTGCTTATTTTATTGACTTCTACAATACCAGTCACTACAAGTTACATGTCTTTTTGATCTGAGAATTGTCTTTCAAAGCGTTTTTCAAATTTCCAAGTGGATAAATGTTTTTGGCTTCTTATTATTAATTTCCAGATCAGGTAGTATGATCTGTAAGAACTTTACTTTTTACAATTTCTGAAAAACTCCTAGCACCCAGGAGTGTCAAGAACATGAAATTTCTGTTGTCATAAGAGAAGAATATATAATGCACACACATAGGCACACACTGAATTCTTATTTGAATCCTGAATGTCTGTTTATTCATTTCCTTCTTGACTGGTCAGATTCTGAGAGAGAGATATTAAAGCTTCCCACTGGGATTGGGATTCTAACAAACTCTCCTTGTATTTTTCCTGTATTTCCCTTGTATGTGGTTTGGTACCTTGACTGTTAATGTTTTTAAGTGGACTGTTCTTTTTCATTTTGCAGCATGTCCCTTTGCACAGCCGTTGCCAGGACAGCGACCTCGGCCCCCCCAGGCCCCCTGCCCCTGCCGGCTCTCTGGAAGGCAGACCCACCAGGCCGGCCCGGGTCAGTCCCAGCCAGTGGAGGGCCAAGCAGATTGGTGGGCAGAAGCCCCACTTTGTTCCTTTCTGGGACTTTGCCTCTCTTGGCTGACTCTCTCCCTCTGGGTCCAGGAACCACTCCTTCCTGACACTTTCAAATCTTGGAGGAAGCGAGCCCTGTGGTCGCCAGCCCCAGAGTATCATAGCTGGGAGCCAGGACCCCGCCCACCTTGTGAACAGTCCTGCCACCGGGTCCCCCACCAAACTACCTGGATCGAGGGTGTTTCCTGCTTCCTGTGAGCTCTCCTCGAGGCTTCAGATTCCACGTGCCCGCTCTTCTGTAGTTTTGCGTCCATCCATTCTTTTATTTCTTTCATACATTTTTGGCTGCCTCATGAAAATAATCTTGTTTTGTGCTGTTTTGTTCGATCTAAGCTGAGTGATTGGGCGGGGGTGGGAAGACAGGGATGCTTCTGGGGCATTGCTCCATTTCCTGACCGGGCCAGTGGCTTTGCAGGTGCTCCCTCCGTGTTCGTTCCTCAGGCCACACAGGAGTGGCTCGTGCGTGTTGCCATGAACATGTTACAACTCGATGGAAAGGTATAAAGCCAGAACAAAGCTGGCACAGGGTTCCTTGACGGACGTGCCACTTCCCCGAGCGGAGCAGTGAAAAGCCGGATCCTTCTCGGCGCTGCCAGAGGATTCTCTTGTTTCCTTGGCATGAGGACAGGGTGCGGAAGACCCCGCAAGGACTGTTCTTCCTTCAGCGAAGGTTCAAATCGTGTTTGAGAAGTACATGGGCTTAGTCCCTCCGTGGAGGAGCCCCCGGGCCCTCGCGGTTTGCTGGCGTGGAGAGCAGAGCAGGGTAGGGATGCTATGTTCTCTGGGCTGCTGGGCCAGCCCAGCCTCACCCCTGCCCCTGCCGTGCCTGGGGCTGCAGGGAAGCCTTACTGGACCACAGGCTCTGTCCACTGGAAGTCTGAGGCTCCCAGAAAAGGCACGTGGCAGGGAGGGTCCAAGGAAGAAGCCAGTGTCTCCGTGGACCTTCCCAGAAGGGGGGGGATGCAGTTGCTGAGGGACCGGTGGGGCCCCTGTGGAGCGGGGCATGAACCCAAGGGCAGGGAGCCAGCTTGGGTGGAGGGAGCCTCCCTGGCTGTGAATCCTGGGGCGGATCACCCTGCGTGCAGGGAAAACGTTCTCCCTTCTTAAGCGGCTGTCTGTCCACCCGCCTGACCAGAGATGCCTTGCACTCACCTCCCCGCCTGCCCCCCGATGGGGCAATGGGGCACCCCAGAGCCCCAGATGCCAGTGGGATCCTCTCCGTGCTGAGGCAGCAGGACAGCCTATCCCTTCTCTAGGCGGGCTCCAGGGGTTAGGGCAGCAGCATCTTTTGGGGGGACACAATTCAACCCATACTAATACATCCACACGAAGATGTCTGGTTGACAACCGAAAACGTGAGCATTTTAGTCTGGGACTCAGGATGGTCTAAGAAGGCATATGGATTTAGGTGTTGTGAGTTCGGGATGGTGATGGGCACGGGCGCGTTCGCCCAGGGAGGTGTGTGGGGACAAAGGAGGAGAGGACTGTCACTTGAGGGACAGCCAGAGGAAGGGGAGCGGGCGGGGGGCCTGGGGGGAGGGCGTGAGCAGACGTGTCGGGGGAAACCAGGAGTGGGAGCAGTGGGACACCGCGGGGAGAGGGCCTTCGGGAAGGAGGGCGTGCTCACCAGAGCCCAGACTGCGGAGAGATGGAGGAGGGTAAGCACTGGAAAAGCGTCCGCCCAACCTGGGAGCAGAGGGGCTGTCGCGACAGTGGGTTAGCGGAGCAAGGAGACCCGTGCCAGAGGGTGCGGCTGATGAGCAGGCGGAAGGTAAGGGGGGTGTGAGTTCAGGCTGCTGTCATCACTGCCACCTCCGTGGAGCTGGGTGGGCGGTGGCCAGAACGACGGCATAGTGTGTGTGTGCACACGCGTGTGTGTACGACTGTGTCCCCGGGGTGCTCAGGATGCGGGCACCCTGGCATCTCGAGGGGGAGAGGTTGGCAGGGGGAAGGACTCCAAGCCACAGGAGACACAGGGTCACCCCACACATCAAAGGTCTTAAAAACCAGGAAATCAGGGACGCCTGGCTGGCTCAGTCAGGGGAGTGTGTGACTCTCAACCTCAGGGTTGTGAGTTCAAGCCCCATGTGGGGTGTAGAGATTACCTAAAAATAGGATCTTGAAACAAGACAAAAATAGGGAAATCAGACATACATCTAAGTGCAGTACCTACTGTTGTCAGTGAGGGAGCGATGTTTGATGTAAAGAGAAAGAAGAACCGAGGGGTTTGGGGCCCCGTGCGGCTGGGGAGACGCTCATGGGCCGCGGCCCCTCGGGCATCCCATGGTCAGACCGCAGGCCAGCTGACCTCCTTCACTCTGCTCGTGACCAGTTCAAGGCAGGTCCCCAGAGCAGCCAGAGGCCTGGTGTTGGGGCTCGCGGGTAGAGAACAGAGCCTCAGCACCAGGGCCCGGGGCCCGGGAACAAAGATGGGCTCCCGGCTGGTCCTTCGGAAGCACCTGCCTCTGTACCGAGCAGCAGGCCCGCAGTTACAGACGGGACCCCGCGTGGAACTTGCTGTATACTTCACAACCCAGATCCCGTCGGGCTCCAGAGGTCCCGCTCCGCCGTGGAGCCCAAGGATGGATGGACGGGTGGATAGAAACACGAGGGGCTAACGTAGAGCCTGTTATCGTGTGTGGAAACCAGACGTAATTTAAAGACGAGTCATGGGACTCCAACTCTGTCTGTGCAGCTGTTTATCACGTGTGATGGGAAATAGGCGTCCACAGTCTCTGCTCGGCCCCCTTGTCCCCCCCAGACTCCGCCACCCGGAAAACGCCACGGCAGGAGGCCAGAGACCACGGGCGTCGGCTGCAGCGCGGCCGGGTTTGGGCTCGCGTGGGCGTCAGGGGCCACGACTGGCACTGCTCTTACGATGGTGAAACCTCAAGTTTCTGCCCCGTGTACACAGGCGGCCTTTGTGCCTGTAGCCCAGCTGGATTGAGATGCGTGTGCGCACGTGTGCACACACACAACACGTAAGACCCGTGCACAACATACAACATACTAAATGCACAGCACACACAACACACATAAATACAACGCAACACGTAAGACACAGCACCCAGGACTTACACAACACACAATGCACAGAGACACAACATACTAGACGCACAATACACATACCACACGCAAATACAACACAACACACAAGACACACACGAACATAGTGCGCACACAGCAAAGAAGCAGTGTTCTCTGGCTGGCACCACACCACCTCTCCCCTGGCCTGGAGGCTTGATGAGTTGGAGCCGCTGCCCCATTATCTTGAATTACCTTGTCTTTGAAAGAAAATGTCTAATAAGCTTTTGATCCTCCATGGAGGATCTGTAATTTGGGACAATTTCTCCGAGTCATTATTTCTGTTCTTCACTGTGAGGCTAACAACATAATTGAGCTGTCGTTGTCGGATCTTGGGTTATAGATGTTTCTGGCAAGACGCTCCGCACGTTGTGCGGCAGAGAATCTGCTTGTGAAACGGTCACTGTGTGGGGCTGAAACATGATGTTGCCAGAGCTATTTATTTGCACTTGGACCTGAGATGAAAATTCCTCTTTAAATACTTGTTCTTGCCTTTTCCCCATCATGTCGGTCCTTGGATCCTTTATCAAACAACTCAAGAACCTTGTGTAGGTGTAGACAGTGTGGCTTGATAGATAGCAGTCTCTCTGTATCTGTTACAGCTCAGTGTAGCCAAATGACCCGCTTTGTGCTAGACGGCTTCCAGACACCACATGGAATTATTTGATGAGTAACACTTCCATACAGAATATTACTGAGCGCTTTTGAGATCGGAGCTACTAAAATGTCCTCTGGTGGGACCCGTGGGGGGCTCCTAGGTCTGTGCGCCTCCCTGGGGCCCTGGGGCCCTGGGGCCGTCCGTGGGGACTGACAACCATGTGAGGGAACGTAGCCAGGTCCAGTTGTCGGCCTGCCCTCCAACGCGGGCCCACTGCGATGAGAGCCGCACCCCCGTGAGGGACCGGCCGAGGCGGCCACACCCGTGCCCCGTGTTCTGGTGGACCCTCCGCAGGACAGGCACTCAGGGCTGCGCGTGTGCCTGGCGAGCAGGGCTTGGCAGCGTCTCCAAGAGCGGGCACAGCAGTCCTGCAGAAGGTGCGGGAGCATGGCTGGGGCTTCGGGGTCCCCAGTGCCCCCCCACCAGTTGCACCTGCGGGCACTGAGTCGTGTGGGGGCGGGGGATCAGGCTTCGATTTGTGCAGGTCCCCGCTCAACCTGCCACTCCACCGCTCCTCCTACCTTTAAGCAGCAAAGACGGGGGCCCCCGTGCCTGGGCATTTGTCACACCTAAACCGGAGAAACAAGGGGCAAAATCTGGTGTTTGAGCGTCGTACCCAACCAAACACCTGCTGCAGGCACCGGATGGCAGTAACTGGAAGAATCCTGGGGGGCAGAGCTTCATCCCAGGGTCCCGGCCTGGCCCCGGAGCCACGCTGGAAACACAGCGGGAAAGCAGGTGCTCACGGTTCGGCCAGCCGCGTGGGTGCCAGAGAGGAACTGTGCCCTCTGGCTCAGGGCTGCAGGGCCTGGAGGGGGCCCCTGCACACCAGCCCCCACCCGCCGGCTCGGGGGCTGCGGCAGAGGTGTGAAACTAAGGTGTCGCGGGGCTGTGCGCCCTCTGGGACTCGGTAGAATCCTTCCTCACCTCCTCTGGCTTCTGAGGGTCACCAGCGCTCTTGGGGTTCCTTGACTTGTAGATGCAACACCCTGACGGCTCCTTCTGTCTTCCCAGGACGTTCTCCCCGTGGCTGTGTCTTCCTGGGGCCTTTCCCTCTTCCCAGGATGAGTCACGTTGCATTAGAGCCCATTCTGCTGACCCCAGCTTTACTGGTCACATCTGCAAAGACCCCATCTCCAAATAAGGTCGTGCCCACAGGTTCCAGGGTTAAGACTTCAACATACCCTTTCGGGGACACAATTTGCCCATAACAAGTACCAACTCTGGGCCTTTGCGGGTTGCAGGTGGGAGCCCCCAAACCCATGTGCCGCATGCCGTGGTCCCAGCGGGGGTCTGGTGCCTCTCAGCGACAGCACTCCCGAGAGCACCAGAGGGGAGCTCTTTCTCCATCATAGCAGAAGCTCCCTGCCTTCAGACCCTCACTCAGACAGAAACCTCTCTTCTCCCCCCCAAACCCAGCATCTTTGCCACACCTGCCCCATCCATCTTCCCCCAGAAGCCACTCCGCATTCTTGTCTCAGGGCTGTCGCGCTGGTTCCCGTAAATGCTCTGCTCTGCTCCTCCAGCCCCGCCTTCTGTCACCCCCTTGCACCTGGGGCCCTGGGGTGGGAAGAGATTTTCCTTGTCAGGGGACTACTCAAGCCCCAGAGGCAAATTCCAGCTGGGTTAATACAGAGAATGAAGACATGCTCGGTGGGGACAGCCCCTCGGGGAGGCCAGCCCTCACTGCCAGCCTGGATGATGCCCTCTCTTCCCTCACTGTGTCCCCAGTGGCTCAGCCCTGCCACCTCCCCTCCTGCGGCCCATCTGGGGCTCCAGGTGCCAGGGAGGCTGGTGCTCAGGTGGTCCTGCTGTGCAGGGCCGGGACACCAGGCTCTCCTCCACGTCCCTGAGCCCAAGAGAAGCTGGCTGTGCACTGCTGCCGTGGCTGCAGACCAGGAGGAGGGGGTCAAGGGGGGCATCTCGTGGAGTCTGGTAGCAGCTGAGGTCATGGGAAAGGGGGACAGGGAGAGCACCTGCTGCGCAGGTGGAGGGGACGTAGAGCCTCCCATGGCCGTTGGGGGGTGGGGGTGGGTGGATGGCACGGACAGGTGCCAGAGAGGCTGCATGCCGGCTGGGCTGGGCTGCGCAGTGAGGAGGACCCAGAAAGGGGCCGTAGCGGGGGTGAGGGGGGGTGCGCCAGGGCCCCACAGAAGTGAGGGAAGCAGGACGCTCTCCCCGTGGCGGGGGGGACAGTTCGGGCCCGGCCTTGAGCTCCTGATCCGGCTCAGCAGGTAGCTAGTTAGTTAGCTGGTGCTTCATTCGGTTTGAGATGCGAGGCTGGGTCGTGGAGAGAGGAGTGCCCACCAGGAGGACGAGCAAGGCTCTCTGTCCTGGGGAAGCTCCCCTCCTGCAGCAGGCCCGGGATGGCGGGGAGCCTGGCAGGGCTCTGACCTGTGTCCTTGTGCCGCGCCCCCCCCCCGCCCCCCGCCCCCAACAGGAGACGCAGAGTGAGTGTCCCGGGATGGGCTGGTTTGCCAACAATGAGACAAATCCCCCTGGGCAATGTGCACCTGCCAGGAGGTTGGCTGTGGGCCTCAAACCCTTGATTTGCTTACTCTTTCTTTGAAAGAAATAAAACTGTCCACCATGTCAGGGTTTGACAAATGGCAGAGCTGCCGAGGCGGCTGCTACATGGTCCCAGCGGAGAGAGAGACACTCAGAAGCCGGTGGCCTCCATCCTGTCTAACCCGGCCCCGTGGCGGCCCGAGGAGGCGATTCGGGGCAGGAGAGCCCGCAGCAGGTGCCTTGGGTCCTTCACGACCCCCTGACAGGTGCTCGTGGGTGTCCCAGTGCCCTGGGCACGTAGCCAGCGCTGCTCAGCGGGCGGCTCAGACAACCGGGATTTACGCGCTCAGGGCCTATGGCCAGAAGTCCGAGACCGCGGTGTTGCAGGGCTGAGCTCCGTCTGAGGGCTCCGGGGGCCCCTTCCTGCCTCTCCAGCTCCTGGCGGCCCCGGCGCTGCTTGGTGCCCTCGGCTTGGAGACCCCTCACCCCGTCTGTGCCTCCACTGCCCTGTGGCCGTCTCCCACTGTGTCCTCTGCGCTTCGTACACGGACGGCACTCACTGGATCTCGGGCCCATCCTGTGCAGTGTGACCTCATCTTAGCGAATTATACCTGCAAAAACCCTATTTCCAAATAAAGTCACATCCTGAGATTCTGGGTAGACGTGACCTTGAGGGGGACCCTATCCAACCCGCTATGGTGGGTGATGTCATAAAGCTTGGGAGACAGAAAAATAGAAGTATAAAGAAAAAACTCTCTCTGTGTCTTGTGTCTCTGTGACCTTTATGAAGACATTCCAGAATAATGCACTCATCCGAAAACAACCTAATTTTGGGTCGAGGCAATCCATCCAATTCCTGGCCTAAATGTTGTTAAGATT
Organism: Zalophus californianus; assembly: GCF_009762305.2. Taxonomy (NCBI): domain Eukaryota; kingdom Metazoa; phylum Chordata; class Mammalia; order Carnivora; family Otariidae; genus Zalophus; species Zalophus californianus. Next base: position 2,466,681 of record NC_045597.1, read on the forward strand.
CCAGCTGGACCCGTTGCCTCGTGTGTTCCAGACTCGGGGCTTCTCAGCCGCCGGCCCTGCTGTAGCCCTGGCAGGACACGCAACAGCGGGAGATGCTCGGGGCGGCAGCGGCGCGGTGTTTCCTGGGCAAGGGCTGGGGATGTCCGTGCGGGCTGACCGGTCTCAGAGTTCGATCTAACTCCTTGGGGCTGATTCCTAGCACGCAGGTGTCGCCTTGGGTGAACCTCTGACCCTGTCAGTGTCCGAGTTCGCTCACCTGGGGGACGGACCCATCGGTGGCCTCTATTTATCGTGCGGTTATGTGCACGCTGTGTTCTCTGGCATGACCGTACGAACTCACTCAGTCCTTACAGCGACTACAAGCAGTGACCTCAGAGATCAGGAACACAGAGAAGAGGAACTTGCCCAACTTCACCCCATTTTAAGTTTGGGATGGGTTTGAACCCCACAGCCTGGGGTCCTGACCCTGGATGACTCCCACTGGTGGACTTCAGGCATGGTCCTCAGATGGGACACCGACATGTCACGGCACCCACCGGCCGGCATGAAGCACGCTCTCCGTCCGTCATCCGGCCATGCTGGTGTGCTCACGAGGGTGGAGGTCCCAGCTCAGGGCTCCAGGGTGCGAGCTTGCCCGACCCCTTCTCTCAGCTCTGTTCTCCTTTCCGAGGCGGGGCTCTGATTCCTGGAAGACCCTTCAGTCTGAGGGGTAAGCAGTCTGGATTTGGGGGGTCAGGAGATAATCCTCCCTCTAACTCGTGAGAAATATGTGAAGAAATGTTGTATCCTTCATTCATGCATGCAACTGGTCATCCATTCTCACTGCTGAGGACCGACCGTGTGTAAGGCCCAGTACAGGAGGCCCGGGAGATTCAGAATCTAGAGAATGTAATGGGCCCAGCACCTAAGCAGCCTACCATTTGCCAAAAAGACAGACACCCCTGGTCACAGGAGCAGTGTGGTGGGAAGGAGTCGCCTCCGAGGGAAGGGTTGGGTCCGGGAAGGAATGTGAGAATCGGTTGCACGGTGGAACTCTGCCCAACCCGCCAGGTGTTCCGGAGCTCGTCACAGACCCGGGGACAGATGCTGCACTGTCACTGGGCGCGGCGCCCGTCCCTCCTCACTGGACACTGAGGAAGGCAGGAGAACAGGTTCCTCTGCATCATCTCAGCAGCAGACCAGCCTCTGGACTCAGGAGAGTGAAGGGCAGATGACCGGCCAGACAGAAATCTTGCTGGGGTAACTTGTGCCCAATAGCGGTGGCCTTGTGGGCATGACGGCAGGAAGAGAAGACAACTCGGTGAGCTGCCCCTGTCTAAACCTTTCGTCCTCACACAGAGTGCATTTTCTACGGGTTTGAGTTTTTAATGAGGTGTTGAGTGACTCGTATTTGATCAGTGAATCGGCTTGAAGCATAAATGTATTTATGTGATTAGTCATAAGCGATCAAACCTGACCCTTCTCTCTCTCAACCTAAGAAATTCCCTTCGGGAAATTGCCAGAAGAAAATCCAAAGGTGTGGGCCCTGAAGTGCTCTGGGGCATCCCCCCGGGGAGCCCTCGTCATGCTGACCAGAGGGTGAACTTTGCAGGAGCTGGACGCTGTGGTAGAAGAAGGGAAGCGCGTGCAGACCCTGCCTTTTCCCAGCTTGGTGCAGACCCTCAGATGTTTATCCAGCGCCTACTGTGTGCCCGCACTGTGCCCATGCTGAGGACAGCAGGCTGCCTGTGCCCGGGGAGCCTACAGTCTCGGAAAACGCCCCTCAGCGTACAGGGCGCACCTTCTGACCTCAAGCCCTTGAGTGAAGGGGCTGCCGTGTCGTCCCTGGAGGCTAGGGACGTTGTGGAGTGGGGAGAGGGGTCCGTGCCGTCCACCAGCAGAGGAGGAATGATGAGTGGAGGGTGTCCGGCAGGAGGGGGGACTGTGAGCTGACGGCCCTCCGAGACCTCCCAGAGGCAAGGCCATGGAGGACGAGACTTGCCTTGGCAGCTGCCACATCACACGCCCTCCCACTGACCGGGGTGGCATACAGGGAGAGGACCGTGCCGGACCCATGTGTCTCTGCAGGGGAGGGACTTCCGCCCTTAGGCCCCTCGGTCTGGGGGAGCAGAGCGGGGAGGCCACGCTTGAGGCTTCAGGAACTCGCTGGGGACCCTGGGGGGGCTCCACCTGCTCAGCTCAACGCACCTGCAGACCATCAGGGAGGAGCTCGCGGAACCCCCGCCTTGCTTTGGGCAACTCTATCCCTGGAGCTGGCCTGTTCCCGCTGACGCCCTGTGTGGGAAAGTGGGAGCCAGGGAAATGTGTCCTGGAATGGCGGCCATCCCTCACCCCAGCCTCACCCCGAGTCCATCAGGCCTGTAAACTGTTTCCCCAGGTGTGCATTTGCTCATTTAGATTTGGTCTCAGCGCTTTACATAGTACAGTTTAAGTAAAAGAAAGAGGAAGGAAGATAGGGTTCATGTAAATGAAATTTAATTTTGGGCGGGCACATTCATAAATGTTACGCCCTTTACTTGGCCCTCCCTTGGAAGAGCATAAGGTGTGCATGAGGGATGACACAGCAGCCTGGCCCCTCCACGCGCCCAGCCAGCCTTGGGGTTGGGAGTCACCCCTTCTGAATGGATTAATCACTAAACCCCCACATAGTCAAATTCACCGACAGCCTTGGGACCCCCATTTCCCCCTGGGGGCACAGCAGAGGCAGTCCGTTGATGTGCGTTGCTCGCTGATGGCTCCGCGAGTAGCCAGCTGCGGAAGCCGTTATCCCCTGGCTGGGTGCTAAGCCTGCCCTGCGGCCTCTACCCCAACTGGGCTGTGACCATCACAGGGATGAGACACTGGAGGCACTTCCCAGCTGGCTCGGAAACTCGTTGAGGGAACCCAACCACTTGGAAAGCAGATCTCCTTCCGAGTGTGACTGACCTCAGCCTGGGCACGACAGAGAGGTGCCCCGTGGCCCGACAGGAGCTCCCTCTGGGGGCTGAGAGAAGCCTGGATGCCCTCTTGTGTCACGCGCCCTGGCAAGAGTGTGCATGGCTCGGGTGCTGGACCAGCTGCTAGTCTGAGCGCTGTCCCTCACCACGGTGACCATGGGTTAGGGTCTTGGCTCCCGGGGCTCAGCTTCCCTGTCTTGACATAGAGGAAATAATCCTCACCAACCACGACCGCTGGTGGATTAAATTATTCAACAAATGTTAGTCTCCACCCCCATTAATCATAATCTGTTGTAGGAGATTGTCCTAAACTAGCCTCAGGATTTGGGCATCATCTTGCTTTAAACAGATTGATCAATAAGCATGCCCTGGGGGCACCTGGGTGGCTCAGTCGTTAAGCGTCTGCCTTCGGCTCAGGTCATGATCCCAGGATCCTGGGATTGAGCCCCGCATCGGGCTCCCTGCTCCGCGGGGAGCCTGCGTCTCCCTCTCCGTTTGCCCCTCTCCCCTACTTGTACTCTCTCTCTCTCTCAAATAGATAAACAAAATCTTTTAAAAAAAAATAAACATACTCTAATAAAAGTGAATACACAGTATAGAACCAAATAATACATTTGAAATAACTACAGCGTCAGGTATCCAGAAAAAGCAAATTTTTCACTCTATAATACCTGGTATGCAGTAGGGAAAAAGTACAACCTACTTGAAACCAGCCTGAATCTAATAGCAATGCCACCGTTGCTTTGGAGTCGTGTATCCGGTAAGTATTCACTTCAAATGTCAGGTGTTACAGAAAAATCCCAGCGTCTGTGTCTTGAGTAGCTGCGTGGTCCCTGGGGAAAGGTGCGCGTGCGAAACCGGGGGTCTTTGCGCTGGTGTTACAACGCGCACCTCCACCAGTAGGGGGCAGCAGTACGGTCCGCATCCCTTCCTGGCCACCTGCTGACCCCCGCGGAGCTCACACCCCCGGGAAGGGAACTGGAGGCAAAGTGCGTCTAGGGTATAATGCATATGGTACTTAAAACAGTATCAATCCTCAATTAATCTGGGTGCACTAATTAGGGGAAGTCACTGACGACTCCAGGTGAGAGTTCGAACAAAACCACAGCCAATTCCCAGTTACCTGCCGTGAGCCAGGAGACCGAGCGGAACGGACCACCTCCTCCCCCTGCGTGCCCCCAGCCCGAGCCGGCCCTGGCGCTAGTCGGCGCTGCCCAGTGTTCAAGAAGGGAACCGACCCATCCACGCACGTCTCTGTGGCACTCCAGAGAATCAGGGACATGTCTCTATTCTAGATCCAGCGAAGAAAAACAAAATTGTTTACAATTAAATGAAAAAAAAAACACATTGTTCTCTTAACGTTTAGCATTCTTATTTTATACTTGTCAAAACAGCTGTTTTTGACTTATGCAGGCACAGTTTTTTTGTTTTGTTGTAATCAAGTGTCACTTCTCTGGATACGTAAATAGGGAGACAAGGCACCATTAATTAAGGTTCCTTGGGGAGGTGGGGGGGCCGCGCAAGGCTTTGCCACTCGGGGAGTGAGCCTGTCACATCTCCGGTGTAGCCTGACTGTGGAAATGCTCCTGTGCAGATCAATTTTCTTGTTTTTGTATCATTCCCTCCGCTGCCTTGAGAATCTCATTTCAAGTGAGAGCTCAAACGGATTGAAAAGTGTGGCTTGGAATGAGATTTTGTCGTTTCCTAGAGCAATACTCTCCCTTGGGTAAGTCGGAACGGATACATTCACACTCTTGTGGCCAAGGGGAAGGGACGCGTGACACTCAGAAGTAAAGCTCTCCTCTCCCTCTTGACCAACAAGGGCACAGAAGGTCTGCAAGGCAAAGCATCTGCCAGTCCTTCTGTCCTTTGACTTTTCCGAAAGGCCGCTTAACTGTAATGCCCCCTAAAGGTTCCCAACAAGAACTGATTGAAAGTCCCACGCCCGAAGTGGGGTACCGAATAATGCTGCACAAATACGTGTGCCTGTAACAGAAGGCCCCGTGACCGCGGGCCCTCCTCCAGCACTCACCAAGGCTGCCCCTGCCCCGGAGCCCGGCATGTGGTCCCCCCACGGGACTGGAGAACACAAGACCTCTGACGGCAAGAGGTCAGAGGCTGGAAAAAGGAGAGAGAAACTAAGAACACACAGTGGCCAGGGTGGTCAGCACCCCAGAGCCGGGCCCGGGGTCCCGACCCACAGGACCTGTGGGAGGTGTACACAGCTTCCAGCTCTAAGCTGTAGCACCTTGCACACTGTGCAGGAAAATGAGTCCCACCCCCTCAGAGTCATTCCTCACTGCAGGGGCGGGGGGTCAGCTGGGCATCGGGATTGAGCCCCCGGTCTCAGGAGCTGGGAGACCGCCGTCAAGTCCCAGAGGTGCCAAGCTGCGTGACCCCGGGCAATCACTTGATGTCTCTGAGCCTCAGTTTCCACACCCGTAGACAGTTGATGCCTAAGGTCCTTTCAGCATCTGGGAATATTTTATTCCAGAAGCAAGAACGTTTATAATTAAAGGAAAGCAACAGCGGAGAAGAAGCACCACACTGGGGAGCAGCAGGGTCCTCCTGCCCCGCGGGGCTCGCTGTCAGGTGAGCGGCTCTCTCCCTCCGGGCCCCCTGTGTCTCAGCCCTGCTCTGACTGTAGGCGCCCTTCCCGCCTCTGAGCCGCCGCTCCCCGGCTGCCCACCTCGGTCTCCCCAGCTCCCACACCACCGCCTCGGCCCCAGTCGGCCTCCCCCCGACGCCCCACCTGGGCCTGCACCCCCCTTTGGCCCTGGCCGCATTTTGTTTCAGATTCTGGAGATTGCCCTTGGCCGGCTCCCTCTGTCTGCCCTTCAGCTGCTGGACAGGCAGGCCGCAGACGTGCGCGGCTGGGGGAGCACTGTCGCAGGGAGTCCAGCCCTCGTGCGCGGCTGGGGGAGCACTGTCGCAGGGAGTCCAGCCCTCGTGCGTGGCTGGGGGAGCACTGTCACAGGGAGTCCAGCCCTCGTGCACGGTTGGGGGAGCACTGTCGCAGGGAGTCCAGCCCTCGCTGGGAGAACAGCTGGCTCCGGGAGTGAGCTGAGGGCGAGGGGCGCACCTCCGGTGTGTCGGGTCAAACGGGAGTGCCGCTGCTTCCCAGCCGGGAGGCCCCAAAGGCCCGACCTTCCCCGTGAACATCGCTTTCCTCTGCCGCAGGGGGGAGACCCGCGACACCCACCGACACCCACCTCGAGGGACTGTGGAGGGATTAAGGGAAGGGTTTTGCAAAGCCCTGAGAAAGCACACCTGCCTTTCCTGCGGTGAGCCAGCGCCCGGCCCAGTGGGGAGAAAGGCCCCAGGCTGCGTCCTGTTTTTGTCACCCTCGGGCTCAGGGCACCTCCTCAACCCTTACTTCACTTCATTAATTCCTGTGAGGCCAATGTGACAAATAAAATTGCGCACCGCAGATTGATAAAGAGCGGAGAACGTCGAGCTTTTGGGGAGCAGGCCGTCCAGTGTCCCCGTCGCCAGGGGCAGAGCCGGGATGGAGAGCGGGTTTGGAAACCACGGCCCAGCCACGCACGTCCGGGTCAGGGACCCAAGAGGCCGCGCTTTCACATGGACGGACAGATGCCAGCCCGCCGTGGGCAGCGTTGGTCACTTTGGCCGTGCCCGCCTCGAGCCAAGGAGGTCTGCCCCTCATCAGTGTGAGCCGAGAGAGGCCCCAGGCAAAGGGCCACCCCCCGAGGTGTGTATGGAGGAGGCTGAGGAGGAGACACCATCTCATGGCGAATGTTTTGTTACTCAATCTCTTGACTACCCATAAAGCCCTATGCGTTTCTAATGATGACCCGGAGGTGCCTTCTGAATCATCAGAGCAAGATGAAATTATATGTAGCTAGGGTGCTTTGTTACATTCTTTGCAAACTGGCAATTGACGCGTGCAATGAAAGCCTTTCTCTTAGCTAGAATATTCCATTAGCATGACCACCGCCCCCAGTCATCCTGCATTTGTACCAGACAAACCAGTGACACGTTCAGCCTTGTGTCCTTCCCAGGCTGTGAAAAACAGCTTCTCTTCACGGGATGCCAGAGCCCAAGGCCCCTGAAGGCAGAGATGTGGTGACAGAACGTCCCCGGGCGCCTGGCCCATGGACAGCAGTGTGGACCGTCCTGAGGTGGGACTCCACGTGTGTAGAGGCCCCCAGCCAGCCCCCGTGCCCCCCAGCAGTCTGCCACACATCAGAGACGGCTTCCCAACATGCGACAGAGACCTGCGTGGTGTCTGGGTTCTCAGGGGTCACTGTTTCCCGGCTCCAGAACCTCATCCCAGAGCCACAGGCTGGGCTACTTTGTAGCCCGTAAAATTCCTCCACGCAGGTTGCTTCAAACCTGGTGTGTCTTACTCTCTATTTGATCACTTAACACAAGATAAGCAATGGAGTGCTGAGTAAACATTGTTGCAAGAATAAATGAAAATTCTAGAAGTCTTTTATTTTGCTCTTCTATATTTGTGTCATTTGTTTGTTGAAAGATTTTATTTATTTATCTGAGAGAGAGAGAGAGAGTAGCAGAGGGAGAGGGAGAAGCAGGCTCCCCACTGAGCAGGGAGCCCGACTTGGGGCTCGATCCCAGGACCCTGGGATCATGACCGGAGCCGAAGGCAGACGCTTCACCGACTGAGCCCCCCAGGCGCCCCATTCCTTGAATATGTAACATGTGCCCTGACACCTCCTCCGTCCCTTGGGCTCTTACTTCTTTCCGGAGACAAGCAGTTTCCTGACAACGCAAGGATTTACGTGACGCATGATCCATGAAAAATATACTCACATAGCTATCCAGTGTATGTATCGACATTTACAGTAGGTTTTCTACAAATGAGGGCACACTAAACACACCTCCTCATATCTTTTTTTTTTTTTTTTTACTTTATATATTGGAGACTGCTTCGCTTCAGTACATGTAGAGCATCCTCATTCTTTGCAACGGTTTTGTATATCTCATTGTACGGTTGTGCCAACATTTATTTAACCAGCCCCCTGGCAGACATGAAATTATTTCCATGATTTCGCTTTTACAAACAATGCTGTGCCGAATATGCTTGGGCAGGAGTGTTCTGCGCCGGAGTGTTTGCTGTAGGATGAGAGCTTCGTGCATTTTAAAATCTCTCTGGATACCGTCAAACCGTTCTTCCCAGAGGTTCTACCAATTTACACTCCCTGCGGCAGCGTATAAACTGCCTGTCTCCTCCTCACCTTTACAAATAAAATGTGAATGCAAAACCTTATTCATAATAATCCTTGCCAAACTGATAAAGAACTTGCAGCTCAGCATTGTTTCCATTTGCATCTTCTTGCAGTGAGTCTGAGCACCAAGCAGCCAGCTGTGTTTTTCCCTATAACCTCTTCATATACTTTTCCCACTTTCATATTAAATGCCTGGCCTTTTAAAATATTGATTTTTAGGAATTCATATGACTAAACATATTAGCCATTTTTCTGTTATTTGAGCTACATTTTCCCTTATTTATTGTTTATCATTTAATTTGGTTTGTGATGGTGTTTGCCAGCTAATACCTTGGTCAGTGTGGGAGTAGGGTTGGTCAAATATGTCCACCTTTCCTTTTCTGGCTTCCAGATTTTTTGTCAGTGTTAAAACGGTCTCTCCAAATCAGAGATGATTTGATGATCCTCCCATTTTTCTTCTATTACTTTTAAGGTTCCATTATTCATGTTCAAATTTTCCACCCATATGGTATTTACTTTGGTAAATATGGGTGAGTAGCTGGAACTTTGTTTTTCGGGTGATTACATACTTTCCCACTGATTTGAAATGCCACTTAATTTTGTAATGATATTGTATTCATTTTCTGGACTTTAAAGACGGTTCCATCAACCTATTCATGAACTAACACCCCATTGTAGTGTGTTTAGTATATAGGACATTGTATTATTGTTCTTTTTCAGTATTTTCTTGGGTTTTCTTAGTTGCTTACTATCTCTCTGAACTAATTTTTTAAATAATTTTTTTTCAAAATTTCTATTTTCACATAACTCAAAATGAAAAGAAAAATCACAAGACACAGTGAAGTCAGTCTTCAGCCTCCAGCACCCAGGCACACCACTTCCTCCCAGGGACAGCCCACGCTATCAGTTTCTTGCACATCTTTCCAGAAACAGTTCACATCAATTTCACATGTATGTTTCTTACAAGCTTTATAATCCATGTGCTTCATGCTTCAAAAACTCCTCCACACTGCTAAATATTAAAATGGGATCGAGCTCAGTATATAAGGAAAGTAGAAAACTGGCGTCTTTATGGTGAGGAGAGTTCCTACCCACGAACATCCATTCCTTCTCCACCTGCATGTTTTCTTCTGTGTCCAGCAGCTTTTAAAGTTGTTGTTGTTGTTATTATAAATGTATTTTTTATTCCATCAGATCTCTTATTTGTAAATGAAAGTTATTAATTTTTGTATATTAATGTATATTTTGGTCCCAGCCGCCTCATTAAATGCTCCAGTTGCATGGAATTCTAAATAAAACGATCCTGCCCAGCGGGACCTACAGCCTGCTGTGTGGGGCGGCAGAAGCAAACACACAGGGATGACCCCTTCTTGGACAAGACGCTGCTTTGCTGACTGTCCACTCCAAAAGCAATGCACCACCAAGAGTGCAAGTCCTCTTAGGGACCCGATGAGCCCTGCTCACCCTCCTAGGGGATCTGGTTTTCCACACCTTGACTATGACATGGTTTTCATTGCATTTATTCTGCTTGGGGTTTCCTGAGCTTCTTAACTCTGTTAATGTGCGATTTTATCAAACGTAAGAAAAATTTAGCCACTATTTCTTCAGTTATTTTCCTGAGCCTCTCACTCCTTTCCTTCTGGGTTTCCAAATACTCCTATACTTGACCTTTTGTTATTGTCCACAGGGCCTTCAGGCTTAGTTGATTTCTTTATAAATCTCTTTCTGTGCTCTTCACATGGGCTAATCCCCGTCAGTCTGCCCCCCACATTTACATCCCTTCCTGCTCTCATCTCCCTCCTATACCATTAACCCCACCTAGTAAGCTTTTTATTTCAGAAAGAAATTCTGAAAGTTAAGGTAGAGGGGAAGATGGTGGTGGAATAGGAGGACCTGAAGCTTGAAAAAAAACTTTTGAAATTTAGATATTATCTTTTTATTTTCTAGAATTTCCATTACATTCTTTTCTACAGTTTCTCTTTCTGTGCTCAGATTTTTTTAAAAAATTAATTATGAATATATTTTCCTTTATATCACTGAGAATATTTATAGTAGCTGTTTACAATATTTATCTGCTAATTTTAGCATTTGGATTATCTTGGTGTGAGTCTTCACTGCTTTTTTTTTTTTTTTTTCTTGAGAATGGGTCATATTTTCCTTTTTCTTCAAGTACACCAGCTCTATGGACACTCTGGACCAGATAATTCTTTGTTATGGGGGCTGTCCTGTGCATTATACCATGTTTATTCCTGTTCTCTACCTTGCCTATAGTCACAACAATCAAAAATCTCTCCAGACATTGCCAAATATCCCCCTTGGTGGCAAAACTTCCCCCAGATGGAACCATTCAAACAGAGGAATTTTGGATTGTATCCTGGACATTGTGAATGTTTTGTCATGGAGACCAGGGTTCTGTTATATTCCCCTGAAGAGTGTTGATTTTTTGCTCTATGTTTTAATAACAGATTCACTTTGTGGAACTAAAACTGCAAATGCTGTCTCCTGGATATTGGCTCAAATCTCAGTTCAGTTCTTTTATTCCTATCTCAGTTGCTTAGAGCCTGCTCCATGCACGCATGGTTCAGGGGTCAGCAGAGATTTGAGCAGAGTTTATACACAAAATTTGGGGTTTTCCCCTCTCTGTGTCCCTCTTTCCAGAATTTTTCCTTGCTTTCCAGAGACTGCGGTTGTCCCGAACTCTTCTTTTGGTTCTCCAAGCAAAAGAGACTGCCAGTTTTCAAGTTTCAGCTGCCCCAGATGGTGAAGTCTGGATCCTGTCCTCAGGCCAGAAACCGTGGAACTCTACAAGTGGTGTGTCCTTTGCCCACATGTCAGTTCCCCTCCAGAATAGGCCTATTTTTTTGTGGTCACTACCCAGTGTGTTCAGGTAGTTGTTTTTTATATGTTTTTCAGAATAGTTTTTAATTAATTAAAACATCCAATCAGGTGTCTACTTGGCATTACCTGGAAGCAAAATCTGTACAGTCTAATCCTGCAGGAGCTTTTTTTTTTTTTTTTAAGATTTTGTTTATTTGAGAGAGAGAGAGCACAAGCAGGGGGAGTAGGAGAAGCAGGCTCCCTGCTGTGGGGCTCGATCCCAGGACCCTGGGATCACAACCTGAGCCAAAAGGCTCACCGACTGAGCCACCCAGGTGCCCCAGGAGGTGACCTTTTAATGAGAAGTTTTCATTTTGCTAGCAGTGGAAGAATTACTGCTTCCAGTCATTTCACTATCAGAGGCAATGGCCAGTCTTTGCTACCTTCTTCTGTGACATAGGAGGGTTTTGGGGAGGTGGGCAGTGAATCTGTCTCCTTAGCACTAGCACAGACCCTTTGAGAACTCTGCTGGCAGTAGGTCTCTCCAGGATGCACATTTATCATCTGACCAAGCATACCATCCCCCCGTCTCCCCCGTCTTCCTCATCTGGCTGGTGAAATTTCCTGCTGTACTAAGTCAAGGGACAGACTTCTGGTTCAACTGAACAATCACTGACTGTGCACAAAACAATTTCTTGACTATGTGAGTATTTTTCTGGTAAGGTCTTGTTTCTACTTAGAGCACAGAAGCCTGTTGATTCTGCACACCCTGAGTAGTTAGTTAAGACTTTCCTCTCTCATGACATCTAAAGTACCATGCGGAGCAATAACGGAATAGACTGAACACCAGGGCCTGTCCTGGTAAGGGTAGAGCTAAGCCGTTACAACGAAAAGACCTAGAGACTGTAACATGCATCACTTTCTCATGGAACAGTCTCAAGTGAGCAGCCCAGGATGGAAAAGTAGGGAGGAAGTCAGTGGTCAGCCATTGCCTCTGGCCGTGGCCATCAGCGGATGGTCCACACTGGTTTGCAGCCAGAGGAAAGGGGTAAGAGAATGCAGAGGAGCAGACTCACGTGTCAGAGACCTCACACCCAGATGCAGCGTACTTCATTCCTCTTCACGATCCTGCAGCAGGAGCATACTCCCACGTCTGCCTCCCAGGGGCGCAGGGTCACGTGGTCTGCTACCACTCTGTAAGCTCGGGCAAGGGCAGAGCAGATTTTGGTTGGCTGCCCCCAGTTTCCACCACCATGACTAAAAGTCAGGAGTTTCCATTGCAGCCTTGCAGGCGGACATCCGTCCCCGCCGAGGACTTCTCTCAGCCTCCAGGATCCCGCTGTAAGAGGGTTTGCATGGTTGACCAGAGATTGGTCAGATGGACCAGAGAGATTGACCCTCTTGCCCAGCCGCTTTCTCAGACACGCTGTGTGCAGGAGTATGAGCAGGGGGGTGGTGGCAGCGGTCCCTGGTGGGTTCTGCCCACAGATTCCTTTAGCTCGGCGCCCCACTGAGATGTCACACAGGCTGTTACAGACTTCCAGTGAAGACTCGCAGTGACCATAGCAGATACTGACACGAAAGAGAAACAAGAACTCTGACTCATTTTGGAAAAAAACAAAAAGCCAAAAGTTTACCTCAATCCTCGATTTCCTTCCCTAGAAAGACCTTGAAAAATCAATATAGATTCTCAACCATGCTTTTGGATTCCTTCCAGTTGGAAGATCGGGTACTTTTTCTGAGCTATGCCAGCGCTTTATTTTTATGGCACATTTTCTTTTGTTTCCCTGTCTGAGCCAAGCCCGCCCCACAAGGCACCACTGCTATTCCGTGTTCACTTGGAAGCCTACTGCAGTTTGGACAATATCATACAACCCATTCCTTGGAAAGAGCATTACGACTTCTGCCTAAAAGTAACTCTTTAAATGGGAGAACTCAAGTGTGTGGCTTGTCATCGGCATGACTTTCTTTTGTCGTGGGCTGATGCAGATGACGCTGGAAATCCCCAGAGGAAATCATTCTCTTTGGTCACCCTCAGATGCCTAACTTAATGAGGGCCTTTTGTGGCAGAACTGGCGGTGGGGGTGAGCTCCCCACGCACCCTGACTGCACAGCGTCCTCTCTCTCTGGGCACCCGTTTGCCCCAGGAGAAGCCTCAGGAGGGACCTCAATGGCAGAGGACAGAGGACAGTAGGATCGACCCTGGCAATCAGGGTGGCAGTAGGTGTGCTGTGTCTGCGTGGGAACAGCCCGCCTCTCCACGCCGCATGCCCTCAGCCGCTCAGCCCCATGCCCGCCCTGCCTGCGCCCAGGGTGCCGGGTTCCACGCCTCGGCCTGGTACAGCCACAGCCCAGCAGCACCGGGCGGCCTTCCCACGGCTGGATGGGGCTTCACTCGGCCTCTGGAGCCACAGCCCCACCCTGTCTTCCTGTCTTCCAGGCTTACCTGCAAGAGCGCACGGGCCGGTGGGTCTGGGCCCCTGGGCAGAGGCTTAGGTTAGAATCTCAAAGCAGTCCACACCCCCTGAGATGCTCAGAACGGTAGACATGCATTTATTTATTTTTGTTTTAAATAAGGACAGCTGCGGAATGAAAGATACTCTTGATACTAAGTATATTCTCTTGTTTAAATGAGGTGAAGTGACAGTAAGCAAACTGGAATCCTCCTTCAGTTGAAAGAAGGGGGAAGAGGGAAGGAGGGAAGGGAACAGAGTGGAATAGAAGTGAGTCCGTGTGCTTTACCCACGTGCGACATCTCATTTGACTTTCGGGATGACCAAGTGAAGCAGGCATTCTCTTCCATTTTACAAACAAAGGAAACAAGGCCCAGCGGTTTAGGAACTTGCCCAAGAAAGGGCAAGAACTAGGAAGTGAGCCCAGGGACGTCTGATTATGCAACTTCCCAAGACACCATGGTAGCTTTTTAAAAACAGTGCTTTTGCACGTGGGCAGAGAGGCAAAGAACAAGCCCTTCCAAAGCAGAGGCAGTTCCAAGGAACCACCTAGAATGTGGAAAGGGGAAACGTACACAGAGCCGTCCATCCGCTTTCCCAGCACTTTGGGCCCCAGCATCACTTCCCAGGGAGGTTCTGGTACCTGCCTGCGAACCACAGGGCAGGGCTGGCCGGTCTCTGTGGCTGTCTGGCGTTATGGTAGAACTACATTCTAGGCTCAGATAATGGCAAACACATAGTAAAGCCATTTTTCAAGAGGGCCCAGCGGGCCACCGTAAAGCTAGGCACTTCTCCTCGTGTGGGGACACCTGCACTTTATGGGACCTGTACCATCCCTGGTCCGTGCCCACTAGACACCAGAGGCGCCGGCATCCGCTGAGACAAGCAACATGTCCCCACAGGTATCTGAAACAGCCCCTCGGAGGCAGAGCCAGCCCTGCTAAGAACCACAGGAACGAAACATCAGCAAAAGATAAACAGGAAAAGTCAGTTCAGAACGGGTTTTGGTGGCACCACTTACAAGGTGTGTGAAGGACTTTAAGAAAGTCCTGTCATATTCCCCCTTCTGAGCCTCAGTCAATCCATCTGCAAAGTGGAGGTTCAGAACCACCTGTTCTCCTTCCTCACTTGGTTGCTGTAAATACCAAACGTGACCCCACTCATGAAATGGCTTTTGAAACCCCCTGAGCCCTACAAAGGGCTGCAGTGCCCCACGCAGGTCCCCCACCTGCAGCCCGCACCCCACCCCTGCCCTGTGCGTGTGGAGACGTGCGCGGTGGGCTCATGCCCCATTTTCTCTGGCCCAAAATCTTTTTCATTCCACCATCTGGGAAGCAATCTAATAGGATAAATAATACATAGGTGTAATCAGGTGGTATCGGACTCTTCTCCCCCAGTACACCAGTGTCTTTTTTTTTTAAGATTTTTATTTATTTATTTATTTGAGAGAGCAAGAATGAGAGAGAGAGAGAGCACATGAGAGGGGGGAGGGTTGGAGGGAGAAGCAGACCCCCTGCTGAGCGGGGAGCCCGACGCGGGACTCGATCCCGGGAGTCCAGGATCATGACCTGAGCCGAAGGCAGTCGCTTAACTGACTGAGCCACCCAGGCGCCCCAGTACACCAGTGTCTTAAGAGAGCATTCCCAGAGACAAACTTCCCTCCCAAAGGGCGAGTCTGGAATGTGGCCATGCATCTAGTAGAGGCTGCCGGGGCTCTGGTGAGCAGGGATTGGGAAATGCACGAGCTCCTGTGGACAGAGCCTAGGTCCCGAGGCTGAGATGGGGGGGCGGGGGGCGGCTCAGCAGCTTCCCACTCCTGCGACCCTGAGCAGAGCAGCCCCTCTATGCCTGGATCTCTTCTTCCTTAACTCGGAGGGCAAATCACTCTCTGCCTTGTGGCAGTGGGATGTGTGACCCACGGGAAGGTCCTGTACAAATAGAAGCAATAATTAAGAAGAATAATGTTAACCCACCCGGGGAACAAACTATATACGTGTAGTTCATCCACGCGTGAGGGTGGTTTTGCTCCTCTGGGAAAGGCAGACCGTAATACTGTTTCATGCATTTGTTTATTGGTGTATATTTACAAATGCTGCTTATAGGAATCCCAAGATCCACTTCTGTCTATTGGGCAACCGGCGCATGGAGTTCCTCACAAACACTCCTTGAAGGATGAGCGCTGACTCCATGCTGGGGGAAGCCCGTTCGAGAACACAGCGTGAAGCCCTGAGGACAGATTCCACTCTGAGTCAGAGTAATGTGGCGGAACAGGCACAGGACCTGGCTTCCAATTCCGGCAACTCCCTTTCAGCTTTTAAGACACAAGGATACATCTTGCCTTCTCGCAGTGCCAGGTTTCCTGAACTAAAACCGAGGGATCACTTTATTTCACAAGTAAGACTTGCCTCTTCTCGGCGTGGGAACCAAAGGAGATGAAGCCTGTAGGTAATTCCCTTTGAAGTACAGTCAGATCTCAGATCCACAGCAGTGGCTGCTCACTCTCACATCCGCATAACTGAAACTATTTCCACAAACTCTCCTCACGCGTAAATACATAAGCTACATATGAGTACGACCATGCTAACGTATGACTTATATTAAAAATCACACACAACAATTAAAATGCTGGAAGGATGAGTTAAAAATTAGACACAAATTGCGCTAAAATAATTTTGCATTTTTTATTTATGGTACAGAAAACCTTTTTTAAAAATATTTATTTATTTATTTATTTATTTATTTATTTATTTATTTGAGAGAGAGACAGAGCACGAGGGGGCGCAGAGGGCAGAGGCAGAGGGAGAAGCAGGCTCCCCACTGAGCAGGGAACCCAACACGGGGTTTGATCCCAGGACCCTGAGCTCATGACCTGAGCCAAAGTCAGATGCTTAACCAACTGAGCCACCCAGGCGCCCCCAGAAAACATTTTCATGCTCACTAAAATGGCCCTATTCTCCATAATAAGATTTTTAGTGGAAGCAATGTGACTGAATGCACTTTGCTATTTCTGAGACTCTTAGTCTAACATTTTCTGATACAACATCTGTAGGTCTGATTCTGAGTTGTTTATTTTGATACTGGATTTTAATGGCTATCAAACTTGTTAAAAAATACTCCTTAAAGAAGCACAAATCCAAAGATTAAGGAATAATTAACTTACCAAATCATTTTACTCACTTTCCAATCTTATCCACCAATTATGCAAACATTTTTTTGTTGAAACTCAGCTAGTAAATTTCCATCTTCCTTGATGTCAATTAGTTTTTCATGCAAATTAACCATAAGGCACTACATGCTAACATTTTTAGCAAATGGGATTACAACCCACCATTGTTGGGAAGATTGTTAAATAAGATAAAGATGTCTCTATTTTTTTAAAGTATGAAGGCAGGAGCATTTTAATAGATGACACATTATTTGGGGCAACAATAAAAAATTTAGTCCATCTGTTTTCCAAAAGTTCTCTCAAATTTCTTTCAAAAAGCTGTTACTTTCTTACTCCTTATTTTTTTTAAATTCACCTTTATCTTGGGGCACCTGGGTGGCTCAGTTGGTTAAGCGTCTGCCTTCGGCTCAGGTCATGATCCCGGGGTCCTGGGATCGAGCCCCGCGTCGGGCTCCCTGCTCCGCGGGAAGCCTGCTTCTCCCTCTCCCACTCCCCCTGCTTGTGTTCCCTCTCTCGCTGTGTCTCTCTCTGTCAGATAAATAAATAAAATCTTTAAAATAAAATAAAATAAAATTCACCTTTATCTTGAAGGTACAAATTAAGAGTGTTTATTTTTCTTTTAAAAATATCTGCTAAGAAGCATCCTTCTGACAGTCTTTGGTTTTCCCAGCTACAGGTCACAAGTCTTGAACAGCTATGTTATTGTTGTTTGTTTTGTAAAAGAAAACCATATCATCCATCTTTAAGTCCAACAGCCTTTAAGTTATCCTTGCTGCAATTTAACCACAATAATCCTGTGTAGTACAAAAAGTCTTCATGGTCATTCTCCACCTCATCACAAAGTACTATAAACATTCTTTTACGTTTTTATTTCTAAATCAGCATAGCTGTGTTAGTGACATCTGGGGCACCCGCGGGATGTGTGGCTCTGGGAGTTTGGTTGCTGTTAAGTCGCTCACGCAGGTACAGTGAACGAGCCCCCATGAACTGTAGTAACTGTGACCTTACCCCACTTCCTCTCCTGTAAGGGACAGTTTTGCCAGTGAAATTTATTTATTTTAATAAAAAGCCATTTACTGTTAAGAATATATGTTCCAGGGTGCCTGGGTGGCTCAGTTGGTTAAGCGACTGCCTTCGGCTCAGGTCATGACCCTGGTGTCCCAGGATCGAGTCCCGCATCGGGCTCCCTGCTCAGCGGGGAGTCTGCTTCTCCCTCTGACCTTCTTCCCTCTCATGTTCTCTCTCTACCATTCTCTCTCTCTCTCAATAAATAAATAAAAAATCTTTAAAAAGAAAAGAATATATGTTCCATAGCACATCTTTCTTTACCTACACAGGGGAAAACGGATCTTTTAAAAATTTAATTGTTGAAGCAGAATGCAGTAAATACCATGGCTCAAGACACACTGGAAATATATACATGTTGATGAGACACAAGATATTCACAGAGTCTCAAAGCGTCTCCCCACAAGATACTTATTAATTACAAGAAGAGCAACAGTAGCTCTCCAGGGCTCTGACCAGGAGATCAAGGTTACCACCACCAACCATGAGACAAACTGATCCTCATCACCCTGAGATGAGGGGCTGAGAAGGACCCAGCATCACCTCTGGCGTTCCTGCCAAACATGCACAACCTTGATCCATTCCTGAGAAAACAGACATCCTAAATCTAATGGGATGGTACGTTTCAAAAGTGTCAAGGTCATGGGGTGCCTGGGTGGCTCAGTCAGGTGAGCATGAAACTCTTGATTTTGGCTTGGGTCATGATCTTGAGCTCATGGGATTGAGCCCCTAGTCGGCTCCTCGCTCAGCCAGGAGTCAGGCTCCATGTTCAGCGGGGAGTCTGCTTGGGATTCTCTCCATCTGCCCCTCCCCCCACTTGCTCTCTCTCTCTTTCTCTCAAATAAACAAACAAATAAATAAATAAATCTCTGTTTTTAAGTGTCAAGGTCATGAAAGGCAAAGAAATCAATGGAAGACCGAGGAACAATCCCCACATGGGAGAAGTCTGAAGAGACCCCACAACTAAATGCAGTGAAGATCCTGATAGACTCCTACTAGGAAAAGGCCAGTGGTGGGAAAATCGGAGAAATTCAGACAAGGACTGCAGATGGTGAGCGTCGAGGCTGATTTCCCGGCTCAGCCAGTGCACTGTGGCTGGGTGAGTGCTAACATTCGGGGGACCAGGTGAAGGGTATGGGGAACTCTCTCTACCAGCTTTGCATCTTTTCTGTAAATCTGAAGTTATTTTTAAAGTGAAAAGTTAAAAAAAAAGAACATCTATACTCTTATCCAACTGTGTAGCGAATCTCCCACACCGTGTAACGTGTTCTTAGCCTAGTCCTCCTGGTGTTCGGCAGTGTTTTCTACGTGCGTTCCAACAGGGTTTTATGACAAAGGGAATGCATTTCTGTTTGCCACGCCAACATTTTCTTTGTATTTCAGCTGTGTGAGCCACAGTGGGAAGTCCTTCCTCAATGGTATTTGACTTAAATTGCTGCTAAGTTCACTCAAAAGAGGCTTCTGGAAATGTATCCAACTTTTAGTGAAATTTTACATTGTACTGTAGGATCTTAAAAATGGTAAAATTTTGTCTTCATTTTCAGGCATTTCATTCTTAAGTGCCTTGCTCATCTCAATGATTTCAAACTATTATCAGCTGGTATTTCAAAACACGACATATACTGAGATGAGGGTTACCTTTGGTGATCATGAATCTATATCAACAATTCAGTCTAGATCATTCTGAATCACGTGGCCTCATGAGGCTTGAGTGGGTTGTCATTGTCTTGCCCAATGGAGTATCCACAGAAGCTGAGGGTGGGAGGGTCCCCTTTGCCATCTTGCTGTTTGCTTGGGTTTGCTTCATCAACAGGATCGTCAGTCTGCAATTGATGCAGGATTCTAAGTCAGTGTTCTACTTTGCAAGGATTAATTTTCCTTAAAACCAGATAATTTGTAAATCCAATAAAACAGACACAACTGGGCTACTTCTAAGATTCTGTACAAAAGCCATTGAGGAGCCACCGTCAACTCTCTGACTGGGACCTTCTGGCCGGGGTACCTCCACCTGCATGTGACAGTGTTCGTGGGAGAGACCAACTCATGAGGGCCCCAGTCCCTCTGAACAGTAGAGGCTGGCATCAACGTTGGTTTCTTCATGTTTTAGATGAAAATAAATATTAAGAGAAGTTCAGATGATCTTTTCCCTACTCTCCAAAGTAGTGTCTCCTGTAATGTCCAATAAAGTAGCCTTGGCCACATGTGGCTATTTAAATAAAACTGTTAATTAGTTAGTGGAAAGTAAATAAAATTAATGTTTATGCATTTCCATGAGCCACATTTTAGGAGTGCAATAAACAAGGGCTGCCATATTGCACAGAGCAGGTGTAGCTCGTTTCCCTCATCGTGGCGAATTCTACTGGGAGGCAGTGCTCCGGTGGTTGCCCCGTGGACCCCACTGTGTGGCTCGCTGCATTTGAGCAGCACTGACGATCTCCTGGGCGTGAGCCCTGGCCTGAACACAAGGTCTGCTTTATCACGAGCCCGAGCTGTCAGCGCAAGGACATGTGTGGGGTGCAGGGCTGGGGAGCCTCCACGCCCAGGGTACACCCTCTCATGCACCCCTCCCCTGGAGTTTTCTTTTTACCACTTGGCTCTTGAGAAGCCAGGGAGGCCCCGTGAGGCCCCGTGAGCTCTCTGCTAGGGTGTGGGAGCCAGGCTCGGGGTCCGAGCTTCCTATCGACGCCAGCTGGGGATCAGCACGCACTTAGCAACATCTGAAAAGACCCACAGCTCCTGTGAGTCCAGTTCTCATAAATCAAAGCAAAATAATAGCTCAAGCTGCCAAAACGGTATTATTATTCGTCCTGTGGTTTGCTATAGGACAGCTTATTAAGATGTCAAAGAAATACGGATCTGAGTGAAAACCCTTTAGAAGGTGGAAGTGAGTCCACGTGCTGGAAGGCCGGCCGTGTGTGCCCGGCGCAAGCCAAGTGTGGGGGTGCGGAGGGCCAACAGGGGGCCATCCTGGAAGAAAAGAAGGCAGGCTGTGAGAACCGAGTTCCGAGAGGCACAGACTCGGTGAAGCTCCGCCAGGGAAACTCGATCCGCTCTACAGTTTAGCCAAGGGCCAGCCCACAGGACGGAAGCTTTTGGGGTGACCCAGCTATCACACTGGCCTATTTCCAGCATAAATTATTGTTCACCTGGGCAAGGAGGCTGGAAAAACCAGGTCAGCGGGAGCTGAGGAAGCAGTCCGTCGGCAGCGCAGACCCCACACCTACTGAGAAAGACCCTTCGGGAAGAGCGCTTCCATCCAGACCCCCAGCAGAGAGGAGCACCAGCACCCCCCCCCCCCCGGGCTGTTCCCCGCACCGGGGAAGGAGGATGAGGAGGGAAACGGAGTACAGCTCAGGAAGGAGAGCTCCCAGCTGGCTCCTCACAAGACAAAGGACAAGAGAAGATGATGGAGTTCTGTTCATTTGCTTTGGCCCAAGGATCTGGTCCAGGAGGGAGCAGCAGCCCGTGAGGTTTGAACACCTGGTTGCCGGTGCGTGTGGAAATGGATAGCTGATTTCCTTAACAGGAAACAACAGCTGTTTCTACTCAGGGACCAAATAATATTTTTCAAAGTCTGGCTGAGCAACGGGGTTTTCTTTTACTGGCAAACCCCGCACAGCGCCTTATAAATTTGACACTAACACCTTTTTCTTAACTTGTTCCTTCTGCTGACACATCAGAAAACAGAAATCCTTATGTTCTTCACTCCATGTGTGGCCCTGGAATGCCCCTGAGCACTGGGGGACTTCCACCAGCTCACACCTGCCGCCTGTCACCTGTCCTCTCAAAGCCTCTGCCCAGAGCGGCCCCTCTCTCCCTCAGAGCTGACGATGCCATCTCCTCCCTCTCCTGACGCCCTCTCCTGATTCCTGGTCAGAATCGCAGTGGCCGAGCTGAAAGAGCTCTTTGTCCCACAGGGAAAGAAGAGGAAACCAAGTGTAAGTTAGTGATTGTTTTTTTTTTTTTTAACAGAGGTCTACACACACACAGTATAGTATAAAAGGTACATTAATCGTAAGTGTACAGCTCAATGGTTTTTCCCATGTATATACTCTAGGTCAAGATCTGGAACATTCTCAGCACCAAGAATATCACCTCACACACCCTCCCAGTCCATTAGCCACCCCACCCCCAGAAGCAACTACTATTCTGATTTCTATAAACATTGACTCTTCCCATGAACCAGGTACTCACTATGGGCCAACTAATCTCCCAATCGGGGCTCCCGTTAACCAAGTTCATAAGCCATATGTATAAAACAGTGATACCAACTTATTCATTTGCAGCTGGAAATGCAATTTTCCCAGGAATTCACTCCCTGCTGGCAAAACTTCTCTCTTGCCAGGATAGAGACATAGTCCAAGTCAGCTTCCCAAGACTCTCTCGCTCGCCGGGGCAAGAGCTAGGGGAACATTGCTAACATCTGGGGCCATGGTTCTTCTTGTAAGCTTCCAGACCACAAACCCGACACTAACGGGAAAAAGACTGACAACACCAAGTGTTGGCCAGGAAATGGAGCAATTGGAACACGCATACACTGCTGGCGGTACATAAGCTAGTAAAACGTCTTTGGGCAAAAGCATGGCATTTTCTGCAAAACCAAGCAAATAGCTACCCCAGGACAAACAAATCTGTCTCTAGATTTAGACCCAACAGATGTGCATACATGGGCTCACCCAAAGGCGTGTGTTAGAATGTTCACAATAGCTTTATTTGTAAAAGCCCCAAACTGGAAATTACCCAAAAATTGCGTCTATGGGAGAATGGGTAGATACAATGAAACACTATTCATCAGTGAAGCAGAAAGATAATAGTGACCCATCTAGTAAGTGGCAGAGCCAGGATTTGAGCCCAGAACCTTGCCACTAAACCTGAGATTCTCCTCCCGATACAATGTAATAATCAATACTTCCAAACATTGCTGGTGGGAACATAAAGTTGAAGAGCCATTTTGGGAAGTGCATTAGCAGTCTGTAATAACTACAAATGCATTTGTCATAAAATATAGCAATTAGTCCTCTGAGATACAGTCTAACCACACTCGCAGTTTACACAAAGAAAGGTGTGCTAGCACAATTGTAATAGAAAAAAAAGGGGTAAGCTGTCACGTGATCATAAGATGGAATGCTATACAGCTGTTACGGTGAACTCGATGTTTATGTATCTACTCAAAATACGAATAGATCTCATGTTCTATGTACATGATCTACTAAAAAAATGAATAGATCCTAAAAATGTAATGTCATCAACAGAGTAAAAACACAACCCACAGAATGGGACACAATATTTATGAATCATCTATTTAATAAGAGATTAATATCCAGAATAGAGAACTCCTCAAACTCAGAAAAAAAAAAAACTGATTAAAAATTGGCAAAGGGGGCACCTGAGTGGCTCAGTGGTTAAGCGTCTGACTCTTGATGTCGGCTCAGGTCATGATCTCATGGTCATGGGATTGAGCCCCCCGTCGGCTCCTCACTCAGCCAGGAGTCTGCTTGAGATTGTCTCTCTCCCTCTGCCTCTGCCCCTCCCCCTGCTCACACTCTCTCTCTATCTCTCTCAAATAAATAAATCTTAGTATATGTGCTGCTGAAGCGAGCACTCAAATAAAGAAATCTTTAAAAAAAAGGGCAAAGGACTTGAATAGACATTTCTCAAAGAAGATCTACAAATGTACAATAAGCAAATGAAAAGATGCTCAACCAATAATCATGAGGGAAATGCAAATCATAACTACAGTGACATACCACCTGTCACACTCATCAGGATGACTACTATAAAACAAACAAACAAACAAACAGGAAATAACAAATGTTGACAAGAAATCAAAACCCTTGGGCACTATTGGTGGGAACCAGCGTGGCGGTTCCTCAAAAAATTAAAAATAGAATTACCACATGATCCAGCAATGCCACTTCTGGGTACATACTCAAAATAATTGAAAGCAGGGTCTTAAAGAGATGTTTGTGCACCCATGTTCCTCACAGCATTATCCACAATAGCTAAAATGTGGAAGGAACCCAAATGTCCATCAACAGGTGAACAGAATAAGCAAAATGTGGTGTGTATGTACAATGGAATATCTATTATTCAGCCTTAGGAAGGAAGGCCATTCTGCCACCTGCCACGACATGGATGAAACTTGAGGACATTATGCTGGGTGAAATAAGCCAGATGCAGAAGGACATATAGTGTCTGTTGCCACTCATATGAAGTACTTAGAGCAGTCAAATGCAAAGAGACAGAAAGTAGATGGTGGGTGCTGCTGTGGGAGAGAGGTGTAACAGGGTAGTGGGAAGTCACCATTTAATAAGGACAGAGTTCAATTTTACAAAATGAAAAGTTATGGCAGTGGATGGTGGTGATGGTTGCAAACATTATGAATATATTTAGTACCACTGAGCTGTACACTTAAAAATGGTAAGATGGTAAACAGTATGTATATTTTAACACAGTAAACAAATTTTATTTAAAAAAAGAATATAGCAAAATGCCTTCATTCCCTGAGTCTAGGGAAAGATACTTTTAACAGGACACAAACAAATGCTACCCTAAAGAAAATGGTGCATCTTTTGGACTCCATTTTAGTTAAGAACTTGTGTCCTGAAAGCTAAACAAGCTAAAAGAAAAAGTCGAGCCATGTGGCAGGAGAGGATGCTTGAGCTTCCAGGGACAGTGTTGTATCTGTGATGGCCTCTTATCTGCAACAAACGTGTGATGAAAACACGAGATGTTCCCACAGGGGAGATGGGGCATGGCCATGCGGGAACTCTCTGCTTACCTCTCTTTGCAACTTTTATAGAAATCTAAAGCTATTCAAAATTAAAAGTTTACATTTAAAAACAGATTAGTGAGGGGGCCCTGGGTGGCTCAGTCAGTTAAGCATCTGGACTCTTGATTTCAACTCAGGTCATGACCTCAGGGTCATGGGATCCATCCCCACATCAGGCTCCACATTCAGTGAGGAGTCTGTTTCTCTCCCTCTCCCTCTGCCCCGCCCTCCTCTCTAAAATAAATCAATAAATCTAAAAAAAAAAAAAAAAGTACAGGTTAGTTCTCCCACCTGTATGTAATTGGCCATTCTCTTTGGGTTTGGGTTTTACTTAGAGATACTTTCTTCTTTCTCTCCATCTTCACCAATGTTATGGACCATGTATTAACTGGAATTTCATGGAAATGTATGTATCATCTCACATTTGGGAGCCATCATAGATGCATGAATTTGTAGGAGGCTTTTTCTACATGTTCACACAAGGATGCCACCCCTCCTTCCCTCGCAGTGGTGAGCCTGTACTTCCTAACTTGGGGCAGAGGGGCTGAAACATTTATCCTGCAATCGTGGAGCATTTGGGGGTTGAGGAAGACTTTCCAGACCTGAAAAGGACTTGGAAGTCGGGCCAGTAAGAAAAAGTTCAAAGTCAGGACATAGGTTAAGAGAGATTTATAGCCAAGTGAGGTTCAAGTCATTTAAATATTAATTCTCAAAGTGAGAATGTGAGCGGAAGCCCCATCTGTCTGAATCCCCTTTTTTAAAAAGAAAACCCAAGCAAGGAATTCGGGTACTTTTTTCACACAGACCATCTTCTACACAAGATCAGACTTTTGCTCCCGACCTTTTAACCCCACAGGGGTCCACTGGGGTTTTCAACCAGGAGAAGTATGAATAAGGCTTTCTCTAGAGCCCAGTGCCCTTTAACACAGGAGAATGCCCATCCATCTGGCACGGGCACTTGGCCACAGCTGTCTGGGGATCGCGGGGAAGACGGACCCCTGTTCATCCACTTTCCACTCTCGGGGTCTAACGGTCAGATCCAGACGCTGAACCTCAGCAGCCTCGGAAAACCAGCGCCTTCCCAGCTCCCTTGCCAGGACAGACTGGATCGCGGTGGTCGGTGTGGGGCCGCACCCAGGAGAACGTAGCTAAGAAGCTCAGAATATGCTTTTCACTGTTCCTTGGCATTGCTCACCCACAGAGGAAGACCTAGCAAATTAATTCCTATGATTTGCACCCAAAGGAATGAAAACATGGAGAATTTTGATTGACCTCCCATGCCACTCAGAAGAGTAAATTCACAAACGGTTCACAGTCACAGAATAACGGATGAGGAGGCTTGCTGGAGCGACACTTCTAAGGTGGCGGCTGCAAGTTTGAAACAGCTTGCTCCAGTGGTTCCCAAACTGTGCACGGAGGAACCCTGGGGGGGCACCACAAACCCCCAGCGGCAGGATGCTTTATATTGTAAGAAGATAACAGTAATAATCCCGAGAACTACTAGCTTGGAGGAGTTCAGAATTTCAACATTAGATTGTAGCTACACGCCTCGGTTCTTTCAGCTGCCGCAGTGAAAAGCAAGAACCCGGCAAGAAATAGTAGCTATTTAAGAATTAAATGAAATAGGGGCGCCTGGGTGGCTCAGTTGTTAAGCGTCTGCCTTCGGCTCAGGTCATGATCCCGGGGTCCTGGGATTGAGCCCCGCATCGGGCTCCCTGCTCCGCGGGAAGCCTGCTTCTCCCTCTCCCACTCCCCCTGCTTGTGTTCCCTCTTGTTGTCTCTCTCTCTCTCTCTCTCTCTGTCAAATAAATAAAATCTTAAAAAAAAAGAATTAAATGAAATATTTTTTATTTTGATTTATATGTTTTATTTTTTCAAACGACTACCTAGTTATGAGGCTACAAATACTAAGTTGCATGGACACTACCCTCGATAAACAGAATCGTTAGGGCTTTCTCCTGGCCAAGGGGTGCCCCACAAAGTGACCAGGGCGCCAGGATGGTGCCTGGAGCTGAGAAGCTTTGGGAACCTCTGGAGCAGACTAACGTCCTCAAACTCATAAAGGAGGTGAAAACAAACCTGAAAATGCAAACCGACTTATTTCTTTTTGAAATTCTCCCTACTAAAATCTTACCCATGTTGAATGGCTCATTAAGTTTTCATTCCATTCTCCAAAATGCAAACACACACTTTAAATGTATTAAAAAACGTCTTTTTGAAAGAGATCATTCCTCCAGTGAATAAAACATAAAACTGAGAATCAGATTTGAGATTTCTATTCCTCAACTCTCTACTAATAACTGACAGCCTTGAGCCATTACTTCCGTGAAAATGCTTTTTGCTGCAGACCAAGTATATTGTTTTTTGTAAACTTGGAGTTCTCTCGGAAATCACAGGCAGCAGAAAGCTAGCACCTATGAGCAAGGTTATAAACGAGGAGCAAACAAAAACAAAAAACCCATAACCATCTAGTGACAACTGGGTTAATGAAGCCTCTGGAGGAAAATCTCTCCCGTGGGACGCTGTCTCTGTGAAACCAGAGGGACCAGAGAACAGCTCAGGACTCCTGCCTGCCGCTGAAGGTCTGGATGGCCTCACAGTCCCGCACCCCAGCACCTCCCTCCGGCCTGCAAGCTGCAGGAGCAGGTGCAGGGGCGGGGGTGGCCTGTGACTGGGCGCCCAGCCTCCACTTCGAACGCCCCCCAGCCCCCGCTGCCGCCAGCTCGGTGCTTGAGGCCTGGAGCTTCCCATCTTCCAGACCCCAGCTTCTGTCAGAGCTAGAGGGGCTCAAAGCCACCAGCTCTTGGGCGCCCCAGCGGCCTGCTTCTCTCCAGGTCTCTGGCCGCCCCGGGCTTCACTTTCCCCACCAGGACACAGGAGCGATAACTCCGACCTCTTAGTGTTGCAGGAAAAATTAAATGAACAAATACACATAAAGCAACCTGCTTTGTGGTGTATAAATCCCGGCTCTTGTTCTGTTGGGGTACACAGTTGCTGAATGAAATAACCAGAGTGTGTTCAGGATTTTAAACTGTATATCCGAGTTCACCTAGAGCAGTTTTAAACCACCTTGACTTCTTGTTTGTTGTTGTTGTTGTTGTTGTTGAAAGCGCCCACCAATATGGGATATTTTCATTTTCCTTAATTTGCCAATTTGATCTTTACACCATGATCTTGTGCTGTACCCCCACTCCCAGAAGTACTTTGGTTTTCTGTCTATGTAGGGACTGTTGGGAGGTATTTTTACACAACCCGACCCCCTTCTGAAGAGACAGTTCTGTCTATTCTTGGAGCGCCTGGTCTCTGTGGCTGCAGGCCTGTTTGGTGTGGTGGACCTGGGACCGCTTTTCCCCCTTCCCTGGGGCGAACCTGTTTGTACTCAGGTCGCTGCTCTAGCCATGCCCGCCCGCTGCCCCCGCTGCCCCCTGCCCCGCGTGCCTACGCTGGGGGAGCAAAGCAGAGCTCCAAAGCCTTCCCCTTAACCGTGGAGCAGCACCCCCTAACCACTGACAGGACCCCCTAACCTCCGAGCAAGACCCCCTAACCACCGAGGACCCCCTCAACTGTGAAAGAAGGACAGAAACCAGCACCCCCAAAGGACTCTTTCTCTAAGAGAATCTTAAGACCCATGTACAAGATAAAAATTTACTACAGACAAAGGAAGACGTTAACAGTGTTTGTCAGGAAAAAAAACTGAATTGGCAGTTCTACACTGAGAACAGTGCACCCACTGACGGAGAGAAAGGAATGAAATTTAGTTAACTCTAAAGGGAGAAGGGAAGTCCAGGTAAAGGGAAGGGGAAGGTGCATTCTGACAGACATGTAAACCGAAAACGGGCACCTTTCATAACGAGTTAACAATTAAAGGATTATATGGAAGAACGGGGGCAATGTTGGGGGATAGAGCGGAACAGACGAGACTTGCCCATGAAATGCTCCAGTGTCTCAAACCCAACAGTACTGAAGGAATAAAAGGCCCGCAAGCTGAGGAAGCGGACCTGACCTAAAGAACAGAACCAGAAGGCCCACGTGGGGCCGGAGGAGCTGGCGCTGCTCGCCGGCCTTCCATCCTGGGGGCCATGTGCTTGTTCAGAAGAGCTGTGTGCCCAATTGCACCGGCCACAGCATGGGGAAATGTTCCCTTTTTTCCCTTTTTTGGAAGAGTTTTGGAAGAATTGGTAAATGTTTGGTAGAATTCAGGGACGAAGCCATCTGGGCTTCTCTTTTTCCGTATCTTCTGCTTGGCCCCCACCGCCCCCGGCTCTCCCTCTCCTTCCACCCCCCTCCCCAGCCCCCAGCTCTCCCTACTCACCCCTGTCATTGGCCCTGCATCACACCTGACTGCAGATCAGTGACCTAGGTGCAAAATGTCTCCGCCTCGCTCTCCCCGAGATTGACCTGCTGTTGTTTCCGGATCCCCGTAAGGATAGGGGAGTTAGCGATCCAACCATACAGCAACTCAGGGCATATTCTCCTGGGCTCTGTGGTTTACTCAACTTGGTCATCCTTAGTGGGCCCTGGAGATGCCACTGTGTGCTTTGAAAATGGCAAATGGGCCACTCTTCACAAAGACCTTCAGGAAATCAGAACACTGCTGAGGTTATAGGCTACAACCGTACAAGAGAGACTGATAATCCATTCCCCCCATCCTCCCTCAAAAATTGACGGGCCAAAGACAGAAGATGGCAGGCGGCCAAGAGAGGAATCCGCCTTTAACCGTAGGCATAGATGAGAATGTTTGGAAAGACTACTCTGGTCTCACTCTGGACACTCCTGCCCAGTCATAGCTTCACTAATGGCTCACACCCCAACCTGGAGACGCTCCCCCACCACGATGCAAACCCCATGAGCACCACTGCAGGGAGGCCAGGTAAACGCAGCACAAACTCACCGCTTGGCAGCTTCACTATTTGAAGGAAACAAACCAGGGAAACCTGTTCCCTCCCAAACCCCGGTAGGTAGGTGTGTTTGCAGATACCCTAAAAAAGGGGACATTGGATTTAGGATTGCCTAGGGAACAAGAGTCCACAAATCCACCCCCCATATTTCCTCCATGGATCCTCCCGGGGTCCACAACTAACTCCCTGCCAGGGGGGAAATAATCACCGGTCAGTGGACACCTCACCTTCCAAGCGGATTCCCCCATTAGCACCTCTGCTTCTCCTACCACCTTGGAGTGGGCAAACCGTGCTTGGGAGTCTTCCAGGAGACTTGCTCATCTAAACCCCCTTCTCTCTCACCAGGATTCCTCACCCCCCAGCACAGCTTTCTGCTCAGCTCTCCTGCTGGCAGGAGACCCTCGGGAGGCCAGTCACCTGCCAGCCAGAGTCGGACTATTTCCTTGCTCTCCTGAGAGCCTCACCACTGGTGCCCCTAGCTCAGCTCCCTGCATCTTTGTCCTTCAGCGCCGCTGTGGGCGATCTGCCTTTTCCTGCTCCTACTCAGAGCCCCTGAGCCCCCCCGAACCTTCCCATACAAACCGTGTTAACCAAGACACCTGACTCCCATTGGGCTTCTTACTCCCCTGAACCTCTCACAGTAGGAGAAACCCTTCCATGCCACTGCCAGGCTTACCACAGTGTTCTCTAAAACGAGAAGTCCCCAGGTCCACAGCCCATAATTCAAGGACTTCTCAACAAGGTGAGAAATACCCTCAGGTATGGGAGAGAGAGTGCACCCAGGTGTGCGGGAGGGCCCTCCCTTCTCCCAGCGTGTCCTACGTGGAGGCAATTTTGGGACGGCAGGACAATGCTGACGTTGGGTCATGCAACAAAGGGACTAATTTTTGGTCACTTTTTCCAGCAGTGGAAGGCTGGTGGCTGGTGGTAAGGTGTGTCTAGTTCCCCACCACTCACCAGCATCACTGCAGGCTTGATGGGCATTGACTGGGTGTTGGTAAGGCCTTGTCCACCTGTGGCCAGAATCGGCTGTGCTGCCCCAAACCAGGGCCTTCTCTCTGTGGTCCTGGCTCACAGTGGGGATGTGGGAGCAGAAAGGAGGCCCACTGAGTAACTCCTCATTTCCCAAAGAAAGGGGATTAACACATAGGCATTGAACATGACTGCGCCATTAAGCTAAGCCCAGCACTCACGAAATTTCCCAGCTCCCCCTCAGGGAGCTGACCTTTGGATAGACTCCAAGATAGGACTACATTCAGAATGTCTGCTTGTGGTTTCCAGGGGTATGGGATCAGTAATTTTTCCTCCTTGTGCTCAATACATCTGCCAGTATCCAGGGAACAAGGCCGAGTGTCTCCCAAGGCTGCTCTTCCATCTGTAAGCTGCTAACCTAAGTCTTTCAGGGAAAAGACTTTGTTTCAAAATCAAAGCCCTTGAGCGCCAATCCTGTCAAAGCCAAATTTTTCATTGAAATTTCTATTAAACAGGGCACCTGGCTGGCTCAGTCGGAAGAGTATCATGTGACTCTTGATCTTTGGGCGGGGGGAGGTCATGAGTTCGAGCCTCACCTTGGGTGTAGCGTTACTTAAATAAATAAAACTTAAATAAATAAATCCACGATGGGAACATCAACACGCAAACCAAAATGAAAACCAGTGACAATCTGACTCACCGGCACGATGGAGAACTTCACATGGAATTTCCTCTGAGAGAAATCTGACACCTTGCATTGGTGAAAATCTAAAACATCAGGCTGAGATAAAAATGAGTTTTGGATAAACATGTGGCTACCCACCTCCACATTATTTCAGAGACAAAATAGTCTAAAGGCAAAAAATGTTCATAACCCATCCACCTAAGTAGCCCAAACTGGTTGATAGAACTGATGTTAGATCTATTCTATTGACGTTTGCTTTGTGTATTAATAAATATAGTCAAATTTATGACTCATCAGCAAACACTAGAAAGAAGGTTTTTCTGTTTCAAGATACAAAGTTTGACATATGAGGATGGGACGGACCTCATTAATTCTGCTGTTCAGGATTGTCACATCCTAAAACTCACTTTCTGTCCATCTGATCTCATGTGGATAAAAGCTGAAGGCTCCTATATTGTATTTCAATTTCCTCTTGCATCTCTTAAAGTTTTACCTTATAAAT
Source organism: Zalophus californianus (assembly GCF_009762305.2). Taxonomy (NCBI): domain Eukaryota; kingdom Metazoa; phylum Chordata; class Mammalia; order Carnivora; family Otariidae; genus Zalophus; species Zalophus californianus. Next base: position 2,498,157 of record NC_045597.1, read on the forward strand.
TTGATGCTTTTGAAAAAACGTAAATCTTATTTTTAATTTTTACTTATTTTTAACTAATTTTACTTAACTATTTTATTTTTAAGCTCTTTGTTCTATTCTTTAATGAGTTTTATTTTATTTCACTTTTTTATTCATTTTAACTATTTTAACTATTAATTTTTATTTTATTTTGGAATGATTTCAAACTATAAAACTGTAAGAAACAAAGAATACCTATATATCTTTTGCCTTGATTCCCCAGTTATCAATGTATTACCATATTTGCCTTATTCCTTCTCTCCTTCTATTTATATTTCTGTATTATTATTTTCTCTACCATCTGGGGGGAAGTTGCGGATGTGCTGTCTTAGTTCCCCTGAATACTTAAGAAGTATTTCCTAAAAATAAGGTCACTCTCCTATGTAAGCACAATAAAACCGGCCAAATCCGGAGATTAGCATCGGTGCGGTGCTACCATCTGATCCGCAGACTCCCTTCAAATTGCTCCGGCTACCCCAGTAATGTCCTTTGAGGGGCAGCGTCCACCTGGACTACACACCGCGTGTGACCGTCTCCTCAGTGTCCCTCACTCTGGACCAGTTCCTCCGTCTTTTTTAAAAATATTTTATTTATTTATTTGATAGAGACAGAGGGAGAGCACTAGCAGGGGGAGCAGAGGCAGAGGGAGAAGCAGCCTTCCCGCCGAGCAGGGAGCCCGACGCGGGACTCGATCCCAGGACCCTGGGATCAGGACCTGAGCTGAAGGCAGACGCTTAACGACTGAGCCTCCCAGGCGCCCCAGTCCCTCACTATTTGTCTTTAATAACCTTGATAATGGTGGCGAGAACAGCCCAGTTACCTTGCAGAATGTTCCTAAACTTGGCTTCGTCTGATATTTCCTGCTGATCATATTCAGACTATGTATTTTCGGTAAGAATACGACAAAAGGGACACTGTGTTCTCAGGAGGCTCACAATGTCCCTTTGTCTCATCGCTAGTGATGTTAACTTGAATCACCTGGTGAAGATGCTGTCTGCCCGGTTTCTCCACTGGAAAGATGATTGCATGTGAATGCTCTGAAACTGTGTATTTGTCCTCTTTCTCACTGATGATTCTTGTCTGTTACCATGACGAAAGCCAAATGTTGATTTTCTAATTCCATCAGTTGTTCTACTTTAGCTGGCTGGGGTTCTGCTGTACTTACTTATCCGTCCATGTCAGAAGGATATCCACGGATCCTTATTTTACCCAGTTACCATCCATATCTATCGTGATGCTCAGAGATGGTGCAGAGAAGTTTCGTCTGACATGTTCCCCACATCTTTGGCGCTTCCTTACGTCCTGACACAAGGGATGTTCCAGGAGCAGCGTGTTTCCCTGTGCCGCCTGCAGTCAGACATTTTTCACTGGTTCCTTTCAGTGGAGAACTGGATTAGAAACCAGTGGCCGCTACGCCTGCTCACTGCTGCGTGCAGGTCACTGCTTCTAGACCTTGAGTGCACAGAACTGGGAAGCGCGCACACACACACACACACACACACACACACATCTAGATTAATTTCTATACACGTATGAAAAACCATGAGTTTGGGGGCGCCTAGGTGGCTCAATTGGTGAAGTGTCTGCCTCAGCTCAGGTCATGATCCCAGGGTCCTGGGATCGAGCCCCTCATCGGGCTCCCTGCTCCGTGGGGAGTCTGCTTCTCCCTCTCCCTCTGACCCTCCCCTCTGCTCTCTCTCTTTCAAATGAATAAAAGAAATAAATTTTAAAAAAAGAAAAACCATAAGTTCGTATTGAATAATTAACTCTAATTCAATACAAGAGAGGTTATCTGCTTTCCCCTCTTCATATTTGTAATCCTCTTAAGAGTTGGGAATATGGCTCTGATTATTCTCACGTATTTGCTCTGTGCCACTGTATCAAACCTCCTGGCGGCTCAGATCATCGCTTCGGCAGAGAGCTGCTGCTCAACCACCCAGGTGCCCTCCCCGGGCCAGCTCTAACAAACTTGCTGGCTGTCCCACTGCATTATCAGCTCCAGCCCCGGCAAATGCACCAGCCACACCAGCCGAATCCTCGAGCAAGAAGAGGGGAAGGGAGATGCTACATTTGTGATTCATTAAGCCTGATAACCGTCATAACTTCACTGGATAGTGTTCCCATTAGAATTACAAAGCACCATGCTTTCCTTTGTTTAATTCTTCTTATTCTTAACCCAGTGTAGTCTAAAATGGAGATTTATATTTTTAAACCAGTTTTTATTTTACAGTAACTTTAGATTCATAGAGGCGGGTGCAAAGATAGAAGAGTCCTGTCTGCCCCTCCCCCAGGATCCGCTAATGTCTACATCTCACACAGTTATGGTACATTTGTCAAAATGAAGAGATTAAAGAGCGTTAACCATAACCACACTCCAGATTTTATTTGGATGTCACCAGTTTTCATGTGATGTCCTTTTTCTGTGTTGAGGCCCCATCCAGACCCCACATTGCATGCAGTCATCATATCATATGTCCTTAATGTCCTCTGGTCTGTGGCAATTCTTTAGTCTTTCCTTGTTTTCCATGACCTTGACAGTTTGGGGAGCACTGGCAGGTATGTTGTCAACTGTCCCTCCGTTTGGGTTTCTCTGATGTTTTTATTGTGTTTAGAGTTGTAGAGTTTTGCTGGAAGAACATTGAAGGTGAAGTGTCCTTTCTCCCCACATCAAATCAGGGGTACATGCCATCAACACGAACAGGAACTGGTCACGTTAACCTGGATCCCAGACTTCTCTACAATAAGGCTACCATTTTCCGGTCTCCAGACTTTATTCTTGGGAAGCAAGCTGCTAAGTCCAGCCCACCCTCCGGGGGCGGGGGTGGGGAGATTAGGCTCCACCTTCTAGAGGGGAAGTATCTGCATGTATCATTTGGAATTATTCTATAAGAAGATTTGTTCTCTCTCCTTCTTTATTTATTCAGCCAATAGTTTTCTTTTCAAGATTTTATTTATTTATCTGAGAGAGAATGAGACAGCATGAGCAGAGGGTGGGCAGAGGGGGCAGAACAGAGGGAGAGGGACCAACAGACTCCCTGCCGAGCACGGAGCCAGACCTGGGGCTCGATCTGACGACCCTGAGATCATGACCTGAGCCGAAATCAAGAGTCGGACGTTTAACTGCCTGAGCCCACCAGGTGCCCTGCCAATCATTTCTTTAGAGCAATATGGATTCGTGTTCAGTTTACTATACATACAGATACAGAATACAGAAATCACAGATATGTGTGTGTACTGGGGTTAGTATATATACATATATTTCCTAGCTTCATCTGCTAAGAGATCCTACAAAGAGTGATAACAAATAGCAACAAGCACACCTAGCCCCCAGCTCTTGGTGTCTGAATATAATTCTCCAGGAAAAGGAATCAGGCTCCCTGGAAAATAACCGATTCTGAGGCTGGGAAAGGACAAGATGAGCCTGGAGCTTCTAGGAGTGCCAACAGTAAAGACTGCTGAAAAAAAAAAAAAAACAACCCAAAAGGATGAAGACATATCAGAGGGATACAGGAGCCAACCGGAAAGAGCTCTCCACGGCCAAAGCTAGAACAGTTTGAGCAGTAAAATAATATAGTATCAGACTACAAACCCAAAGTTTAAGATTACATGCTGATATCTAGATTCGCAGTGCTTTCTCTGCCCATATATCTTTCCATTACAGACACAAACATCACAGATTTATTTTTACCCATTTGGAATAATATACAATGTGTTCTTTTTCATTCAGGAATATATCTTAGAGATTTTTCCTTGTCCCTAAGCAAAGGTCTCCCACGTTCTTTTGGTTATTATACTTGTGTATTATTTCAGTGTATGGATACTTATGTTATATTGAATCTTCTGCTGCAGCAAACGGGCTGCTAGCCTTCCGATCACCACTACACAGCTGTTGCAATGTGTAAATCCATCCGTAAGATAAAGGCCTGGAGGTAGTAGAATTGCTGGGTTTCATTTGAAACTTTGTGGTGGCTCATTTTGTTTATAGCTACTTGTTCTTGTTTTAGCGTGAAAAATATCTGCTCAAATTTCCCTAAGAATACTAGTTAGTGCCTGTACAATTCTCTGCTACCTTCATTCCTTTCACTGGGCCAAGATCTCTGATCATTGATCTCACACATCCGGTTATTTCTCATGGGATCACTTTACAGATGAAGGTTAAAATTTTATTTTCAGGAGCACCTGGGTGGCTCAGTCGGTTAAGTGTCTGACTCTCGATTTCTGCTCAGATCATGGTCTTGGGGTCCTAGGATCCGTGGCTCCTTGCTCCGCAGGAGTGTGCTTGTCTCGCTCTCCCTCTGTCTCTCCCCCTGCTCCCACATGCTCTCTCTTTCTCCCTCTCAAATAAATAAATAAATCTTTTTAAAAATTTTATTTTCGGGCGCCTGGGTGGCTCAGTCGGTTAAGCGTCTGTCTTTGGCTCCGGTCATGATCCCAGGGTCCTGGGATCGAGTCCTGCATCAGGCTCTCTGCTCAGAGGCGAGTCTGCTTCTCCCTCTCCCTCTGTGATCTCTCTCGCTTTCACTTTCCCTCAAATAAATAAATAAAATCTTTAAAAAAAATGTTATTTTCATGTTTTTATGGTCATTTAAATTGGTCTTCAGGAGAAAAGAGAGGTAGGTAAACAAACTGAAAATTCCACCTGGAAATGAAAATGTTTACATATGGTTTTATCATTTTTTAAAAATGTTAGGTTATGTACACCTCTCCATATCTTTAAGCGTCCTCCAAATAGAAATTCTCAATGACTGTGAAGTATTCCCATCATCCAGTTAAACATAAATTTTTACATCATTTTCCTATTATTAAATATTTCATTTGTTTTATTTTATTTTTAAGTTTTTAATTCCACTTGGTGAACATACAGTGTAAGAGTAGATTCTGGTTTACGTTAGGTTTTAATTTTATTTATTTTTTTTTAAGATTTTATTTTTAAGCAATCTCTACACCCAACGTGGGGCTCGAACTCACAACCCTGAGATCAAGAGTCACACACTCCACTGACTAAGCCAGCCGGGCACCCCTCTAACTTTTATTTTAAATGGTTATAAACAGTAACATAAATTACAATGAAAGTTGCAATGCATATCTTTATATGTAAATCTTTCCAGACATCTCTAATTATTTCCTTAAGAAAATTTTTGGAAGTGCTGTTGTGGGACAATCAGGAAGCACACCTCAAGGTTTGAGACACAACACCGAACCTCTCTCTCTACTGACTGTATCCACTTACCACCCCCCATCAGAGGGTGACTTCAGGGAGGTAACTTGGAAGTGTCTCTGAGCTTGTTAAAATAAAATTCTAACTAGCTAGACTTAGCTAGGACTTAGTAACCAGAAGTTAGCTAACTAAATCAGAAATAGGAGTCTAGCTAAATAGGATTTGGGAACTATGAATGCAGCAGACCCTGATCTGCCTGAAACCCAAGGGCTGAAGAAGCTGATACAGGGTCCTTTGAAGGCCAATGGAAGGTCATATCCTCTCCCCCGTACTCAAAGATACCTCTTCCCTGATCTAGAAATTCATTGCATTTAAATGAGCTCTTTGGGTGAAAAATCTGAAAGTAAGACTGTAAAGGAAAGACATTGAGGATGAGAAGTTTTTCAGGGGCGGGGGCTTAGGAGGAGAAGGAGGGTCATGGAGTGTGTTGGGGCAGCTCCCAGAGGGCAGGTTGGGCGGATGCTACCATGGCAACCATGAGCCATGAACACTGCTCTGGGCACCTGGAAGAATGAGGAGAGAGTAGGGAAGGGGGTCCCTGGGGTTGGTCCGCCTCACAGAACGGCCAAGACCAGGCGCCATGGTTGCCTATTAGATTACGCAGGCGGGGCGCCTGGGTGGCTCAGTCGTTAAGCGTCTGCCTTCGGCTCAGGTCATGATCCCGGGGTCCTGGGATCGAGCCCCGCATCGGGCTCCCTGCTCAGCAGCAAGCCTGCTTCTCCCTCTCCCACTCTCCGAGCTTGTGTTCCCTCTCTCGCTGTGTCTCTCTCTGTCAAATAAATAAAATCTTTGGAAAAAAAATAGATTACACAGGCAACTTGTCCAGTGAACAATCATTATTCATTCTCCCCATTTTCAGTTAAAACACCAAGTCTTTGGTGAGGAAGCCAGCTGGGAAGTGGCAGAGGCCCAGCACCGTTGGGTGGCTTCAGACGCCATGCTGCAATTCTGCGCCCAAGGGCAGCTGCCCCAGAAACCACTGCCTGAGTGGCTCAGACTGGGGACCCATGACCTGGTTACTTAAGGCACCTACCGAGGCAGCTTTCCAGGTGCCAGAGCCCCACTGTCAGGACTCACAGACCCCAAGCGTTGGGTCCTATGGTTGGGTCATGATAAGCATCTCCTGGTTGACTGAAAACTGCACCAACTTCACCAAAGAAGGACCCAGCAAAATGGTAGGAGGAAAGTAGAGAGATTCACAGACAGTGGGAAACCCAAGAACTGTTACTGGAAGTCCCCCTGCATGTGTTTGCAAAAGGAGGGGTGGAGGCAAGGAGAGGAAGGGGCGGGGGGGCACCTAAGGGTCACATGCCACATCCATGCGTAGTGTCTTAGTGGCCACACTTCCTCCTTGTCAAATAAAACTCGGCAACATTCAACCTGTTCGAAATACCAGACAACTCATTTAGAAATGACTCGTGTTGGAAATGCACCTAAGGAACTCAGTTTTCTTAATTGGATACAAATTTCAAACCATAAAGTATCAAAGGGTCAAGACTCCAAGATGTCTTTTCCGTGGAGTGGTAGGGTGATGGCCTTAAAGCAGATGTCTCTGTTCTAAGCACATTTTTAAAATGATGAAGGAAGTTTCGTTAGCCCTTTACAGAACTTCAGGAGAGACTATCACAATCACACTACTCTTCAGATGAAGTGAGAAACCTAGGTTACCAACACTACTAACATAGAAGGGGCCGTGAAATTCATTTTGAATTATGAAGCAAGGATGCATAATAAAGAAGGCAGACTTTTTTTTCCCCTAAGATTTTATCTATTTGACAGAAAGAGAGAGAGAGAACACAAACAGGGGGAGGGGCAGAGGCAGAGGGAGAAGCAATCTCCCCGCGGAGCAGGGAGCCTGCTGCGGGGCTCGATCCCAGGACCCTGAGATCAGGACCCGAGCCGAAGGCAGATACCCATCCGACTGAGCCCCCCAGGCGCCCCTAAAGAAGTCGACCTTGATATTAAACGTGTAAAAGGCAGTCATGTGTTTCTCACTGAGCTGACAAAGAAGAACAGGACTGGGCTTTGTAATTGTATAAGCTTTTTTTTTTTTTTTTCTAAGTAGAGGTGGGATTTTAAAACCTCTGGGTCTCTGAAACAGAAGCGTAGGCACTTAAGAGGTTTCCAGATGAGTTGTGGCTAGACAGGACCGGTTAGCCTAGTGGAGGAGGCCCCCACCCGGAGGTCTAGCAGGCAGCAAAGACCCTTGGTCTGAACGGCCCCACAGAGTCCACCTCAGTCTATTGAGGAAGGAACTGCCAAGTCCTGCTTTTCTCAGAACGTCTCCCCTACCACCTACCGGGAACCTCCATCCTTACAAAGCAGCCTGAAAGTTCTTGGCATTGGAAAACAAAGTCAGAAGGACAGAGAGACATTTAACGCAAAATATTAGCAACATAAGGCTTTGAATCTTATGTTAGGCAGGACTGACCAAGGAGACGGATGCAGCTGCCTGGGGGAGGACCCTTAATGCCAGAAGCATCTTGGCTTGAGAAAGGAATGAACAAACCAGTCTTCTCCGAGCCGTCTCCGCCGTTCACCGGCAGCACACACGGTGTTTGCGCCTGTGCCCTTGTCTATGCGTACTTACAAATTACATGCAGGGAAGATACTAGTGTACATATTACAAAACTTAAAAAGTAGCGGTTTTTAAAAGATGACAAAGGTAAATCCTAAGTATTGTAATATTTCCTTCCTGCACCTCAGTGTATAGTTTTGGGCAGCTCTGGCCAGGGCGGGGGAGTCACGATGCACCTCGGAGTCTGCTGAAATACTAAAGGAGTTAATGTGCAGCCTGTATTTCAATTCAGGATGTAAGAAATGCAAGCTGTTGGGGCGCCCGGGGGGCTCCGTCGGTTAGGCATCTGACATCGGCTCAGGTCATGATCTCAGGGTCCTGGGGTCGAGCCCCGTGTTGGGCTCCCTGCTCCGCGGGGAGCCTGCTTCTATCCTTCTCATTCTGCCCTTTCCCCTGCTCATGCTCACTCTCCCTCTCAAATAAATAAATAAAATCTTAAAAAAAAAAAAGAAAGAAATGCAAGTTGAGGAAAGAGGCTGGGTAAATAAGACAGGAGGGGCACGCTCATGAGGAAAGAAACGTGTTCGGGGTATTTGTCTGTGTTTTCTCTTGGTTTGTATTAAATTTTATCACCCACATCTCTAAACAGAGACCGTGGCACCTTGAGTCTGCACGTATTTAGAATGTTAACTTTCAACTTAGTTCTCGTAAGAAGAAAGCTATAGCAAGGAACGAATTCAAACCCTGTAGGACATTAAGGAAGCAAGGGAGGGGGGAGGGGGGGCGGGCACTGGGGTCCAGGAAGAGTGAGGCCCAGAGACACAGGTCACTGGGCAAGTGTCACCTGGGAAGAGCCGGTGAACACTGTCCTGGACAAGGGTCAGAACACACTGAGAGTCCTCGGGGGCCCGTGAGCAGTAAGAGCCTGGGGCTTCACAGCTGGAGGACACCGGATGCGCCGACTGGATGGAGCGGTGGGGGCACTGGACGGGGAGGTGGGGCCGCGTGCTGACCTCTACCCCCTGGCCGGGCCCTCGTATCTCAGCCCTCACCCCAGCCTCGACAGGGCAGCCTCCTCCAGTGAACCCTTCCCGGCTGCTCCAAACACAGGGATCACCCTCTGCATTGTGCGGCCGCTGGGACCAGTACGAATTCCTATGGCTGCTTACTCTTCACTGTATCACAGTGACTAACACTGGCCCCTGACTGGGAGAACACTGAGTCAGCAACATGCCTCCCTGGAACCCGTATTTACCCCAGAACAGACAACACATATTCCAAAAAAGCTGACTGGAGAGATGAAGGCTGCACTATGAAGGAGTGGATCGATCAGATAATCCCACGATGGTGGCAAGTGTCAGTACCCGCGGGAGAATGAGAAGTATCACGGGAAGGTAGCAGGAGTTGCAACGTTTTCATGGTGAGGATATTTTTCTAAACCTTGGGAATCTGATTCCACTAACTGTGCAATTTGTCTACAACAGAAACTTCTCTGCTGTCCATGTGATACAAATTAAAGTACAACTGGGCAAGTTCCCCGCTAATTTGATTAAAACGAGGTTCACAGGGATAACCAGCTTCCCAGGGACCTCTAATCCGTACTGTGGTGTTGAATTACAGCCTTAAGAGATTTCAGAAAGGAAATTGCTTTGATTGTACTCAGAATTTCAAACCAATTACTTGAACTTGCAATGATTGTTCTTGGCATTCATTCCAATGATATTTCCTGGGCATACACTAACATGTGGCAGGTCCCAGGATATAAAAATGAATCAATCGTGGTTCCTGGCCTCTTGGAACTCAATGTTTAATGGACAGAAGGGAGTTGATAAGACCCATTTCCAGTCATATGGCAGGGTAGATCTCCTGGAAAACCCTTAGGTTTGAAGTGATTACTATGTTAAAAAATGCTTTTTAAATGCATTGCTGAAATGGCATGAAGTTAGGAAAAAAAAAAAAATCCACAGGCCAAAACCAAAATGAAAGGAGAAATCCTTGTTGGTGCCAAAAATGTCTTTCCCCTCAGGCCAAACTCTGGAGCCTTGGGTTTCTCCCTGCAGGGCTGGGCGGGGTGGAAGGTGCGGAGTGGGCAGGAGGAGACAGAGCCCAGGCAGAGCGCCCACCTTTCGCAGGCCTCACGAAGGCTCTGGAGGCTCTAGCCCAGAGCCCACCCCAGCGAGGAAGTCTAGCACCGTCCATCCTCAGAAAGCTAGAATGGGGAATCAGTTTGCCCTGCGCAACAGGACAGCGAGGAAAGTCGCCTTTCTCAACCTTGGTCAGAAATTTGAAAATGTCCTCCCTTTTATGTGTGTTTGTGGTGTGAAATTACACTAGTTGTTGTACGGTTTGAAAACCCCTACGCTGCAATTTTAATGTAACTTGGTTTCCAGGTTGCTGGTGAGTCGGCAGAGGAAAAAAAAAATCCCCAGTGGAGGAACTCACCATCAGCTGGAGCGTCAAGAATTCCTATTGACCCACTTCCAAAGGGATTAGCTGTTTCACAGTAAAAGGCAGCAGTTAATTAATTTATTTTTAAAAACAACAAGGGGGCGCCTGGGTGGCTCAGTCATTAACCGTCTGCCTTCGGCTCAGGTCATGATCCCGGGGTCCTGGGATCGAGCCCCGCATCGGGCTCCCTGCTCGGCGGGAAGCCTGCTTCTCCCTCTCCCTCTTCCCAGGCTTGTGTTCTCTCTTTCTCTCTCTGTCAAATAAATAAAATATTAAAACAACAACAATAAGGAAACAAGGTACTACAACTGAGAATGACAGGAACATAAAATCTTCAAAGACTTCAGATACTAGAACTATCGCACTATGAATTACATAGAATATAGAATTACAGATTGATGTAGGAAAGACGTTAGGGTTTGAAGCCAACGGCCATGAAAGAATTCTTGACATCTTCGGTGCAGAAAGGCAGGGCAGAAAGGGACAGGGCCCGTGGGCAGAAAGAGCGGCACCGGGGGTCATGAGGAGCGGCCCATTATATAGTTTCAAGTTGGGAGGGGGTTAGGAAGAGCGTAAGCCTCCCAGGTATTTTGGAAATAAGACTTCCAGGACCCTGAGGGGCTAGCTATTGTTGGGAAAGTTCACTTATTACTGCTTAGTAAACCCTCAGTCATGAGACCCTTCAGATGTATATCCGTGGGTCATATGGCTGAAGGATGATTGCCAACCTGTGTCTTGGGAGGTAGAGATAAAGGAAGTTTCCAAAAGAATTTGTATATGTTAAGGTAGACTTGCAGGGTCCTGGGGGTTGGGCTAAGGTTGCCTTTGGCCCTTTGCAAAGTGTCAACATCGAGGCAGCTGGGCTCCTAGAGGAAGGTCCCTCTGCCTGTTTCAAGGGCCTGTCAGTGGGCTATAGGTAGCAAGGAAATTTAATAATTTTTCTTCTGCCTTTGTTTCCCACATCATAGATTATAGAACAACTATGTTTAAAATGATTTTAAAATAAAAGGTTAATGATCTGATAAAGAACAAGGAAGTCTTCTAAATAACCAAGTTAAGACTTTCAGAAATGAAAAATATAATTGAAATTTAAAAACTAACGTAGAATAAAGAGCAGACTCCATGTTATTGTAAAGAGAATTCATGACCTGGGAGATAGAGCCAAAGAAATGATCTAGAATGTAATGCACGTAGACAAAGAAAGGAAATACATCTACTAGTGAAATTAAGAGAATGAAAACTAGCGTGAGAACCTGGATCTCTACGTGATCAGAGTTGCAGACGGGGACAGAAGGCACAGGGAACAGCTAAGTTAGGAGGCGTGCTGACTACGTAGCTTGTAATACTGTGGAGAGCTACCATCTTCACATCAATGAAGCTCAGGGGCCCCCAAGAACATCTGGAAAACAACACTAGACAGACCAAAGTATAATTACAGAAATCAGAAGAAAGATATTTTATAAGCCGCCAGAAGGAAACAGTGGGTCACCACAAAGGAAAGACAGCCGGACATACGACTGACTTCTGTGTCCTAGCAGAAGTCAAAAGTCAGAGGAAGATTATCTCAAAGTGTTGAGAGAAAAACCTGTCACTTGAGAATTCTTACCTGAGCAACAGTCTTATAAAGATGAAAATAAAATGTATAAATTCTTAGGCTGAATCTGAAAGGGTAAACCACCAACAGATTTTCACTAAAGGGAACCCTAAAGTCAGAACTTAAGGCAGAAAAAAAAAAAAAATCCCAGAGAGAACTTCGGAGGTGCAGGAAGTGTGGTAAGCAAGGGCAGGAAAGAACATGAAGGCAAATCGAGACAGGTATTGGCCATAGGAAACAAGAATAATGTCTACTTCGTGAGGGACAATAATCCCGCAGTCCCGGGCAACAATGTATATAGGCGGTGCTGCATTGTTACAGAGGAGATGAAGATGTTCTCTAACCTCAGGCCTTGCTGGGTATGCAACACCGAAGTCCTGAGTTAACTACTGAAGAAGTATAGCGGCTGTGTAACTCCTTGATGCTGGCCTGGGAAGTGAGTTTTTGGGTATGACACCAAAAGCACCAGCAGCAAAAGCAAAAAGTAAACACAGGAGAGTACCTGAAACGAAACAGCTTTTTGCATAACAAAGGAAATCATCGAGGAGATGAAAAGGCAACCTACACAATGGGAGAAAATATTTGCAAATCATATATCTGGTAAGGGGTCAATACTAAAATATATATGGGATGCCTGGGTGGCTCAGTCGGTTAAGCTTCTGCCTTCTGCTCGGGTCATGATCCCACGGTGCTGGGATCAAGTCCCACATCGGGCTCCTTGCTGAGCAAGGAGCCTGCTTCTCCCTCTGCCTGCCTCTGTCTCTCTCTCTCTCTCTCTGATAAATAAATAAAATCTTATATATATATATCTAAAAAAATAAAAATAAAAAATACTAAAATATATAAGGAACTTATACAACTCAATAGCAAAAAAAATTTTTTTTAATTGGCAAAGGATCTGATAGACATTTTTTCCAAAGAAGACATGCAAATGTCTAACAGGTACACAAAAGGTGCTCAACCTCACTCATCATCAGGGAAATGCAAATCAAAGCTAAATGAGAGATCAACCTCACACCTGTTAGGATGGCCAATAACAAGAAGACGAGATAGATGCTGACGTGGACGTGGAGAGGGAGAGGTAGGAGCCCTCGTGCGCCGGCGGACAGGGATGCAACCGCTGCGGACAACAGCGTGGAGGGTCCTCAAGGCTATAAAAATAGACCTACCCTATGACCCATGAATCCCACCTCCGGGTATATATCTGAAGGGAATGAAATCAGGATCTCGAAGAGGTATCTCCACCCCTGTGTTCATTGCAGCATTAGTCACAAGAGTCAAGATATGGGAATAACCTGTCTGTTGACAGATGAATGGGTAAAGAAGACGTATTTATGCACAATGGAATGTTACTCAGCCATAGGAAAGAAGGAAAGCTAAGTCAGAGAAGCCAGAGAAAGACATGATCTCAGTTATGTGTAGAATTTTTTTTTTAAGATTTTATCTATTTATTTGACAGAGAGAGACACAGCGAGAGAGGGAACACAAGCAGGGGGAGGGGGAGAGGGAGAACCAGGCTTCCCGCCGAGCCAGGGAGCCGGATGCAGGGCTCGATCCCAGGACCCTGGGACCATGACCTGAGCCGAAGGCAGACGCTCAATGACTGAGCCACCCAGGCGCCCCATGTGGAATATTTTTTTAAGCTGAACTCATAGAAACAGGGAGGAGAATGGTGATTACCAGGGGCTGGGGGGTAGGGGAGATGGGGAGATTCTGGTCAAAGGTTATAAGATGAATAAGCTCTGGGCACCTAATGAACAGCACAGTGACTAGAGTTAATAATACTGTGGTATGTCCTCGAAGTTGCTAAGAGAGTAGAAGTGAAGCATTCTTGGCCACACACACACAAAATTATAAAAGAACTATGCAAGGTGATGTGTTAATTAACCTGATTATGGTCATCATTTTATAAAATATACATATGTCAAATCATCAGGTTGTATGCTTTAAATACATACATTTTTGTCAATTATACCTCGATACAACTGGAAGGGGAACTATAAATAAATAAATAACAAAAGCGGTGAAAAACAACAAAATAAACCCAGAGAAAGAAGAAAGTTACATTGATAATAGAAGAAATCAAAGAAATGAAAATGGCCACAGATTTGATCAATAAAACCAGAAATAGTGGGGCCCCTGGTTAAGCGTCAGACTCTTGATTTCCGCTCAGGTTATGATCTCAGGGTTGTGAGATCGAGCCCCATGACCGCTCTGTGCTCGGAGCCGAACTGCTCCTCCCTCTCCCTCCATTCCTCCCCTCGCTCATGTGTGCTCTCTCTTAAATACATACATACATACATACAATCTTAAAAAAACAAAACAGAGGGCGCCTGGGTGGCTCAGTTGGTTAAGCGACTGCCTTCGGCTCAGGTCATGATCCTGGAGTCCTGGGATCGAGTCCCACATCAGGCTCCCGGCTCAGCGGGGAGTCTGCTTCTCCCTCTGACCCTACCCCCCTCTCATGCTCGCTCTCTCGCTCTCTCTCTCTCTCTCTCTCTCTCTCATTCTCTCTCTCAAATAAATAAATAAAATCTTAAAAAAAAAACAGATACAGTCATTTTGGAAAGACTAATATTTGCCCACCGGATTTCAGAAACAAAATGCAATATCCCCGAGGCAACCTGAGGAAGAAGAAAGTTAGGGAACCATGGTGATGGAGACAAAGATGGGTAATCCCTCCACCAGCCGGTCCCCACGCCACAGCCTGGATGAGCCCGGGTGTTCTCAGGGAAAGCGCAGTGGGAACAGGGAAACTGTGACCTGGGAAATGGCCCCCCCGCTGAAATGATGGCCCAGTTCTTGAAGCCAGAAGTGGCCAGAGGGCCTGGACGGGTCCCCTCCTCTGCTCCTGGGGAGGCGCAGAAACCCTTTGCTGGCCGCACACTGAGGCCTCGGGATGGTCTCGCAGGCCCCAGGCCGCCGGACTTGGCTGAGGCAGGTTGGGGAGCCGGCCAGGACCTGCTGGTGGGGTTCACGGCCCATCTGGGGACGCCTGGGCTCTCGGGCGACACAGGCCATCGCTGACCTTTGGCGCCCCGTTTCCCCCTTGGGGCCCCGACGCAGTCTCTGGTTTCAGCAGGTGAGGCCTTGCTGAGCGAGCGCGCGGGAGCCTCCTCCGGCCTCCAGCTGGGCTCGGCTCCTGGGCGGCTTCCCGTCGGGCCCCTCCCGACAGGGGACAGGGCCCCGGGGTGCTCCAGCCGCCTTTTCTAGCTCAGGAGGAGGCTGAGGAAGGAGCCGGGGGCTTCAGTCCGTGAAACTCGGACTTTTAGGGAGGAACTAGAAACTGGGAAGCCCTCTGGTTCCGGGGGGAAGCCTCACATTTTGAGGAGGAACCAAGGCTCCCAGAGGTACTCTGGCTTCATGTGGTTTGCTTGTTCCTGCAGGTTTCGGTAGGTGACTAAAACCACCCAGATCCAGCTGGAAAATGGGAAATGGCAGTTTGTCCCCACTCGCTGTCCCTCCAGTTGTATTCTCCTGCGCTGGGCAATCTTTGTTGCAACACTGCTTGGCCACAATATTCATTAGACTCTGGAGAAAAATGACCAATTAAGAGATCTATAAATTATAATACCATCTTGCAATTAGATCGGTATTGTAAAAGGGGGATATTTGGAAATTGGGCCTTTCTGTTTGCATCTTGTTTGTGTATTTGTGTGTGTGTCCAAGTTCGTTGTAAATGAGATTTTCTCTTCCTCCAGGTGCTGTTGCTAACTTGTGAAAGGGCTCTGTTTAGTTGGCTTACAGGTAAGCGCTTGTAAGAATCAGGCATTCTGCAACTCAGAGACAGAGGAACGAACCCAAACGTTTTACGAGTTCACATGATCTGGGAAAATATCTCTCTTTTTTTTTTTTAAAGACTACTGGAGATAACAATGGAAACAGCTGTGTGAAGGACAGCCAGGCTGGTTATTTAAAGAGGGGAAAAGTTAGGGGGCGCCTGGGTGGCTCAGTCTGTTAAGCGACTGCCTTCGGCTCAGGTCATGGTCCCAGGGTCCTGGGATGGAGCTCGGCGGGAAGCCTGCTGCTCCCTCTCCCACTCCCCCTGCTTGTGTTCCCTCTCTCGCTGGGTCTCTCTCTCTCTGTCAAATAAATAAAATCTTTAAAAATAAATAAATAAAGAGGGGAAAACTTAGGACATAATCTGAATGAATATAAAAGTTGTAGAAGGTTTGTGAGAAGGGAATCTTTGGTCTGTTTTTTTTTAAGATTTTATTATTTGACAGAGACAGAGAGAGACGGAGATCACAAGCAGGGGGAGTGGGAGAGGGAGCAGCAGGTTCCCGCGGAGCAGGGAGCCCGACGCGGGGCTCGATCCCAGGACCCTGGGACCATGACCTGAGCCGAAGGCAGACGCTCAACGACGGAGCCCCCCAGGCGCCCCTGGAGGGAATCTTTGGAAAGGGATTTTGTGTGTGACCGGGACTGAGACTGTGGAGATCACTAGGTAGTGTATGAGGGAGGGACCCACACCTGGCGAAGAGAGGGTATGGGGTTAGAGAGCAAGATCGGGCAGAAGTTGAGCAGGGATATGGCATCAACAGGAGCCTTAGCTGATTCCGAGGAGTCCCAAAAGCCGGATTGCCCTTCAGAATCACCCTGAATTGGCCCAAAGGGCTGCACTTTCACAACAGTCCTTGGTTGTGACCATCTGGGAAGAGGGCATGCCCTTAGCAAGGCAGCTGTCTTCAGTTGAGGCGATTGCTGCCGGAACCTGAGATCTGAGGCTGGTTGGCAGCGTTCCCACAGCTGGGAGTCCTTCCTTCCCGGTGGGGACGCTGGCCGGCGTCACAGCGCCCAGCGCAAGGACGCAGAGCCACGCAGGACCCCCCGGATGTCCTTGTCTCGGTGAGTATATCTCAACACGGGAGATGACCGGGAGGAAAAGGGAGGGACCGCATATATTTTTTTAAAAGGTCACCTTATTAGAATGAATGAGCTTTAATATCAGAAGTACACCTGTGTAAGATTGGAATTTGGGTCTTTTCTCTGATAAAATGAGTTTTCTTAGATTGGTCTAAATGGTAAACAGAGGTTTTTCTTTATCTTTAATCTGCCTAGAAAAACAAAGTTTCTATGTTTCATCTTTATTAGGTCTTTGATTACTTAATGTTGAATCCTCTCAATATTAAAAGAATATTAAGAATTAAGTTTTGTAATAATCTATAATCTTTTTAGGCATGGGCTTTAAAACCTTTTGATATCTCAAGGAACTTCCCAAAATTCAACTTCTTTTTTTGTTGTTGTTCACTCTTCTGTTAAACAGGTATTGAAGTTCTACTATGTGTTAATCACAGCTCTAGATATCAGGTAAGTAGCTGAAAATAAGATAGACGTGGCCCCTTCCTCCTTTTTTTTCTTTTTCTCATTTTCTTTTTTTCATCATACGTGCCCTCCTTAATCCCCACCCACCTCCTCTCTGGTGACCACCAGTTTGTTCTCCTTTCTCTTTTCTTTTTGATAAGTCTGGTTAAGTGCTTATCAATTTTGTTCTTTCAAAGAACCAGCTCCTAGTTTCATTGATCTGTTCTACTGTTTTTTTATTTCTCTATAATTTATTTCTGGCCTAATATTTATTATTTCCCCTCTACTGGCTTTAGGCTTTATTTGTTGTTCTTTTTCCAGCTCCTTTAGGTGTAAGGTTAGGTTATGTATTTGAGACTTTTCTTGCTCCTTGAGGTAGGCCTGTATTGCTCTATACATCCCTCTTAGGAACACCTTTGCCATATCCCAAAAGTTTTGGACTGTTGTGTTTTCATTTTCATTTGCTTCCATGTATTTCTTTTTTTTCTTTCTTTTTTTTTTTTTTGAGAGAGAGAGAGGGAGTGAGCACAAGCAGGGGGAGGGGCAGAGGGAGAGAGAAAGGGAGAAGCAGACTCCGTACTGAGCATGGGAGCCCAACTCGAGGCTTGATCCCGAGACCCCGAGATCATAACCTGAGCTGAAGGCAGACACTTAACTGACTAAGCCACCCAGGCACCCCATTTCCATGTATTTCTTTATTTCTTCTTTCATTCATTCTTCAGTAGGATGTACTTTAACCTCCATGTATTTGTGGTCTTTCCAAATTTCCTTTTGTGGTTGACTTCAAGTTTCATAGCCTTGTGGTCTGAAAATATGCATAGTATGATCTCAGTCTTTTTGTACAGGTTGAGGCCTGATTTGTGACCCAGTATGTGATCTATTATGGAGAATGTTACATGTGCACTCGAGAAGAATGTGTATTCTGTTGCTTTAGGATGAAATGTTCTGAATGTATCTGTTCAGTCCATCTGGTCTAGTGTGTCATTCGAAGCCATTGTTTCCTTGTTGATCTTCTGCTTAGATGATCTGTCCATTGCTGTGAGTGGGGTGTTAAAGTCCCCTACTATTATTGTATTACTATCGATTAGTTCCTTTATGCTTGTTATTAATTGATCTATAGATTTGGCTGCTCCCATGTTGGGAGCATAAATGTTTACAATTGTTAGATCTTCTTGTTGGATAGACCCCTTTAATATGATATTGTGTCCTTCCTGATCTCTTATTACAGTCTTTGGTTTAAAATCTAGTTCGTGGGCGCCTGGGGGGCTCAGTTGGTTGGGCGGCTGCCTTCGGCTCAGGTCATGATCCTGGAGTCCTGGGATCGAGTCCCGCATCGGGCTCCCCGCTCAGCGGAGAGTCTGCTTCTCCCTCTGACCCTCCCTGCTCTCATGTGCTCTCTCTCTCTCTCATTCTCACTCTCTCAAAAAAATAAATAAATCTTTAAAAAAAAAAAATCTAGTTTGTCTGATACAAGTTTTCTTTTGATGTCCATTAGCATGATAGATGGTTCTCTACCCCCTCACTTTCTTTTTTTTTATTTTATTATGTTAGTCACCATACAATACATCATTAGTTTTTTTTTAATTTTATTTTATTATGTTATGGTAATCACCATACATTACATCATTAGTTTTTGATGTAGTGTTCCATGATTCATTGTTTGCGTATAACACCCAGTGCTCCATTCAGTACATGCCCTCTTTAATACCCATCACCGGGCTAACCCATCCCCGCACCCCCTCCCCTCTAGAACCCTCAGTTTGTTTCTCAGAGTCCACAGTCTCTCATGGTTCGTCTCCCCCTCCGATTTCCCCCCCTTCATTTTTCCCTTCCTGCTATCTTCTTCTTTTTTTTTTAACATATAATGTATTCTTTGTTTCAGAGGTACAGGTCTGTGATTCAACAGTCTTGCACAATTCACAGTGCTCACCATAGCACATACCCTCCCCAATGTCTATCACCCAGCCACCCCCTCCCTTCCACCCACCCCCCCCCCACTCCAGCAACCCTCAGTTTGTTTCCTGAGATTAAGAATTCCTCATATCAGTGAGGTCATATGATACATGTCTTTCTCTGATTGACTTATTTCGCTCAGCATAACACCCTCCAGTTCCATCCACGTCATTGCAAATGGCCAGATTTCGGTGTTTTTTTGGTGGCTGCATAATATTCCATTGTGTGTGTGTGTGTGTGTGTGTGTGTGTGTGTGTGTGTGTGTGTGTACCACATCTTCTTTATCCATTCACCTGTTGATGGACATCTTGGCTCTTTCCACAGTTTGGCTATTGTGGACATTGCTGCTATAAACATTGGGGTGCATGTAACCCTTCGGATCACTACATTTGTATCTTTGGGGTAAATACCCAGTAGTACAATTGCTGGGTTGTAGGGTAGCTCTATTTTCAACTTTTTGAGGAACCTCCATACTGTTTTCCAGAGTCTTTGCACCAGCTTGCATTCCCACCAACAGTGTAGGAGGGTTCCCCTTTCTCCACATCCCCGCCAACATCTGTCGTTCCCTGACTTGTTAATTTTAGCCATTCTGACTGGTGTGAGGTGGTATCTCATTGAGGTTTTGATTTGGATTTCCCTGATGCCTAGCGATGTTGAGCACTTTTTCATGTGTCTGTTGGCCATCTGGATGTCTTCTTTGGAAAAATGTCTGTTCGTGTCTTCTGCCCATTTCTTGATTGGATTATTTGTTCTTTGGGTGTTCAGTTTGATAAGTTCTTTACAGATTTTGGATACTAGTCCTTTATCTGATATGTCATTTGCAAATATCTTCTCCCATTCTGTCGGTTGTCTTTTGGTTTAGTTGACTATTTCCTTTGCTGTGCAAAAGCTTTTTATCTTGATGAAGTCCCAATAGTTCATTTTTGCCCTTGCTTCCCTTGCCTTTGGCGATGTGTCTAGGAAGAAGTTGCTGTGGCTGAGGTCGAAGAGGTTGCTGCCTGTGTTCTCCTCTAGGATTTTGATGGACTCCTGTCTCACATTAAGGTCTTTCATCCATTTTGAGTCTATTTTTGTGTGTGGTGTAAGGAAATGGTCCAGTTTCATTCTTCTGCATGTGGCTGTCCAATTTTCCCAACACCATTTGTTGAAGAGACTTCTTTCCATTGGACATTCTTTTTTTTTTTTTTTAAGATTTTATTTATTTGACAGAGAGAGACAGAGAGAGGGAACACAAGCAGGGGGAGTGGGAGAGGGAGAAGCAGGCTTCCCGCAGGGCAGGGAGCCCGATGCGGGGCTCAATCCCAGGACCCTGGGATCATGACCTGAGCCGAGGGCAGACACTTAACGACTGAGCCACCCAGGCACCCCTCCACTGGACATTCTTTCCTGCTTTGTCGAAGATTAGTTGACCATAGAGTTGAGGGTCCATTTCTGGGCTCTCTATTCTGTTCTATTGATCTATGTGTCTGTTTTTGTGCCAGTACCATACTGTCTTGATGATGACAGCTTTGTAATAGAGCTTGAAGTCTGGAACTGTGATGCCGCCAGCTTTGCTTTTCTTTTTCAACATTCCTCTGGCTATTCAGTGTCTTTTCTGGTTCCATACAAATTTTAGGATTATTTGTTCCATTTCTTTGAAAAAGGTTGATGGTATTTTGACAGGGATTGCCTTAAATGTGTAGATTGCTCGAGGTAGCATTGACATCTTCACAATATTTATTCTTCCACTCCATGAGCATGGAACGTTTTTCCATTTCTTTGAGACTTCCTCAATTTCTTTCATGAGTATTTTATAGTTTTCTGAGTACAGATTCTTTGCCTCTTTGGTTAGATTTATTCCTAGGTATCTTATGGTTTTGGGTGCAATTGTAAATGGGATCGACTCCTTGATTTGTCTCTCTTCTGTCTTGTCGTTGGTGTATAGAAATGCAACTGATTTCTGTGCATTGATTTTATATCCTGCCACTTTACTGAATTCCTGTGTGAGTTCTAGCAGTTTTGGGGTGGAGTCTTTTGGGTTTTCCACATAAAGTATCATATCATCTGCAAAGAGTGAGTTTGACTTCTTCTTTGCCGATTCAGATGCCTTTGATTTCTTTTTGCTGTCTGATTGCTGTGGCTAGGACTTCTAGTACTATGTTGAATAGCAGTGGTGATAGTGGACATCCCTGCCGTGTCCCTGACCTTAGGGGGAAAGCTCTCAGTTTTTCCCCATTGAGAATGATATTCGCTGTTACTCCCTCACTTTCAATCTGGAGGTGACTTGGGTCTAAAATTAGTCTCTTGTAAGCAGCATATTGATGGGTCTTGTTTTTTGTTTTGTTTTGTTTTGTTTTTTAAATCCATTCTGATATCCTGTCTTTCTGTTGGAGCATTTAGTCCATTTACATTTAGAGTAACTATTGATATGAATTTAGTGCCATTGAATTACCTGTAAAGTCACTGTTACTGTAGATCATCTTTGTTCCTTTCTAGTCTTTTGAAAGTCTCTTTCTGCTCAAAGGGTCCCCTTTAATATTTCTTGCAGGGCTGGTTTAGTGTTCACAAATTCCTTTAGTTTTTGCTTGTCTGGGAAGCTCTTCATCTTTCCTTCTATTCTGAATGACAGCCTTGCTGGATATAGTATTCTTGGCTGCATATTTTTCCCATTTAGCACATATAGTTAGACATATGTCATGCCACTCTCTTCTGGCCTGCCAGGTTTCTGTGGACAAGTCTGCTGCTCACCTATGTAGCTTAAGGACCTTATGTCTCTGGCTGCTTTCAGAATTCTCTCTTTGTATTTTGCATGTTTCAGCATGATATGTCTTGGTGTCAACCTGTTTTTGTTGATTTTGAGGGGAGTTCTCTGTGCTTCTTGGACTTGAATGCCTGTTTCCTTCCCCAGATTAGGGAAGTTCTCAGCTATAATTTGTTCAAATGAACGTTCTGCCCTTCTCCCCCACTCTCCTTCTTCTGGGACTCCTATGATATGGATATTATTGTGCTTTGTGGAATTGCTGAGTTCCCTAAGTCTGTATTTCTGATCTAATACTTTTCTTTCCCTCTTCTTTCCAGCTTCATTATTTCCCACATTTTATCTTCTGTATCACCTATTCGATCCTCTGCTTCTTCCATCCTCACTGTGATTACTTCTAGTCAGTTCTGCATCTCAGTTACAGCATTTTTTATTTTGGCCTGACTAGTTTTTAGGTCTTTTAACTCTGCAGCCAGGGTGTCTCTGGTGTCTGCTATGCTCCTTTCAAGTCCATCTATTAGTCTAATGACTGTTGTTCTAAATTCTTATTCAGATATATTGCTTATGTCTGTTTTCAGCAAGTTCCTGGTTGTGAATTCTTCCCGACCTTTCTTTCAGGGAGAATTCCTCTGTCTTGTCATTGTGCCTAGATTTCTGTCTTTTGCATGTTAAGAAACCTTGTTATGTTTCTTGCTCCTGAGAGTAATGCTATATCAAGAAGGAGTCCTACACTGTCCAGGGCCTGGCACTTCAGGAAGTGTTTCTGGTGTGTGCTGTGTGCACTCCGCTGCTCTGTTTTGGCTGTTCTTTCCCACAGGTCAGTGCCCTGCCGAGTTCCTCCTTGCTTGCAGTGGGGAGCGCCTTTAACTAGATGTGCTTTGATTTGTTTGTTAAAATAAGCTTGATTTGAAAAAAAAAAGGCATGGTCTAAGAAAAAAGGAAAAGGAACCAAAAAAGCAAACAGACAAACAAAAAACTGTAAGACTGATTCCAAAGAAAAAGAAAGAAAGGAGGAACAAAGAAAAAAAGAAGAAGAAGAAGAAGAAGAAGAAGAAGAAGAAGAAGAAGAAGGCTGATCCAAAAAACTAGAAAAGGAAACAAAACCAACAAATGAACAAAAAACTGTAAGTCTGATTCCAAAAAAAAAAAGAAAAAAAAGAGAGAAAGTCTGGCCCTATTTCCACTGGAACTGAAGCTGACACTCTGGAGCCCTCTGTGATCCGTAGATGTGATGCAGGAGTCCTGTGCTGGTCCTCTGGGGAAGGGTCCTCCTGCTCTGGCTCACAGTCACACCTGCCCTGGTAACCACGCACTTGCTGGGCCCAGAGGGGCGGGGTTTGGTGTAAGTTCCTCCAGCCTCCACTGGGGGCGCTGTGCTTCTTTCCAAGCCCCACCCTGCTGGTGGGCAGGGGGTGGGAGATGGCGTTACCCCGCCCTGTCCACCCAGCTGTCCACTGCTGTTCCGGAAGCCCTGACCGTAAAAGGGACCATCTCCCCTCCTGTGGCCCAGGATTCGGGCAGAGCGCTGCCCTCAACCTGTCCGTGGCCGGGCCCTCAGCTCCCAGGTGCCACAGTGTTCTCCTGGGTTTTATCTCAGGCAAACGGCTGGGATTCAAAACTCGAAATCTTTTTGTTTGTTTGTTTGTTTTGTTTTTATTTTTTTAAAGATTTTATTTGTCAGAAAGAGGAAGAGTGAGAGAAAGAGATCCTGAGCAGGGAGGAGTGGTAGAGGGAGAAGCAGCCTCCCCGCCGAGCAGGGAGCCCGATGTGCGGCTCGATCCCAGGACCCTGGGACCATGACCTGAGCCGAAGACAGACGGCTAGGCGACTGAGCCACCCCTGCCCTGGAGGAGAGACCTGCAGCACCACCCCTGGCACCACTCTGCCCCAGAAAAGCAGTCACTCAGCTGCCCAGGTGCCCAGAGTCTAAGTGAAGCTGCGCAAAGAGCTACAAGCAGGTCATCTGCCCTCTACACGCGCACCTCCATTGGTCCCCTGCTATTGACTGGCCGCTCGGTGGCTCCTGGGGGGTCTTTTGTCCTTGAAGAGGCAGTATACCCTCTTCCAAAAGTTCTCGGGGCGGGGGCCTCTCTCCCAGTGCGACCCAGGGCTTCCCCACACCACATCCCTGGTCCGCTGCCCAGGAGCACTACTGTCCACCCGGCTTGATTCTGGTGAATGGCATGGACTTCTAAAACCCAGAATCTGAGCTCCACTGTTCGCAAACAGCTTGCCATAGTGTGTCCCTCCGGATTCCCCCATCAATGGTCCTGGCGGAGTGTTTTCCTCGCGGCAACCCTACTCGCTGCTCTCTCTCCCTCATTCCCCCTCTCTCCCTGTCTTCTCTCCATGGAAAGGAGCTCCCACGCCCTCTGCAGCCCCACAGATTTCCTCTCCCTCAATTCCCGTCTCTGAATCTCGCATCTGCCGGTCTCTGCCTCTAATTGTGCCAATTGTCTTCTTAATCCTCAGATTGATTTCCTAGCTGTTAAAAATGATTTTTTGATCTAGCTGTGTTCGAGGGATGAGGCAAGCCCAGGGTCCCCTGCTCTTCCACCATCCTTACTCTCTTGGTCTCAGCAGTTTGTTCTCTATAACTAAGAGTCTGTTTCTCAGTTTGTCTTTCTCTTTTTTCCCCTCTGCTCTTTTGTTTTGTTCTGTTTCTTAAATTTCACATGTGAGTGAAATCATATCTGACTGACTTATTTCACTTAGGATAATACTCTCTAGCTCCAACCCTGTTGTTGCAAATGGCAAGACTACGTTCTTTTTTATGACTGAGTAATATTCCACTGTGTGTGTGTGTATCTATCTATATATATATAGAGAGAGAGAGAGACCACTTCTTCTTTTTCTTTTATGGATTTATTTTAGAGGAGCGCACATGCAAGCGGGGGGAGTGGCAGAGAGAGAACGGGAATCTTGAGCAGACTCCCTGCTGTGTGTGGAGCCTAATGCAGGGTTCAGTCCCAGGACCCTGAGATCATGAACTGAGCTGAAACCAAGAGTCGGATACTCAACTGAATGAGCCACCCGGGCGCCCCTATACCACCTCTTCTCTAGCCACTCATCTATCGATGGACACTTGGGCTGCTTCATGGTTTGGCTATTGTAAAGAATGCTGCAATGAACATAGGGGTGTATATATCCCTTTGATTTAGTGTTTTTGTATTTTTAGGGTAAATACCCAGTAGTGCAATTCCTGGATTGTAGGGTAGTTCTATGTTTAATTTTTTGAGGAAACTCCATACTGTTCTCCACAGTGGCTGCACCAGCTCGCATTCCCACCGACAGTGCACGAGGGCTCCCTTTTCTCCACATCCTCGCCAACACCTGTTGTGTCTTGCATTTTGATTGTAGCCGTTCTGACCAGTGTGTGGTGGTATCGCACTGTGATTTTGATTTTCATTTCCCTGATGATGAGTGATGTTGAGCATCTTTTCATATGTCTGTTGGTGATCTGTATGTCTTCTTTGGAGTAATGTCTGTTCCTGTCTTCTGCTCTTTTTTTAACTGGGTTATTTGTTTTTTGGGTGTTGAGTTGTATCAGTTCTTTATATATTTTGGATACTAACAATTTGTTGGGCATGTCATTTGCAAATATCTTCTCCCATTCAGTAGATTGCCTTTAGTTTTGTTGTTTCCTTTGCCGTGCAGAAGTATTTTATTTTGATGAAGTCTCAATAGTTTATTTTTGCTTTTGTTTCCCTTGCCTCTGGAGACAGATCTAAAAAGATGTTGCTACTGCTAATGTCAAAGAAATTACTGCCTGTGTTCTCTTAAAGGATTTTTATGGTTTCAGGTCTCACATTAGGTCTTTCATCCATTTTGAGTTTATTTTTGTGTCTAGTGTAAGAAGGTGGTCCAGTTTCATTCTTTTGTATGTGGCTGTCCAGTTTTTCCAACACCCTTTTTTGAAGAGACTGTCTTTTTCCCATTGCATACTCTTTCCTCCTTTCTCAAAGATTAATGGACCATATAATTGTGGGTTTATTTCTGGGTTTTCTGTTCTATTCCATTGATCTAGGTGTCTATTTTTATGCCAGTGCCATACTGTTCTAATTACTACCACTTTGTAATATAATTTGAAGTCTGGAATTTTTATACCTCCAGTTGGTTTTGTTTTGTTTTTCAAGATTACTTTGGTTATTTGGGGCCTTTTGTGGTTCCATACAAACTTTAGGATTATTCATTTTAAGTCTGAAAAATGCTGTTGGTATTTTGATAGGGATTGCATTAACTGTGTAGATTGCTTTGGGTAGTATGGACATTTTAACAATATTTGTTCTTCCAATCCAAGAGCATGGGGGGTGGCTCAGCCAGTTGAGCATCTGACTCTTGATTTTAGCTCAGGTCATGATCTCGTGATCATGAGAGTCATGAGATTGAGGTCCATGTCAGGCCTGGTGCTCAGCACCAAGTCTGCTTGGGGCTCTCTTGCTCTCTCTCTCTCTCTGCCCTTCCCCTCCTGCTCACACTCTCTCTAAATAAATAAATAAATAAATAAAATTTTTTAAAAAGGAACTGCAGCAGGTTTCTGTACATTGTTTTTGTATCATGTGACTTAACTGAATTCATTGATCAGTTCTAGTAGTTTTTTGGTGGAGTCTTTTGGGTTTTCTATATATATTATCTTGTCATCTGCAAATAGTAAAAGTTTTACTTCTTCCTTACCCATTTGGATGCCTGTTGTTTTTTTATATTGTCCGATTGCTGAGGCTGGGATTTCTAGTATTGTGTTGAATAAAGGGCTGAGAGTGGATGGACATCCCTGTCTTGTTCCTGATCTTACAGGGAGAGCTCTCAGTTTTTACCCATTGAGTATGATGTTGGCTGTGGGTTTTTCATATATGGCCTTTATTATGTTGAAGTATGCTCCCTCATAAAGCTACTTTGTTGAGGGTTTTTGTCATGAATGGATGTTATACTTTGTCAAAAGCTTTTTCTGCACCTATTGAAATGGTTGTATGGTTTTTACCCCTTCTCTTGTTGATGTGATGTATCATGTTGATTGCTTTGTGAATATTTAAACCACCCTAGCAACCCAGAAATAGATCTCACTTGGTTGTGGTAAATGATTTTTTAAAATATATTGTTGGATTCAGTTTGCTAGTATTTTGTTGAGGACTTTTGCATCTATATGTATGAGCGATATTGGTCTGTAGTTCTCTTTTTTAGTGTTGTCTGTCTGCTTTTGGTATCAGGGTAATGTTAGCCTCACAGAATGAGTTTAGAGTTCCTCTTTTATTTATTGGAATAGTTTGAGAAGAATACATATTAACTCTTCTTTAAATGTTTGGTAGAATTCACCTGTGAAAACATCTGGTCCAGGACTTTTGTTTCTTGGGAGTTTTTTTTTATTACTGATTCAATTTCATTGCTGGTGATTGGTCTGTTCAAATTTTCTCTTTCTTCTTGCTTCAGTTTTGGTAGATCATATGTTTTTAGGAATTTATCCACTTCTTGTAAGTTTTGCAATTTGTTGGCATATAATTTTTCAAAAATTCTCTTACAATTGTATTTCTGTGGTGTTGGCTGGTATTTCTCCTCTTTTATTAGTAATTTTGTCTACTTGGATCCTCTCCCCCTCTCCCTTTGTTAATGAGTCTGGCTAGAAGTTTATCAATTCTGTTCATCTTTTCAAAGAATCATCTCCTGCTCACATTGATCTGTAATATTGTATTTTAGTTTCTACATCACTTATTTCTGCTCTAATCTTTATTATTTCCTTCCTTCTGCTGGGCTTGGGTTTTGTTTGTTCTTTTTCTAGCTCCTTTACATGTAAGGTGAGGTTGTTTAAGATTTTTCTTGCTTCTTGAGGTAGGCCTGTGTTGCTATAAACCTCCCTATAAGAACATCTGGCATCCCAGAGGTTCTGGACTGTTGTGTTTTTGTAATCATTTGTTTCCATGTGCTTTGATTACTTGGTTGACCCATTCATTGTTGAGTAGGTGTTATGGAGCCTTCTGTATTTGTGCTCTTCCCAGACTTTTTCTTGTGGTTGATTTCTAGTTTCATAGCATTGTGGTCAGAAAAGGTGCATGGAGTGACTTCAGTTTTTTTGAATTTTTGAGATCTGTTTTGTGGCCTAATAGGTGATCTATTCTGGAGAATGTTCCCTATGCACTTGAAAAGAATGTGTATTCTGCTTTAGGATGGAATGTTCTGAATGTCTGTTAAGTCCATCTGGTCCAGGGTGTCATTCAAAGCCACTGTTTCCTTGTTGGTTTTCTGTCCATTGCTGTAAGGGGGGTGTTAATGTCCCCTACTATTATCGTATTTTACTGTCCATTATTTCTTTTATGTTTGTTTTATGTATTTGGGTGCTTCCATGTTGGGTTCACAAATATTTACAATGGTTTCATCTTCTTGTTGGATTGCCCCCTTTATTATTATAGTGCCCTTCTTTATCTCTTGTTATACTCTTTGTTCTAAAGTCTATTTTGGGGGCGACTGGGTGGCTTAGTCATTAAACATCTACCTTCGACTCAGGTCATCTCAGGGTCCTGGGATCGAGCCCCGCATCAGGCTCCCTGCTCCGCGGGAAGCCTGCTTCTCCCTCTCCCACTCCCCCTGCTTGTGTTCCCTCTCTCGCTGTGTCTCTCTCTCTGTCAAATAAATAGATAAAATCTTTAAAAAAAAGAAAGTCTATTTTGTCCACTCTTAAGTATTGCTACCCTGGCTTTCTTTTGGCGTCCATTTGCATGATAATTGTTTCCCTAAGTTCAACTTCTAAATGAAGTCTTTTTGACTAATTTTGCTTTTTATTTGGTATGTCAAATCACATGGGAAGCATTGTCAAATAAGTGATAATGAAACTTTTTAGTGATAATAAACCTTATTATACGGAGGGATACTATGATTGTTCCAGAAATTATATAGAATTCCTAAGGTTTTTATATGTCCTGGTATAATGTCATCGCTTGTAATCCTACTATTGAAATGTTGTGTGTCTCTGAATTTCCTTGTCGATTGAATTGTAATGACAAATACAGGTCTCTGATACCTTTAAGATCATAAAAGTAAGAGTAAGAATTTCTGGAACTAATGGGAAAACTGTGTCAAACACTCTTGCTTGAAACACTGCTGGTTATCTAATGTTTGCTCTTCCAGATTTAAAGCTACCTATGACTTAACAGAAATTTCGTAAAATATTCCTTTGTAAACAAATATGAAACCTTTGTCTTTTTCTCCCCGTGTCTTTGTCTTTTTCTCCCCATGTCAGAATTCAGAAACACTCAGTATTTACATATTTTCATGGCAATATATTTATTTGCATGAGTTCAAAAAGAATGTGTTCTTGCAACAGGACATCATTGGAAACATTGGTCATATTACCAAGGCTTTGACTGAGTTGTCATATTGGAGAGAGACATGCATAGACTTGGACATGACCAGACAGCCTTAAGGTTGACTTTATGGAGCCAACAGAGCCCCTTAGAAAAACCAGCCTGGTACCTTGCTTACGGGTTTCCCTGCAGCCTGACCAAGTGAGTAAAGGTCACTTCCTGGCAGGTGCAAGAGCCTCAGGATGTTTGGGGTACTCTGAAGAGAGAATTCACCCAAACCTATAAGTATTGCAGGCAAAGTCCGATGGAAAGTATTTGACTTGGCTTCTTAGCCTCAAGAAGCTGTTAAAACTTCAATCTGAAATTCTTTATGAAAAGTTCCAGTAAAGCAGATTAAAAACAGAACAAAAAAACAACTATATGGCTAATCACTATTTTTGCTGCACTTATGTAAATAATTAGGCCAAGTTTATTAAAATTGGACTAATTTTACAAACAAATTAGTCTTGATTTGGCTATCTTTGGAAATGAGGGTGATTCTAGAGAGCAAAATCATGTTTCAGTAACACACATTTATGAATGATAGATTCTAGTTCTAGTTCTAGTTCTGATCTAGTTCTGCTCTAGTTCTGTTCTAGTTCTGATCTAGTTCTGATCAGTTCTCTTTGAGTTCTGCTCTAGTTCTGTTCTAGTTCTGATCTGGTTCTGATCAGTTCTCTTTGAGTGTTATTTGCTTATAAAACTGGGCTGCATCCTGAATTCTTCTGGTTTCCTCAAATATCTGGCTATGACTCTCCAAACTAAGGTTTCCAATCTTTTCCCATTTTCTTGACTTGGAATCATTGAACTAACACTGCTCTTTTTCCTGAAGCCCTCTGGACTGAAGCTGGACAACTTGAGGTCATCTTCAGAGAGAAATTGCCACAGGGACCCATGTGTAGAGAGTCTTCATGTCTGTGGTTGTGTGGGCCACTCAGATAAGGAGACATACAGGTACTTGAATAAGTGTATTCCGGTCATCCCAGTTTGATGGAGCTGCCATTGGAAAATCCAGACTTTGAGATATTCATGGATTAGAACAGTTTTATGGATTAAAGACAATGAAGACCTGGATGCAGCTGTGACACATCAGCTGCTGTCCACTGCTAAGGGCAACAGAAATAAGACTGACTCCCTAAGGGAACAATTGGGCAGATCAAGCTGCTAAGTTGGCAGTCGGTACAAAGGCCCCAAAACCCCCTATAATGACTTTAGTACCAGACGTAGACTTAACTTACTATCAACCCCAATATTCCTTGGAAGACCTGAGAAGAGCTAGGGCCATTTGAGCATCATGCAGACACTAAAGCTGGCTGGAGATACAATGAATCCTTGTCCCAGAACATCTTATGGAAGACACAACTAACCATATTCACTGAAGCACCCACGGTGGGTGAGACACTTCTCTTCAGTGGGCCCAGGAGTGTATCGCGGGTCCTGATCTTCAGAGAACTGTTCAGAAATGTGACATGTATGTTACAAACAGTCCTAAGACTGAGCCTCCACTAGTTCTGAAAGATAAACAACTTAGAGGCCCCGAACCTGGGGCTGGCAGGCAGCCCTTACCGTGATGCCAAAAACAACAGGAATTCTTGGTATTTGCTAGTGTTTGTAGACATCTTTACAAGTTGGGTTGAAGCTTTCCC
This sequence comes from Zalophus californianus, assembly GCF_009762305.2. Lineage (NCBI taxonomy): Eukaryota > Metazoa > Chordata > Mammalia > Carnivora > Otariidae > Zalophus > Zalophus californianus. Next base: position 2,528,921 of record NC_045597.1, read on the forward strand.
ACGCTGTTTAGAAAGGCCTCAGAAGTTGTCAAAAACACCTTTAAATGAACTTTAGCAAAGATATGCCAAAAGACCAACTTAACTCGGGGAAAAAGCCTTGCTGGCTGCCCTGCTTTGGGTAAGCATGGCCCCCAGAAGTGTGCTTGGGGTAAGCTCCTAGATGTTATATGGAAGACTCTTTCTACACCCTTTTCATGACTTAGGAGTTCCTGACAGGCTCACTTTGGGGAGTTGGATACTATGGGGTACTTTCAATGCTTAAGTTGGCTTCCAGCAGGTTAATGGACCCACCCATGTATCTGTTCCCCACCTGAATCCTGGAGACTTGGTGTCAATAAAGACTTGGAAGAGCAGGTGCCTGAAGGACCAGCTCCAACTTAATGCGACAGGACCTCATGAGGTGCTTTGGACCTTCCATTCCTCAGTGGAACTACACTCAAAGTACAAGAATCCACAGGTTCCTTACACCCTGTCAGCAACGAGAATGTAGAAAAGAATCCAGGTTGGACCAGCGAACCTCTGACGGACCTGAAACTACTATTTAGGAGAGCTGGTCCAAAGAAATCAATCAGTAAGTATAATATGCTGCTTGGTTACAACAGCTTTCCCATAAGCCCTGGATAAATACAGTGCAAGAACTAATAAAGTACAAAAATCCTGGCAGTGCAGAATGTCAGGTTTCATCCTGAAACTGAAGAATATTTCTAGGTGAGTGTGGAAAGTTTCCACTCCTCTACCCCGGTCTTCACCCCATGTCGGCAGGAAGGAACCAGAGCAATGGAAAAGCTCCAGGCACCTGGAAACCTGATGATCCTTTACCCAGAAAATCTCAGTCAGCTGATGAAGTTCTACAACTAATGGGAAATGTCCAAGGTGGCCAGATCAAGGATCGGACAGACAGAATTTAACAGCTTTCCTGCATGCAAGTAATAGCCAATAAAGCAAAATTGTGGAAAAACTGGTCCATGTATGGTAGCAACTAAAATGCAAAACACCAATAAAAAATAGGAGGAAAACTATAAAACTTGACTGGAGGCTACAGTAGATACCAGAAGTGAATGGAAACACACTATATACCTACGTGAGAGATGCAAATAGCAAATACATAGGTATCCTCCAAATTAATCTACGATAGCTCAGGGAAACAAATAGAATGTTTGCCCTATAAAATATAAAAATAGATACCGTAAAGCTATTGCAACAAAAACAGTGGAGCTTATTGCAGGAATCAGTCAGTGGAAACTGAGACATGCATGTATATATGAAACGTCAGCATATAATAGAGTTGACATTTCATAGGATTGAGAAAGTAACGGACTATTCAGCATTGGACTGTACAGTGGTCCATCCATTTGGGGAAATACTTGGTGTGGGTCAATATGTAAGATTATTTGAAATTCCCCGCACTTTTACATACTTCTCTTCACTTGAATTTCATGTGGGCGTATTCTTACCATTTCACGAAAGAACTGAGCCTTGGAGACAGGAAACAAACACCTGGGGTCATGTGGAGTCACACAGGTGGCAACACCCCCCCCCCCGAGGGCACAGGAGGCTACCCCAGGGGCCACTCCCCACACCTGGAGGCATCGCTCCACTGGCCCATCATACTCAAGGAGTTTCAGGAACTCCCTACCCCAAACACCAAATAAATTCCAGATGGATAAAGGAGGGTTTTCTTTAAATATAAAGAGGATAGGAGAATATTTTATAATTTTGGGGTGGAAAAGACTTTCTTAATCAAAATATAATATAATATAAACTCATATAAGGAAAAAAAAAGTTCAGAGATACCAAACTCAAAATTTAAAGCTGCTTTATGACAAAAGATGCTATGAACAAATATAACAACAACAGACTGGGAGAAAATATTTGCACATAACAAAGCAATAAGAAAATTAGTAATTTTAGAATACATACAAATGGCCAATATACACCTGAAGAGTTGCGGAAAAATCACTACAAACAAGGAAAGTGCAAATTATATTTAAATACATATATTTATATATAAAATATACAATATATATATAATATAGTATGTATAAAATATGTAACATTTAAGTAGTTAATATATAATATGTATAATTATAATGTATCATGTATAATTATATTTTTTTCTCAAGATAGGAAAAACGTTTTTTTTTTTGTTAATATCCAGTGATGATAAAGTCAGTACCCACAAAAAGCAATTGCTATTTAAGTCAATAAACTTTAAACATTTGGAATGATCTTTTAAAAAAAAGAAAAGATTTATTTATCCATGTGAGAGAGAGAGAGCACGCAGTGGGGAGGGGCAGAGGGAGAGGGAGAGAAAGTTCCAAGCAGACTCCATACTGACCGCAGAGTCTGACCTGGGGCTTGATCTCACAACCCTGAGATCACAACCTGAGCCCAAACCAAGAGTTGATCGTTCAATCGACTGCGCCCACCCAGGTGCCCCATTGGAATGCTCTTTCGTCTATTATGTGTGTATGTGCAAATGTCTTTTCTCAGTTTTTTATAGCAAATGAGTTTGGAACTTCCTTTATGGTTGTGTTTGATGAACAGAAGTTTTAAGCTTTAATGTAATTGAGTTTATCAACCATTACTTTTATTGTTAGTGCATTTTGTGTCTTGCTTAATAAAATTTTTCCTACCCAATAGGAAAAAAAAAAAAATGATGATAAAGATAAGGGGAAGTAAGTAAGCTCATATACTGCTGGTAGGAGTGTAAAAGGGCACAGCTTTTTGGGCAATTTGGCAGAAAGATAAAAAGTGTGAGGTTTTTCTATTACAATTTCATCTCTATGTATCATAGAGAAAAACACATGTGCATGATGAGATATTTATCTTAGAATTGCTTGCAATAAGAAAATTTGAAGCAATCTAAATGTTGATCAACAGAGGAGTGTTTAAATAAATGAGGACAGAATTATTTGCAGTAGTTAATTATAGGTTAATTAATCTATATGTAGTGACATGGAAAGAGCTCCAGGGCAAAGTGTTACAAAGGAAAAAAATGAGCTAGCGTAAGATCAATACATAGGATATGATGCCATTTAGGTACAAAGCAAGGCAAAACTGTATGTTTGCATAGGTTACCTATGGCTATGTAACAAACCACCCCCAAATTAATTTGCTCTGGCACCTGTGGTTTGGGAAGGGCTTGGGAGATGTGGACAGCTCATCTCTGCGCACTCGGGTGTCACCTGGACTTGGAACCGCCTGCAGGCTCACTCATGTGTCTGGTGGCTGAGTCGGGCAGCCCTGGCTGCCCAGGGGACTCAGCTGAGGTTGTGGCAGGAACACCCGTGTGGCCTTTGTGGGAGGCTGTGTCCCAAGGGTGAGGCTCCACGGACGGGGTTCGCCCAGAAGCTATGTTGCCTTGTCCACCATCAGCTGGGAAATCTCGGGGCGTCGCGGTTGTGGTGCTCTCCTTGTGAGCCCAGGCCAGGCCGGAGGTTCATCCAGAGGCCAGGGGAGGCAAACTAGGCCCTGCCTTTGATGGGAGGAGTGATAAATTTGTGGTTTCAAAACCACCGCAGAGGCGTGTGTATATCCTAGAAAGAAATCTGTAAAGACAGATGGAGCTGTGTCGTTGGGGAGGTGAGCCGGGTCGGGCAACGGGGGCGGTTAGTACAAACCCAACCTGAAGTAGCTTAAGAACAAAAGGGTTTCTTGACCCCCATACTGGCCATCCCAGGGGTTTGAACGATGCCATCAAGGACCATGTTTACCTCCATCTTCCAGGATGACTTTCTCCACATGGTGCACAAGGCAAGCCCCAGAAGCCCCAGATCCAAATCTCACACCTCAGCAGTCCCAATGGAAAAGTCATTGTCCTGGTAGCTCCAGAAAAAAGTTCCGGGGAAGATGTCTCGATGGGCTTGGGGTCCTCACCGCTCCTCACAGTTCCACGGGGCCGGCAGCGGGCACCGCATGAGCGGCCAGGCTTGGTGGCCTGCGTACCTCTTCAGCAGCTCCTATACCTACTCTAAGTTGCTTTGTTTGGGGGGAATCTCCTTTCTTGTGTTTGCTCTTAGGTACAGATTTAAAACCTTTTCCCTCCCTCATATGAAATATATCCAGCTTTTTTAGTGTTTGAGGCTTGGTCCAGCATCTTGATCACAAGTTTTTTGTGGCTTCTGCAGACAGAGCATACCAACTCTCTCAATATTATGTTTGATTTTATTGTCATCTTTACTTCTGGGGTTGACCTTTTGCTTCTTCTGTGCTTAAGGAATACTGGCCTGGCACCCTCAACGGTTAAGATCCCAAGCTGCCCTGTTGTCGAGGGGAATGTAATGCTTTTGGTGATGGAACAATCTTTTACCCGTGCACAGCCCATATATGTCATTTGTCAGCTTCTCTCCTATGCCAGATATTAAAAAATATCAATAAAATTGTTCTAAGAGTCATACTACAAAGTAACCTTCTAGGAGCAAAGGAAGAAATAAAATCAGCAAATCCATTCACGTATGTCGCTTCCTCAAGACATTAGCCATGACCCCAACGATCCTGCCACATTGAGTTTTTGCCTCTAGGTCCAATTTGCTTTTCTGTGGTCTATTTAGTTGTATTTTTCAAAAAGTAGGTTGCACCGCAGACTCAGTGGCAAGAACTGGAACTTTGTTGAGATCTGTGCCACACCGGTATGTCCTGTTCGAGGTTACTAAGTGAGAATAATGTGCTTGATGCTGAACGTTCCGATGACTTGTCAGTATGAAGTAATAGGAATAAACCCCACAAACTCTCTCAGGATTGTCCTCACACATTCCATTCTCATCCTTCCCTTCTGCAGCTTGGTCAAGTTTCCCCTTTGGTTAATGTTCTTGAGTCTAGAAATAAGGTTTCAAAGTTTGCAAAGTGAAATGCTCCTTATTAGCCTTTGACACTGCGTGATGAGCTGTGAGACATGCTGGGCAAGTCCAGCCTTATGCATCACTGCCTGCAACCACCTGATGCTTTATGGCAGATCTTTATGCCCTGAGAGTATTTCACTGTTACTCAAGTTTTAATCATGTTTACGGAGCAGATCAATGATGCAAAGGGTCAAAAAATATTTTGGAAAATCATGTATATTGACCATGGAAGAGTTATAATCCTCACCACCACCTACTTTTTACTTACCTTGAACTATACAAGTTAATTTCCGTTCCCTGACCATATCCCAACTAATGCGGAAAGAATAAAGCCAAATTCAGTCTGGTTGCCATGGTGGCTGTGTCATCACCCGTTTGAAACATGGCATCTATTGGGGTAAGAAGGATTTTAAAAATGGAAAAGTTTTGGGCGCCTGAGTGGCTCAGTTGTTAAGCGTCTGCCTTCGGCTCAGGTCATGGTCCCAGGGTCCTGGGATCGAGCCCCGCGTCGGGCTCCCTGCTCTGCGGGGAGCCTGCTTCTCCCTCTCCCACTCCCCCTGCTTGTGTTCCCTCTCTCACTGTGTCTCTCTCTGTCAAATAAATAAAATCTTAAAAAAAAAAAGACTGGATCATATCAGGATGCAAGGTCTCCTCTTTAAAAAAAAAAAAAAAAAAAGGGAAAAGTTTATTCCCAACACAGTACCGACTATCCGAGTCAGACTTGCAGTGGCTCAGCGTCTAGCATGCTGTCTGCCCTTGGCCATCACCGCCAAGTGCCTCTTGTGCAGCTGGGCAGAACCGTTCCCGGGTCACAGGAGCTATGCTGCCTGTCCTCACTGCTGCTCAGCTTCCTGGGTCTTCTGACATGGCTCTTACCTTTCCGTCTTTGCTTTAGGCACAGTCCGTCAATTACTGTTACTTGCAACCCAAAGATGCTTAAATACAATGGTGGAGAAAACAAATACTTATCAAGCAACTTCTCATGCGGAAAAAAACAAAATTTGGGAGACAGCAAACCATTTAAAGCGTCTTTGTACGTGGATAGATTGTTAATAAACCCAGTGAACAATTATTTACATTTGTTTTTATAAAATTTTATAATAGAAAATATTGAATGCCTGGGGTGATCAAAATCTAACCAAATTCAATTTCTCAAATATTAATCATTTAGAAATAGGGCATTTGTAATGGCCTATACATCTCTCGTAAAAATATTTCCTTCCCACAAACAAATTGGAAATTCTGTCTTAGGTGTGATCACAGAACATTTAGAAGTTAGAAAAGAAAATGTCTTGTTTTTCTATGTCAATTCATGGATTGATTATTTACTGAACACGTATTTCCTGAAGGCCTCTGTTTTCCATGAAGAGCAGCTCCGCCCTAATGCTTACAGAAGGGAGCCCAAGCCCAGGCTCCGACAGCACAGTGCGGCAGGACAGCCGCCAGCCTGAGGGACCGGACTACCTGCATCCAGTCCAGGAGCCCCACCACTGACCTGCTGAGTGACATCCTGTTCTGGGCTTTGATTTCCTCACCTACGCATGGAAGGGATGGAACTAATTTTCTGCCTGCTTGAATTCAATCAAGAGGTGAGTCAACAAGAAATAGGCTTTGATTGTTGCTGCAAATATAACCGTGTTTCTCCCACTTCTGTGTGCTACAAAGAGAAACAGATTGATTTAGACAAGCAGCTGCAGACCCACCCCTCCCACGGAATGGAAGACGAAGCGGCCACTTTATTTTACGGCGGACTGGCCTGTTTCTCTCCAGCTGTAAGGAATCTCACTTCCATTTCGCAGAACACATCTGTTAACTAGAATCATCGATAGTGGACCGAAATTCTTTGCGTAGTATTCAGCACAGCATTTGAACAGTACTTTGGCACAGGAGCGGGGCCGATCCTCCTATACCCATGGGACGCGCACGATCACCGGCCTTATTCTGCCTGTGAGGACGCTGGGCGAGACAAGCGACCTCCCCAGCGTTAGACCGGACTCAGCTAGTCCCGATTCCCAGACCTTCTGACTTCACATCTCGTACTGATTCTGGGATGGCACTCTGTGCCTGATAAACCGGTTAAACTCTTAGGGGTTAAAGACAGTCCTGAAATTTACTAGAAGGCAAGACGAGAAGCAGGCGAGGACCGGACGCTGGTTCAGCTGGAGGAAAAGCCCTGCCGGGCTCGGTGGCGTGGGTCTTTCAGTCACGTGAGAAGCCGGGCAATGAAGACCCCAGGCTGACTGCCCTGGGCTCCTATTCCAGCCCTACTCCCAGACCAGGCGAGTTTCTTAGGTCTTGCTGTTTTCCTAGTCCTAAATCGAGGCTAAGTCCCTATCCCACAGGAAGTGAGGACAGAGACGAGACCAGTGTAGACACTTAGCTCCACTCCCAGCATCCGTTCACTGGGGCCAACAGCGGTGTGTGCTGACAGCTAAGCCCGTCCGCATGGGCAGCCTGGGGCTGAGAGGACACAGGTTTTGCAGCCAAGGTGGGATGTACGGCCTTGTGTGAGGCAGGGCCCCTCACCTGGGCCTTGGCACCCTCTCCAGGAACACTAGCATCTTCCCAGGCAGGGCCGTGAGGAAGATCTAATATCAAGAATACAAGTACCTAACATAGTGGCTGTATATATCAGCCGAATGGTTTTTATTTAAAGTTGACTTAAGCCCAAGCATTTTCTCGTTTAATAAGAAGACTCTGGTTTAATGAAGCATTGAATGGCACAAACCAGACTTAACCAGTTACTGCTTGCAGGGACTTCTTTTTAAGTGGAGAGAGCATCAACATTTATGAACAAAATCAGGTAATACAAAGTATTTGAGGCAAGAGAAGTGGCCTAATGCTTTTCTTCTTTCCAGTTACAACTCTGTATTTGTTGTCACCCTTTGGGGAGGGGGGTTACACAGCACACTAGTGTTTGGTCTGTGAGGAAAACAACTGAATAAATATTCTGAAACAAAGCCCCCATAAAGACCTAAAGAGGCTGTTTTGCTTCATGACAAACACCCCTCCTGCTGTGACCTTCCCGAGCGCCCCCCCCCCCCCCCCGTACACTTGTAGAGGGAGGGTGAGAAGTCATTGCTGACTAGCAGTTTCCCCGGATTCAATGAAGCCAGAAGGCTAGCTCCCGAATTGCTTAAAACCACCTGGGCCCCAAGACTAAAGCGGGACAGGTTAGAAGCTGAAAGAGAGCAGGAGATCTTGTTCTATACATGTAGGGATTGCGAAGAATCATACATTACTTAGGTGGAACAACAAACCAAGCTCATGTCCTGCAAAAGCACATTGTCTTTTTTTTTTTTAAGATTTTATTTATTTATTTATTTTTTTATTTTTATTTTTTTTTAAAGATTTTATTTATTTATTAGAGAGAGAGAATGAGAGATAGAGAGCATGAGAGGGAAGAGGGTCAGAGGGAGAAGCAGACTCCCCGCCGAGCAGGGAGGCCGATGTGGGACTCGATCCCAGGACTCCAGGATCATGACCTGAGCCGAAGGCAGTCGCTTAACCAACTGAGCCGTCTGACACAGAGAGACACAGCGAGAGAGGGAACACAAGCAGGGGGAGTGGGAGAGGGAGAAGCAGGCTTCCCGCGGAGCAGGGAGCCTGATGCGGGGCTCGATCCCAGGACCCTGGGATCATGACCTGAGCTGAAGGCAGATGCTTAACGACTGAGACACCCGGGCGCCCAGCACATTATGTCCTTAAATGTGCCTGCACAAAAAGTTAGTAACTCTTCCTCATGGAAAGGTTTAATATCTGGATACAGTTTACCTGGAACACTGTATGAACATGATACAGAAGGACATTTCAAGTACATAACTGTCTTTTTTTTTAAAAGATTTTATTTGAGAGAGAGAGAGTAAGAGAGAGATAGTACGAGAGGTAAGAGGGGCAGAGGGAGAAGCAGACTCCCCGCTGAGCAAGGAGCCCGATGCGGGACTCGATCCCGGGACTCCAGGATCATGACCTGAGCCGAAGGCAGTCGCTTAACCAACTGAGCCACCCAGGCGCCCCATATCTGTCCTTTCTAAAATAAGTAGGTAGCGGTACCATGGCTTTTATATTGGCGAGCACTTCCTGACTTCAGCACTTGCCCCCTGTGATAGTCTTGGGTACCAAGAGGACAACTGCAGCGTCCGAGTCACTGGAAGGCACGTCTGCGGGGCTGGCCGGTGGGTCCTGCCACTGGGGGGGGGTTCCTTCTCGGGATGGGGGAACAGCCCCTTCTGCCCCAGGAACGCCATGCCAGGGCTTCGCAATGCACACTAGTTAACCGAAGGAGCCATGTTTCCTGGGCCAGGTTAAAATTCATTCCCACAGGAACACTTGAGACTGTTTCTCTGAACTGTAATAACTCGGTGGGTAAGTGCAAACAGCCGACGGTTGCCAGAGCAGGGATTGGGATTGGGCGAAACGGGCGAGGGGGTCAAAAGATACAAACCTCCCGCTGACTTTACAGCGTGGGGAGGTGACCTGCCGCAGGGTGACTCCATCTGGCAGACTGGAAAGCTGCTAGGAGAGTAAATCTTACAAGTCCTTGTCACAAGACAAAAAGTTTTTGTAACTATGGTGACAGATGTTAACTAGACTTCCTGTGAGCATTTCACAATACGCACAAATACCCAGTCATTATGTTGTACATCTGAAACTAAAACGTTCTATGTCAATTATACCTCAATTAAAAAATTCTTTTATAAACAAATAAGTAGAAGCAGCGGTTCTGTAAGAGCTAGCCTGGCGGTGTCTATTTCCAGACTCCAGCCCCCTCGCGCTGCTTCCCAGGGCCACCTGCCATCTTCCTACTGCTGTATCTCATCATGATCTAAAGCCTAAATCTTGACGTTCCAAGTACTCACGTGTGATTTTACCCTTCACTGGAAATAATAAAAGTGATTTAAGACCGCCAAATCTAACAAAATCTGCCCTGTGATGTTCCATGTGTTTAGAAGAAAGAATGCCTAGCCATCTGTCCCTATTGGAAACTTCATCAAACGTGGGGGAAAATAACCAGCATTTGATTAACTGCATGCCAGGCTCCTATTCACTTAACCTGATTTATTTCTTGGAAGCACCCTTTATAAAACAGATTATTTTAAAAGTAAACCATGGATTAATTGTTAAGCTATTTATTCAAGATCAAGATCATCCCCCCTAAGGGACAAAGATGGGTTCAAACCCAGCAAAGATTAGCCTCTGTGCCTGCCTCTCTACTACAGCCATTGATAAAACTGTCAAATATGAAGACCAGTATTAGCAACTATGTTCTAGTCAATTTTCACTCCCATAATGTAATTTTCATTATTAGCTCCAATTAAAATAGAAACTAGCAAGTGGAATTTCATATAAGCAAAGATTCTTTTAAACCACTTTTATTGCACTGGACTGTCATCAAGTATTTTAGTACCTTATTTTCATAGAAGAAACCTTTTATTATTTGTCTAGGTAAATCTTAAATTTTAACATTCAAGAAGATTCTGAAATGTTTTTGAAGTTTTGCTGGAAAGTAAATGCCTACTCATAGGTACTGATATGCAAAAAGTTCACATTTTAATGTATAATCAACTACAATTTGCATTTCTCTACCAAATAGTCTCTATAATGGAAATTCACTGTAAAACACTGAGGGATTTCTGTCTGGCACAAATAAAGTTCTCAACGTTTGTCAAATGAAGTAAACAATCATCAAACAACGTAGTGTTTTATGGAAATCAAGCCACATAGAGCTTTAGAAGCTACAACAACCCCAGTTCTTCCTTGTGGCCGCTTCACGAGAGACGGGAGGAAACAAACTCTCTCCACCATGTTTTGCTTTGAAATGGGAACCAGATTATTGCTTAGAAATGAAGTTAGTCTAAACCAGAGGTCAGCAAACCTCTTGTGCACAGGGCCAGAAAATAAGCGATCCCAGCTTTGGGGGTCATTTGATGCCTGATGCAAACAACTCTGCTGTCGTACAAAGGAGCCCCGGACGATGCTTCAGTGAATGGGCGTGGATGGCTGCGTGCCAGTGACACATTATTTATGGACATGAAAATTTGAATTTTATTACAACGTTCATGTGTTATTTAACAGGATTCTTTTCTCGAATTTTTTTTTTTTTTTTTTAAAGCATTTAACAGGGGGACCTGGGTGGTTCAGTTGGTTGAGCATCCAACTCTTGATTTAGGCTCAGGTCATGATCTCAGGGTCGTGAGATCCAGCCCCATGAGGGGCTCCACGATGGGCGTGACATCTGCTTAAGAGTCTCTCTCCCCCTCTCCCTCCGCCCCTTCCCGGCTCGCACTCTCTCTCTTTCAAAAAACAAACAAAAAGAAAAAAAAAACACTTAACAATGTAAAGCTCATTCTTGGCTCACAGGCCCTACAAAAACAGGCAGTGGGCTGGATTTGGCTTGTGGACAATTAATTTCCTAACCCCTGGTCTAAATATATACTCTGTTTTGACATTTATTTGCTGGCAATTAAGTACTTCTACTTCATTATTAAGCACAATTTTAAAAATGTCCTTTAAGGCTTTGCCTAAACTGCTGGTATACAGATTTTTAAAACAATTTAAAAATTACTTATACCCAAATTAAAATATACTGCAAGAGGAGCAAACCGGTCAAATTTCACTTATTTCTGGACCTCACATCTGTAAGCTCTCACGCACACAGCAGCAGGAAACACACCTCGGTTCTACAAAGGCTTCCAATTACAAAGCAGCAAGTGCAAGTTCACTTGAAATGTACGTTTATACGCCTCGTATGAATGAAACATGGAGCCACACTGAGATGTGTGATAGCAAAAAAGTGTGATCTGAAGTTCCACGACTAGACCATTTCCATGTGGTTTAATAAAAACTGTGCCCAGTCATTTAAAAAAGGCCACTTGGAGGGGCGCCTGGGTGGCTCAGTCGTTAAGCATCTGCCTTTGGCTCAGGTCATGATCCCAGAGTCCTGGGATCGAGCCCCGCATCGGGCTCCCCGCTCAGTAGGAAGGCTGCTTCTCCCTTTCCCACTCCCCCTGCTTGTGTTCCTGCTCTCGCTCTCTCTCTGTCAAATAAATAAATAAAATCTTAAAAAAAAAAAAAGGCCACTTGGGGAACAGGCCAGTAATAGAAAAATGTCATGTAAAACTTAACCATTTACCTGTCTAAAAAATAACCTTCAAACTTTAAATCTTTACGTTGGATTGTTATATGGATATATGTTATCATAGCAAGAAACAAATTTGCTATGGGCTATAAGTTTGGCAATCTGGCTAATGTTTAAAAACGTGCTCATGAAGTGATAACATTATTTTTATTAAAATAATGCTAACGATGCCGAATGAAATCTCTTTCCACATGAAACATGATAGGTTGCTTCCAAGTCACCCCCACCCCAGCAGAACAAAAACAAAACAAATCAGTCTGAGACTCACTTGAGTGTTTAATTCAAACCTCTATTTGTCGTTTCTAAAATGCTGATCCACAGACCACTTTCTTGTTACACGTGTGTACCAACGAAAACAAAAGCAGAGGATCACTGCCGTCCCTGCAAAAGGAACGGCTCCTTTTCTAACATTCCTTAAAAATATACAATGTACGGTCCTTGCGCCCCAGCACAGGCAGTGACTGACGTAATGAAGACACCGGCCCGCCCGCCCTCCTCCCCGCCGAGCGAGCCCCGCCAACTACCTGTTGTAAGCCCGCTCCTTTTTGGATTTTTCCAGGGCCTTGTCCATGGTCTTCTCGTTCTCCCCTCGGCATTTGGGACAGTACCACTTGCCCTTTGGTTTGTGATTCAGTCCCACGCAGGAGAAATGGAACCACTCGATGGGGCACTCGTCATTGTCACAGCCGATCATTTCTCCATAGGAGACCTGATTGCACAGACAGTAGGTTGGCTCGTTCGGGTCGATGGGAAGGTCTGCGGGGGACGCTTCCCGCTCAGCTTTGGCCTTGGAGCGTTTCTTCTTCTTGGAGGCTTTTGCTTTCTTCTCCTTAGGCGTTCCTGAGGTGATGTCATCATGGTCATGATTATTGGCAGCGTTCTCTCGGTTCTCGTTGTTGCGCTGTCGCCGGGACCTCTTGTTATTGGTCTTCTCCGCCTGAGTGATTGTCTCGCTCTTGGACTTATCCTGGCCGGCTTTGCCGCTGTGGCCAGTGGTGTCATTGACCTCCTGATGGGCCTCAAAGAGCTCCACGTGACTGTCCACCTGCCTGGTCCGGTTCTCCACCAGCTCCACCATCTGACTCACGATCTGGATCTTCTCGTCGCCCAGCTCCTGGCTCCGAATCAGGGCTCTCTGAATGCAGTGCAACACTCTCCTCTTCTGGACGCCGTCTGTCTCGCGTTTCAATTTCTCATAATACTCATCCAGTTCCTTCAGGATTTCTGCAAAGGAAAAATAAGCATTATGTCCATTCTATAAACACAACTGAGCCCTCTATTTAAATTCTCTGGTCTATAAAAAAGTAATTGCAAAGGACAGAAATAATCAATGCAAGATTTCCTGTATGAAAATCCTATACCCTACAGGCATTTTGAGCAGACCTTTTTTTTCCCCTATTGAAAAAAATCCCTGGAACTAAATACAAATGCAACACAGTTCCCATTTAGCTAAGTGCCACTCAAAGCTCCCCAAGGGACTCTGCATTCCGAAGCATGGGTAACATTACTCTTGGGATCGGCAACTAAGGGGAATAGTTTAAATTTAGGTGAAGTGCTGGTGCCCAAACTTTTACTTTCTATAAAATTAACTGATTTATGTCCTATACTTCCAGTTTTTACTCAAATATTCTTCTAACTTAAATGCCTTTATTCCCTTTATTTTAATGCATCAATGTCTAGAATACCCTATTAAATCAGAGAATGTATAAAAACACTACCTAGTGACCCAGGGCCTCAGTTTATCAGTCACGTCACCATCATCCAACCTTGCTATTCCTCTGTATTACTAAAAACAAGACTGGTTTGTCACAATAAGTCAGACAACCTAGCTTTGCCTTAAAACAAAGGGGTCAGATTTTGCTTTTGCATTTACTGCTTAAGACAATACACGTTCACATCTATAAAAATCAACAGATTTTAAAACATTACCAAAACTAAAAAACCCTCAGTACTAAATTTAAACTTTGTACAGGGGGCACCTGGCTGGCTCAGTCGGTAGAGCATGTGACTCTTGATCTTGGGGTTCGGAGCTCAAGCCCCACACCAGGTGTAGAGATTACTTAAAAAGGTGTATATGATTTTAAGATGTAATTTAGAAAGTGTAATTAGGCAATTTCTCAAGATATAAAAGTTGTTAAGTAATCTTGACTGAAATAAGGAAAATAAATGTTCTTGCCAAAAACCTATTTAAGGGTCCTGGGAAGGAGCCTCCGCATCAGGCTCCCTGCTCAGTGGGAAGCCTGCTTCTCCCTCTCCCACTCCCCCTGCTTGTGTTCCCTCTCTCGCTTTCTCTCTGTCAAATAAATAAATAAATAAAAATCTTAAAAAAAACCCAACTATTTAAATACAAACAGAAATTCCCAGAGTTATTTTTCCCAAAGAGTAACAAATCTAAATAGTATCAGGGGGCGCTGCCTGGCTTAGTCAGAAAAGCATGCAACTCTTGATCTCGGGGGTGTGAGTTTCAGCCCCACATTTGGTGTAGAGACTACTAAAAAATGAATAAACAGTATCAGATTTTTCTCCTGAAACTCTTTGCAGTCTCTTAAAATAAGGCAATTTTACTCTCCAGCTAGCAAGTGTGGGAGGCAGGATATATAAAATGTAACCCCTCATCCCTTCCAGATCTTATCTTTGAATAGTTATAAGGTATAAGCCTAACACTGAAATAAATACATGAATTCAAACCAACACTGAAGCTTACCTAAATATAAATATTATTTTCCAGGCTATATTTTTAAACTAAAGACGGCTCTGAAGATACTTCCTAGAAAAACAATGTAGACTATCTGCCCCCAGAAAGGAGGAATGCCATAGTCTCATAGTGTCTGGGAGTAATTAATTCTGAAAATAAATAGACTCAACTTATCTAAGTTCTATTTCATAGATGCTAAAACAGAAGTTTCTCCAATTTATTTTAAACTCATTGCATATTACTATTACTATAATAAAGCTATTATTTGGTTTAATCAGTAACCAAATCTATAGACAATATTAGCCTTACATAGAAAAAACGTTATTATCACTAACATAAAATTCAGTAACATACAGCTTTTTACATCACAAGCAAGTTTACATCCATGCGAAGTCTCAGGTGTGGGAAAGAAACAAAAATAACACCACGAAATTACCAAGAAGGAATTCTTGACAATGACATGTATTTCTTAGACTCCCCAAGCAAAGTCCTCTATCAACAGAGCCACTGCAGTACGCGCTGTAAACAAGAACAGCACCAGGTCTAACTAGGCGGGCGCCCTGCCAGGACACCAGGAGCTTCTCCCAGCTCCGTCAGCTCCAACTGCTGCTGACCTTCCTTCTGAAATTGCTCCACACCAATATCACTGTAGGGAAGCAATGGTACCACGGAAAGAATTTAAGGACGAAATGAGACTGCGGCAAAACCGAAACTGATCTGTCCAACTACTAGAAACGTATTTTAACTTTATATAAAGGCTGCACTGACGTTCGTTAAGAAGCGGACTTCCGGGGGCGCCTGGGTGGCTCAGTCGCTAAGCGTCGGCCTTCGGCTCAGGTCATGGTCCCAGGGTCCTGGGATCGAGCCCCGCATCGGGCTCCCTGCTTCTCCCTCTCCCACTCCCCCTGCTTGTGTTTCCTCTCTCACTAGGTCTCTTTCTGTCAAATAAATAAATAAATAAAATCTTAAAATAAAAAAAGAAGCGGACTTCCATGGTGGGGTGGGTATTTTAAAAAATAGTTGAAACAATGCAAAAATAATTGTGAATTCTATAATTCAAGCACAACCTCAAATACCATTTAAAATGGTAAACTAATTCTAATCCATCTTTCTGAACTAATCTCCAACTGATGTATAAGGAAAGACTGCTGGCCAAGTTCGACTTTCAACATAGGTCCTTAAAACTAAAAGCGGCAAGTAAGCATTTCCCCACGTCTCCAGTCAGGTCCACCAAACGAGCTGCGAGTACTCCCAGCAGCTCACTCAGCGGCCCCTCTCTGCAGGAGCAGCGAACTCCGCAGCGGGGGCTCCCTCCCCGGGACACCTGGTCCCGAAGCAGCAACACAGGAACTCTGGGGGATGCTACAACAATTTGAAGATAAGTTTCCCGAGAGCGATAATGAACAGTGCCGGTGACCACGAATCCTCCGATCTTCTTTCGCTGCCCTGAGTCACCGCCCCCTCGGCGCATCGGGGCCCTAGGGGCCGGCTCGTCCTCGCCGGGCACCGGTCCCGGGCCACTCACGCTTCCCCGCTCCGCGCGGCCGCATCCGCGGGTCGCCGGAGGGGCGGCCCGGGGCCACTGGCGGGCCTGCCCGCGAGTCCTTGGGGCCTGAGCAGGAGGCCTGAGCGGCATCCTCTGCAGCCCCGGAACCAAGGCAGGCCAGCCTCGCCCCGACCCCCGAGGGCCGCCATTGCTCCGCGGCCGGAAGTGACCAGGCCCGGGCCCCTGAGGGACAGGGGCGGGGCCGGGCCCTCAGCCAATGCAGAGGCGCCCAGGGGGCGTCCCGCCCCGCCCCGCGAGCCACCGCCTGTGGGGCTCGCCAGGCCGTAGGGCGGAGGCCAAGAGGGGCGCCAATCACGGCACAGAACCAACGAATAAGGCCCGCCCCCGCAGCGCCAATGGCCAATCCGAGGCCGGAGGCCAGGCGACCCAAAGACATTCAAATCAACTCGACCTCCTCCTCCTCCCCGCCCCTCTGAAGAAAAAAGAAGGCAGCGGAAACAGAGACCCGTGCCAGTCACTGCGCAATGCCCACCCTCATCCGGCTCAGCAACCAATAGCTCAGCGGCGGACTGATAAGGACATTCCATGGGGGACGCCAAGACCAATCACAAGGAAGCCAAAGCGGGACGTTCACAATATGCTAATAAGGCCCCTATAAAAGTCGCTGCGAAGCCCAGGCTCGGTTAGAGCGCGCAGGGGCGCCATAACTCCGGGGTCTCCGTGCGTGCTCGGGACGTGCGGTCGCTTCCCTCCTCCCCCCACGCTTCCGTTTCCCTGCTGCGCAGCCCTGTAAACATTAGTAAACTCCGAGTGACGATCCGCGTCCCATACACAGACCCCAATGGCATGCCTGACCTGGCAGGAAAGTTTCCCCCAGCCAACAATTCCCAGCGGATACGAACCCTCCGCCTCTCTCCGGAACTCTGGGCAGCTGGGGCTGCAAAGAACGACCCACAGGTCCTCTTCCCTGCCATGTTCCTCTGCAAGCCGACAAGCTTTGCCCGCGCCCCCCGAGCACAGCAGATGGGCGACTTCCTCGACCCATCCTCCCTTCCATCCCCTCCCCTTCTCCACCGCACGCACAGAATAAAGCCCTCGCCCTCTGCGAACTACACCCGGCCGCGCCGCCCCTCGCACGTCGGCCCTTACTCAGTGTCCAGCTCCACGGGAGGCCCGGGGTGTCGGGCGGGGGTGGCGGCGACCTGGGCCGCACCGCGCGGAGTGCCGACCCCGGACTTTATATAACACTCAGATTCGGGACTGGGTAGCGGTGGCTCTGGGGATGGCGAGCAGAGCCGGGGACCCGCCACCCGCAGTGCCCTCCCAGCAGCCCTGCGCGCAGCCCCGTCGCTGCGCCCCTCAGCCCCAGCGACCGCGGCACATCCCTCTCTCGGCGCCCTAGCCTGCGCCCCCTGCGCCCCCTCCCCCGCAGCACCCCGCCTCGTCACTTCACTACAAAGAGCGCTTTGCTCGCGCAGCCTGGCATTGAGACCTCTCGTTCCTCCTTCCTCCTCCGTGTCCGGGCTTCGCGCACAAGGACCTTGGCGAATCAAAGACGCTCCAGACCTTTTGTTCCTGCCGGCCAGAGCTGCCGCCGCGGGCCCGCGGCTCCTCGGGGCGGGGAACAGGACGGCCCGCGGCCCCGCGGCGCGCCGCGACCGGCGGGGATGGAGCGACCGCCCCCGCCCATCCATCCCGCCGTACCTTGGTATTTCGCGTCGATCTCCCGCATCAGCGAGACGTTTCTCTGCAGGTCGAAAGGCAGAGACTCGATGGAGTCCAGGTAGTCCTCCACATAGTTCACCAGGTGGATCTGCTCCCCGTTGGCAGGGCTCAACATGGTTCACCGAGGTCCCCGGCGACTCGGCGCGGCTTTCCGCTTCCTCCAGCCCCCGCCCCCTCGGAGCCCAGCGCTGCAAAATGCAAAGCTCCCGCCCGCCGGCGCCCCCCCTCCGGCCGGCCCCGCGCCGCTACATCTGCGAGCCGCACCGCCTGGGCCCGGGGACCCGGCGCCTGGCGGGCCCGGCCGGCGCTCGGCGGCCTCGGGCGCGGGGCGGGCGCGGGCGGCGCGTGCGGGCGCGCACCCCGGCGCAAGGGCCAGGGCCGGGGCCGAGCGAGCGCGGGAAGGGGCGCGCGCCGCCCGCCGCGCCGCACTTGTCCAACGTGGAGAACCCAAATACCAGTTTCAAACACTTGGGAAACATTCGGCCCCCCGCACCGCGCATGCGCCCCGCCCCCCCCACCGCCCCTTCCCCGCGGGCCCCGCCCCCGCGGCATCACGCCCCTCACCGGCCCGGCAGTGCGGGGGTGTGGCTTTGTCTGTCACTTTGGCTGGGGAGGGGGTCGCGGGGACAGGGTCGGCGGGCGAAGCGCAAACTTTACTAGGAGTTTTGCACTAGAAGCAGAGCCTGTCGGGCGGCAATGCAGAACCGCCGGGGAATGTGGGGAGCAGCTGGCCCCGCCGAAGAGCCGGTCGGAACCGACTGAGTTGTGAGACGGCGGCCGCCGAGGCCATCGCTCGCCCAAGGTGTCACCTCCCTACCCACACCCAGCCCCTCATTCCGGTGACCCGCCGCGGAGCGCGGCATAAATAAGGCCCGAAACAGACGGGCAACACCGAAACCCAATCCACTTGCCGCCCTCACCTCAGTGGGCCAATCAAGACGAAGGGGAGGCGGGGCGAGTGGGGATAACTCCTCCCAGGCTCCGACTACGAGAAACCCGCGTCCTACGAGGGGCGGAGAGAGAGGACGGGCCGTGCAGGGCGGAAGTGATGGCGCATGCGCAATTGCCGGGAAGGGGGGAGACCTACCATTAGGCGGCCGGACCACCGCTCCCAGCAACCTTAGCGGCTCGCGCGCCTGCGCGGTCTTCACCGTCTTCCCTTTGTGTCGACGGCCGGAGTCCGGTGCAGAGCGGCTTGGAGACAAAGGGGCCCAAGAGGGGAGCTGCTTTCCGGACTGGGCTCCCACAGAGGGCGGGGGATCCCGACCCCTTCCCGACTGTGCCCTAGGATCCGCTCTCATTAGAAAGACCACCCCAAGCGGGGCGGGACAGGCGTCCGGTCCCGGGGGTCCGGGCCCCTCCCCCCCCGGCCTCTCTCCCCACCCTAAGTTCCCGAATTCGGGCTTTCTGAAAAGCCCTGCGCAGACGATCCCGTTGCCTAGGCGACGGGCCCGCGTGCCAGCCCGCTGCTTCCGGCTGAGGCCCCGCCCCGTGGGCGTGGCCGCGCTCCGCCTTTGTCCGGCGAGCACGGGCCTGCTCCGCCGGGCACGGGCCTCCTCCGCCGGGCAGACTCCCGGGCTGGCCTCGGCGCGCCGCTGTGCTGTGCTGCTCACGGTCTTCCTTCCCCCAGGTGGGCGGGGTATCCTGTCGCGGTCTCTGCGGGCGGAGCTGGCTCCGCTCGGCCTGCCGGGTTCGCCCCGGCGGAGCGGGTGCCCTGGGGCCTGCGGCGTGCTCCTCCGCAGACTGCGAGCCTGGCGCTCGCTTGCTCCAGGAGGCGTGCTGTCAAGACCCAGGCCGTTGGCAGTTTCTTTAAAGTTTATGTTAGCGGCGCCTGGCTGGCTCACTCGGTGGTGCCTATCGGGGTGTGAGGTCCAGCCCCACCTTGAGTGTAGAGATGACTTAAAATCTTTAAATAAAAAATAAATACATAAATAGAAATAAAAGTACTGTATGCAAGCCAGTAGTATTTCCGTCAACCCAGTGTAGATAAAATAGATTGTTATCCGCGGGTGGCGCATTTTCAGATAGGGATGCCGGTGGAGCCGAGGACCCTGACGAGCTGTTTTGTCTTTGAAATGGATGGTTCTCATCTGCGGAGATAAACGACCACTGATATTAACACTTTGAAGTAAATAGATTGATCTTCACTATTAAACCCCTTCATCCCTTCCCCATAGCAAAAGAAGTTCAACGTTGATATTGGGAGAATGGTTGTTTTACTTACGGATTCGCACCTCTCCCAGTCTTGGCCTGGTTTAAAGCAAATGATGAATGAAATTTCATTTAATTTTGTACAACAAAATTCGTTGGCCACTAGTCTGCATGAGAGGCTTGAATACTATGACATGTGGCAACGGAGACGTTATATGGAATAGGGAAACAATAACGAAGTTAAATAAGAAAAATAATTATTTTTCTTCGAGACCATATAATTTTAAAGTACCATGGCAAGAAAGAAATAAGTTCTTTGAATCCTTGCATTTATTGGCCCTAGAATGAGAGTGTTTGTCTGAATTTAAGAATAAAGGTTAGAAATAACTTACCCCTTCCAACGATAATCAAGCCAGCTTGAACTAGGTTATCTTTTTTAAAAATCACGATGCTATCTGAATAATGATTCCTTTCATGTTTTCATGGACTCCACAGACACAGAAACAAAAGGTTATCTTAATCATTGAACGAGAAATATTTCGTGAGTGCCTACCAGGTGCTAGCTACTGTTTATGCACTGGGGATGAGGAGCTTACATTCTATAAGACAGTTTACCTTGTGGGCTAAAAGGTCAGAAGATATTTTATTTACTAGCTTTACAAAGTTATTAAAATACATATCGATGACTTCACAGTTTTCTGAACAAGATAAGAGACTAAGAGCTGAAACCTAACTATGACCATGCATTTTAAATATACTACTAAGGAAACATGTTTAATTTTGAAGATACATTTAATTACCTTGGTTGTTTCGGTTCTGCTCTTTGGAGTGTGTTGGAAAAATGGATACTAAATTTTTTTCTGAATTATATTTCTAGTTTAAGTGGTGATGCTCCAACCCATGGGAGTAAAAAATAAGAGGTGAACTTAAAACTTTTGTGTTTTGAGGTGCTTAAAAAATAAATGCTGACATGTTTCTCTCAAACTTGAAATACCTTAAGCGGTATGCTACCTTATCTACTGTACTTTGAATTTGCAAGATTTGGCCTTGAAAGAAAATGTATTACTGGGAACTACCTTTTTGGCTGTTGTCATTAAGGACTAGGAAATGGCATTCAAGATACTTTGGAATCATTAATTTTAATACACTTCTTTGTTCTGGCCTAGATTGGGGAGGAGTCACTTCAAAGTCACAGGATTCTCTTTTGGGGAGTATATTTGTTAATAAATGTTCCCAGTCATTTTTACTTTACCTTAATATTCAACCTGCAAAAAGGACTCATTTTTAATCACCATTAAGTAGAGGGTTATGTTTATCATTGGTTTGATGATTTCAGAAAGACTTAAGTAAAGGTAGAATTGCTGCCAATAAGGGCTGACCACCTTACACAACTGGTTTTCTGAAGACAGAAGATACCATTGTTAATTTAAAAGTTATGAATTTCTATGGCCAGTTCCAACATACCACCTGTCCAGATTCACGTGCAGGATTTGGTTTTCAGTGTTACTAAGTCTGTTTTCAAGATTTTTAGCTTTTTTGGGGAGCCTGGGTGGCTCAGTTGGTTAAGCGACTGCCTACGGCTCAGGTCATGATCCCAGGGTCCTGGAATCGAGCCCCACATCGGGCTCCCTACTCAGCAGGGAGCCTGCTTCTCCCTCTCCCTCTGCTCCTGCTCTCTTACTTGCTCACACTTTCTCTCAAATAAATAAATAAAATCTTTAAAAAAAAAACAAGTTTTTCCCTTGAATTCTGTGTGTTGACATAGATGGCCTTTTGTTCATTTTCTTATTTTACTAGCACGTCTAGTACCTGGACCAGAGCTTTCTCCATCAGATAATTCACTGCGGAAATTTCCTCCCACAGGCACAACAGGTGGATTTCATCACAGATTCATTCGGCAGCTCTTTTCTGAATGCAGTGCTGGAACAGTGAGGGAGGGAGTTCAAAAGAATTTACAATCTAAAGTACTGGGGAGAGAAATATATACATTGTACTAGACACAAGGACTCTTACAAAAACTTACCAAGATAGGGATGGAGACAGGCAGTGAAGGAGGGATAATAACTCCAGTAGAACTTTGAGTAGTCAGGGAGTCTGTGCTTACCACTGATGGAGAGTTCTCCTAATTCTGAACAATAGGTTCTAATATTTTAGCTTTATGCATTAGAACATAGTTTACATTAGACTACAATTTAGCTTGAAACATAATTGCAGTATTGGACTCCAGGGATCTTGAAAGAAAAAAAAATGAACTGTTCTAGGAACATACTGGTTTGTCTCTGCTTAAGCATTTGCCTTTCAATAGAACAACCAAAACAAACCAAAAAAAAAAAAAAAAAAACCAAAAAAAAAAACTGAGGAATCTGTGTGGTTTTGAGGAATGCAAAAATAAAGGGGATTTCTTTTTCTTCCTTCCTTCCTTCCTTTCTTCTTTTTCTTTCTTTTTTCTTTCTCTTTCTTTCTTTCTTTCTTTCTTTCTTTCTTTCTTTCTTTCTTTCTTTCTTTCTTTCTTTTTCCTTCCTTCCTTCCTTCTTTCTTTCTCTTCCTTCCTTCCTTCCTTCCTTCCTTCCTTCCTTCCTTCCTTCCTTCCTTTCAACACTGTTTTGCAAGGTATCAGTAGGGGCCCTTTTGTCAAGATAATTTGAAAGTAACTTCAAGTGAATCCACTTTTAAAAAGTCCCACTGAAACCGCAATTCAGATTGCTTTTGTTCTCAAGAGAGGAGATGATATAGAATGTTTAACATTAATGAATCCCAAGTAGACACTTCCTACTACACATACTTGATGAATGATGGGTGGTTTCCTAGCTTTGGTCTTCCATCCGGAGACAGTGCTGTCTTGGGGTGCAAGTGACCCTTGTGCTTTTAAATGGAGACGTGCTGGGTGCACACGTAGGAGGGCAGACGTGCCTTGTTTGTGTTGGGGTGCAAGTATGCTGTGTCAGGGTGCACATGTGCTGTGTGTGTGTTGGGTGCAAACGTGCTGTGTTAGGGTGCAAGGTGCTGTGTTGGGGTGCAGATGTGCCTTGTGCACATTAGGAGGCAAGTGTGCTGTGTTGGGGGTGCAGACGTGTTGTGCTGTGTTGGGGTGCAAACGTGTTGTTAGGGTGCAGACATGCTGTGTTGGGGTGCAGACGTGCTGTTAGGGTGCAGACATGCTGTGTTGGGGTACAAGCGTGCTGTGTGCTGTGTTGGGTGCAGACGTGCTGTGTTAGGGTGCAAGTGTGCTGTGTTGGTGTGCAGACGTGCTGTAGTGGGGTGCAGATGTGTGTGTTGGGTTGCGGATGTGCCGCGTGCGCGCCGGGGCGCAAACGTGCTGTTGGGGTGCAGACGTGCTTTGTGGGTGCGTTGGGGTGAGACGTGCTTCCCGAGCAGGCAAGGAACCGGAGGCGGGTGCCCGCACCGTGAACTCGGGCAGTCAGCGTCAGCACAAACACCTGCACGACGGGATCCCAAGAGCAGAAGGGCCCCCTCCTTCCGGGCGCGAAGGAGCCCCTCCCTCTACCGGCTAGGGCGTCCGTTGCCGCGCCCCGCCTCGCCCGCGCCGAACTCTTCCTCGGCCCCAGAGCCGCAACGGGTGCCCCGCAGGCCAAAGAGAGGCGCGGCCGCAGCTACCCGACCGCCTTTTGGGGGGTTGGCGGGACCGAGGCCGGTCATCTTCCGGAATGGGCGGGCACGGCCGATCCCTTTCCGGGTTGGGCGGGGCCTGGGCGTCCGCCGTTCTGGGTTGGACAGATCATAGGAGGCCCCTTCCGGGTTGGGCGGGGCCTTGTCTGGCACCTATCAGGAGTGGGCGGAACCTGGACGCCCTCTTCCGGGTGGGCGGGTCCAGTGCGAGCCCCTCCCGGAGTGGGCGTGGGGAGCCTCCGCGGCGGCCCCGCGCATCCCTGTTCCGTGCCGCTCGCGGGCCGGCCATGCTGCGGACGCGCGGGGCGGCTGTGGGCCGCCGGCTTCTGCGGGCCGCGCTGGGCCTGGGCGCCCGGCTGGGGCCGGCGCGGGCGGCGTCGGGGGTGCGCGGGCAGGGCTGGTTGCAGCCGGCGGGCCACGACACGGGCGTCAAGGTGTACAACAGCCTCACCCGGAGGAAAGACCCCTTGATCGTGGGCAGCGTGGACGCCGCCTCCTGGTAGCCGCCCGGGATTGGGGGAGCGGGGTGCTGGGGACGTGGGGCGGGAAGGATGGTGCACCCAGCGCTGCGCTGAAAGGTTCTCAGGTGGGGAGCATTTAATAAGTACAAAATCCATGGAAGCACCATTGGAGATCCTGGTGTAGTCCCGGGTACTTGGCTGGCTTTGGCTACGAATTCCCCAGAAGTGGTTACTTAACAGTTTTTAAAAGAGCATGGTTATATGATAACCGTAACTGAGAATGTGGTGTCCTTTCTTGCAAATATGTTTCACATGGTGGATTTTAACTTTGTTCTTAGGTATAGCTGTGGACCGACTGTCTATGATCATGCACACCTTGGCCATGCTTGGTGAGTGTTCTGAATTTGATTTTTCACACTTCTAGGGACCGTTTATTTTGGAAAGAAAGCCTGTTGCAGGTTTTTCCCATCTCTCAAGTGGCAACTTAAGAATACTGACTAGCAAAAAAAAAAAAAAGAGAGAGAGAGAATACTGAATAGCTAACTATATTCCAGGTATTGTGGGAGGCACACCTGTTGTCTCATTTGGTTCTCATAGTAAATTCTAAGCACTTCTACCCATTTCACAGGGAGGCAGTGAGGAGCAGTGATAAATGACCTGTTTTGGAATTGGATGCTTCTTGGTGGGTTTTAGTGAGATCAGGTCAGGAATGAGCAGTGAGAAGTTATTTCTGGCCCCTACTGCTTATTTTCTTTCCAATTTTGGACAAGCCCTTTTATTGCTTTGAGTCCTGGTTTCTTCATCGTTGAGTTGGGGATGATAATAGTATCCATCGGTTTGAATCCTCACAATTTTATGAAGTAGAGCATAAAGTGCAGCTTACACAGTGCCTGAGCTGCGCTGTGGCGGGGGCTGAGCAGTTGTTGGGGATAAGTAACTTGCCCGAGGCCATGCATTCAGGAAGCGGCGGAGCCTGGTGTGTCTGATCTCCCCCGCAGCTTGCTTTCTCAACCTCTTAACCCTCCGCCGCACTGCATCCCATCTTTGTCAGAATTACACTTTTCGTAGTATTTTGTATGTTCTCTTGTTCCTTTTTTAAGCTTATTTTGTTTCAGACTTAGACTAAGAGTGAAAAGCTACCTACACTTTTTACAAAATCCTACATCACCCAGGGAGGCTGGAGTGTTTTTTGTTTTGTTAAAACAGAATCAGTGGCTAACTTACCATTCATTTTAAAAAGGATATTTTGACCTCTTTATTGAAGTATAAAATATGTTGAGGAAAGATTGCAAAGACAGAAAGAAATCGCCGTCTTTTATAGAGCCAAGTGGATACCATCTGTGAGGGCAGGTGGGGCTGGTTTGCGCTGAACAGTCAGGTGACGCGTCAGGCCCATCCCCCTCCGGAGATGAGCATTACCTTCCTTGATGGCTTCATTCCAAAGAGATGGCTCCCAGGTCCTTGAAACTTTCCGGAGTTGTGGGACTCAGGAGAGGCTTCCTTAGCCATTAAAACCATTTATGTACATTTTAGAAGGACTGAGGAATTTCTGAAAGAAGGGGGCGGGTGGGGGAGGGTGTTTCCTTATTTTCAGCTAGGAGAATCAAGCCTTTGGTTATAATTTATATTTGCCCTTACAAATACAGAAAAGAGTACAAATGTTAAGGGTACAGCTGAATGAATGTTCACAGGTCTTAGGCAGAGACATGTTACCATCACCCCAGAAGCCTGAGCATCCCCTTCATCACTGTGGTCCCCCACCCCCTCGAGGATAACCGGTTATCCTCTATGGAAGATGGACTGTGAGATAGAACCCATTCCTCAAGAGTCATTCAGCATGCTCCTGAGTGGTGGGAAACCTGAGAACGTCAAGATTCTGAAGAAGCTGTGGGGTCTTGGGTGCCTGGGTGGCTCAGATGGTTGAGTGTCTGCCTTCGGCTCAGGTCATGATCCCAGGGTCCTGGGATCGAGTCCCGCATCGGGCTCCCTGCTCAGTGGGGAGCCTGCTTCTCCCTCTGCCTCTCTCTCTGTCTCTCATAAATAAATAAAATCTTAAAAAAAAAAAAAAAAGAAGAAGCTGTGAGGTCTTAGGGGCAGGGATGGTCAAGCATGGCTCCCACAGCTCCTAAAGTAAAGGTCCAAATCCTAAGGACGTCTCTGCAGTTCTGGAAGTCTGTCCCGATGTACCGTCCAGGTTCACGTCTCCCCACTCGCCTCCCCAGGTAGCCACACCTCTATTTTATTTATTTATTTATTTTTAAAGATTTTATTTATTTGACAGAGAGAGACACAGCGAGAGAGGGAACACAAGCAGGGGGAGTGGGAGAGGGAGAAGCAGGCTTCCTGCGGAGCAGGGAGGCCGATGCGGGGCTCGATCCCAGGACCCTGGGATCATGACCCGAGCCGAAGGCAGACGCTTAACGACTGAGCCACCCAGGCGCCCCCACACCTCTATTTTAAAAAGGCAGGTACTTGGGGTGCCCGGCTGGCTCAGTCGGTAGAGCACGGGACTCAACCTCAGGGTCGTGAGTTCAAGCCCCACCCAGGGCATAGAGCTTACTTTAAAAAAAGAAAGAAAGAAAGACGTACTTAACAGACACAGCACTTTTTCTGTTCTAAATGCTTTACAAACACCAGCCAGTGTGATTCTCCTAAGGACACCAGGTGATGGTGCTGTTCTCCCCCCAGGGGCAGATACAGTGCCCGGGGAACCACTCCTGGGGGAGCCGAATGAAGGGCATGGTGATGACCCATGACCACGGTGACAGTGGCTCATACCTGGAGGAGTTGGTGCTGCAGGGCACCAGGATCGCGTTCAGCAACCCCGTGGCATAGCAGGATTCTGTCCGACTTATAAATAAGCAGCCTAAGCCTTCAACTGATTAAATATCTCGGCAAGAAGTTTCCAACCTGGCTTGGTCACTGGAGCTGTGTTTGGGGAGGGTAGTGTGGGAAGCAGACGGGGTACAGTGACGGGGCTCGTGTTTGAGTTACAGAGGCTGTGTCGGTGACATATGAGCATGAGATTTGCCAATCCTGAGTTCTAAGGTTGCTTTTATGGGAAACCAGATTCTGGATATTTTAAATGGCTCTTGAGCCCTTTTGGTTTTACACATCTGAGCTGCCCCAGTGTGGCATGCTGATAAGCTGGTGGGTTTCGTTTTGTTTTTTTAAGATTTTATGTATTTGAGAGAGAGAGAGCGCGCGTGCGGACAAGTAGGGGGCAGGGGCAGAGAGAGAGGGAGAAGCAGACTCCCCACTGAGCAGGGAGCCCTATGCGGGGCTCAATCCCAGGACACTGAGATCATGACCTGAGCCGAAGGCAGCCGCTTAACCGACTGAGCCACCCAGGCGCCCCAAGCTGGTATGTTAATATCCCACCACAGTGCGCACATTTCTTGGGAGTGACGCCATATAGCTTTAACAGCATCGTCCTTGGTCTGCTGTTCCTTCTGGTTTGCCGTAGTGAAACAGTCCAGTTATTCTAGAACATAAACAAGGACGGTAAAAGCTCTCAGTATTTTAACTACCTGGTGAGATTGTATTACCAGTGAATTGTTCTACAATTAAATGGTGTCAACTCACGTAACAGCTCCAGCGTTAAACATGCTCACCGTGTGCCTGACATTGAGGCGCTGCCTTTGTTGATTTCTTGTGGGGCCCTGCGTGGGCCAGTCAGCGGAAGTCTTTTCCTCTTCGTGGTGCTGTGGGACCCATCAGCTCCATCACACACCTAAAGTTTGGGGCAGCCTGTTAAGATGCAAGGCATTCCTTAAAGATCCCGCTGGGGACTTTGTGCATTAAAGATGCCCCGACATTTCTTTTCTTTCAGCTCGTACGTTAGATTTGATATCATCCGAAGGATCCTCACCAGGGTTTTTGGATGCAACATCATCATGGTGATGGGAATCACAGATGTGGACGATAAAATAATCCACAGAGCCGCTGAGGTAAGTGCAGAGGGTGATGTCGTCCATAACTGGATCGATGAGAGCGCTGTGCTGAGCGCCAGGTGACATCATCCCCTAGCTGCTCCGCAGGTGTGTTCTGCGTCTCTCCGTCCACACGCAGCTTGGCGGGAGCACTCTGACAGGTCATCAGGGGAGTCTCTGCCCTGGTAAAGGAGGCCTGTTTGATTCTGGGCACCGAAGCCTTTGATTCCTCGTCCCCTGCTGGAAGTTTGTCCCTTTCTTGGTCCCGTGGCCTCACGGCCTCCAGGCCTCCCACGCACGGCGAAGGCAAAGGGCCGCTTCCGGGCTAGGAAAACTTAGCTCACGGGAGGTTCAGTTTTCTCATTTGTTTAGTACACAGGGCACTTACCTTACAACTCATGCATCATTCAGGGGAAGCTTTTAGGGGGAAGTTTTAACTGAGGGGTTAAGTTAAATATAGGTAAATTTTTAAGCCTATTTTCTGGTTTTTATAATTAGCAACTTTAACAATTATCTCTAAGGATCTGCAGGTAATTGTTAAATGATCCAATCTATGCAAAAACCTATACCGAGTGCTTTATATTTCTGTTATTTTAGAAGATGTATGTACTAAAAACTGTGTATACTATTTTTTTTAGGAACCAGTCTACACTTTATAATGTTTTATAGTCTGCTTTTTCCATTTAGTATATTTTGAGTACTTTTTTCATGTTCTTAAATATTCTTGAACGTTTTTAAATAGCCGTATAGCATTTCATCACATGGAGATACTCTCATTTACCATTCTTGTTTTTGGACTCTTGAGTTACTTCCATATTCTGCTTTCTCTCAGATTTATTTTCTAGAAGCCATGTGTCCCTGTTTCCTACCAATTTGCCCTTTTTTTTTTTTTGGTAAAGTTTTACTTGTTTAATCTCTGCACCTGACCTGGGCCTCGAACTCAACGACCCTGAGATCAAGCATCGCATGCTCCCCCAACCGAGCCAGCCAGGCATCCCCTAATTTACCTTTTTAACAACTAGGTAGCATTTGGCATGGGGGCTGTTCAGCAGTTTCCCATCATTGGCTGTGTTGTTTATAGCTGTTAAAAATAGGGCTACTGTGAATATCTTTTTTTTTCATTCTGTCTCGTTTCGCTAAATACTTTTCCTAAAGTGGAGTCACTGGTTCAAGGAGGAATGGTTTTTTTAATAAGGTTTTTCTTCTTAGAGTTGGGTGGTTTAGAGTGTTTACTGATGGCGCCAAACCCAGTGGGGTTTCTCGGGTCTGTCTTTTTTTTTTTTTTTTTTAAAGGATTTTATTTATTCATTTGAGACACAGAGATACAGAGAGAAGAGAAAGCAGGAGCAGGGAGAGAGGCAGAGGGAGAGGGAGAAGCAGGCTCCCTGCTGAGCCAGGAGCCCGATGCGGGACTCGATCCCAGGACCCTGCGATCACGACCTGAGCCGAAGGCAGACGCCCAACCATCTGAGCCACCCGGGCGCCCCCCGGGTCTGTCTTGTCTAAACAGCTGAGCCAGTACGTCATGCTCCCTTATAGCAGACTCGATTTCCATTTCCAGAACTGTCCCTGAGCACGCATCGAACTGTCCGGGGCCAGGCCTGTGCCTGGCTTTGTGTCGAGAAAGGTGAGGAAGACCAGTCCTGGCCTCATGGAGCTTGCATCTGGGGAGGCAGACGAGCCCACAGAGAGACGCTCTGTGGGCGACATAGTTCATTTTATAAGCCCAGCTAGGGACGTGCAGGGAAGATTGTCACACCTCCGTGGAATGCAGAAGTGACTCACTGGAGGGGGTTAGCCCAGAATTAGCACTAGTAGAGGATGGGTGGTGAGGAGTGAGGGCAGGAAGGACATCTGGGCAGAGGGCAAGCGAGGAGGGGCTGAAAGGCTGCGTGGAGGCCTGCGAGGGAACCCGCTGTCCTCCTGTGGCCTGTGGGTGGGCTGGCGGGTGAGGCTGGAGAGATGGGGGCGGCTGGGCCTGGAGCACCCAGGGGACTTGCACTTTGTCCAGTAGACTCTTGGGGTGCTCTAGCCAGGCTCAGCTCCATCCAGTGGAGACCCCTCGGTGGTGGAGAGGACACAGTCGGAGACGGGCCCACAGACAGGGTTGGTGGGAGCTTCGCCCTGGAGAGCAGAGTGAGTGTGACGTACCTAAAGAAACGCAGACCTGGATACAGAAATCAGGAGCTCGGTCAGCTGAGGGCTGTGGTATCGTAGAGATATGTGTGGACTTTACCCCAGTTCCAGGCACAGAGCGCCTGAAACCCACGGAATCGAGTGAGGGAGAGTGTCTTCTGTGTGCTGATGAGATCACGGCTGGGCCCCTGGCGGGCTTCAGGGCAGGGGCTGGGGTCCCAGAGACCCAGCCATGGCGAGAGCTGGGACTTTTCACCCCCCACCCCTGGCATGGAGCTGATTGCCAGTGGCCAGGGATTTAATCACCTGTCCCAAGTCGTGAAGCCTCCATAAACACCCCCAAAATGAGGGGGCTCAGCGCTTCAGGCTGGTGAGCACAGGTGGGCGCTGGGAGGGCGGCGTCGGAGAGCCTGGGAGCCCCACCCCTCACCCTATGCTGCTCCTGAGTTGTGTCCTTTATCATAAACTAGGGATGGTAAGTGGACTGCTTTCCTGGGTTCTGTGACTCAGCTCAAACCCCCAAATTTAGACTCCATGGCAGGAGTTCAAGTGGCCAGGGGACCTATGGTGGCTGGTGTCTGAAGGGGGCAGTCCCATGGGGTCTGCGCTGACCCGGGGAGTTTGTGTCAGAATAGGGTTGAATCGTGGACACCCGGCTACAGCCGGAGAACTGGAAAAGTGGCTAGAGTTGGAAAAGGCACCGCGTGTTTGGCTGGAAGCGAAGGGTGGGCAGGCTAGGCCCTGGGGTTCATCACCGTCCCTGCTGCTCTCTCTGCCCCTGGGGTCAGGTGTCCCCTGGTCCAGCCAAGGCCCTGGGGGCAAGGTGAGTCGTCCCTTTGTGGGGAGCCGCAAGTGAGGGGACAGCAGGGGGCAAGGGGTCCCCAGGCAGGTAGTGCTTGTGGTAGGTGGCCGACCCACAGGATCCTGCATGTGGAGCGCGGGAGGAGGGGGCCTGAGTTTGGAGTGGTTTGTCCAGGGCTGTCTGACTTCAGTGTGAGCTCAGCCACTCACCAGGGGCACAGCCTTTGGATTCGAGAGTGAAGCTTCTGAGCAAACGGGAGGAAGAAAGGAGCGTCCTCTGATCCATGGGTAGGACGGACAGGGGAGAGGCAGAGGCAGGGGCTGTGCTGTTCCCCGAGAGCGGCTGGGATGGTCCCTGCGGGGCGCCTTGAGGGGTCTGGAGCCATTGCTGGGAGGGAAGGCTGACCCCAGAGGTGCTGAGCAGGAAGGCCTGCTGGACGGGGCCCTCAGTGGCTGTGCGCAGGGTGCAGCTAGTAGCCAGCAGGCCGTGGTCTCTGGCCTGGTGAGCACGGGGTTGGAAGGAACACCGCCGCAGGAGGCGTTGGTTATGGAGGAAGGTGACCCAGGTGAGTGTTTCATCTGCCCTCAGCCCTCCCCCTCCGTGGGGATCCGAGACCACGCACCTGGGTCCCCGCACTTGATGAATCGGGCTCTGCTGTGAATCTTCAGACTCGGAGGTGGACGGGTGAGCTGCAAGGCCTGCTGGGAGGCTGGAGGCCCGCTGGTGGGAAAGGAAAAGGGGAGGGGTTCGGATGCCGGTGAGGATGGGCGTTGGACTTCAGGAGGGAGGGGCGGCGGCACAGGGTAAATGCAGCGAGAATGAAGTTACTGAGAGGATTTCACAGATGCCGCGAGGAGGCAGTGCTTGTTACTTTTAAGAATTGTATTATACTTAGCCTACGAACAGGTTGATAGAATTAGCTGAAAGATTCTGTGTATAGAGAGCGTTTAATTTTTGACACCTGAAAATTTCCCTCCTGTCACATGGCAAGATGCTAACATGGCACTGAATAGTCGTTCTCACAATATCTTTAAGATGATGAAGCGTGCATCTGAAACACGGTTATGAACGCATCTGTTTCTTAGTATCTGGCAAAAAGGATATTTTTTATCTAATGCAACCTTTTAAAGTGATGGCAATGCTCTTCATGCCATCTGCTTCAGCACTTGCTTGTACATACGATATTTTATATTATAATATTACACTTTTCTGGATCTCTCCCTTGACTTTGATGTTCGGCACAGTGTTACAGTTTGTCAGGGATAAAAACGGCCGGCGGATTTCCAGGGGGAGCCCTACGAGAGGCGTGGTACGTGTGCATAGTCGCATTTTGTAGGAAAAATTGGGATGAATGTGTCAGAGTGACCCAGGCCGAAGGTATTCTTTCTCTGCTGCTGGTCACTGGCCCCTGTTGCCTTCTTTGCGGGAAGAAGGCTGGTCGCTGTGGCTGAGTGTCGAGGGCCCGGCCGGGGGGCCCTTGCTGCGGGCGAGGCAGCTTGAGATGGTTTGTGATGGTCGGGGCGAGTTGGACAGTGACCTGAGATCGAAGACTGAGACCGCATTTCAGCTCCCACCTCGTGCAGTTTGATTTTCGGAGAGTGAGAGCCACGCTGTCCAGATACATGGTGTGACCCGCTGCCGAAAGAGTAAATTTAAAAGTAAAAGGTTTCGTTTTATAATATGATTCCACTCCTCCGTGCAAGGACGGCAGTAGGTTGGTATCCCACTTACAATGTTACAATGTTTGGAAACACCTCCGTGTGAGCTGGAGAAGCCGCCTGTGGAGCGGGGCTTGCGTGTTTGGGCAGGGCAGCGTGGTACTTGCTAGGTCATTTAGAGGAGTGTGTGTGCGCGTGCCTAACATTCCCTTTCAGAACCAAACACGTGGATTCTAGAGTTCATATGCGGCCAGGAAAAGTCTATAAAAGAGTATTGGGGCGCCTGGGTGACTCAGTCGGTTAAACGTCTGCCTTCGGCTCAGATCATGATCCCAGGGTCCTGGGATCAAGTCCCACATCGGGCTCCCTGCTCAGCCGGGAAGCTGCTTCTCCCTCTCCCAGTCTCCTCCTGCCCCCCCCCCCCCCCGGCCCTGCTCGTGTGCTCTCTTTCTCACTCTCTCTCTGACAAATAAAAATAATACCTTTTTTTTTAAAGAAGAGTATTAAGGAGGGAATAGTCCTGCCTAATATTAGAACATTTTTAAAGCTATAGAAAATTTTTTGTTTTCATATATTCTTTCTTTTTTTTGGTGCAGCTTTGAGGTTGACCAGATCTACAATAAATTGCACTGAGTACATACGAGGTGTACAGCACGATAAAATCTGAACCCATCACCAGTGTCAGGATGAGCATCTCCATCCATTGCCCCCGAAAGCTTCCTCTGCCCCTTGTCATCCTTCCCTCTTTGCTGCCCTGCCCCCAAGCTTTCACCAGTCTACTTTCTGTCACTGTGAAGGTGGTAGACCTTAAACATTGTTGTGTGGATACATTGTACAGACAGATAATGGGACACACTAGGAAGTCGGAAATAGACACAGTAAATAATGGAAATTTGTGATAAAGATGGCATTTCAAATCAATGGGGAAGAGAGGAATTATCTGGCAAAAGATGTTGACGGTTAGGTAAGCATCTGGGGGAAAAAGTAAACCCAGGAGGAGTGGCGGATCTCACAACCAGATCCGGGGCAGATCGAGCCTAATGTAAAAGAAATGGAACCACGAATTACTGAAAGAACCTTGGGGCACTTTTTATAGCCTCATACTGGGAAGGCTCTCCTAAATTTGTTTCCAAACCCAGGAGCCATTTGGTGAAAAAGATTTGAGAAATACAAAAGATGGCTAAATATAGAAATAACATTTTCTATAGGACATAAACTAACCATAAAGTTAAAGACTGTGACAATAATTGAAATTCACATCAGAGAGAAAAGGCTAATTTCTTTCATGTAAAACTACTTCCTACCAATCGACAAGAAGAGCTCTACAAGTCAGCGGAGAAATGGGTGTGGTGATTACAGACTTAATATAAATGGCTCTAAACCCGCGAGAGATGTTCAGCTCCTTCAGAAGAGAGACGTACACGTTAAACGTACAGCGAGAAAGCGTGTGTTAGCAGTCCTGTCGCCGACGTCCAGAAGTGCCCCCCCCCCCCCCCCCCCCCGTGCGGTCGGGGCTCAGTCAGGTTCAGGCCGGCGCACCCTCCACGGGGGCAGCAGGTAGCCAGCCCTCCGACCAGCGGTCTGGCGTCTGGATCCGTACTCAGGAGCGGCCTGGCCTGTTGTCAGAGCAGAAGAGGAGGGCGTGAGGAGGGGGCCCGGGGAGCGGCTCCTGGTACGCAGGGCGGGCCGGCCAGCAGGACGGTGGTGGTAGTGGAGGGAGCCAGCTGCAGGCCGTGTGTGCGGGGCGCTGCGTGTCAGGAGGGGGACGCAGATCCCTGTGTCTGGAGCTGGGTGTCCTGTGTCTAACAGAGGTGTGAACACAGCGTTGTCCATTCACGCGGTCGTCTTTCCGAGATGCACACGGATCCTCGTAGCAATCTTGGGGATTGATAGGTGGGACCTCTCCATGTTGCAAAGAAAGCCCCAGGCACAGAGGCTCATGCCTTGCCCACGGCCACACAGCTGAAAAGTCACTTTGTTCACCAGATTTATTCAGTAAATGTCTGGTGGTCGTGGTTTCTGGGATGATTGCCTTTCTGGGGCCCGGGGCGGGGAAGAGCGTGGCCGCGGAGTGACGGGGCTGGCCGGGGCCTCTCACTGAGAAGGTGGGGTCTTGCCGGACTGGAGCTGCGGTGTGTCGGCCATGGAGCGGAGCCCTGGTTCCGGGGCCACAGGGGCGGGGGCTGCAGTCCCGGGCCCTTCGCAAGCTCCACGGGGTCCCATACCTGTCCTGCTTTTGTTCTTGGAGCGTTTTTTTCTGCTGAAAAGTAAAAAATGCTTCAGGGAGCCTGGTTTTATGTGCCAGTGCCCTCAGCCCCTGGGGCTGCAGGAGCGTGCCCCCAGATGACCCACGCTCAGAATGTGACGTCTGTCTCCGGGGGCTGCCTGTGCCCCTGCGTCCCCCCCCCCCCAGCCCTGCCACCTGCCCACTGTTTGCACCCGCTCTGCTGCTTTCCAAACACTTCTTAGAGAGTTCCTGGTTCATGTATTTTTGACGGGTTTTCTTGCCCCCCCACCCCCCCCACCCCGAGTGGAAGGCATAAGAGAGGAACCCAAGTTTCTGGTTACGATGTAGACTGGATTGAGCTAGCCTGCCCTTGCCCTAGAAAAGCGGAGGCTTTTTTGTGTGTTTTGGGGTTTTGTTTTGAATTATGTAACAGAAATCGTGACATTGTTTATTCCTTTTTTCCCTCTAACCAGAAAACGGGGTCAGTCAGCCTTTGTGACTAGCTAAGTTACCAGAATGAGTTTGGGAGCTAAAACGAAAGGCCCGTCTGTGAGGCCGGCCGCGGGGGGCCCGACCTGCTGACCTGCTCACCTCGTCTTTCTGCAGATGAACGTGTCACCTGCCTCTCTCGCCAATCTGTATGAAGAGGATTTTAAACAAGACATGGCAGCCTTGAAGGTGAAGGGCGTAGCTGAGTGTCCTCGCCGCGAGGGGGGCCTGAGCGCTGAAAGCCGGTGTGGCCGACCGACGCCTTCCACCCGTGGAAGGTCATCTCTCTTCTGCTTTCCATCAGGTTCTCCCCCCGACTGTGTACTTGAGGGTAACTGAAAATATTCCTCAGATCATTTCTTTCATCGAAGGAATCATTGCTAACGGGCACGCTTATCCGACAGCACAAGGTGGGGTTGTGTTACTTAACTGGTCATTGGGTAAATACCAGTGGGACCTTGAGAAACTGGACGTGTGTTTGCGAGTTGTTGGAGTTGCCGAGTGATTTACTGTCTTCTCTGGTTCACTGTGTTATCCGACCGAGGTGCCGGACCGTTCCCTAATGCGTCTCGTTCTCCTGCGCCCCCCCCCCCCCCCCCCCCCCCCCCCCCCCCCCCCGTCTCCCGCTGGCCGCTCCCTGCTTGGGGTGGGCCTGATCGCGTCCTTCCAGCACACCTCACTGCTGCTGGCATGGGAGCCGCTGCTTTTTGCCTGGCTTTGGCTGCCGCTGGGGTCCCCGTGCTCCTCAGCCACGCCTCCCCCTTTCCAGCCCTTTCCAGCCCTTTCCGCCCAAGTCCCACCCGTCCTCACACCCCGACCGAGCTTTCTCCCTCCCGGGGCGTTTCTTCTCCGCTCGGGGCTGAAAGCGGACTTCCAGCCCAGCTCTGGTGCCTGCGCTGTGCCCACTGGCCGCCGGGCACGTACCGCCCTCGCTTGCTGCTCATGCTCTCGTATTCTTTCCCTTCTGGGATCGTAAAAACCGCTCGTTTTTGGTGAATGAGCCACTAG
Source organism: Zalophus californianus (assembly GCF_009762305.2). NCBI lineage: Eukaryota > Metazoa > Chordata > Mammalia > Carnivora > Otariidae > Zalophus > Zalophus californianus. Next base: position 2,565,318 of record NC_045597.1, read on the forward strand.
CATGCCCAGCCCAGACTTGGGATGTGTCTTGTAATGCTTGTTGCAAGTCAACAACAGAGTATCAAGCGTGCGAGCAGACACCATTTCTGCGGGTTACCGACTGTAAGCCCCGCTCTTTCAGGGGTCCCGCCTGTGCGCCTAGATCCCTGCGAGGGGCCCCGGGTCCCCAGGAACGGGCACTGCCTTTCTCAGTTACCTGTATGTACACCAGAGTTTGCAGCTTTCTTACTTTACCATATTTGCTATATTTAGATTTTGTCTCCAAGAGAAACTTGTTTTTAAGGGGCCCGGGTGACTGAACTAGAGTTTTCCCTGGAAAATACAGGCGTTGTCGTCCCACTGCCACGAGACATGAAATGAGACAAGCAACCCAGAGTGAGACTCTTGGGGGCAGAGGGCCAAACACGCCTTAGCAATAGATGCCCCTGGTCTGTTGCTTTATGACAGTGCTTTATTGTAAGCTTTTAATAGTGATAATGTAAATACAATGAAAATAAGTTGACAACACAGACTCCATTAATTTGGACTTTGTGACAATGCCATAAAAGCTTGGCTGTGATTTAAATTTTGAACTCTTGGGGCGCCTGAGTGGCTCAGTCATTAGGCGTCTGCCTTGGGCTCGGGTCATGATCCCAGAGTCCTGGGATCAAGTCCTGCGTCCGGCTTCCTGCTCAGCGGGGAGCCTGCTTCTCCCTCTCCCTGTGTCGCTCCCCCTGCTTCTGCTCGCGCTCTAAATAAATAATAAAAATCTTTAAAAAAAAATGAATTTTCAACTCTTTGTGTAGAATCTGTTTTTGTTCAGCGAACTGATAACATGAACACAGGTACGGAGAAATGTCTCCTCCGTGAAAGACAAGGCATTTCCAGAGTGCTGCTTATGTCCTGACTTCCTGGACGGCTGCTCGCACGGTAGCCCCCTGGCTCTTCCCCAGTGTACTCGGAGATTGCGTGTGAACTCTGAGTCGGGGTCCTCCCCTCCTCATCCAGATCTGATGGCCCAGTCCTGGGACACAGCCCCGGGGGGGCTCCTGCTCCAACACCTCCTTCCCCGCTCCTCGGTCAGGGTGCTTGGAGGCGTCTGGGATCTAAGCAGATTTTCTGGCTTAGACCGGGTTTCTCTATCAGCTGGTGCATAGCGTAAAGCGCAGAGCTGGATGCCCGCATGTGGTGACACTTTTCCTTCTCGCTAAAAGGAACCGTCTCAACATTTGACGCAGATCTTACACTTGGGTTTTCATTTCCACCTCTGGACATTCATGATGTGCCCAGATGCGTGCTCTTACAAAACAGCAGTGCTGGTGTTCATTCTGATTTAGAGATGGAGCACAGGGGCCATGTGAAGGCCAGATGCCATATTCTGTGTTTAAATGCTAGTTACTTGTTAGCTACTATGCTTAGATAGACGCTGATATTTAAGGTTCAGAAATGATGAATTCTTTTTAATTTTTAGTAATTGTTCATATTCTTTTCTGAACTGATTTTTTTATTATTTAAATTTTTCTTGTTAATGTACAGTGCAGTGTTGGTTTCTGGAGTAGAATTCGGTGATTCAGAGAAATGATGACTTCTTCATTACCTTTATAAAACAGGCAACGTCTACTTTGACCTGCAGTCGAGAGGAGACAAGTACGGCAAGCTGGTCAGTGTGGTCCCCGGTCCCGTCGGAGAGCCAGGTGGGTGGACCCCAGCCTCCCACTTCGGGGTCTGGGGTCTGAAGCGCAGGCTGGGCCTCTCAGACCCAGTGATGGTGCCCGATCGTCCATCCCAGCAGTGTTGTAAATGTCCCTCATTGTTTTCAAAGAGACGGAACTTCGGAGTGTGAAGTCCCTTGGCAGGTTGTGAATGTCCTCCCTCAGCTCTTCTCCTGGGGGACGGCACAGTCACCCGGCCACGGGCTTCCCATGGGAGCACACAGTCGTGCTGTCGCGTTTTAACGCTCTCCGCCATCTGGCTGTCGTACTCAGTTCCATCTATAGTTTGCCGTATAGTAAGTCCCCATAGGTATTTTACCATATATTACATTCCTGGTGTATTTTAATTTATTCCTCTGCTCTGTTCTGTTCCAATGATTGTTAGATTGAAGTCATTTTATGGAGAAGAAGTATATACATAGAAGTAAATGGAAAATAATTTTTAAAAAAATTTTAAATTAAAAAAAAAATACTATTTAAGGGAACCAAATAAAGACAAGCAAAAACCCCAAAGACAAATTGTCCCAAGTAATTTCTGTCTTTAACCATTATCCTCTGCTGTCTAAACGATGCCATTTGTTTTTTCATTTTTTTATTTTTTCAAGATTTTATTTATTTATTGGACAGAGTGAGAGAGAGCTCGAGTGGGGGGAGGGGCAGAGGGAGAGGCAGACCCCCCGCCGAGCAGGGAGCCCGATGCGGGACTCGATCCCGGGACTCCAGGATCGTGACCCGAGCCGAAGGCAGTCGCTTAACCAACTGAGCCACCCAGGCGCCCCAGCGATGCCGTTTATATTTAATTACTAACAGTATTGTTTGACTTCTCAGAAATGGTGTTTGTTACTCTTACTCATGAGTATGCTGCTCCCTCCTGAAAGACCAGAACCGAGCGCCGCTAGACCGCGCACGGGTGGGTTTGCCTCTGTGCCCTAGGGAAGCAGAGGACATGTTTCTGAGACACATGTTCTAGCATCAGCGACGCTTTTGTGTTTTAGTAGACTTTAGGGGCGCCTCGGTGGTGCAGTCAGTTAGGCGCCTGACTCTTGGTTTCAGCTCAGGTCATGATCTCAGCGTCGTGAGATCCAGCCCCGTGTCGGACTCCATGCTCAGCAGGGAGGCTGCTTGAGTTTTTCTCTCTCTCTCTCAAATAAATAAATCTTTAAAAGAAAATAGACTTTATTTTAGGGCACTTTTAGGTTCACAGCGAAGTTGAGGGTTAGGAGCAGAGATGTCCCACATTCCCCTGACCCTACTCACACACAGCCTTCCTGTTATGAACGTCACGCGCCAGAATGGGACATCTGTCACAGCGGATGACCTGTATGGACACGTCATCACCCTGAGTCCATGGTGTATATGAGGGTTCACGCTTGGTGATGTATATTCTTGGGTTGGATAAATATGTAACGACACGTGTCACGGAGTCGCTTCACGGCCCTCAGCCCTCCCCTGTGCTGCAGCTGCTCAAGCCCCTCCCTCCTCACCCCTGGCAACCCATGATCTCTTACTGTCTGCATAGTTTTGCCTTTTCTAGAATGCCATAAAGTTAGAATCGTACACTCGGTGGCCTTTTTCAGACTGGCTTTTTTCACTGAATACACATTTAGGTGAAAGTGTGCATTTAAGCCACCAGGTCCCATGGGGACCCAGGCAAGGGCAGAGCCCCTTGGGGACCGTGGATTTAGCCACCTTCCGTGTCTCTTTATGGCTTGATAGCTCGTTTCCTTTTAGTGCTGAGTAATAGTCCCCTGTCCGATGCAGCGCAGTTGGTGTATCCCCTCACCTGTCAGGACACCATGGCCGCACCAAGTTTTGGAGCAGAGAGAGCCCAGTACCGGCTCATACAACCGGGTACCGTCCCCTAACCCCCCTCTTCTGGGTTCTCTTGCTCCTCCAGTGTCATTGGTACTCTGTGTAGTTGTCTTTCTGGGGGAGAAGGTGCCCTGAAACTCACCTGCTGGCATACCTAGCTTTCTCAGGAGGAGAATAAGGAAGGCAGACAGCTCAGCTCAGTGCGTCCCTAGGAAGAAGCATCAGCGTTCGCGGTGCGAAATCTCGGCTCTTCTGCTTGCTGAAACTGGCCTCGCCGTGACTTAGATAAAGGTGTTGGGTGGTCCTTCCGGCCGTCACGGGGGGAGAAGAGTAGCGTGAGGTCACGCGCTGGAAGGGGCAGCCAGCCTCTTGGGGACGTCATGGCCGCGCTGTGTGGGTCTGCCTTTGTAGATTCTTGCCCCTGATCGATCATTTGCTGTTGGCAGTTGATTCCGACAAGCGGCATGCCAGCGACTTTGCCCTGTGGAAGGTGGCCAAACCCCAGGAGGTATTTTGGGCCTCTCCTTGGGGAAAGGGAAGACCGGGCTGGCACATCGAATGTTCCACCATCTCAAGGTAAGGTTTTGTGTTCTGTGCAAGCTCACGCAGTGCCCCACTTGGCCAGCAGAGGGGGTGGGTGTGCCAGCCGCCTGGCAGTGGGGCTGGGAGAGGAGGCGCCAGGCTCCCTAGGGAAACCAGACCCTGGCCAAGCCGCTTACCTTTCCAGCATCAACTGCCTGTCCTTTTTATTTTTATTTATTTATTTTTGAAGATTTTATTTATTTATTTGGTAGAGAGAGAGGAGCAGGGGGAAGGGGCAGAGGGAGAGGGAGAAGCAGGCTCCCCTCTGAGCAGGGACCCCAACGTGGGACTCGATCCCAGGACCCCGGGATCACGACCTGAGCTACAGGCAGACACTGAATGACTGAGCCCCGCAGGCGCCCCCTCCCCTGCGCCCCCTCCCTGTCCTTTTTAGTAGAAAGGCCTGCTTCGCAGTTCGGTTCTTGATTGTCACGCACAGGACAGTTCTGCTGTGCTTCTGTCTTTCCTCGGTGGTGGGTGTAGGGAAAGGCCCCTCAGGGACAGGACCACCTTCCTCTTTTTATTTTATATTAAGTTTTTAATTTTACTTCCAGGGTAGTTAACATAAAGTGTTATAGGGGCGCCTGGGGGGCTCAGTCGTTAAGCGTCTGCCTTCGGCTCAGGTCCTGATCCCGGGTCCTGGGATCGAGCCCCGCATCGGGCTCCCTGCTCCGCGGGAAGCCTGCCCCCTCTCCCTCTGCCGCCCCCCCTGCTTGTGTGCTCTGTCAGATACATAAATAAAATCGTAAAAAAAAAAATAGTGTTATGTTAGTTTCAGGTGTGCAGTGTAGTGAGCCAGCGGTGCTGTCCGTTACCCGGTGCCCGTCGTGATGGTGTGCTCTTAGTGCCCCTGCCCCCACTCTCCGCCCCTCAAGGGGTCGTCAGTGTGTTTTCTGTACTTAGGTATTTGTCTTTCTCTGACTTACTTTGCTCACCATTATGCTCTCTAGATCCATCCATGTTGTTGGAAATGGCAAGATTATGACCGAGTACTATTCCATTTTACATATACTACATCTTTATTCATCTGTCAGTGGACACTTGGGCTGCTTCCATAGTTTGGCTCTTGTAAGTAATGCTGCAAGAAACATCAGGGTGCACGTATCCCTTTGAATCAGTATTTTTGTATCCTTTGGGTAAATACCCAAAAGTGCAATTGCTGGATCGTAGGGTAGTTCTATTTTTAACTTTCTGAGGAACCTCCACACTGTTTTCCAGAGTGGTTGCACCAGCTCGCATTCCCACCAGCAGGGCACGAGGTTCCCCTTTCTCCGCATCCCCGCCAACACTGTTTCTCATGGTTTTGATTATAGCCATCTGACAGGTGCGACTTGATTTTGATTGGCTTCTCCCTGATGATGAGTGATGTTGAGCATCCTTTCGTGTCTATCGGCCATCTCTGTGTCTTCTTTGGAGAAATGTCTGTTCATGTCTTCTGCCCATTTTTTAATTGGATTATTTGGTTTTGGGGTATTGAGTTGTATCAGTTCTTTATATATTTTGGATACTAACCATTTGTTGGGTATGTCATTTGCAAATATCTTCTTCCATTCTGTAGGTTGTCTGTTAGTTTTGTTGATTGTTTCCTTCACTGTGCAGAAACTTTTTATTTTGATGAAGTCCCAATAGTTTATTTTTGCTTTTGTTTCTCTTGCCTCAGGAGACAGATCTAGAAAGATGTTGCTATGGACAACGTCAGAGAAGTTACTGCCTGTGCTCTCTTCTAGGATTTTGATAGATTCCTGTCTCACATTTAGGTCTTTCATCCATTTTGAGTTTATTTTTGTGTGTGGTGTAAGAAGGTGGTCTGGTTTCCTTCTTTTGCATGTGGCTTGTCCAGTTTTCCCAACACCATTTGTTGAAGAGACTGTCATTTTCCCATTGGATATTCTTTCCTGCTTTGTCAAAGGTTGACCATGTAACTGTGGGCTTATTTCTGGGTTTTCCGTTCTGTTCCATTGATCTATGGTATCTCCTTATGCCAGTACCGTACTGTTTGATGACTACAAGCAATATAACTTGAGTAATATAATTTGAAGTCTGGAATTGTGATCCCTCCAGTTTTGTTTTTCTTGTTCAAGATTACTTTGGTTATTTGGGTCCTTTTGTGGTTCCATACAAATTTTAGGATTCTTTCTTCTTTATTGTTATTGTTTATTCCGTGAAAAATGCTGTTGGTATTTTGATAGGGATTGCATTAAGTGTGTAGACTGCTTTGGGTAGTGTGGACGCTTTAACAATATTTGTTCTTCAGTCCATGAGCATTGAATGTCTTCCATTTCTTTGTGTCATCTTAAATTTCTTTCATCAGTGTTTTACAGTTTTCAGAGTACAGGTCTTTCACCTCTTTGGCTAGATTTATTCCTAAGTATCTTATTATTTTTGGTGCAGTTGTAAATGGGATTATTTTCTTAATTTCTCTTTCTGCTCTTTCATTATTAGTGAATAGAAATGCAACAGATTTCTGTACATTGATTTTATATCCTGTGACCTCACTGAGTTCATTTATCAGTTTTGACAGTTTTTTTGTGGACTCTCTAGGGTTTTCTATATATAATATCGTGTCATCTGCAAATAGAGATTTGCTCCTTCCTTACCAATTTGGAAGCCTGTTATTTCTTTATGTTGCCTGACTGCTGAGGCTGGGGCTTCCAGTACTGTGTTGAGTGAAAGTGATGAGTAGACATCCCTGTCTTGTTCCTGACCATACAGGGAGAGCTCTCAGTTTTCCCCTACTGAGTATGGTGTTAGCTGTGGGTTTTTCATATGTGGTCTTTATTATGTTGAGGTATGTTTCCTTTAGACCTGCTTTGTTGAGGGTTTTTTATCGTGAATGGGTGTTACACTTTGTCAAAAGCTTTTTCTGCACCTATTGAAATGGTTGTATGGTTTTTACCCCTTCTCTTGTTGATGCGATGTATCATGTTGATTGTTTTGTGAATATTTAAACCACCCTAGCAACCCAGGAATAGATCTCACTTGGTTGTGGTGAATGATTTTTTAAAATATTTTGTTGGATTCAGTTTTTTTTTTTTTTTCATTTGCGAGAGAGACAGAGAGAGAACGAGCAGAGGGAGAGGGAGAAGCAGACTCCCCGCTGAGCAAGAAGCCCGATGCGGGACTCGATCCCAGGACCCTGGGATCATGACCTGAGCTGAAGGCAGTCGCTTAACCATCTGAGCCACCCAGGCGCCCCGTGTTGGATTCAGTTTGCTAGTGTTTTGTTGAGGACTTTTGCATCTATATGCCTGAGAGATACTGGTCTGTAGTTCTCTTTTTTAGTGGTGTCTTTGTCTGCGTTTGGTATCGGGGTAATGCTGGCCTCACAGAATGAGTTTGGAGTTCCTCTTCTATTTATTGGACTAGTTTGAGAAGAATACATATGAACTATTCTCTAAATGTTTGGTAGAGTTCACCTGTGAAGCCATCTGGTCCTGGACTTTTGTTTTCTGGGAGTTTTTTTTATTACTTGTTTTGTGGTTATTTTTATAGTTCTTCTCTGATCCTTCTCTTTCTTTCTTTCAAGGTTTGCTGGCTTTCTTTAGTGATATACTTGAATTTCTTTCTTTATTTTTTGCATATCTATTCCTGGTTTTTGATTTGTGGTTACGATTAGGTTTCTGTGTAACATCTTCTGCACATAGCAGTCAGTATTAAGTTGCTGATCCCTTAAGCTTGAACGCATTTTCTGCTCCTTGCCATGTTTTACCTATACGGTATCATACTTTACTTCCTTTTATTTTGTGACTCCCTTGACTGATTTTTTACAGATATATTTGTTTTTACTGCTTTTGTGTTTCCTCCTTTTCATACTTAGTTATGGTCTTTCCTTTCCACCAAGAGAGTCTCCTTTAATATTTCTTTTCTTTTTTAAAAAAATATTTTCTAAATTTGTATGTCAGAGAGAGAGAGCACAAGCAGTGGGAGTGGCAGGGGGAGAGGGAGAGGGAGAAGCAGGCTCTCCGAAGAGCAGGGAGCCCGATGTGGGACTCAGTCCCAGGGACCCTAGGATCATGACCTGAGCCGAAGGCAGACACCCAACCGACTGAGCCACCCAGGCATCACCCCTTTAATATTTCTTACAGGGCTCATTTAGTGGTCATGAACTCCTTTAGTTTTCGTTTGTCCGAGAAACTCTTTATCTCTTCTTATTCTGAATGACAGCCCTTCTGGATAGAGTATTCTTGCCTGCAGGGTTTTGTTTTTTTTTTTTTATCTTTCAACACTATTTTTTTTTTTTTTTTTGACAGAGAGAGAAAGCACGAATAGGGGAAGTGGCAGGGGGAGAGGGAGAAACAGGCTCCCCAGTGAGCAGGGAGCCTGATGTGGGACTCAATCCCAGCACCCAGGGATCATGACCTGAGCCAAGGGCAGACGCTTCACGGACTGAGCCACCCAGGCATCCCTCTTTCAGCACTTTGAATATATCATGCCATTCTCTGGCCTGCAAAGTTTCTGCTGAAAAATTCACTGATAGTCTTATGGGGTTTCCCTTGTGTGTAACTGTCTTCTTTTCTCTTGCTGCTTTTATTTATTTTAGGGAGAGAGTGTGTAAGTGGGGGGAGGGGCAGAGGGAGAGAATCTTCAAGCAGACTCCACACTGAGTGCAGAGCCTAGTGTGGGGCCTGATCCCTGACTCTGAGATCATGACCTGAGCTACCCAGGCGCCTCCCCAGTTTTTTTCTTTATCACTGTATTTTGCCATTTTATTTACTGTGTGTCTTGGTGTGGACCTCCTTGTGTTGATTCTCTTGGGGGAATCTCTGTGCCTCCTCCATCTGGATATCTGTTTCCTTCCCTAGATTCAGGAGGTTTTCAGCTATGATTTCTTCAAATAAATTTTCTGCCCCCTTTTCTCTCTCTTATTCTGGGATCCCTATAACATGCATGTTGTTATGCTTGATGCAGTCCCTGAATTCCCAAAGTCTGTTCTCATTTTGCATAATTTTTTTCTCTCACCAGCTCAGCTTAATTACTTTCCATTACTCCGTTTTCCAGGTCATTAGTTAGCTCTTCTGCTTCCTCTAGCCTGCTATATATTCCATCCAGCATATTTTTAATTTCATTTATTGTGTTCTTCATCACTCGTTCTTTTTTCTCTCTCTGTTAACAGTCTCACTGATATCCTCCACTCTTTTCTCAAGCCCAGTGAGTATCTTTATGATCATTACTTTAAATTCTCTTTCAGGTAGAGTACTTATGTCTGTTTCCTTTGATTTTGTCCTGTTCTTTCATTTGGGACATACTCCTCTGACTCCTCATTTTGTCTAACTCCCTATTTCTGTGTGTTAGGGAAGTCAGCTATATCTCTTGCTCTTGAAGGTAGTGGGCAGGTGCAGACTTCTAACAAGGGGCACTGGCCCATTTCCACAGGGGATGCGCAGCTGCTGTGGAGACTAGGTGGCTGGGGCTGCTCCACAGGGTGTGTGGGTCTGGGGTGCAGTTTAACCAGCCACCCCCACCAGGATCGAGGCCCCACAAAATGCATGCGTTGGGAGATGTGGTGTTGGTGAGCTTTATGCCAGTCTTCTGGGAGAGGGGACCTGCAGCTCTGGGGCTGAGACGGCACGGGCAGGGCACTTGGTGTAAGAAACTGAGATAATGAGCCTCAGTGTGGCACTGGTTCGCACAGGTGGCTGTGTGTTTGTGCTGAGGAGCAGGGGAGGGAAGGGGTGCCTTCTAGGTCCTGGAGGTTTCTGGAGGGATCTCCTTGCGATCCCTGCCTCTCCAGGGCTATTTGTCAGGTGTCTCTTTAAGGGTGGGAACTCAGCTTCCTAACACCCTCTTGGCTCTCCCAGAGCCTAGCCGCTGATTTTTAAAATTCCCGCTGTTGGGGCATCTGGGTGGCTCAGTCGGTTGGGCGTCTGCCTTCGGCTCGGGTCATGATCCCAGGGTCCTGGGATCGAGTCCCGCATCGGGCCCCCCACTCAGTGGGGAGTCTGCTTCGCCTCTGCCTCTGCCTGCCACTCTGCCTACTTGTGCTCTATCTCTCTGTCAAATAAAATCTTAAAAAAAAAAAATTCCTGCTTTTGGGTTTTAAAGATTTATTTATTTATTTTAGAGAGAGTGTGCAGTGGAGAAGGGCAGAGGGAGAGGGAGAGAGGGTTCCAAATAGACTCTGCAGCGAAGGTGGAACCTGACCCAGGCTCGATCCCACGACCCTGAAATCATGACCCAAGCTGGAACCAAGAGTCAGATGCCCCAACGACTGCACCACCCAGGCGCCCCTACAATTCCAGGCTTTTAAGTCCTGCTGGTTGTAAGAACTCATGAAATTCTGCCCCTCTCGCTTTCAAAGCCAAATGATACAGGGGTTCATCTTCCTCATGTGGGCTCCCCGGCATGACAGTCTGTTTCTTGCCCTCTCCCTGCCCCCGTGGGCTCCCTCCAGACAGCCAGGCCCTTTTAGCTCCTGACGCTGTCTTTGCCCTTCCTACCCTATTTGATGTGGTCTGTTCTCTCCCTTTAGCTGTGGAGTTTGTTCTGTGAGTCTTTGGGTCGTTCTGTGGATTATTTACATGGATGTGAGTATTTTCTAGTTGTATCTGTGGGACGAGGCTAGCTTAGGGTCTTCCTCCTCCGCCATCTTCTCAGTCTCTCCCCGAACCACCTTCCTCTTACTTGCTGCTCCCCCAGAGATGGTTGTGGATCAGACCCATCAAGCACCACCCAGCTTCCACTTTGCTGGCTCCTCAGTCTTCGGTCTGCCCACCTTCCAGCTCTTCTTCTGGAGCAGCAGCATGCACTGGAGATCCTCCTCTGTAGACTGTTCCTCTGGTACTTCCCATGGTTCTCTTGGTGGCCAGATGCGCCACTTCTTGTGTGTGCATGTGGTGGGTGTACAGGAGATTGCAGACTGCATGTGCTCTTCTGAACAGGCACGCCTCATGTTACTGTGCTTCGTAGATACGGTGTTTTTGCCAATTGAAGGTCCGTGGCAACCCCGTGTAGAGCAAGTCAGTTGGCATCGGTAGCATTTGCTCACTTTGTGTCTCTGTGTCGTGTTTGTGTAATTCTCACAGTATTTCAAGCTTTCTTATTATTATTATATTTGGTATGGTGATATGTGATCGTAGTATTGGATGTTACCACTGTGATTGTTTGGGGGAACGTGAACCATGCCATGTTCGTGTGCCCCAGTGTGAGATGATGAACTTAGTCAACAAATGTGTGTGTGTTCTGACTGCACCAGAACTGGCTGTTTCCGCCTTGCTCTCCCTCTCCTTGGGCCTCCCAATTCCCTGAGACACAACAGTGTTGAAATTAGGCCAATTAATAACCCTCCAATGGCCTCTAAGTGTTCAAGTGAGGAATTCACATGTCTCTCACTTTCAATCAAAAGCTAGAAGTGGGGGCGCCTGGGTGGCTCAGTCGTTAAGTGTCTGCCTTCGGCTCAGGTCATGATCCAAGGGTCCTGAGATCGAGACACGCATCGGGCTCCCTGCTCAGCGGGAAGCCTGCTTCTCCCTCTCTCACTCCCCCTGCTTGTGTTCCCTCTCTCGCTGTCTCTATCTCTGTCAAATAAATAATAAAATCTTTAAAAACAAACAAACAAAAGCTAGAGGTGATTAAGCTCAGTGGGGAAGGCAGGTCGAAAGCCAAGACAGGCTGAAAGCTAGGCCTCTTGTGCCAAACAGTCAGCCAGGTTGTGAATGTAGAGGAAACGTTCTCAAAGGAAATGAAAAGTGCCACTCCAGTGAACACACAAACGATAAGAAAGTGAAACAGCTTTACTACTTACATGGACAAAGTTTTAGTCATCTGTATAGAAGATCAAACCAGCCACAACATTCCCTTAAGCCAAACCTAATCCAGAGCAGGGCCCTGACTTTCTTCAGTTCTGTGAGGGCTGAGGGAGGTGAGGAAGCTGCAGAAGGAAAGTCTGAAGTTCGCAGAGGCTGGTTTATGTGCTTTAAGGGAAAGAAGTCTTTTCTATAAAAGTGCCAGGGCTGATGGAAAAGCTGTAATAAGTTCTCTGGAAGATCTCGCTAGGACAGTGAATGAGGGTGGCTATGCTAAACAACAGATTTTCAGTGTAGACAGAAGTCCCTTCTTTTGGAAGAAGATGCCATCTTGGTCTTCAATGGCTGGAAAGAAGTCAGTGCCTGGCTTTATAGCTTCAAAGGGCAGGCTAACTCCCTTGTTAGGGGCTAATGCAGCCAGCTGGTGACTTTAAGTTGAAGCCGATGCTCATTCACCATTCCAAAAATCCTAGGGCCCTTAAGAATTATGCTAAATCTACTCTCTGCTCTGTAAGTGGAACAATAAAGCCTGGATGACAGCACATCTCTTTACAACATGGTTTACTGAATATTGTAAGCCTACTGTGAGACCTACTGCTCAGAGAAGAAGATTCCTTTCAAAACCCTACTGCTCATTGACAATGTACCCGCCACCCAAGAACTCTGATGGAGATGGCCGAGGTTAATGTGCTCATGCCTGCTCACACAGCATGCATTCTGCAGCCCATGGAACAAGGAGTATTTAAATAGTACATTTTGTAAGGCTATAGCCACCATAGAAAGTGATTCCTCTGATGGATCTGGGGAAGTAAACTAAAAATCTTCTGGAAAGGATCTGCCAATGTAGATGCCACTGAGAACATTTGGGATTGATGGGAAGAGGTCAAGTGTCAACATGAGCAGAAGTTTGGAAGACACTGATCCAGCCCCCTTGGATGACTTTGAGGGGTTCGAGACTTCAGTGGAGGCAGTCACTGCGGACGTGGTGGAAATGGCAGAAGAACCAGAATCAGAAGTGGGGCCTCAGGATGGGACTGAATCACTGCGATCTCATGAGAAAACTTGAACTGTTGAGGAGTAGCCTCTTACAGATGAACAAAGAACAGAGTTTCTTGAGATGGAATGTTCTCCTGGTGAAGATACTGTGAAGATTGTTGAAATGGCAACAAAGGATTTAGAATATGACATAAACTGAGTTGATTAAGCAGTGGCAGGGTTTGAGAGGATGGACTCCAGTTTTGGAAGTAGTTCTGTGGGTACAATGCTATCAAACAGCATCTCATGAAACATCGTTCATGAAAGGAAGAGTCCACTGATGTGGCAAACTTTATTGCTGTCTTACTGTGAAGAACTTGCCACAACCACAGCTGCCACCACCCTGACGGGTCAGCAGCCGCCCCCATCAGGCAAGACCCGCCACCAGCAAAGACTACAGTTCGCTGAAAGCTCACAAGATGGTTAGCATTTTCAAGCAGTAAAGTATCTTCTCACTGGCGTATGGACATTGTTTTTAGACAATGCTGCTGCATACTTAATGGACTACAGGGTAGTGTAAACATCACTGCTCTATGCACTGGGAACCCAGAAAGTTCATTTGACTCGCTTAATTGTGATACCTGCATTATTGCAGTGGTGTAGAACTGAGCCCGTGGGATCTCGGAGGCAGGCCTGTAAGGTCTTTTGTCACTCAGCGCTGGTCCTGAGAACCGCCTGTAAGGGTTCTCCCGCTGTTGTGCCTCAGCGTCGTGGTGCTGTGCTGGGTGGGCGGACCGTCATGCAGTTAGCTAGGACCCTACAGATGAGCATGTAGTTCCCGGTGTTTTGCTCTTACAAATACCTGCAGTGAATAACCTTGTACATTTATTTTCCGTCTGGGGAGGTGTGAGGGTTTTTAGTATCCTTAGTAATGCATGATTTCCACATATCTGATGGGTTTCAGCTCATTGCAGATGTTTACTATAATGAACAGTTTTAAAGATTAGAAACATATAGAAAATATAATGAAGATGAACATTTCAGACTACTGGCTACACCCAAACTTGAAGATCAGCAAACCCGGTTCCCCAGTCGGTCATCGCCTGTGGTGCTGTTTGCTGGCCGAGTCTGAGCGTGCGCGTCAGGAGTAACTGTCCTAGGAGAGTGCTGTGCCCCAGGCTGGTTTCTCCTCAGTGGACACTGAGTGGACCCTCCCTCCCCAGGTGGGAGGGCCTCGTGCTCCATGACCTGCCTACCCAAGTCCTGTTTGTTCTACTGAGGACCTAGGAGGGGCGCTACATTTCCCACCAGGCCTCCCCTACTGCCCTCACCTGTGGTGATGTCGATAGGACTCTTCTGGAAACGCACCCGGGAATCCCTGAGACGTCACGAAGCAGGGCCCAGCTTTGCATTAAAAAACCATGTCCAGCCCTCAGTCCCTACTGCACACACTTATGTGTGTTTATAAATACTTTTGACTTAAGAGCAATGTGGGGTATATATTGGATTGTAAAAAGATATTTTGTAGATTCAAATAATTTCTCTACAGTAGGTAGAAAAGATTTAGTAAATTTCAAATGTAACGTTACCATTAAATGTTTTTGCTGAACTCTAAATAATGAAAATAGACTTGTATTCCTTGTTGGTGTTCTCTTGTTTTCAAACAGGTCTAACTTACAGATAAGGTAGAGACTAATCTAATGAACACCATAGACCCAGTTTAGCTTTATTTTTTCTGGTAACCTCTATGCCCAACGTGGGGCTGGAACTCGTGACCCCGAGATCAAGAGTCAGACTGAGACAGCCAGGTGCCCTCACCATTTAGCTTTGTTAAGTACTCACAGTGTCAGCTTTGTTTCAGATCTTTGTAAAAATGAATCACTCATTACAGACAGAAACAAACGAGGCCCTCTGCTCTCCTCCCTGGCCCTGCCCCTACGGTCTCACGCTCCTTTTGTGCCGCTTGAACTTCAGGGACTCAGAGACTCTCTAAAGCCCGTCACCAAGGATGTGTATTAGCGGCCTGGTGCGTTCCTGCCACCACTGGTGTGGCCAATGTGGACGTGTCTTTCTAAAGCCAGACCAGTGGGAGTCAGCAGGAAGGGATCTCAGTGAGGCTGTGGCATCTTTGGAAATGTCCATTTTGGGGGCGCCTGGCTGGCTCTGTTGGTAGATCCTGCGACTCTTGGTCTCGGAGTCGTGAGTTCAAGCCCCACGTTGGGCATAGAGGTTACTTAATAAAAAAAAAAAAATTAAAAAGAAGTGTCTATTTTTAGCCACGTTTAGAGAATTCACGAGCATCTGTACACTGAGTTCTGTGCGCAGGGGCAGGTGACGGCCTTGGGAGCTCCAAGTCTGCCCGGGGCGCCCACAGGCCCATGTTCTCACCGAGCTGACGGTTACGTTTTTACTGTTGTCCAAAGCAGAGGCACTCAGCCTGGCCCGTAGGCCGCAGGTGCTCTGGGGACAGAGTTACACAGGCTTTGAGTGTCTGGCCAGCCCCATGGTCCCCAGCAGCTCTGCTAGTTGTAGGGTACAGTTTTGTGGGTCATGAGACTTTTCAGGAACGCAAGCATTGGAGCAGAAATGTGATGCTTTGAATTCAGTTACTTGTTATTCATATGTGATCGCTAAATAGTTATATTTTCAAAAGCCATAGTAAAAATTCTCTTGATTTTATAGTGCTCTTTTGTTAAAGTTGGAAAACCACTAAACTCTACCTATTAAAAGAAAAGGTAATTTAGTATTTTTTTTTTTTTTTTAGATTTTATTTATTTGACAGAGAGACACAGCGAGAGAGGGAACACAAGCAGGGGGAGTGGGAGAGGGAGAAGGAGGCTCCCCGCCGAGCAGGGAGCCCAATGTGGGGCTCAATCCCAGGACCCTGGGATCATGACCTGAGCCGAAGGCAGATGCCCAGTGACTGAGCCACCCAGGCGCCTCAATTTTGTATGTTTTTAAAAGCATCTATTATATCCAGAACAAAGAGAATTAAATCTCTCTACTAGGAGGTAAAGCTATGAATTAGAGATTCGTGAAATTAAAACAGGATTTGAGTTTCTGTGTGCATCAATTGAATTACCATGCATATTGATTTGAAGTTGCGATCCATTTGCTGGTTGCATAAAGCCTGGGAGGATTAACTGTAAATGTGCTATTTGAACTAACCCATGTCTCTACGCTGTCCTGCAGTCTGGTGTTTGGAAGCCAGCTGGACATCCACTCGGGCGGGGTCGATCTGGCCTTTCCACATCACGAGAACGAAATCGCCCAGTGTGAGGCCTTCCATCAGTGCAGGCAGTGGGGAAATTATTTTCTGCATTCTGGTAAGTCATGACTTCGTGTTAATTTGTTCTATTTTGGTTCTTTTGATTTTCTTTATTGGTGAAACTGCTCCATTTGCAAGTGCATGGCTCCGATCGGTGAAGAAACAGAGTTGGCTCTCCCAGTGTTTGAGTCTGAAGCAGCTGGATGTGAACCTCTCCAGATCAGAGTTACGAGTGTGCCTTTTTGGAAGAAGTGCTGGCTGAGTGGAATGTGGGGAACGTTCTCGGTGCGGGGGGTGACGGCAGAGGCGTGCCGTCTGGCGGGCGGTGGGCTGCTTGACGTTACACTTCTCTCGGGTTCCTGGGACCGTAAGCCCTGAGGCTGCTTGGCCCGGAGCACGCCCACTGCCGTGTTTCCCGCACCCCAAGTCCTCCCGGGAGGTGCCCCCACGGTGACCGACGTCCCTGAATCAGCCTTCGGTTCCCTGCAACGCCAGGCCTACGACTGCGCTGCCTGCGGGAGTCTGGGAAGAAACAAAGCAGAAGCAGAGCGCTCCTGGTGGCTGCTTCTGGCATCGTAATCCCCGGGGGGAGCCCAGCAGTGGCTGAAACCCTGTATTTCTGCCAACAACACGGCTTGCTGGCGGGTTCCCGAAATAGGACGAAAGCCTGACGGTCCCAGTTCCACCCAGGGCCAGCAGGGTGGGTGCTGCGCAGGGGCTCCAGAGACAACCCCCGGGGCCTGGCACATGCCACGGTCTCCCTCTGGCATGGGGCTGGAGGGGAAGGCACCTGCGGCATAAATGCGCACAGAGCCCGTCGGGCAGAGACCCTCCAACGACCAAGGCGCCACGTCCCGTCCCGTCTCAGATGTGGGCACACGGCACCTGGATGAGCCATCGGGCACACCTGCCATGGCCATGCTCCCACGGCACTGCGTTCTCCTTCATCGCCTTCATCCCACGGCCGCCCAGGGCTGGGGGAACAGCTGTGTCTCCTTCCTGATGTAAACGGATGCAAGAGAAGTCGTCGGACGGGTTTCATTTTCCAACGACTGTCAACTTAAAAAGTTTAATTGTGTTTGGTATGGACATGTTACATCACAGTGCGTGTTGAAGGTTATATTTCTGTTTGGAAGCCACATTTTCACCAGTTCTCGGAAAGCTCATCCGTGGAGCCCCGTTGTGCTCGATGTCCTACCGTGTCAGGAGAGGAGGCCCCGGAAGTAAACCGTGTGAACGTACAGCCCAGGGGAGCCCCGCTGGGACTGAGAAGCCCTGGAGTCGGGTCCTCCTGTCTTCTGTACGTGGGGGTGAAGGAGTGCCAGGCTCTCAAGAAGCCCGCGGAAACGGACTGCAGCGGGAAATCGAATCAGTCCTTCTCAGAGACGTGCAGGTCGGAACGGCCGAAATCCAGTGGATATTGCTGGGTGCCTGGTTTGCAGAAGCAGAGTTCTGGCCTCTGCTGGGCTGACGAGGCCGTCAGGCCGGTGTTTCCAGGGTGCAGGACGGGGGGCAGGGCGGCATGGGGGTGCTGGGGGGTGCACGGCGGACCCCACACCCTCCAGCAGGTGCGGCTGTGGCTTCCCTCCTGGGGGGCACCGTCCTGTAGCAACGCGGACGTGGGTGTTTGCCTCCTGCAGAACGAGCGCGGCGTGTGAGGCTGACCCGCAGCTAGGGCTGCGGGTCAGCCTCACAGTAATTCCTGCTACCCCCTCTTCCACCCAGTAATTCCTGCTCCCCCGCTTCCACCCAGTTCAGAACAAACTACTGTCTTTGTTTCAGGGCATTTGCACGTGAAAGGCGAAGAAAAAATGTCCAAATCGCTGAAAAACTACATTACCATTAAGGTAACGGTGCACCACCGACCTGTCCGGAGGGCTGCTGTGTGGGGTGACCCCAAGTCTCTGATCCCTGGTGCTCCCGGCCCTGACAGGCTTCTCCTCCCTCCACATTTAACTTACTGTTTCTCGTGGTAAAAGCACGGTGGTATCTGGCATTCTGGTTCTCGGCCGTGTCCCCTGCCTGCCGTGGGCCGGCTTCCCCCACGGACATCTGCCTGTCCCCTCCTGTGTCCGGACGCTCACACCACCTTCTTCCCTGGCCTTGGCCCACACGGCTACCCTGAGTCCCATTTACCCCTTTTCCTGTCCCAGCGCCGGCCTGTCGCTTAGCAGCTTCGCTGTGCTATGGGGACGGGGGGCGGCGTGTGAGTGTCCACGTGAGCGGAAAACACGTGAACGCACGGGGGCACTTCCAACACTTCACTCATCTTTGGGCCCGTAGAGCCAAATGTAGTTTTATTTTTTGTTTGTTTGTTTGTTTGTTTTTAAAGATTTTATTTATTTGAGAGAAAGAATGACAGAGCACGAGAGGGGGGAGGGTCAGAGGGAGAAGCAGACCCCCTGCCGAGCAGGGAGCCCGATGCGGGACTTGATCCCAGGACTCCAGGATCATGACCTGAGCCGAAGGCAGTCGCTTAACCAACTGAGCCACCCAGGCGCCCAAGCCAAATGTAGTTTTAATTGCAAATGTTAAAATGCAAGGCCAGTTACCAGACCCTCATCCCCTGAACACACGAGCACTCGAGCTGTTCCTACCAGATTTACATACAGTCACCCCCTGTGCACGGTCTTGTGGACGCGTTCTCACGGACGCGGTCCGGGGGCCGTGACCGGCAGCCTCGTGCTGCGTCCCGAGGCTGCATCCGTCCCCTCAGCTCCCCTCCTCACGGGGGCATTCGATATCTCTCATCATCACAAGAGGGGCGAGCACTGGACAGGAAGGTATGTTGAGCGAGAGGGAGACCACGTCCCAGTAACTTTGATCACAGCGTCACGGTTGTTTGTGTCCTGTTGTTGTCATCAATCCCTGTGCCTGCAGTATCACTAAATGTTCTCACAGGCATGTTTGTCCAGGGAAACCCAGACGCTTTGGTCCTGTCACATATTCGGGCATCCACAGGGGCTGTGGAGCGTATTCCCTGCGGATGGGGGCGCTGGAAGCCAAAAGGGGAGTTCTCCTCATAAAATAGTCTTTATATGCTTTTCTTAAGTGGAAGTGTTCGAATCTCTACACATTTTCCTACAGAAGAGTTAAACTTACATACCTGCCACATAGATTCAGGAGTTACTGCTTTGCTACATTTACTGCTTTTTGTGTGCTGACGGGAGTGGTGGACGCATATGCCTGTGCACAGGGGCGTGCACGCTGTGTACTTGATCACCGCGGTTGCTGAGCCATCAGACATCATGACACTGCCCCATTCTGCGTGCTACTCCCCAAAACGAGGACGTTTTCCTGTGTAGCCCAGATGCCGAAAACGTCAGCAGTAATTCCTTAACATCACTGACTCCTCAGCGTTCGGATTTTTCCATGTGTCCCAATGTCTGTTATAGCCTTGATTTTGTTCAAACCAGGATCCAGTGAAGGTTCTTGTGTTGCATTTTCTATGCTGTGTCTTCTTGGGCCTTTCAGAAGATACTTTTCATCATGGTGAAACACACAGAACATAAAAGTCACCGTCGTAACTGTTACGTGCATGGTGCTCACGTCATTGTGCAAGAGAGCTCCAGAACTTCCTTATCTGGCCAAACTGGACCTTTCCCCTGTTGAGAAAGTCCCTGCCACCCCCTCCCCAGCCCCT
Source organism: Zalophus californianus (assembly GCF_009762305.2). Lineage (NCBI taxonomy): Eukaryota > Metazoa > Chordata > Mammalia > Carnivora > Otariidae > Zalophus > Zalophus californianus. Next base: position 2,585,031 of record NC_045597.1, read on the forward strand.
GGTGTCCGCCATGCTGCTCCCTGATCTCGTGACGGACGGTGAGTGCTCTGGGGAGCGCATGGAAGTGCAGACGCGCGGCATTTGCCCTTGGTGACTGGCCTGTTTCACCCAGCGTGATGCCCTCCAGGCCCGTCTGTACCGCAGCAGATGGGGGGAGACGGGAGCTCCTCCGTGATTGGGCGTTTTTGGCTTCTGGTCCACAGTAGTCTCTCTCCTTTTATTTTCCGTGCGGTGTTGACTTTTTGAAGACACGAGGCCAGTTTTGTTGAACGTCACACATTTTGTATTTGTTTCTCTGTGGTGTCATGTAACTCGTTCTTCTGTCTCCCGTTCTTCCTGTAGCTGGAAGTGAGGCCTCGAGGCTTGACTCAGTTCGGGGTAAATCTGGCGGGAACACTTCCTCCGCGGTGCCGTGGGCTCCGCACGGCAGCCCTCCGGGGGCCACGGTGCCAGGCCGTCCTGCCGTTAGTGATGTTGGGTCTGACCGCTGGGGTCAGTGACGGCCACCACATCTCTCTGACGTAGAGATTCTTATCTCCTCGTGCGCGTGGACAGCCAGCGAGGTTATCTGCCGTCGGGCATCCTGTTCCCTGACAGCCTGCCGCCTGTGGTGTTCACGTCCACTGCAGGCTTCGCCCCGTCCTGCACGTCAGTAGTCCCTGCGAAGCACACTGTCTTGTGCTGTTGCCTGGCTGGCCCTCCTCTTCAGAGAAGGGGGGGTTCTCTGTTGTTCTCTTTTCAATATTGCTAGAAGTTCAGCTTTTGTACTTTGTGTATATCATTTCAGTCTTTATCCTTTTTATGCAGAAATTATCCCAGATTTGACCCGGGGGGAGGCGGGGAGGAGGCTCCTTTGGTTCCTGCATCCCAGGGAAATGCCCTGTGCGCATCCTTGCTTTCGGCCCTGTTTCCCTTTGCCTCTGGCCCCAGAGCTGCCACTTCTCCAAGGAGCCTCGCTGCCTTTGCGGGGACATGGAATTTTGAGCCAAGATCTGGGCATTTGGTGTGTTTGCTGCTGCTGGAGTGACATTGCTCCGAGGCCCCTTCAGGGGACAGAGCTGGAGGAGGAGATGGACCCCCCACACACAGAGTCGTCAGCTGCTGGAGTTCACTGTGAGCTATCCAGTCTCACACGGCAGGACTGGCTTGTTTTAGCTCTTTTCCTCTTTTACAAAACGTCTTGTTTCCTTATGACAGCATATCAGCTTCATGCTTTATCTTAAAATTGACATGTTGTAAAATTTAATACCAATATTCCTATTAACAGTAGAACTATTGAGTAAAGTTGAGATTTTCTAGCAATTCTGGTTTTAATAACAGCTTTATTGAGACATAAGTCACATAGGGAGGCTTCACCCTGTACACTGTATTATTCAGGGGTTCTTAGCGTCTTCACAGAGCTGGGCACCCGACCCGGCCATCTACTTGACACGCTCCCCGTGCCACACGGAAACCACACGCCCGTGAAGCGCTCCCTCCCCTCCCCCATCAGCCCCCAGCGTCCCCTGGTCTTTCTGTCCCCGTGGACTTGCCGGTGCTGGGCTTGCGCTTCCTGTCACTCTCAGCCTCTGGCACGGGGGTCACGTGGCTGGGCACATGCCCGCGCAGAGTGTAATTATTTGCTGGGTGGCGGTCCCCCTTAGCTGCACAGCAGGCTCGTTTGTCAAGTTTGTTTCCAGTTGGAGGGCTTCTCTTTCCGCTTTCCCTCTATTTTCCGAGAGCATGAAGTGTTGTCCGAGTTCGGCAGGGAGCACTGAGCCGAGGGCCCGGGACGCCATCCCCAGTGCGCCTCTGCCGTGTGGTTTGTCCCCAGGTCACCCTCCCAACGTTCGCTGTGAAAGAAAGAAGCCATCTGTGTAGGAGTCCTGATTTTCTCCTCCTCACGCCGCACACCGCGTGTCCTGGAGTGCACCTTGCTTCTTCCCCTTCACCACAAGTGATTTTATTTTTTTATTTATTTTTTGTTTGTTTTTTCCTTTTTTTCATTGTTATTTTAATTGCTGTACATTACATCATTAGTTCTTGATGCAGTGTTCCATGATTCATTGTTTGTTCATAACACCCAGTGCTCCACGCAGAACGTGCCCTCTTTAATACCCATCACCAGGCTAACCCATCCCCCCTCCCCTCTAGAACCCTCAGTTTGTTTTTCAGAGTCCATCGTCTCTAAGGGTTCGTCTCCCCCTCCGACTTACTCCCCTTCATTCTTCCCCTCCTGCTATCTTCTTCTTCTTTTTTTTCTTAACATATGTTGCATTATTTGTTTCAGAGGTACAGATCTGTGATTCATCAGTCTTGTACAATTCACGGCGCTCACCATAGCACATACCCTCCCCAGTGTCCATCACCCAGCCACCCCGTCCCTCCCACCCCCCACCACTCCAGCAACCCTCGGTTTGTTTCCTACAGCAAGTGATTTTAGAAGGAGTGGGCTTCCCCCAGGAAGGTGCAGGCTGCAGACAAGGCCGGGGAGCCGCGGGGCGTGAGGAGCCCTCCTCCCTGGCCACGCTCCCCAGCTGCCCGTGTTCTTTCCCAGAGCAACTGTCGCCAGCTTCTTGGCACAGTGCGCATGTGTAAATACATTTCTCGGTTTTTTCTTTCCACCCAAGTGGTTGCACTGTTGCACTTGCTTTATTCACTTAATGAATCTTTTGGATCGGTTTCTTCCATATGGAGTTAATTCTTCTGAATGGCTGGGTTCTCTGTTGCACCTTAATTAATTTAAACAGCATCCTGTTGATGGTCATTTAAATTATGTCAAATTGTCTACTAGAGGGTGTGCCTTTTAAACATTCATAGATATTGCAGAGTCTGCATTGTCATGAGCACTTGGGGGCCCACGGGGGTGCTGCACCATGACGAGTGTAGCACGGAGGCCGTCAGAGGATGTGTGCATGCAGAATGTTCTGGATAAGGCCTCTGGTAGCATAGCAGGTTTGCTCGACATTCCCACCAGCAGGGTATGAAAGTGTCCATTTCCCTTATCCACATGAACTCGGTACAATCTTAATCTGGTTAACGTTTTCCCTGTTAACTTGGTGAAAATTGACAGCTAGATTTTAAATTTCCATTTCTCTGTTTATTATGGTGCATTTGAGTGTGTGTACTTATTGTCTCTTGTTACTTTGTATTTTGGCCAGTCTGCAACTTGGCCTTGCGGGCAGTCCCTGGGGATGCTCAGCCATGTCCCGTCATGGAAAAAAACACGTGTCAGTTTCCCAGTTTCTAGCAGGAGGTTTTCCTGCCAGTCCTCATTATTTGGGAGACCATGGACAGGCTTTTATAACTGTCTGCAGGGAAACTTGATTCCTTCTGCTTGACGGACTGGAGTCCGCGTGGGGAAAGCTCAACCGTGACAGTTCAGATAACAGCTCAAAACGGGCCAACTCTAGGTTGTGATTTGGGACCCGTTACTTTACTGTCAAAGTCTTAGTTTTTCCTTCTGAACATGACATAGCAGCGCCCACTCTGAGGGTCCCTGAGCACGTGAAGTGAGGCAAAGGGCTGAGTCTGTGTGGTCAGCCCGCCTGCCCTGGGTGCTGCAGGAAGGGCAGGTATGCATTAGGGGAGTTGCACCCAGCTTCCTGCTGGCCCGCGCCCCCTTAGCTCACTGCATCTGAGGGTTCGCCACCTCCTGGCCTCCCAGCACACAGGCCTGGTGACATTTCGCCTGTCAGGGAGCTGTGGTCATGCTGTGCGTGGAGGCTGAGCAGTGGGAGGAACAGGGTAAAGCGTGACCTCCACAAAGACCAGCAACGTGGAGGCCTCATCAGTCACTGTCAGGGAGGGTGACCCAGGTATTCAGGGCAATGAGGTTCGGGAAGGTACAGCGCTTCCCCCCTCCCTTATCTTTCCCAGCTTCACTGAGTATAATCGACAGGTGCAACTAGAGTGTACAACATGATGATTTGATATGCGTGTATGTGGTGAACTGTTTGCACAATCAGGTTAGTTAACACGTGAGAACACTTACAAGTTTCAAGTACATGACACAGTATTATTAATTATGGCCACTGTGCTGTCCATTAGAGGCCCAGAGCTGCTTCATCGTACAGCTCAAAGTTTGTACCCTTTAACCAGCATCTCCCCGTCTCCCCCTGCCCCTGAGCCCCCGGCAAGCACCATTGTCTGTTTTTGTGAGCGTGACTTTTTTTTCGTTCCACATATGGGTGGATCCTATGGATCCTACAGTATTTGTCTTTCTCTTTTTATTTATTTAACATAATGTCTTCCAGGTTCATTCATTTGTCACAAATGGCAGATTTTTTTTGACAACTGAATAATACTTCATTGTACGTATATGTGTCTGTATCACATTTGTTTAATCCATTCGTCCGTTCACAGACACTTAGGTTGCTTTCGTATCTTGGCTGTTGTGAACAGTGATGCAGTAAACATGGGGGTGCAGATACCTCTTTGAGATACGGATTTTGTTTCCTTCAGGTAATTACACAGAAGTGCAATTCCTGGGTCGTAGGGAAACTGGTTGTGTTTTTGTTTTTTTTTTTAAGATTTTATTTGACAGACAGTGAGAGAGGGAACACAGCAGGAGGAGTGGAAGAGGGAGAAGCAGGCTTCCTGCCGAGCAGGGAGCCCGATGCAGGGCTTGATCCCAGGACCCTGGGATCATGACCTGAGCCGAAGGCAGACACTTAATGACTGAGCCACCCAGGTGCCCCGGGAAGCTCTTTTTTTAACTTTCTGAGGACTCTCCATACTGTTTTCCAGAGTGGCCACACCGGTTTGCATTCCCACCAGCCGTGCACGAGGGTTCCCCTTTCTCCGCATCCTCGCCAACACCTGTTGTTTCTTGTGTTTTTGAGTCTAGCCATTCTGACAGGTGTGAGGTGGTATCTCATCATGGTTTTGATTTGTATTTCCCTGATGATGAGTGATGTTGGGCATCATTCTGTCTTTGGAGAAACGCCTGTTCATGTCTTCTGCCCATTTTTGAATCAGGTTGTCTTTTGCTGTTGAGCCGTAGGAGTTCTTTATGTATTCTGGGTACTGAGCTCTTATCAGAAACATAGTCTGTGGATGCTTTCTCCAGTTCCGTAGGCCACCTTTCCGTTTTGTTGAATGTCACCCTGGGTACACCCAGAACCAGCAGGCCAGCAGTCAAGATAAATCCAGTGCTCAGCAAGGGGTAACAGGACAGTAGTTGGATGTGGTTGTCCTTTCATTCTGTTATTATCAGCAGTTAGCTCTCAGGGACCGAATGCTGTAGAAACACTAGATCACAGATTTCTCCTTGTAGTAAACTCCTTCACAGGAGCCCCCCACGGTGGTGAGAATAAACATCTTGTCCTGTTGCTGGGCTGTGGAGAACTCTTACCTTAGATTTCTGAATACACATTGAGGTTAATCTGAATGAGCACATATTCTGACTGGGAGGAAAAACCCTTTAAAATAAAACCCTAAAATCCTTTTAGGATTTTAAATGGAGTGAAATAGGGTTTAGGAGTGAAATAGAGAACGTAGCCACTCAGAAAATATGAAATACTAAAATGGAAGAGAGATTTTCTTTTTTAGAAAGATCAGAGTTCTTCAGTGGATGGAAAACAGCCATACCACTTTAAATTTTTTTAACTGAATGCACAAGTATGAGCAGAAAGGCAAGAGAGAAGGAAAAGGTTTCCAGTTCAAAGAAAGCACAGATGTTTGGAGAACGAGGGGCGGTATCTGTTTCTCTGGTGGATGAGCGAGCGGTCTACAGCTGACCTGCGAGAGGCACCGCTCAGCTTTGCTGGAAACAGCTCCCCACCGACTCCAGACTCCTACACACCAAACATCTGGCAACAACTTACAAAAAAAGCAACACGAGCACCAACAGCAATTGAAAAAAACCAAACAGCACAGGAAAGGAGGCATGGCAGTTGGGGAATAGGTCCCCTGATGAATGCTTGCAGGAAAGCAACTTGTAACAAGCTATAGAGCAGCTGAGTCTGCACTTCCCCGAAGGAATTCTAAAGAAATTATTCGAACATGTGGGAAAAAGGCAAAGAGGGTGGCCAGAAGGCCCTGTGTGTGCTGGTGAGCAGCCGTCCACGTGCCCCTCCATTCCAGGCATAAACCCAGACCAGCACTCAGGTCCAGCGGAGCAGAGCCACATCTGGAAGCTGTGGTCCCCAGGTAGTGCTGCACGGCGCGGCCCGGGCACAGGGAGCCTGTGCACGTAACTGCTCAGAGAAGCACCATCCGTGTGCGTGAGAACTGGGAGGACCTCAGAAGTACCACGGTGGGGAAGTGAACTAGCAAGTAAGACCCAAGGAAGACTAAACACAGCAGCACAGAGCTGGGAGCTGGGGTGGAGCCCCCGGTGCTGGGGGGCAGGTTTTCTGTTCTCCGAGCCTTGTCTCTGTCACCGGGTAGGGGACACACTGTTCAAACGCATTAGACTCTAGCCGTCTGTGAGCGATGAAGTCTGCTACAGGGTTAGTTTTCTCTCTGCTTACGCTGTTTGTGGCATAGTAACTATGCTGCATTTAAAGTGGTGTGTCTGCTCATCCTTCCTGGAGGAAGGCTGTCAGTGCACCTGCTCCCAGAGGGGCCACCTGCCGGTCCTGGTGCAGGGTCCCGGCCACGGTGTCCTCCAGCTGTCACCCGCTGGGTCACTGTTGCTGAGAAAGTCCAGAAATAACTGCTAGACACGGAGCGGGTTCACAGGAGAAGGGCTGAGAACGTCATTTTACTCCCAGAGAATGCATGACAAAGGGACAGGGTGGTTTTGGGTTTTGACCCAAACTCCACGTTGTCAGATGGTCCTGCTGGAGCCGGTTTGTCCTCGGTGCCACCGTGGGCCGTGTCCGAGCATGTCCCTGGCAGGCTGAACAGCGCCCCGCGGAGGCTGAGTCTGTCCTCCCTTCCCCCTTCCCCCCGTAAGGTCACTAAGTGCTTCTTGCCGCAGCCACCACACAGAAATTTGTTGAATTTCATGCTGTTTGAACAACTTCTGCTAGGTTTCCCTGGTTATTCCTAATGGAGAAGGGATACACTTCTTTGTGTAGACGTTCTGGACGTCATCCGTTCAAGGACAGGTGCTCAGTTTTACTGATGTTTAGTCAGAGGCAGTGGTGTGTTCTTCAAGAAACGTGGGCTTGGGGCCTGCTTCATCTCAGCGCTGACACAGGCCTAGGAGCCGGGCACCCCTTCCCTCGCTTGGCCGCCGCGTCCTGCAAAGGGGCTCCCGAGGATAAGAACAGCACAGACTCCCTGTGTCAGTGCGGAGCCAGGGAAGACCCTGTGGGAACGTGGGGTGGGGGTGTGCTCATAGTCTGGAAACAAAACGAAGCTTTTCGTAAAAATTCCTGACGGCTTGATAGGCCAGATCAGCTCACGCAGTTGTCGCACATGCTCTAATTTCCCATCTCTCCCTGATCTCTCCCTGTTAGGACTTTCTGAAGATGTTTTCCCCCGATGTCTTCCGGCTCTTCTGCATGCGGAGCAGTTACAGGTCAGGTGAGTGAGACGTGAGGCCCGGCTGCACTCAGGCGGCTCAGGGAAGGGTCCGTGGACAGTGTTTGGGGAATGGCTGAACACGGGCTCATGCCTGAAAGGAAGCCGGAGGATGCACTATCAGGAAGCATAATCCCAGCTCCCAGCCAGAAGGTTCCAGAAGCTTGTCTCTTGGAGGCCGTGGGTTTTCCAGTCGACCCCCAGCTCTCCTCTGTGTGGGTCTGGACACGGGGCCCAGGTGGAGGGCATGTTCTCAACACACTGTAAAGCGCTGAGTTTGAGAGCCCGTCCTCGCTCCCTGTGCTGAAATACAGAGCCCTAAGTCCCCACCGTTGGCTGGTCTCCTGAGAGGTGGTGTAGGGCCCAGGGATCTCTCCCGCTTCCCAGAGTCACCCATCTCAGCAGGAGTGAACCCCTTGGCCAAAGCATATTGGGAATGGTTTTCGTGTCTCTTCCAACGTGCTGAGGCCCGGGTCAGCGTAGACCCTCATGACCCGAGTGGGATAGGGGAGCAAGTGTCCTGCGTCTGCCGCTTGGCCTCTGGCCAAGAGGCGCCAGGCCTGCAGGGTGCCTCCCACGTCCCCTCCACAGCCATCGACTACAGTGATGGCACCATGCTCGAAGCCAAACACCTCCTCCTGGCGGCGGCCGCATTTGTGGAGGACGCCCGGGCCTATATGAAGGGGCAGCTGGTGTGCGGCCCCATCAGGGACGATGTGCTGTGGGAGAGGTAGGTGCCCTACCAGCATCCACCCGAGGGTCCCGGGCGCCAGACATGGGGCTTCCTGAGACGGGAGAGGCTTTCAGAGGCTGAGGTCCCCAGGGGCTGCTGGTGCAGGAGGTGCCTCGGGCGAGTCGGTGATCCTTTTGGGGACAGACGAGGATGCCCTGCGTGCGGGGTGGCTGTGGGGGGGGGGGGTCACACCTGTGCTTGGACGGGGCGCTCACTGGCGTTTGTCGGTGAGCCGTACAGAGGCTCTGGTCACCTTGCTCTGCGGGTAGGAGCCCAGTCCTTCCCCATGCCTGGAAATCGGGGAGTCTGCAGGAAGTGGGGTGAAGACCAGTAGTGGTGGGCAGTAGGGAGCTAGTCTCGGAGACAAAGCTCAGTGTGTGAAGCAGCAGGTGTGCAGGTGGGGGGACCGAGGGGACTGGAGTGTCCTTGCCATGGCTGGGGAAGGAAGCGGGGGGCGCGTGCTGGCGGGCGGGGGGGCGGGGCTCCAGCCGCAGAGGGAAGGACGTGGAGAGGCCGCAGCCTGGTGCGGGAAGCAGGACACACTCGAGAGCCCAATGCGGGCCGGGTCCCCGGGCCCCCGGGCCCCGCGCCCGGCAGGCCTGCTGCTCAGAGGCTCAGGCTGTCCGTGCGCAGGCGTAGCTCACAAGGGGTTGGGGGCAGGGCGTGAGCAGCCTCCCTCCACCGGGACCTGGGGCCACCCTCCCCCTCAGGGAGGCCGGGCCGTCATCGTGGTGCCAGGTGTCCTGCCTGTGGGCTCCTGGGGAGGGGGGCCGCATCGTGTCTTGCTCTCCAAGCCGGCACCAGACACGTGTGCATAGCACAACAGCTGACAACGCGGCATACTGTCGTGGGACCCTTCCTTCTCACCGCTGCGTTTGTAAGCCGTCGGGAGGTGCACATACACGGTGTGCTCAGACCCAGGGGTGAGAGGCGTTCCCCGAACTTGTGGGTGACGGGATGGTGCCAAGCTGATCTTACCCCGTCAGGACTGTGAGCGCTCCCAGGTGTGAGCCCGGCCTAGGAGGGCCGGGGGCGAACTCACAGTCACTTCTGTGCTGCGGGGGGGGCCAGACTGCACCCCGTTCCAGCCGCTGGGCCGGGCCAGGGGCTGAGGAGCATCGTGTTTCTCCCAGGCTCCGCCACACCAAGCAGGCCGTGAGGGCTGCCCTGGCGGACGACTTCGACACGCCCGCGGCGATGGACGCCGTCATGGACCTCATTCACCACGGGAACAGACAGCTGAAGGCGCACGCTAAGGTGCGTCCCCAGACGAGGCTGTAGGGTAGGTGGTGTGGTGGGGGCTCCCTCCTCGGGAAGGCACAGCCGCCACCCTGCCAGCTCCCTGCAGTGGCCTCCAGGCCCCCCACCGACTTGCGGGGGCTGCTTCGTCCTGCACGGGGCTGTGCACCGCCCCCCCCCCCCCCCCCCAGAGCAGGGAGGTCCTGCACACCGACAGGTGGCCTCCCGTGTTTGCCACCACGGGAAGCGCGGCATCCTCCCGTTTGCTCAGAGGAACTCTGTGGAAGCTGAGCTTGCTAGCACGTGAGATAGGACATGGGGGGGAAGCCGTGTGTGGACCCCACTGTGCCCACGCAGCCTGGCCCTGCTCTGGGCTTGGCACCAGTGCCATTGATGGGTCTCTCTGCGTGTGCCAGTGACCTCCCAGAGACCTGCCCGCTAACACTGTCACACGGGGGGTTAGGTTTCAGCATCTGGATCCGGGGGACACCAGCATGCAGGCCCTAGCAGATCCCCATCTTACAGATGGGCAGACGGAGGCGCAGGGTTCCGTGGTGTGCCAGTGAGGGGCCCCCGCCAGGGTCGTCCCCGCCGCACGAGGCATGGCCCAGCGACGGGAGCAGCGACCGGCTGCGTCCCTGTGTCTTTTTCGTCGTTTCCTTGGCTCTTCACGTGCCGCCTCTGGGTGATCTGTCACAGGAACCCGGCGGTCCCAGGAGCCCTGCCGTGTTTGGCTCCGTCGTGTCCTACGTCGAACAGTTCTTCGAGACCGTCGGGATTTCTCTGGCAGTCAGACAGGTACAACCTGCCCTTCTCAGTGAGGACGCCTATGTGTAGTCACCACTGTCTCCTTCCCCTTTTATGTTCATTTTAATGGACAATTGTGTCGAATTTATTTACGTTCCTGAAAAAGCAAACAGGCTCAGAGCTCGTGTTTTATTACCTGACGCTGCAGGGATTCCGAGCAGAACCCGCGGCCCCGCTTGGCTGCAGACCGTGTGCTATCCGTCTGCACACGTTTTGTTTCTTCTGAGACTCAGAGTGCAGCTGGGCGCACAGGAGGATGACACTTTCCGGCCGAGCCCCTCGCTGTCTCCCCTGCAGGGGTCTGGGCCGTGCCCCCCCTCCCCGCCCAGGCAGCCTTCCGCAGGACGCCCCTCCTCTCCCCGGGGCCCCGCTCCTCCCCAGCACCCTCCCCGCCCTGCTCCACCGTGAGGCCACTTTTAGACACTCGGGGAGCAGGTCGTGAACATGAAGGGTCCAGCCCCCATCATCCGTATGCTGGGACCGCTCACTCTTCCCAGATCGCGCTGCCTGGCCCTTGTCAGAAACTGCTCGCTCACCTCCCCCTCCTCGACAGCAGACACTGGATCCCGCTTTGGGCTCATGTTTTTTGTGACCAGAAATACGGTCCTTTATCGTGGAAGCAGCAACTGAGGATTCTGTAGGTTGGAGAAGCCTGACCCCGAGCAGAATGTGCTGTTTCTTTCACACCCGTGAGCACAGGCAGGCACTCGGATCCCCTCCCCGTAAGGAAGAAGTCGTGTAAGTGGGAGAGGGCCTGACCCACCGAGACCCGCAGCTGGGCGTGGAGACGGTCCGTCTGTGAACAGGCGGCGAGAGCGCACGTGTGCGCGACCCACACACGAGGTGGACGGTGCTTTCCGTGTTTGGTCAGAGGAACAGATCCGGTTTCAGGAGTCAGCATGGCTTGCACTCCCAGACTGCCTAGGGAGCCAGCTGATAAAGACCCCACCTGAGACGTTAGCGCATCTGGGATGGGAGGAGGGCTGCCCAGCCAGGTCGGCCTCATGGAGACTGCTCCCGAGGACACGGACAGGGGAGCCCTGGGTGTGCGCCTGCCGGCGGTGTTGGGGACCTCTGCCTGGTTGAGCAGGGCACGCAGGCCAGGAGAGCCCTGGGGAGGACGTGCTCTGGGTCGGCTTGGCGCTGCGCCCCCCGCCCCACGCCCCCTCCCAGCTGGGCCCCACCGTGTGGGCAGCTACCAGGGCCCTGCTGACCGCGCCGCTCTGCCTGGTGTAGTCTGTTTCAGGGGACGACAGCCGGGCCACTCTGCACAGCGTGGTGGAGCAGCTGGTCCAGTTCCGGCTGCAGGTCCGGCAGTTCGCCCTGGCCTCAGGAGCGGCCACCAGGGAGGCCCGACGGCAGCAGCTGCTGGACACACAGCCCCTGCTGGAGGCGTGTGACGCTCTGCGCCGGGACCTCGTTGCCCATGGCATCAGCATTAAGGTGAGCCACTGGGCACCGTCACCCCGACGAACTGTGTAAACGGGGCAGCATCGCACAAACGTGGACCAGGCAGAGCCCGGACGTCCCGAGCCCCCGACCCCAGTGCCGTCAGGAGGGCCCTGTGGAGGCAGCGGGTGGGCACTGAGCCCTGACTGGCCCACTTTCCCCTGGTGCTTCCTCCCCAGGACAGGAGCAGCACGTCCACATGGGAGCTGCTGATCAGAGGACAGAAGACCCCAGACCGGCGAGCTGACGGCCCCCAGCACCGTCCTGTGCTTCCATGAAAGTTTCCCGTTGTGGCTGCTCAGTCACCATTAAAGTCAATCCAACCGATACCATGCGCCTGAGAAGTGGATTCTTCACGGGCCAACACTGGTCCTGATGCTGGCCCCTGGGCCCCGTCACGTGAGGACCGTGAGCCCTGGGCGGAGGATGTAAGTCCTACAGGGGGTCTGGGGCAGTGCTGAACTAGGGATGAGGGCCCTGAACGGGGCACCCCTTCCCCGCAGAGGGGAGGTGGTCTTCCTACATTTATTTGTTACAAAAGTAATGTGTTGACCATAGAAAACCACCGTGTGCTGGATGCACCGGTGAGAGCAAGACACAGGTCTGACCGCAGAGCAGGAGGCAGAACCGGCGCCCACACCGCGCGGCCCGCACCCCGCTCTCCGTCCCTGGCCAGGCCGCCCTAAGTCCGGTACTGTCGGGCACGCATGCCCTGGTCACTGACCTTCAGGACCCCAGGAGGCACTGGTGTCCTAGCCTACAGGTGAGGAAACCCGCTCAGAAATGGACTTGCCGACAGCGACCCAGCTCGCGCAAAGAACCCACCTGGCAGGTAGGCCCTTGACGAGGACACCCAAACAGCGTCCCTTCAGTAAAGGGGATTACTGTCCCCTGACGGCCAGATGCCGAACCTGGCTACGCCAGTGTACTTCCGTGCTCTGCGATCTTGGTCTCAGGGTAAAAGCATGTCCTTAGCTGGAGCCAGTAGTCCATATGGGTTATTTTTAAATCAGCCACTGGCTACTTGAATATACTCCTCATTCCCATTTGAGCAAGAGAATTTGTACTTATTCAGATCAAAAACATAAAAATAGTTCTGTGACTCCTGATTTTTACCTTCTGTGGAACGAAAGGACTACATTTTAACAAGGTGGGTAGGCACAGGTGAAAACTGACAGGCTTTTACATGTTTGTCTTTCTGCTGACAGGAAAGCTGAAAGGTGGGTTTGGGCTCTGTAAGAAAAAAAGAAAACTCCGCATTGAAATCAGATTTGCCTTTTAATGATTACCAGGATTTAGATGTAATTTCCCAAAACAAAATACAGTGACGCGTCTCAATTACATATGAAACAAGAGTGGCAAACATTTTAAGAAATCTGGTTTTAAAGTAGAATCGGTCTGGGGTGGGGGGGGCATCTGAATCAGAGCATCAGCCCAGAAGGACATAAGGGATCCACACAGGTCTGGTCCTTGTAGAAAGCATCGTGAAACCTACAGAAGTACTTATAAGCGCAGGAACCGACCCTAGGGAAAAAGACACTGGAGAAGCAGCTCTCTGGCCGCAGAGAAAACCATCCACCCAAAGCACCATCCAGAAGCCCACCAGAGGCTAACAAGGCATCTCGCAGACAGCACTTCTTTAACAGAATCTATTCCTGAGGACACACCCACTTTCAACGACAGTGTTCAGTGCCCCCATTCGGGTGCCCTCCAAATGTCCAGCTTTGTCTGCCTCCTCCCGAGAGCACACGGATGGGCCACATCCCAAACGAGGGCTCCATGACTGCCCCGGGCGTGCTTCCTGCCACCACGGACTCGGGTGCATGCACACAGAGGAGAGGGCAGAGGAGAGGGCATAGCCGCGGGTACCCCAGAGCCCCACCCACGTGCTCTGGGCTCAGTGTCTTGTTTCCTCCAAAAAACCGATCACTGATTGTTCTGAAATATTTCAATTAAGCACAACCACTAATGCTTACTATTTCTGCCCAATTTCAACCTAATCAGTGTTCAAAATAGCTACAAGAGGCTTTTTTTTAACAGGATCGACAGGATCCCTGTGAGGGGCATCCACCGCAGACACACGGGAAGCACGTGGGTAGGGAGGAGGTAGGGAGGAGGGCCCGTGGTCCCAGAGCACACACAAAGCTCAGCGGCTCGTTTCCTGCTGAGCAGCTAAGAAAAGTTCAGGGATACTTGGTTTGGTGTCACTGTAACATCTCCAGCTCCACGTGTAGCCAAAAATCCACCCATGGACCACACTGCTCTGTTAGCCCGAGGACTGGGACACAGGACGTGGGTTCTTGGACAAACGCAGCCTCCCGGTCCGTGTGCTGCTTGCTTCCCGGTGCCTCAGCTCAGGCTTCAAAGAGTCTGTGGAAAGCGGGCCCGACCTCCGCAATCATGTCGGTGGTGGTGGTGGAGCGGCCATGCTTCTGGAAGGCCTGGTGGCTGCACTGCCTCGTGAGAGAGCACGCACCCACGGCAGCCAGGAGGAGAGGGCTGCACCTGGAGGGGGAGGAGCGTCAGACAGCAGCGGCCCCCCGTGCTGGTCGAGGTTTATAGTGATCTGCAACACCAGGGAGTACTACCGAAGACCTGAGAACATGGGCTCCCGCCCCCCTCAACAGATGCCCGTAGAGCTTTTGTTTCCACGTGTACACACGCCGGGCAGGGACCTGCCCCCTGCTGTGCCACCACCCCATGGCCTCGCATGGCTTCACAGGTGGGGGGGGGGGGCTCCAGACCAAGGACACCCCGCCCCAGCACAGGTGGCCACCACCGTCCCACGATGGGTGTAGCAGACGGGGGCCCTGGAGAACTGGACCCTGCCTGCGCTCACGGCTCTGACAGTGGATGTGGGCCAAGCCTGCTTCTCTGAGTTCTGTCTCCTACAGAAAACTCCCATCTTGCCAGACAGTAGTCAAGGCCAGCTCACCTCTGCCCTGCCGGTTTCTGTTCCACTGTTTTGCTTTACAGAGGATACAGATCACACTGCCCAGAACAGGGTCACCCCAAAGCCATCAGCACTGAGCCACAGGGCAGGGTCCCGACTGCCCACGGAGCAAGAGCACCCCTGCTCTGGGACTGCTTCCGCGGAACACCGATGTTTGACAAGGCTACGCATTAAACGTATGGGCAACCTGAATGGCTTGCATGATTCAGAACTCTCGGGGGGTGGGGAGGGCAAGCAAAGACGACACATACCCATTTGTCTTCTCGGGTCCGGCGAGCAGTGCCCAGTGCACCAGGACACCCAGGGCGCCCGACAGCAGGTCTCCCTGGCCGCCACACCTGCGGCTGCTGCCCTCCTGGGCGCACTCGAGCACTGTGGGGTGAGAGGGACATGGCCGTCAGGGACGAGCTCGCCTGTGCCCGAGGCGCCATCCCAATCCGTGGCAGCTCCTCCTGTATGTTCTTAACCAGGCGGCCTGGTTTACAGGAGAGCAGACCCAGGCTGGCGCAGAAGCACCTGCCTGTGTGGCGCAGGCGGCGAGCAGACTGGTCCAACTCAGGCCTGCTGGAGCAGACGGGGAGAGGCGCATAGGTACCCAGGGTCCTCGGGCCACAGGGCCCTGGAGCCTGGGCTGCCCACAGCCCCTCAGGGACATGCGCCATCTTCAAGGAGGTGCATGCCACACTAGCACCCCTACGCAGACCCAGCCGGCGGCTGCTCATCCATTTATGCTGTGTAACCAGCAGCTACTTCAGAAAACGTGTGGTTATATCCCCTCAACATGTCAGAGTCTAAAGCATTTTCCAACATGAACCCCAAAGGTTTCCGGGTCCCTCGGAGAACACTCCCTCAGTGTTTCCTGTCCAGGGTCGGGGGCATGCGAGCGAGCCTCGCGCTCCCTGGTCAGCAGGCCTACACCACGACAGCAATTCTGTATTATGTCCTGTTACCATAATGAGTGCGCTCCCTGCCTCCCACTCAGACTACGTGAGGGAAGGGCCTGGCTGCGGGGCACTAGGGAGGCTCCGCATCTCACGGTCACTGACACCCACCATAATCTCCCCCTGCTGTTCCCACTGGGCAGCTGGCAGGCCCCGGGGAGAGAACGAGGGGGAAGCTGCCACACATCCAGCACCTGGCGACCCCCTCCACCCGCTCAGCTCCCAGCTCCCTCATTTCCAGCCCTTCTTAGAACAAGATGCAGTGGAATATTCCTGTAACTGCCTCTACCTCTACCGCACTGGCAGGCGGGCCGGGGGTCCTGGAGCGCCACCTGCCAGTAGGGCCCCCCTGCATGGTTTCTCCCAGATGGCAACAGAACTAGCCGCCGCACCTGACATCAACAAGGATGAACACTCAGCGTGGTCCCCGCCCTTTGCAAAACAGAGAAATAAAACCAAGCTCTTCGGGAAGCCCCTGTGTGTGGAACATGGGTGACACAAGGGACCGCGTGTGTCATCACTGTGGTTTTCCAGGGGCTGGTGCCCAGCACCACCACACTGAGTGACACATGTGAAGCCCACAGCTACCCACCCTGTTCACCATCCGAGAGCACGTCCTGCTCCCCTTTCCGGACCACGGTCACATTCCCCAAGGCCTGGCTGAGTCTCCACACAGCTTCTCGATCGCTGCCGTTCCCAGGCTCTCTCAGCTGCAAGGTGGGACAGCAGACCACGCCGTTGTCAGACACATGAAAAGAGCCCACTGTCACGGGTACATCCTGCCCGTCTACCCTGATCCTCAGACCGCCCCCAACCACACACACATACACTCTCTCTCCGCCAAGAGCTCCAGCCCCACACATGGAAAGGCACAACACATCCACTAGGGGGAAGCAGGCCCAGAAGAGCTGGACAGCAAGGTCCTCGGGTGGATGCACAAACACCACTCAGGGACCCTCCCCCTACCTTTGGATCAGTTAGGGGACACTGCCCAAGGCTGGAGTTTCACAGGTTTGCAGAGGTGACAACTCTGAATAATCACGCACTAACATCTATGGGACGCTTACTACGTAAGAACTCGGGGGTTTACATTCATCATCCCGTTTCGTCCTCAGACCCTATGAAGCGATGCTCTCAGGACCCACAGTTCACAGGCGAGGCAACGCAGGACAGGGATGGAGTGCTCCGCCCAGAGCCCAGCACCCCGCCTCTCCCCCAGTCAGAGATGTTCTAGGGAGAAGATCGCCGTCATTCCATGCACCACCGAGAAAGAGGAGCACTGCTGGCATGGGGGAAGCATGCATCTCCTTGCTGGCCATCTGCAAGTCCACCTCTGCAGGGACAGCTGGGGCAGAAGCAGAGCCGTCCCTCACCCCTCCTCAGGATGGGGAGGGCTTACACCCCATCTTTTGGGCGGTCAGCAAACTCACCACAGCTTCAGAGAGTCTGCTGAATTCCACGTGGTTGGGAGTGAGAACGGCCTTCCGGTAGCCCTGGATGAGGGCTGGGTGCTGAGCAATCAGCCACAGCCCGTCCTACAGACAAGGACAGGTACATACAGCACAGCCTTAGGGGCCTGGCTGGGAGAAGGGGCAGGAGAGGAGAGTCACACTCACTGCATCGATGACGACGGGGATGTCCCTGGCCTTGGCTGCTTCTAAAATGCCCTGCAAGGAAAGAAAGATATGCTGAGCAACAAGGCCATCACCCCTCAGTGGAATTAAAAGACGACCAACCAAGCAGTACCTTGAACTGCAACATCAGGTCATCAACAAACAAAATGATAAATGCATGCAATAAACAGAAAAAGACCCAAATGAACGGACAGCAGCCCCCCTGTAAGGCAGGGGCCCTGGGAACTCTGGAACTCTGGAGTCCGTGGGAAGCCCAATACACAGCGCTGGGCCAGGCGAGCCCATGGAGGCTGACCGCAAGCTAGAGGCTCCAAGTGTCCCACCAACATTAATCCTCAGGGTTCCCAGATGAAAAAGCTCAAGTCTGCAGAATTCCCCCAAATCGTGAGTTTTTATGCATTCTAACTCTGTGTTTTAAAATAAGTGACAGTAGGGGCGCCTGGGTGGCTCAGCTGGTTGAGCCACTGCCTTCGGCTCGGGTCATGATCCTGGAGTCCCGGGATCGAGTCCCGCATCGGGCTCCCTGCTTGGCCGGGAGTCTGCTTCTCCCTCTGACCCTATCCCCTCTCATGTGCTCGCTCTCTCTCTCAAATAAATAAATAAAATCTTAAAAAATAATAATAAAATAAAATAAAATAAGTGACAATAATAAAAGTCAATCACCTCTCTGAAAAAGTTATACTAAAGTCTGAGGTTTTTTGCCAAATTACTTATCTATCTACGATCAACATGCATACGGTCGCTTATTATGAACCACTATTTTACAAGATGACACGTTGCAATAGCATTAAAACCATCTCCCCCTGAAACACACACTTGAAAGTAGAAAACATCGAGTCAAGACCCCCACTCCAGGATGCCTGTGTCCTTACAAGAGGACGAGACCGGCACACAGACAACATGGACACAACCAGATGAGGACACAGTGGGCAGGCAGCCGGCCGTCTACCAGCCAAGGACAGGGGCCTCAGAAAAAAAACCAAACCTGCTGACACTTTGCTCGCGGACATCCTCCAGGACCGGAAGAAAACAGACGTCTGTGCTTTAAGCCCCCGCCTGCGGTGTTCTGCCGAGGCGGCCCCAACAGGCACAGACAGACGTCCTCCATCATTTCCAGTGCCCCACCCCACCCCCCCAACAGCATGGACTCCCTAGGAAGTGCCTTCTGGCCCCAAGAGGAAAAACCAAGGAAGCAGCAAATGAATCCTGGACAAGGGAAGGCTGCTCTAATGGCCCTGAGTCCTCATCTTAAAGAAGTGTTGACCTCTTCGGGAGACAGCTTCTGACTGAGGCTCCGAGGGAAACGAGTCCACAGATAGCGACTGGGCGTCTAGGACATCACCAGGACAGTCCCGGACCCCGGCGAAGCTGCTGGCACTGAAGGACACGGGCTCAGAGTCCAAAAGACTCAGTTGTGTGAACTTGAATAAAATCACTTTACTTCTCTGCAACTCCATCTTCTGGTCTATAAAATGAGGATATTGTCTCAAATAATTTTTTTTTTTAAGATTTTGTCAGAGACAGCGCACGTGCGCTCCTGAGCACTTAAGCAGGGGGAGCAGCAGAGGGAGAGAGAGAAGCAGGCTGCTGAGCAGGGAGCCCGATGTGGGGCTCGATCCCAGGACCCCGGGACCATGACCTGAGCCAAAGGCAGACGCTTAACGACTGAGCCACCCAGGCGCCCCTCATATAATACTTTGTATGCGGATGAGAAATATCAACTCTAAAGAGGTACCTAGTTCTTGGCAAGGGAGTTGGCAGGCCACAAGTGGCGGCTGCAGGGGAGGTCACCTGCCAGCATCGCCAATCTCACCTATGGGATGGACGGCAAAGGAGGGAAGGAGCCACACCACCACAGGTCAGAAGAGGCTGGGTGCCGGCCGAGCAGCGGCCCCGTGTGTCTGGCAGTAAGTCCAGCTACAGTCAGTCGGGGGCGCTCCCACGTGGGAGGTGGCGCCAGGGCGGGGGGATGGACCCCGGAGCAGAGGCCAGGCAAGGGCAGCCCTGTAGGGGAGAGGGGGCTGCTGCAGCCGCCACCACCTGGCCATACAGCACCTAGACATTTATCCTGAAGGACACACCCAAAAGAGATGGACAAACATAGGTGCAGAAATGTCTGAGACATCACTACCATGTTAAGAAAAAGCCGTAAACCACCTAAGTGAACTACTTAAATACGGTATATGATGATACAGCTATTAAAAACCTTGAGAAACATGTACATATTCTACCCAGGAAAAGCCTCCAGGACTCATTACATAGGAGCATAAAGAGCATGAGGGGAGTTAGCCAAGAGCCCACATGCTAGATCCAGAAACTGCAGATCAAAACCAGCGTATAACGTGGAGGACTGAGTAGCACCAGCAGCAGCAGCAAGCCCTCCCCCCAGCTCATCTACACGTTCAGCATGTTCCCCGTCAGAATCTCCAATGCCTCTTCCGGTCCTAAAACCCCTGTGGACATCACAGGACCCCCAGCAGGCCAAATACTCCGGACGCAAACAAGGTCAGCAGGATCACATAGCCGCCACCATCAGGACTGGGTGTCGCGGCACAGGGACAGCCATACAACTCCATGAACAGAGACGAGAGCCCCGAAATACACCCCTGCCTTTCTGTCCAGACTTTCAACAAGGCTGCCCAGATACAAGTGGAGTGGTGCTGGAACGGAATATCCACTCCCTACCCCAGACACGAAAATGTACTCAAAATGGACCACAGATCTACATATAAAAGCTAAAACAAAGCTCTCAAAACACATGACTTGATCAGAATTAAAAATTCATCCTTTAAAAAAAAAAAGAAAAGTGCAGCAAACAGGAGTTCCTCCAAATGTGAAGCAGGGTTATCACCAAAGTCTGTACATGAAGATTCGGAGAACTGCTTGCAACAGCCAGAGTGGAAGCCACCCAATCGTCCGTCACGTGCTGGGTAAACCAAACGTGGTCCACCCGCACAAGGGAATACCCAACAAGGAGAGGAGCGGAGCACTGACCCCCACCACACACACACGAGCCCCAGATGCTGCCGAGTGAACACAGCTGGCCACAAGCACCGCGTCCTGTAAGACCGCATTGCCCCAAAAGGTCAGGAATTGGCAAATCCACAGACCGCAGGTGGAGGAGTGGACGCCAGGCTCTGAGGAGTTTGAAAGGAAAAGGGAGCAGTTGCTAATAGATGTGGGGTTTCTTTCTGGGATGATGAGAATGTTCTAAAACTGATCACGGTAGTGGCTGTACAACTATGAAGGTACTTAGAAACCAAGAACTGGGCGCCGCCGGGGTGGCTCAGTCGTTAAGCGTTTGCCTTCGGCTCAGGTCATGATCCCAGGGTCCTGGGATCGAGTCCCGTATCGGGCTCCCTGCTCTGCGGGGAACCTGCTTCTCCCTCTCCCTCTGCCCCTGCTTGTGTTCCTCTCCTGCTGTGTCTGTCAAATAAAATCTTAAAAAAAAAAAAAAAAAAGAAACCACGAAATTGGACGCTTTAAGTGGGTGAATTGTGTGGCTGTAAAAACTCTGAAACTGAAATTAAGAACTCTGCACCTTACGACATGGCCACTTCAGGGGTGTAATTTAATTTCTCCAATTTAATTTCCTCATCAGGAAAAGGAAGATAATGGGACGCCTGGGTGGCTCAGTCGTTAAGCGTCTGCCTTCGGCTCAGGCCATGAGCCCAGGGTCCTGGGATCGAGCCCCACATCGGGCTCCCTGCTCAGCGGGGACCCTGCTTCTCTCTCTAGGCCCACTGCCCCTGATTGTGCTCTGTGAAGTAAAATCTTTAAAAAAAAAAAAAAATAAGGATAAGGAGAGAAATCTATCTAATAGGGCTGTTTTCAGGATTGCACCAGATAATGAATTTGTTCAGGAAACATCTAGTAAGTGTCTGCTATGGAGCAGGCAGCAAGCGGGAAACAAACAGCATCCGGGCTCCTTGCTTTGTAAAATGGGGAGAATACCAGCACCGACAGGAGGGCTGCTGTGGGAACGGAGGGTAGCAAGAGAGAGCACGCGGAAAACGCACCCAGTGTGAGTGTACAAGTCACAGACTGTACCGAGCACCGTAACCCAGCAGAACATAAGGACACAGAGCCGAGCGGATGAGGAAGGTGCACGGCCGTCTCGGGGCCTCCGGCCAGTGCTGGGTGTGGCCCTTGCACACGTATTTGTCCCAAGGGAGAAAAATACTTATGAGGAATTCTGGTAAAATCCAAGTACGTTTTCCCACTCATTTAAACCGTTGTTTCAAAAATAAGTTCATTTCTCATCACTGATCTTAAGTTTTCTCTGCACATGAAATCCTCTGCTGAGGAATGAAGTGGCCAACACTCGGGGAGCCCAGGGAGACGTGGGTGAGGGTGAGGCGTTGATGCCCGGTGTGGCAGCTCCTCGGAGGTGGGCAATGCCTAGGTGTCAGGTGGACGGCACAGAAAGCCATGCTGCCACGGCAGGACAGGCTCGGGGCCTGCAGCTCACCATGGAAGCCGAGAGGGCCGTCTCCGTTTGCGGTTCTGTTCCAGAGACAGCCTGACAAGTGGCTTCCTGATGCAAATTGCCATCAGACCATGCAGAGTCCGCTCAAGCTGCTGTGACAAATGCCACAGGCTGGGTGGCTTGGAAAAACAGGAATGCACTGCTCATAGTTCTGGAAGCTACAAGTCCAAGATGGGGGTGCCGGGGGAGGGTCTCCTACAGGTCACAGACCACTCGCCATGTCCTCACCTGGTGGAAGGGGAAGGGAGCTCTGGGGGCCCCTTTATAAGGGCATGAGTCCCATTCAGGAGGCTGCTCCACCCTCACGACCCAACCACCCCCCTCAAAGGCCTCACTTCCTGACACCTCACCTTGGGGGTGAGGCTTCCAATACATGGATCTGGGGGGACATGCGTTCAGGCCGCAGCGTAGTCACCGACAGCCTACGTAAACAGCTCTCCTGAGGAAGCAGCAGACGAACCCCGAGGCTGCTCCACACAGAAGTCAGACGCGTCTACACCAACGGCATGTGGGTGTCTCCCAAGTATGTAAGCGAGAAACAGCACCCTGATGTGAGAACCCCAGTGAGCACGAGAGGAGGACAGAGAGGCCAGAGAACCTCGTGAGCTGCACTCTGTCGTGACCAAGTGGGGCCAGAGGTTAGCGGACGAGTCACAAAAGGTCACGAAGCCCATTGTGCCAACAGTCCTCCCCACTCTGGCAGGCGCCCTCACTGGCCTCTCTTCCCAGAGACAAACCACCTGGGAGAGGCCATTACAGCCCAGCCACCCGTGCAGGGCCGCCACATCCTGATGCGAGTGCACAGCAGACCTGCCGTCTACACATGGGCTTCCCCACCCGGATCCCCCTCACCTCACGTGAACCAAAGGCTCTTGCGCCCTGCAGCTAGGGTTTACTCCTACTTTTCGGCAAGTGGTCGAGATCAACGACGCTGCCTGCATGTGACGTGCCCCACGATGGCTCCAGGCGGCTCCGACCCAGGGCCGCTCAGACTTTGCAGCGTGTCACCAAGGGTCACTGCTCGACTGTCCGGGAATGGCTCTCCGATTACTTGTCCCAAATGAACTGCTGGTTCATTCGGCACCCATTCTCTCGGCTCTTTGTGAGAGGGCTGAGTGGCTGTCCCTACCCTCCAGGCGCCCATCACCATGCTTCTCATTCCAGAGGGGAGACCCCTGAGCCCCGGGCGGTCCCGGGGAACTCCCCCCGCCCCCCCCGCCGCAGTATGACAAGTACGACAAGCTGAGGCCCCGAGAGCAGGAGACTCCTTCTGTCTAATCTATTTCAGGGTCATTCTTCTCTCTGCCTAGTGCCTCCTCTCTCCCCCAAACCATCTTAATTTTTCCATCAGGAGGCCCCAGAACACTGAACAACACAAACTCCAAGAAAACACTTTTCTTCTGACTCCACAAGCTGAGTCTATGAGGAGAGGCATGTTCAATAATTCTCTACATTTACCTTAACGTTTTCGAGAAGAGTATCATCTCGACCCAGGCCGGGTCCCACGACCAGGGCATGCAGCCGGGGCAGCCACTCCTCCACATCATGAACGGCGCCGGGGCTGTCGCTGCATGGAGAAAGCAAGGCCGGAGCAGCTCAGTCCGATTTGCACTCACTGGCTGGGGAGCCCACACGTTTTTCTGGATTTCCCCAGGTCCTTCTCCTGTTGCAGGACCCAGGCCAGGACCCGAGCCTGCATCTAGCCATACCTCCCCCGTCAACTCCGTAGACGGGCTCATCCTTTCACACCCCAAGGGAGAAATCTAGCTTTCAGCATCTAAACGAAGCTATACAGAGACATTCTGGCTACTTTCCAAACAGTCTTCACCCTCTAGAATGAACCGCTTTGTTTCCATCACACAGGGGTACCTTATGTACTCAAAGGGGCACCTGTGAACCCTGTCACTTAGAAGAGGACCTGAGAGCTGTACGGGATTGTGTCATTTCACCACACCACCTTCCCACCCATCTCGCTCGACTCTTAGAACCCACTTTGTAAGGCTTTGCCCCCAACAAGTCCACCATGAGATCCAAGCACCTGTGCTCAGTCTCCGTATCTGACGGACTGCAGGGACACAGGCCCTTCCAGAAGAGTGCCAACAGTTCTCCAGAACACCCCCCCTCCCCCGTTCCCTGCCCATGCTGAGCTCCCAGCTGCTGCGCGCTGGGCTGTCCCTGCTGATACGCACTCCCGCAGAGCCTCATCGTCTCCTGGCTTTAAACACCTCCCACGTTAACACCCCCAGATCTACGCCTTCCCCGACCACCCCACTCTTGTCCGACACATCACAGCAATGCTGCCTGGATGTCCAACAGGCAACTGAAAACACATCCAAAAGCCAGCTCCTGATGGTCACCCCCGCCAAAACTGCACCCCCAGGTTCCCCCCCTTGTCAAGTGACAACTAGCTTCGATCAAACCCAGAGCGGCCTCCATGACTCTCATCTTTTCCTTCTACCC
Organism: Zalophus californianus; assembly: GCF_009762305.2. Taxonomy (NCBI): domain Eukaryota; kingdom Metazoa; phylum Chordata; class Mammalia; order Carnivora; family Otariidae; genus Zalophus; species Zalophus californianus. The sequence goes on from NC_045597.1 coordinate 2,609,191, forward strand.
CATAACCCACCTGCCAGTAGATCCTGGGGCTGCACTTTCAAATGTACCTAGAATGTGACCCCCTCTCCTACTTCTACTCACCAGGACGCTGACAACTCCCTTCTCATGCAACCCCTGCTCCCACCCTAGGCCCCAAAAGCTCATTCTCCACAGCAGCCGGCTAAGTCTTTAAAATGTACACTGGATCCGTTGCTCCCCTGCTCAAGGGCTCTAGCACATCCCTTCTCCCTCTTCCTCGTTTACGTGAAAGCCGAAACCCCTAGGATGACCCCCATGACCTGCACACCTTGGCCCTGAACCTCTCGGGGCACCCGCCCCATCCTGAGTCTTCAGTGCTCCCCAAAACTCCTTGGCTTGAACCGCGGCGCCAGCCCTTCCCCAGGTCTGTAGGTCCCTACCTTAGTGCCACTCTCTGGGCCCCTGCCCACCATCACCCTAGTGAAAACTGCACATGGGCCACGAGCGTGCACACATAATGCGTGGCACGCGTGCTTCCCACACGGCTGGCATTCCCTGTCTCCTGCCCTGCCCCTCTGCGTGGTCCTCATCACCCTCTGACATCCTTCTCTCTTGCTTGTCCGTCTCCGGAGCTGTGCTGCCCAATAGGGCAGACACCAGCCACATGTGGCTATGTAAATTTAATTCAGCTTCTGAGTCCCACCGGCCACATTTCACGTGCTCAGCAGCCACAGATCTGGATAGCACTGAGAACGCGTTCACCACTGCATAAAAGCTCTAGGACACAGGGCTGCCCTAGAAAGGGGGCTGCACGGGAGCAGGTGTTTTGTCTGCTTGGTTCAGTGCTGTCCCCGTGGAAGCCAGGGCAGGGACGGACAGTGGAAGCATCTGCTGAGCGAGGGAATGGCCGGTGCCTGCTCGACAGGCCCCTCATTACTGCTGTGGGCAGCATAGCTGCAGGCAAGGCCAAGACTCTGTTAGGAAGCTTCAGCCACTTCTGACGGACCACGGGGCAGCCTGGGGGCATAGCGCCCTGGGGGTCCAAACCCCTCCCATGCCGTACACACATGGCTGCTTGTCTTCTGACCAGACAGTGGGCTCCTTACAGCCTTCTCCTTCTAACAGCACCTACCTACCACCCCCCAGTACAGCAGCCGCTCCACGGAGGGACTTAGAGCCCACAAGAAGGCCCCATGGCCGAGGAGCACAGCTGCAAGCAAAGCACCCCCGAGCGGCCCCACTCACAGAACTGGGTGAACAATCAGCTCCGGGCTGTACGACTTGATCACAGGTGCAGCCTCCCGGGTGCAGAACACGTGGGATAAATCTGCGCCCTGAGAAATGAGCACAAGGGGCTGACTCAGAGCAGGGCCCGCTCAACAGACACGGAGGTGGCCTCAGCGCCAGGCCCTCACCACGGCCCTTAAACTATAGCGAGGTGGCTCAGAGGAAGATGGAAGCAAAGAAAAGGCCTGGAAAGAAAGCAGACTGTCGCTGCCACCCAAGAGGCAGGTCAACCCAGAGCAACTCTGGCTGCATCACCCCGAGGGCCACGGGGAGCACATTTCACATTAACTGTGCCAACTGGGCCATTAGGACTTGATCAAAGGCCTGAGAAATCGCCAAGGCATAAAGACGCCAACTGCTTAAGTGGGGACTAAAGCGGCATTCTAGGATCATGGTGGTGAAGGACAATTCTAATAAAACTTCAGTTAGGGGTGCCTGGGTGGCTCAGTCATTAAGCATCTGCTTTCAGCTCAGGTCAGGTCAGGATCCCAGGGACCTGGGATCGAGTCCCGCATCAGGCTCCTTGCTCCGCGGGAAGCCTGCTTCTCCCTCTGCCTGCCATTCCCCCTTCTCGTGATCTCTCCCTAATAAATAAAATCTTAAAAAAAAAAAATCCAGTTCTGTTGTCACTGCACAAGGTTAGGATAGATTTAAAGGTGTTTCTCTTGCCCATGATTACCCTAGGACATTGAGATTTCTATCAGAAAACATTTCTCTAATCATATTTAAAGAATCCAACTCTTGGGGCGCCTGGGTGGCTCAGTCGGTGAAGCATCTGCCTTCAGATCAGGTCAGGATCTCAGGGTCCTGGGATCGAGCCCCGCATCGGGCTCCCTGCTCAGCGGGGAGTCTGCTTCTCCCTCTACCCCTCCCCACTGCTCGTGGCCTCTCACATGCTCGCTCTCTCAAATAAATAAAATCTTTAAAAAATAAGGAAAGAATCCAATGGTTGACTAGACAGAAAAGCTGTAAATAGACCTACCACTTTGAGAGCTGAGATGGCAGCAAAGTAGGGCGCTCCAGTGTACCTACAAAGGAAGATAGGGACAGTCAACATCCTCTGAGAAGGCCAGCACACCAGGGTTATCAATGGGACATAAAGACAGGAATCCCTGAGCCCAGGGCCCAGCACCTCGTAGCATGGAGCCCAGCAAGGCCTGAGCTCCCAACCCGAGCTGAGATCGAGAGTTCGCCGCTCAACCGACTAAGGCACCAGGCGCCCCTGCCACGGAAGACCTTCATACCACGTCAGGACCGCTGGCTTCTCTGCAGCGCTGTGTTCAAACTGGAGGCTTGCAGAGGCCGTGAGAACTCACAGACAGCGTGGAGAACAGCGGCACACAGCCAGGCGCAGAGACTCACACACCTCCCGACCCCACCCGCCCCCCGCGTCCATCCCAGCATTCCTGTCTTTTTAACATTGCTTCCAGCACAGAAGGGGAGGGCAATTAGCAATGGGCAACAACATTTAGGATGTCTGCACTCTGCTCCAGTATCAATTCTGGGAATCGATCCCTTGGAAATAACCAGATGCACATATAAGTAGAAAAATATACAGGTATGTCTACAGTCATACTGTTTAGTTGGGAAAAAGAACAGAGGTGACTGATCGCCTATCAACAGGGATTGGTTAGTAAGTTACAGCCATCTTTACAACAAATACCACAAGTCCACTCACCAAGAATCGGTCTCTAGGAACCAACATGGAATGACTGATACCCAGGATACTGCACTGAATGAAAAGGAGGTCACACCAGCAAACAGCAAGTATACATAATGCAAAGCCCTGACGCTTGTTTCCTCTGTTCTGTAATACAAGTACCTGATGTAAGCTCTGACTGCAAAAGCATCCACTTCCAACACCGCTATCTCAAACGCTTCACCAGCCCAGGACTAGGGAGAAAGCCAGGCCACCCCCACCCCCTTGAGGCTAGTTTGTTTTAAAGATCTTGGTTGATTTTAGGGCCCCTGGGTGGCTCAGTTGGTTAAGCGACTGCCTTCGGCTCAGGTCATGATCCCAGGGTCCTGGGATCAAGTCCCGCATCAGGCTCCCCCTGCTCTGCGGGAAGCCTGCTTCTCCCCCTGCCTCTGCCTGCCACTCCTCCTGCTTGTGCTCTGTCAAATAAATAAAAATCTTTAAAAATAAATAAAAATAAAGATCTTGGTTGATTTCAATAACTATTTGGGCGGCCACTTGTCGTCTCTCTTCCGGTGCTTTAAATTCACCAATAAGAAGTGAGCCCTTGAGACCTTAGGTGCCCACCCTCACCCCCAATGAAAGTAGAACCCAAGCCCACATGATCTGTCCACCCACCTCGCTGTGTAGCCCCAGTGCTGTGTCATTTCCAGATCTTGTAAGTAACACACCTTTATTTTTTTTATAAGTTTCCTGAAAGTTGTTGCTAACGGGCATCTTGTGATCATAAGAACCACGGGGGCAGCTCCAACTACAACACTGGTTATTGGCAGAGACTGGCACAAAACAGTGACAACGTGGTCCAGTTTTGTAAAAAATAGTTACGTACACAGAAAAGTCTGGAAGGCTAATAATGTGCCCGTGCTGCATTATTATATGGGGTACTATGAGGCTTTCACTTCACACGTTTCTGCAGTGTTTGAATTTTTACAACAAGCAGATAATACCTTTATAATCAGAATAAAGATGACCCTACTTTAAAGGTTAGTTCCCAAAGCTAATGGACATATTTTAAGTTAGATAATTACTCCCTAGCATGCTACACTACCAGACTCATCTGAAAAGAAAGCCTGATGGCCAGTTCTTCCCAGGTAAATGTCCCAAAATACAAGGCAGGAGAGAGAGGGGATGCGAGGGCTAAAACCCCCGACTCCCCCAACTCTCAAGGGGTCAAGGGCCTGAGGGCCTGGTCGAGGCCACCGCGCTGCCGGCCTCCATCCCAGATGCCGGAGGAGGGCTGTCCTTTAACTGGGGACCTAAAGGAAGACAAGCAGCTAAGAGCTAATGATCCAAGAATCCACAATGCAGCTGGAGAAAAAAACAGATGAGAAAGGAGAGCCAGTAACAGAGGCACACTTCCCTCATCCAAAGGGACCATGTCTACAGACAGAAAGGGTTCACCAAGTCTCAAGTACGATTAGCAAGGATAAGACACACCCGGACACATCCAGAAGAAACTGCAGAATTCTAAAGAAAAAGAAAATCTTATAAACATCCAAGCAAGAACAAGTTACTTATAAATTAAAACAAACTTCTTTTTTGTGGTGCAAAATACAGGCTAGAGGACAATGCAATCACATGATAGTTTAGCAAAGAAAATCATGCTACCTGAGAATTCCTAACTCAGCCAAGGCACAAAAGCCCACCCACCACAGCAAGACACAGTGGGTATGCAAGTACTCCGCAGGGTCCCCTGCGTATTGTCAAAGAAAATGCCAGAAAAGGGGCGCCTGGGGGGCTCAGTCGTTAAGCGTCTGCCTTCGGCTCAGGTCATGGTCCCAGGGTCCTGGGGTCGAGCCCCGCATCGGGCTCCCTGCTCCACGGGAAGCCTGCTTCTCCCTCTCCCACTCCCCCTGCTTGTGTTCCCTCTCTCGCTGTCTCTCTCTCTCTGTCAAATAAATAAATAAAATCTTAAAAAAAAGGAAAGGAAAATGCCAGAAGAGGCCAAGGACTCCCACCCCGAGTGCAGACCACTAGGCCAGGCAGGAAGGAGGCAGCGGCGTACGAAGTCGTATGTAGTACTAGGGGCTGCGCTACGAGTTCCCTAGCAGTTCTCAGATCAGTGTTAGCGCTCTCCCGAGTGGCATTTCTAATCCATCATTCTAGTTAGAAAAGGCAAGCCCTAGCTAAATTTGAAAGCATAACAGTATTTCCAGATTAATAAAAGGAAAAACCTAGCAAAAATAAGGAAAAAATGGAAACGAAAAAAGAAAACATAACAAGTCTTAGAAAGTACATTAGGTAGACTAAATGTAAACAGGTTGATTTGCCTTATTAAAAAGAGCAGCTACTGTCACATGGGGTTAAGAAACAAATCAAGCTGTGTATTATTTATAATACACCTAACTATGTGATAAACCGCTGAAAATACACAGCCAGACAGAGACAGCGCATCAACATGAACAGAGAATAAGCAGTAGCTGAAATGGTAACCAAGGTCGAATTTAAGTCAAAGGCAAAAGTATCATTTATAAACAAGGATAAATTATAAAATTTTATGTGCAAACAACACGGCAGCAAAATCCATAGAACTAGAAAACAAGCCTTGAAAAAAGGCTAGCATCTGTCAAATTTCCTTAATGGCTTCCAAGAACATCTTCAAATTGACAAAGTAAACCAAACACATGGTTTTCTCCTGATTACAAAGTAACATGTTTATGGTATGTAGCCTGGTCAAACCAGGAAAGTATAAAACAAGAAAAAACAGTCCCAGCCCCGAACCGTGAAGGGAGTCTCCACACTGACACACCAGTCAACAGCTCACTCGGGGCCCTTACTGTTTTTCTCCTATTCACAAAGTTCATCACTGAAAAATCCCGGGTGTCGGAACATCAGACTACACTGAGACATTACTGGGGTCCAACCAGACAGAGAGACGGACGACTGACTGATAAGCAGGTAGAGAGCCAGACAATAGAGACTGACTGCTTAAACACTAACATTTTCCAAGTCACTTACTCCTGGCAGCCTCCAATGACGCCTATTCTTCCATCTTGGCCTTTGTGCTTCTTGGAAGTTTGAGGAGGTATAATATTTCTCACCAGCTGCAAAGTATTTTCCATATCCTTTATCGAATGTGCTTTATGCAGTGAAAATGCTCTTTGTAAAACTAAAAAACAGGAAAACGGAATCATTTAGAAAAATATCTATTAACATACATAAAAAGAGAGACTGAAACAAGATAGCCTATTAACCAAAACACTTCCCAAAGCTGACTTAACATGGAGGCTGTAGATTTTTATCCAATGGTTTCCTTATTTTATTTCTGTAAGCAAATGATGCTTAGAAATTACAACACAACACTAACACTAGCTGGACATATCAAGTTTGTTTTTGAAATGTATCAGACGTTTCCAAGGTCTAGTTAACCTTTCAGAGAGTGTTTTTAATGCATTACCACTTAATAAACTACTCATATTCCAGTTCAATCTTCCATTATCAGGTCTCTTCTCTCAAACTGGAAAAGCAACCTCCCATATTCATACTCCCAACCTTCCAGTCATGTTTCTGACACTCAATTAGATACTAATTAAATAACCTAGAAATGGTCTTCTAAATAGAGAATATAGCTTACACTGGGTTCAAAGCAGCATTTTAAAGAAAGATGAAAAAATAAATTAAATAAGATGATTTTGAATTGTCTCTAAATAGCTAGATTTTAACTGCCTTTCTAGAAAAACTTCCCTCATTACATAATTGCCTTGATATTTAACCCAGCTCAGCTGTGAGAGAAATGCCATATTCTGTAACATGTTGTGTATTCAAGGTTTGAATAGATACTAAAGCACGTTTTCTCTAGAATTAAAGCGTCTTTGCAAATATACACAATACTCACACAAGGAACCCAAAATTCATTTCCTTCCAGTTATCTCAGCAGCAGAGAAAAACCAGGCAGGTGTCACAGTTCGAATGAAGACCAAAAGCTGCCCCAGCTCCATAAGGTAAACAGTTTTATCTTTAAAAACACTCTTAAAATTCTGCTTTTTATTCAACAATTTTATTCAAGTAATTTTAATGAGTAGCTGTAATTGCCTCCTCAGTTGATGTGCCAGGTGCTGAGACCTCCACATGTGAGAATATTAATTACTGTCAACCCAACACTTTTCACCTGCTCCCAAACCAACACAAGACTAAAACTTAAAACAGAATCACTGTAAACCTTTGGCCAAGAAAAGGCCCAACTGGGCTTGCTCAGCCTTGGCGACAGCCGGCTGATCCCTCTGCTTCCAAAGTCTGGTGCCAAGTCTTCCATCCTGCCCCAGAGGCACCCAGCTACCAGAGCAACCCAACTCTCTCCTCCCACCTCCCTGGCGCCTGTTCACGCCCCCCCCCCCCCCCCCCCCCCCCCCCCCCCCCCCCCCCCCCGCCCGCTCGCTGTCTCCTCCTCGCCCCCATCACTGTGCACTCCCTGTGAGCTGCAGGAAGAGTACTAGGGCTGCCGCCATCAGATCCGGTGACACATCGCTGCCTGCTGAAAAGCATGTCCACCTCACCTGAACACGTCCAGCTTAACAACATGATCCGCCAATACAAGGATATCAAAGAATGGCTGTGCCTTCAAATTCCTCACATCATGAAACACAGTTGCTTTTTAAAGTCTAGAAACTGTAAAAGTGGAGTCCAAACGCAACCAATCACGCAAGGGGTGTTCTGGGTTCCTTACAATGTTGTGGGTTTATCAGGTTCCAGTACCTTCTATTCAGCACTTCGTCACACACAGAGTGTTCCTAAGACCGCTACCCTTTGCCGACACAGAATGTGATACAGCTCCCACCCCCGGCTTCAGGACAGGTGTTTCCCCACCCTCCATCACCTCGGAGTCTGGCACAGATCAAGACACTCCATAAGGGCGCCTGGGTGGCTCAGTCGTTAAGCGTCTGCCTTCGGCTCAGGTCATGATCCCAGGGTCCTGGGATCGAGCCCCGCATCGGGCTCCCTGCTTCTCCCTCTCCCACTCCCCCTGCTTGTGTTCCCTCTCTCGCTGTCTCTCTGTCAAATAAATAAAATCTTAATAAAAAAGACACTCCATAAATGTTTGATAAATTAAAAGCATCTTAATTTATTCTCATTAGCGGCCGGTGTATCCTTTTACAGATAAGGAAACTAGAGCCCAGAGACACAGGCCTGGGAAGACGCCTGGGGTAGTAATGGATAAGCCAGACCAGAAGACACCATTTTACCAAAATGCTGCCATTTTACAGCAAATCATTTTTCCTTAACCAAATAGTCACCACACCGACCAAAAGACAACAACGATCAAGTCCTTAATAACCATTTGGGAGGGGAGAATAAAATCACTTGAGAAGTATACCATTTTCACTGTTTAACCAGTGCGTATGGATGTGAAGTAGATCCACTGCTCACCGGCCTCTGTCCCATCCACCTGAGACGAATGCCTTGTTAGCAAAGGGCCAAATGAAGGTCAATTACATCTCTCTCCACTTCAGTTACTCAGTTTCAGCTGGCTTACTAGCATGCATCATTGGACTTATCCACAGAAATATTTAAATATAAACATCAATGTTCTCAAGGATAAAAACAGCTTGACAAGAGGTGATTTAAAATTTATCCCATTACGTAACTTCATCTTCAGGACAATTCTGAGCCTGGAAGAACAGGTCAAACCCGTCTGATTTTTGTTGTATGGAAGTGGTGGAGGGAGCCTGGAGATGGAAATGGATTTCTTCGGCCTGGGCTGTCTTCTAGAATTACCACCTACAACGCTCTGGGATAAGCCTGCGTCTTCCTGCCAAACTGTGCTCCAAACCAAAGGGAACCGCAGCTAATCTGGAGCAGCTGACAGCAATCCTTACAGTACCCGACAGGCCCTAAAGCTAGGATGGGAAGCCAGGGCTCTAGAACTCCACCTGTTTTGGGGTGAAAGTTCAGCAAATCAGCCTAAAAATAAAACCTTGAACAAATGCCAAGAGAAATACAGCTAGTTAATCACAGTGTGCAAATTCGAGACAAATGGCTACCAATAAAAAGTCTGAACTGACCGGAAGCCCCTCTGCTGCCCGTGCGAGTAAGGGAGGTGCAGAAGCTAAGAGACCTCTCAGTGCCTCTCAAAGCAACTGGCACCTGAAGCTAAGGTAATGCTGTGTCAACTGTACTCCAATTAAAAAAAAAAAAAGGCATTTGGAACTATCGTGCGGAAAAACAAAAAGCCAAAACTCCCTCTAACAATTATTCTCTGCTCTGCACCACTATATATACGTACGTAGCAAAATCTTTTTACTATCTTAGCAAAAGTGAATTTTGGCATTTCAGCTAGTTATTGGCTGGGGAACCGCGGATGGCGTAATTTTCGCATTTTCTCAGGGCCTCTAACGTTCCACACAAAGGTGGGTAAACAAACCCCTCCACCGAGTGAGAAATGGGATAATGCAGCCCACACGAACGCACACGTTCCCTAACGGTCTAAAACACACTCCTGTATTTTACGTAAATCCTCCTCCACCGGGCAAACGGGGAGGAAAACACGTTCCGACGGGGCGCGGGACTCCGAATAAGACAGCCCTGTTTCTTACACGCCTCCGTTCTTTCTACACCACCCGTCCTGTTTAACAGCCAAGGCCGGGGCGGGGTCCTCGGGGGTCGCTCGGGTGAGCCCAGGCGCGCCCCGGCCCCTTGCCCCGCGGTACCGGCGCTTCCAGCCACCCCACCCCCACCCCCGACGCGGAGGCGGCTGGGCCGCGGTCGCGAGCGAAGCCCTCCTCGGCCCGGCCCCGCGGCCGCACGAAGGCCGTGCAACTCCTCGCGGCTCCCGGGCTCCCCGCGCGAGCGGCCCTCGGCGGCGCCCCCCGTCCCGACGAGCGCCCGCGGCCGGGTACCTGCGTCCAGCGGCAGCTCGCGGAGCACGAGCGCGGCCGAGAGCAGCGCCACAGCGGCCGCGCCGGCGAGCACAGCCCCGGCCCCCGCCAGAGGGGCCATGCCTGCAAGGCCGGTGTCGCTCTTACCTCGGCGGCAGGCCCCGGCGGCCACCCAGACGGGACCTGCGGCCATCGGAGGCCGGGCTCCCGGCCGCCCCCGCGCCGCCGCCGGAACCAGAGCTCGCGGCGGACTTCCGGCTCCCGGCCGCCCCCGCGCCGCCGCCGGAACCAGAGCTCGCGGCGGACTTCCGGCTCCCGGCCGCCCCCGCGCCGCCGCCGGAAGCCGACCCTCGAAATCTAGCCTCGCCCCACCCACAGCCTGGCCTCCATCAGTCGTATACGGTCTCTGATGATTGACAAGCTCAGTGCCCAACCCCGCAGGGCCCCAGCTCCCGACCCCTGGAGTTTTGCCGGGAAGCGGGTTCCGGCGTCTAGATGCGTCTCAGGGATTTAGTGTTTGGGGTCTTTGCGTTGTTCCTGCTTGGGGCTGGGGGCGTTATAGAAAACGGGGCAGAACGCTGCGCGGTTGACAAGCACGTTACTCTGGGAGAGCGGGTGGAGGGCCTGGAACACCACCTTCGCGCAGAGTCCGATTTCTGGGCCGGATGTGCTCGCGGACTCCAGGCTGGTCCGTCCAGCGGGGTGGCGCCCGCGGTGCTCCCCGCCCCGGTGAGCGGGGCCGCCGCCGTTCCGGCTGCTCAAGTCCGGAACGTGGAGGGCGTCCACTCCTCCCGCCTTCCCGCTCCCGCACGCCGCCTCCTGAGGACCTGCCTTGCAGAGGCTGCTTTCAGGCAGACAGGCCAGAGCCGGGGCAGGTAGAAGGGCCCCTGGCGACCCCCTGGCTGAACAGAGCGGGCCCCTTGGGGGGGCGCAGTACAGAACAGAAATGTGTTGTTTCACAGTTCTGAAGGCCGCAGGTCTAAATTCAGCCCTCTGGTGGTGGCCGTCACCCCTTCGCGTTCCTTGCCTTGCAGCTGTGTCCCTACCATCTCCGCCCGTGTCCTCAGATGGCGTTCTTCCTGTGAGTCTGTCCTCATATGGTGGTACTTTCCTCTTACAAGGACGCCAGTCGTATTGAACTAGGGCCCCCTCTGATTACCTTAGACTCATTGGGTCATCTGCAAAGACCCTACTTTCAAATAAGGGTACACTGACCGGTGCCGGGGGTTGGGACCTAAACAGATCCTGGGGGGATACAACTCACCCATAACACCTTACTTCCCTCCTTACTTCCTACAGCAACAGAAAGATCACGTCACTCCTCTTGAGGTAGTTTTGAACGTAGGTGAGGTTTGGTAGGGCAAGGTCCCCAGCCAACCACCAAGAAAGGATTCTTGAGACGTCTTTGGTGCAAAAAGGTGATTTTTACTAAAAGCATGGGGACAGGACCGAGTGCAGAAAAAGCTGCTACACCGGGTTGTGAGGGGTGACTCATTTTATACTTGGGAGTTGGGGGAGGTAAGGAAATGGGAGGTTTTCAAAAGAACTTTCATACGCTAAAAAGGACCTACAAGATGCTGGAGACCTTGCCATTGTCAAGTTAAGGTTGTTTTTCCCCCCCCCACTAGCAAGGCATTAACATTAAGACAGTTGGGAGCTTTCTTCCAGAAGTTGAGGTATTGTTAAGAATACTCTTGGCGGGGGCGCCTGGGGGGCTCAGTTGTTAAGCGACTGCCTTCGGCTCGGGTCAGGATCCTGGAGTCCCGGGATCGAGTCCCGCATCGGGCTCCCTGCTGAGCAGGGAGCCTGCTTCTCCCTCTGACCCCCCCCCCATGTACTGTCTCTATCTCATTCTCTCTCTCAAATAAATAAATAAATAAAATACTAGAAAAAAGAATATTCTTGGCGGGGCGGGGGGCGTCTGCCCTTGGCTCGGGTCAGGATTTCCTGGTCCTGGGATCCGGCCCGCCTCCGGCACTCTGCTCAGAAGGGAGCCTGCTTCTCCCTCGCCCCCTGCTTGTGCTCTATCTCTCTCTCAAGTAAATGAATAGAATCTTAAAAAAAAAAAAGAATGCTGCTTTTTTTTTTGGTAAGATTTTATTTATTTGACAGAGAGAGCGCACAAGCAAGGGAAGCGGCAGAGGGAGAGGGAGAAGCAGGCTCCCCACTGAGCAGGCGCCTGGCCCGGAGCTCCAACCCAGGACCCTGGGATCATGACCTGAGCCAAAGGCAGACGCTTCACCGACTGAGCCCCCCAGGCGCCCCAAGAATGCTGCTTTCTTGTGAATCACTGAGACATTCATAAACTGAGGGAGAGTCCTGTCTTGCAGGACTCTAACCTCTATAAGTGAACCATTTGTTTTTCCTTCCCTCAGCTTTGGGGCAGCCAGGAGTGCCTGAGGAACCATACGTATTCCACGTGTGGCGGGGGCAGGTTGTGGGTTGTCAGCTTGTGCTTTGTGCTCAGCTTGCCTTCTGTTCCCTCATCACTCCTCCAATGATTTCCCATGTTGGAGTAAAATCCAAAGTTCCTTTCTTCCAAGGCGTTCTAGCCCCTATGTGATCCATGCACCTCAGTCCCCTGCCACCGCCCTCCTTGCTCCCTCTCCTGGCTACACCAACCTCTTTGCCCTGGGTCTACCTTGCCCAGCATGTTCCTGCTCTCCCTTCTGCTGGCGTGCTCTTTCTCCTGATACTGACATGGCATGTGCATGCAGCATTTTATCAGTGCCAAGCCATTCCTGACCATTCTATGTAAAATCCATACCCCTTTTTTCCTGTTTCCTGTATTATTATTCTCCTTAGTACTTCTCACTACTTGACATATTCGCTCATTTATCCATTCATTGTCATCTACATCACCATCACCATGTCTATAGAAGTTAGCTCCAATGGAAAACCTTTACTTTGTTCTGTACTATATGCTCAGGGCATAGAACATGGCACACAGGAGGTGCTCTCTCTTTCTCTTTATTGGGGCATAATTTACATAACAATAAACTTCACTCATTGTAAGTGTACACTTCCAAGAGTTTGAACAAATGTGTATAATCATGTAATCACTGATGTGGGAAACAAAGGCAAAAGAAAAAATTAAATTTCCTTACTACTTACACCCCATTGACAGGTCCTCGAAACAGGCAGAGGGACTTTCCTCTAGGAGCTCAGCTGCCTCGATGTTGACACTTTGCTAAGGGCCAAAGGTAATCTTAGCCGAACTCCACAGGATCCTGTGAGTCTACTTTAAACATAATAGAGATTCCTTTGGAAACTTTCTTTATCTCTACCTCCCAAGATACGGGTTAGTAATCATCCTCCAAGCATGTGGCCCCTGATATACATCTGAAGAGTCTCAAGACTGCGGGTTTACTAAACAGTATTAAATAGCCTTTTCCTAACAATAGCTAGCCCCCTCAGGGTCCTGGAAACCTTGTTTCCAAAATACCTTGGAGGCTTGTTCTATCCCTAACCCCTTCCCAACTTGAAAGTATATCATCAGTCACCCCTCACAGCCCCAGAGCAGCTCTTTCTGCCCACAGGTCCCGTCCGCATGCTTTAATAAAACTGCCTTTCTGGGGCGCCTGGGTGGCTCCGTCGTTAAGCGTCTGCCTTCGGCTCAGGTCATGATCCCGGGGTCCTGGGATCGAGCCCCACATCGGGCTCCCTGCTCCGCGGGAAGCCTGCTTCTCCCTCTCGCACTCCCCCTGCTTGTGTTCCCTCTCTCGCTATGTCTCTCTCTGTCAAATAAATGAAATCTTTAAAAAAAAAACAAAACTGCCTTTCTGCACCGAAGATGTCTCAAGAATTGACTGTTTTCTCCTGGACCCCAACGTTTCCTACATTAATCACCACCACATTAGTGATTTAGAACACACCTGTCAAGACACCCCAATTCAGGCTTTTGTTTCCATTATAAATGTTATTTTCTTAATTTTAATTTTTAATTGTTCATTGCTCATATATGGAAATACTATTGATTTGCATATATTGACGTTGTATCCCTTGACCATGCCGAATTCACTAATTATTAGTTCTAGCAGATACTTTGAGGTTACTTGGGATCTTCTCTATAAGCAGTGTCAGTTTGCCCATTTTTTGGTGATATTAACTTCATTAAATTTCTGGGTAGCCACCAAATTATTTATTACCAGTATGAACTCCTGAATTTTTATTTTACTCAACAAAAATCTATGAATTTTTATTTTATTTATTTTATTCAGAATTTTAAATTTTATTTATTAACCACCACATTGTTACCAATATGAATTCATGAATTCTTATTTTATTTCATTCATTTATTTTATTTACATCTTATTTCTTATGTTACCCTTTTTTATACTTTAAATGCAAACATATTTAAATATTTACATTTTTTTTAAAGATTTTATTTATTTGACAGAGAGATAGTGAAAGCAGGAACACAAGCAGGGGGAGTGGGAGAGGGAGAAGCAGGCTTCCCATGGAGCAAGGGAGCCCGATGCGGGGCCCGATGCGGGGCCCGATGCGGGGCTCGATGCGGGGCTCGATGCGGGGCTCGATCCCAGGACCCTGGGACCATGACCTGAGACGAAGGCAGATGCTTAACGACTGAGCCACCCAGGCGCCCCTTAAATATTTACATTTTGATGGCTCATCTAGGGACCCCAGCCTCAGAGCCATCTCTAATCCTCAGGGTACAATCCTTCCCACAGAGCGCAGGAAGGCAGTTCCTTCTCTTGTGCGGGCAGGGGCCGGGGAGGGGAGATCTGTACAAACTTAGAAAAGTCGTGCAGATCAGTTAACGGGAACCTTCCCTATTCAGCTGTGGCATTGTGGTGTTGGCACTGCCCTGGCCAGGAAGTAAGTAAGAGAGTGAGGGCTCACTGGACACTGGCCTGTGTCACTGCATTGTTCTGATTGGCCTTCCCAGGCCAAACGCCACAGGGACGGGAAGGTAAGCGGTCTGAAATGCGGGCACCCACTTCATTTGCAAACCTCACCTCTGAACTGGAACACATTTGACCCATCTCTCTGGCAACCTCCAGGGGTGACCTTCACCTTCCAACTGTCTTCCCCCGGCTCCTGGTCTGCAGGCTGCTGTCCTCATTGGCCAGGCTGAGAAAGAGATCTAAGAACAATCGGGACCAGATCTTTTCCTCTTCCAAAGGTGAAATAGCACATTGGATAATATTACAGGAGCCCTGTAAGTATGTCTTTTAATATTCACCCACAAAATCGGAAAAATCATTGAAGCTGAAATAATCTGTGCTTTTTTAGTAAGCAGGAAGAGACCAGAATTGATGTAACATTGACAAGGGATTTGCATTCCTATTAATTTAATTACCTCAGTGGGAGCTGCTGCTTCGCACATCCATTGGTAACTGGGAGAACGTCCTTCCGTTTGAGAACTATCTCTTGTGACATCTTACCTATTATTTTTAGCTTTGCAATGAAGAGGAATGTGATTAAGGGATATGGCCAGAAGGAAAAATAAAATTTTTTCCAGGATCAGCAAATCTTTAATTTCAGACTTAAGGAAAAACCAGTCAGGCTCAGGTAGATTTGGTCTCTCTGGGGGCTTATCTGAAATGCAGAAGCATAAAGGTACCTATTGTTTCCATAAAAATTAAGTTATCTGTTTTAAGTGATTACTATGATTCAGCATCTTTCTTAAAAACACAAATAAAATAAGCACTTGAAATGTTGATGCTGCTATTGATCTGCTTGGCCACGGCCGCCGGCTGAGAACCCTCTTAGTCCCAGCGCCCCATCAGCGGGAGGGTTGCCGTGGTGACCCCAGAGAGGCCGCTGGTGAATGTTGAACTTCACTCCATGATTTCACCACAATCTCTTCTCCTAGGTCAGTTTGATGAGGCTGGTGAACAAAATCCTTATCAAAATCTCAAGTGATTAAAGCACTTCTCATATTTGTCACATTTGCAGATGGCAGTGTGTTGGGTAATCTTTTTCACTTTCTCTTACATAAAACTCAAGGGAGTAGTTCTCCATCCTTTCTCCCTGCATTTAACAAAGGAAGGCACACTGCACTGAATCTGAGATCATGAAACCCACCTTCCTGATCCCGGTTCAGGAGGTGAGGCTGAGAGGAAGTAAAACGTCTAGCTGTGTCCCTGTGAGAGCACTTCTATATTACGGATCAACCACCAATAAGGGAAGTGATTGGCTCTTTCAGTAGTGCTAATCTCAGTGAAAGACTTTAGAATGCCCACATTTTTAATAAAAATGTTTTATATATGGGGCTCCTGGGTGGCTCAGTTGGTTAAGCATCTGGCTTCAGCTCAGGTCATGATCTCGGGGTCCTGGGATCGAGCCCCGCATCGGGCTCCCTGCTCAGCGGGAAGTCTGCTTCTCCCTCTCTCTCTGTGCTTTCTCTCTCAAATAAATTAAATTAAATTAAAAAGTTTTGTATAATCATAACATAAAGGAAAAAAACACTACATTGAGTCTGGATATAAGAGTTCTAATCCTCAGCGATAGCCTTGAGCATTTGGGAGAGACGCCTAAACATTTCGGGTCACAGAGATTTTATCACCAAAAGATGAAATTAGATGAGATAACCATTAATGTTTCTGTCAGCAATAGAAACATATGTATTTGACCTAGTAATACACTTGCTTACATTTTATCTTTTATTTCGTGTTACTTTTAAAAGACTTTTAAAATCCTGTAAGAGGAGCAGTAATGTGCTTGGGGGTTGAAAGTAATCAAGAATTTATGTAGAGCAAGTCCCAAATGATATTCAGACCAATATCTCCCCTATTTTTTAATTGAAAAAATACCATCCTCTTTCTTTAGTTGAAGTTTTTCTCCAGAATAAAATTAGAGAAATCCACTGGAAGGGTGGCCAGGTGGAGTTACCCGATTGGAGGCCAGCTGACTATCCTCTGTGCCCAAGCCACGCAGGCTCATCAACCTCAGAGCTCAGCCTCTCTGCCAGACCAGTTTGTTTCTGTTATTCTTGGTGGATTGTGTAAGTGGGGGGAAACAATCTTCCTCTGCCCTCTCAGAGTCGGGGTCTATAATCAGACTGACAAAAGACGTACGAACACGAGAAAAGGTAGACACATTTCACCTCTTGGTATTTTAATTTTTTCCCATGAGTGGAGGCCTTCCCAGAAAAGAAATGAAGACCCAGGGGCGCCTGGGTGGCTCAGTCGTTGGGCATCTGCCTTCGGCTCAGGTCATGATCCCAGGTCCTGGGGTCGAGCCCCGCATCGGGCTCCCTGCTCCGCGGGAAGCCTGCTTCTCCCTCTCCCACTTCCCCTGCTTGTGTTCCTGTTCTCGCTGTGTCTCTCTGTGAAATAAATAAATAAAATCTTAAAAAAAAAAGAAAAAGAAATAAAGAGGCAGGGAAGTGGTCCAATTAGGGGTGGGGGTGTATATGCCGTTATAACAAAAGGCAGTAAGTTGTGGAGAAGTGACCAGACCAAGGAAATGGGGTTTGGGCGTCCAGAGGCAGATACAGGGGAGACTAATGGAAGCCGAGGGATGTTCACTGAGGCTGTTTACATAGAGGCGTCCTGGCAGCATCTCTGTCTCTGGTGATAAAGGGTCCTTCCCTTCCTGGTTCCACAGAGGGGCACCCCTTCCCAAGGCAGACTCACTCCCTGCTCGTAGGTGAGGGAGACAGCAGAGAGCTTCCCCTGTGTCTGCTGCTTCCTAATTGTCTTCAGCTCAGAATAATCTTGACGCCAAAGTAGTGTATTTGGGGGTGGCATATTCCTCTTTTCTTTTTTTAAGATTTATTTATTTTAGAGGGAGAGTGAGCGAACACAAGCAGGAGGGGCAGAGAGAGAGGGAGAAAGAATCGAAAACAGACTCGGAGCTGAGCACAGAACCCGACGCAGGGCTCGATCCCAGGACCCTGAGATCATGACCTGAGCTGAAACCAAGAGTCAGACGCTTAACCCACTGCACCACCCAGGCGCCCCTGGGGATGGGGTGGCATATTCTGATTACATATTCAACTGTCACATGTATGGGAACTGGGATTTTAGCAGCACTGTCTACGAGAACTTTCTATAATGGTCGAAATGCTCCATATCTGTGCCATCCAACATGGTAACCACTAGCCACGTGTGACTATTGCGGACACAAAACGTGGCTGGTGCAAGTGAGGGGCTAAACTTTAAATGTGTTTTTTTTTTAAGGTTTTATTTATTTATTTGAAAAAGAGACAGAGATAGCAAGAGAGAGCACGAGTTGTGGGGGGGAGCGGGAGAGGGAGAAGCAGGCTTTCCGCGGAGCAGGGAGCCCGATGCGGGGCTCGACCCCAGGACCCTGGGACCATGACCTGAGCTGAAGGCAGACGCTCAACCGACAGATCCACCCAGGTGCCCTGAACTTTAAATGTTAACCAACTCGGGGTGCCTGAGTGGATCCGTTGGTTAACGGGCTGCCTTCGGCTCAGGGCATGATCCCGGGGTCCTGGGGTCGAGCCCCGCATCGGGCTCCCTGCTCCGCAGGGAGTCTGCTTCTCCCTCTGCCACTCCCCCGCCCCCGCTCGTGCCCTCTCTTGCTATCTCTCTCTCTTTCTCAAATAAATAAAATTTAAAAAATAATATATGTTAACCAACTCAAACAGGCACCTGTGGCTAGCAGCTACCATACGGGATGGCAGAGCTCTGGGATACTGAAACCATAAACAGATGGAAAATACCAGGTTAGCTTGAGGCCAGAGGAGTTCACATTGCCCCTGTTTAGCGCCCTGTCCCCAGTAACTGCAGGCCACACTTCATTCTGGGATGGGGTGCCCCCTACTGTCTCCAGGATGACAGTTTTGAAATGTCCTCCATGCGAGCATCTTCAGACTACAATCCGCTCTGTAAAGGCTGCACATTAGCCCAGAACTAACTACTGTTACCACATAGTCCCGTATTTAAGTGTGCTGCTTCAAACTTTATTCAAGCAGAACATGAACCCGGGAGACAGTTACAGCCTCTGTCCTGGTCGTGAGAGGAACATAAACCATTCTGGATTCCTGATGCACCGTTCTTTCTGCTAAATCTTTTCTTCCTGGCAGGGGTGATGTCCCTAGGCCTGGCTAGGAGCTGATGTCTAGCATTCCCATTTACATTCTGTGTTACAGTAACAGGAAGACAGAACTCGGGAGATGCGCGTGGGTCTGAGGCAGATGTGGGCAAAATGGCAGGTGAGCTTACGTCCAGTCCAGGAAACGTGGAAATCTAATGAAGAATCTTATTTATTTATTTATTTATTTATTTATTTATTTATTTATTATTTATTTATTTATTTATTTATTTTAGAGCAGGGGCGGAGGGGGAGGAGCGGAGGGAGAGGGACAAGCAGACTCTGAACTAAGCTTGGAGCCCGATGTGGGGCTCGATCTCACGACCCTGAGATCATGACCAAAGCCAAAACCAAGAGTTGGAGGCTTAACTGACTGAACCACCCAGGTGCCCCATCTAAAGAAGAATCTTAAGGAGAGGCTCTGAACCTCTGTTTGGTTTGTGAGCTTTACCATTTTCCAGGTCAGAATCATTTCTCACAGTTGATTCAGGGGCAAGTAAAAACAAAAAGAGAGAGACGGAGAAGCTGGGCTGGATTCTGCGTAGGAGGTATAGTACTATCCAATTCAAACCAATATTTGACTTAGTCAACAACTTCACTTGGGGAGAAAAAAAATGATGCCAAGTCTGTGGAGGAAAACCATTGACTTACTTGACGGGCCACATGCATCACTCAGTAGAAATTGGAGCACCAGAGATTTCTTGTCCTCCCTGCAGGGTAGCTAGTGAACAATTAGAGAACATGAATCATAAGATGCAGTGATTCATGTGGGCTTAAATCACCAGTGAGGGGCGCCTGGGTGGCTCCGTCGTTAAGCGTCTGCCTCCAGCTCAGGTCATGATCCCGGGGTCCTGGGATCGAGCCCCGCATCGGGCTCCCTGCTCCGCGGGGGAGGGGGGGCTGCTTCTCCCTCTCCCACTCCCCCTGCTTGTGCTCCCTCTCCCGCTGTGTCTCTGTCAAATAAATAAATAAAATCTTAAAAAAAAAAGAATTCTTGGGGTGCCTGGGTGGCTCAGTTGGTTGGGCGACTGCTTTCGGCCCAGGTCATGATCCTGGAGTCCCGGGATCGAGTCCCACATCGGGCTCCCTGCTCGGCGGGGAGTCTGCTTCTCCCTCTGACCCTCTTCCCTCTCGTGCTCTCTATCTCTCATTCTCTCTCTCAAATAAATAAATAAAATCTTAAAAAAAAAAAAAGAATTCTTGAGACATCTTTGGTGCAGAAAGGCAGTTTTATTAAAGCATGCAGACAGGACCCGTGGGCAGAAGGAGCTGCTCTGGGGCTGTGAGGGGTGACTGATGATATGCTTTCAAGTTGGGACAGGTTAGGGATAGAACAAGCCTCCAAGGTATTTTGGAAACAAGGTTTCCAGGACCTTTCCAGGACCTTGAGGGGGCTAGCTATTTTTAGGAAAAGGCTATTTAGTACTGGCTAGCAAACCCTCAGTCATGAGCGCCTTCAGATGTTAGCGGTGGGCCATATGCTTGGAGGATGATTGCTGACATATCTCGGGCGGGGGGAGGGGTAGAGATAAAGGAAGTTTCCAAAGGAATCGCTATATGTTTAAAGTAGACTCACAGGATCCTGGGGAGTTTGGCTAAGATTACCTTTGGCCCTTTGCAAAGTGTGGACATCGAGGCAGCTGAGCCCCTAGAGGAAGGTCTGTCTGCCTGTTTCAAGGACCTGTCAATGGGGTGTAAGTAGTAAGGAAATTTAATTTTTTCTTTTGCCTGTTTCCCACATCAAATACTTTAGAGAAAAGCACAGAGTATGACAACATGAGGTGCCTTCAAGTCAAAAGGCCAAAGGAACAAATCCAATGTAGAAGCGCATAGAGCAAGAAGGATTTGTAGCTTGCTTCTGCAGAAACTAAGAGACATTGTAGGTGGGTCGTAGGCTTGGGTCTGATTGAGTTTTTAACCTGGGCCATCGTGATACAGTTACAGGTACATAGATTTAAGTAGATGTTCAGGAGGCAGAATGAATGTGGCAAGGGCTACTTAACTAATTTCCACGAGTATGTATAGTTTCTATGCACAGGGCACCTGCGGTGTGCAGGGATAGGAGCCTGAGCAGACCTGCCGGCCCACACATCACAGGCAGGGCCCTGCTGGCCGGCTGCTCTGCGCTGGGCAGAGCGGGAGAAAGGCAGTGCTGGGATGCCGCCCAAGAACCACCTCCTGCTCTCAGATGGGCATAGATGGGGATCCTGCCCTCGAGTTGGGAAGGTTGGCTCTTGCCCCAGGTCTGGAGGTTAACCCAGACTGATCTGACCAAGGCAGGATGGTTCATTCCATTTCGCTTGACGATTGCATAAGCGATGTAATCCTGGCCTCTCAGCTGTGAGGGAGGCTTCTGGGAATGGGGTCTTTGCTCTCTGAGAGATGCCAGCAGGTGGAGGCCAGCCTCCACGATCCCTAGAGCTGGAGAAGCCTTGGGAGCCTAGGGACATCTCGCTGGCACAGAGCCTATGTATTGAGCAGGGCAGGGTCGGGAGATGGAGAGAACCCAGGTCTTCACAGAGCGGCACGAGCCAACAGCGGACGGCCCGGCGGGGTGAGCCGTGGCCAGGTTGGCCGCAGGCTCTTTGAGCTACCGCACCGGAGCTCCCCGCCCCACTCTCGGCGTTGTACCGAGGGCTGTGCGCGTCCTGTTTGCTCTCCTCCTCACAACGGTTTTTTTAAGTTTTTATTTTGAGATGGCTGTGGATTCACATGGGATTAGAAGGAATAATAGAGAGAAATCCATATGCTCTCTGTCCAATTCCCGCAGTGGTGACATGTTACGAGACCACAGCGCAACACCGCGACCAGGATAGTGACGCTGATACAGTCGAATTTAGGACATTCGCATCATTGCCCTGTACAGACACCCCACCTCCTCCCCTCCCAACCTCCCGAGCCCCGGCGGCCACTGAGCTGTCCTCCATTGTTAGCATCGCATCTCTTCTAGCACGTTACTGAAGTGAAATCTACGGTATGGAACCTTCTGGGGTTGGATTTGGGGACCCTGCCATCTTCTGCCACAGTGATTTTTCTGGGTAGACATTGTCATCCCCGTGTGTGTTCGTTTCCCCAGGGCTGTGGTAACAACCACCACGAGGTGGCGGCTTAAAGCAACAGAGACCTGGGTCTCACCGTTCTCCCATCTGGAGGCCAGAGGCCGAAATCAAGGTGTCTGCAGACCCTGCTCTCTCTGAAAGCTGTGGGCACATCCTTCCCTGCCTCTTCCACCTTCTGTGGCGACCCCTGGCGACCCTTGGCTGACAGCTGCACACGTGTCACATGCGTCCCCCTGGCGAGTCTGCGTCTTCACATGACGTGTTCATCTTAAACATTCCTTTCTTTTCTTTTCTTTTCTTTTTTTTTTTTTTGACAGAGAGAGAGAGTGCGGGAGAGAGCAAGAGGGAGCACAGGCGGGGGGAGCCTCAGGCAGAGGGAGAGGGAGAAGCAGGCTTCCCGCTGAGCAGGGGGCCGACGACAATGCCGGGCTGGATCCCAGGACCCTGGGACCGTGACCTGAGCTGAAGGCAGACGTTGAACAACTGAGCCACCCAGGCGCCCTATCATGACCTGTTTTTCTAAGGACACCAGTCACATTGGTTAGGGGCCTGCTCTACACCAGGATGACCTCATGTTAACTTCACGAATTGCATCATAATGACCTCCTATGGGGGTATGACTCCATTTTTGTCCGCCTCACCAGAATGTGCTCTGCGGTTCCTTTCAAGGAGTCAGCCGGTGGGATCCTTAGGGAACGTGTTCTGTGCGTTTTCTGAGCACCCCGCCAGCCAGTGCTCACCCCGTGTGACGCCGTCCCCCCAGTGTGAGTGTGGCGGGGAGAGGGCAAGCCACCAACAGACCCAATGAGATCCTCGCCTCACTAGCAGACTCGAACGCCTCTCTCCCCCACGTCGGGTTTATGAATGCTGACATCATTTCTCTGTTCCATTTTATAACTATTTATTGCTGATGACAGCATACTGCTGATTTTTTTGCAGTGTTAATATTATTCCCAAAAACCTATTATTTCTCTGTAAATGTTCTCAGATTTGGTACATAGGAAATTTTATCATCCGCAGAGAATGACAGCTTTGTTTTCCTTTCCAGTTTCTATTTCTCCTTCCTTCCTGCTGTGCTGGCCAGGACGCCCTATTCACTGATGAATCATGGGGAGTAAAGTGCCCTTATTATTATCTTTCACCTTCATGGAAATGCTTTTATTTTATTTTTTTAAGAATTTTTTTAAAGATTTATTTATTTATCTATTTGACAGAGAGACACACAGCGAGAGAGGGAACACAGCAGGGGGAGTGGGAGAGGGAGAAGCAGGCTTCCCGCGGAGCAGGGAGCCCGATGCGGGGCTCGATCCCAGGACCCCGGGACCACGACCCAAGTGGAAGGCAGACGCTTAACAACGGAGCCACCCAGGTGCCCCGATTCATGGAAATGCTTTTAAAGTTAAAACAGGAAGTATGATGTTGGTTTCTGATCAACACCCTTTTATTAAGATAAGGAAAATCCCCTTATTTCACGTTAAGATTTTTTTTAAATCAGGAATAATTATTGATTTTTATTAATTTTTCTGTATCTGTTAAAATTATCCTCCTTGTTTTCCTTTAATCTGTTAACACTGGGGAGTAAATAATACATCTTCTGATTTACAACCTTGTGGTGATTCTGGGACCGAACTATGTTGTCATATGGTGCATCACTATTTCTTTTTTTTTTTTTTAAGATTTTTATTTATTCATTTGAGACACAGAGATACAGAGAGAGAGAGAGAGCGAGCATGAGCAGGGAGAGAGGCAGAGGGAGAGGGAGAAGCAGGCTCCCCGCTGAGCCGGGAGCCCGATGTGGGGCTCGATCCCAGGACCCCGGGACCATGACCTGAGCCGAGGCAGATGCCCAACCATCTGAGCCACCCGGGCGCCCGGTGCATCACTATTTCTATACACGTTGAATGTCCTTTGCAATCTTTTATTTACAAGGTTTATTTATGGGTGATATTGGTGAGTCATGTACATTTCTTGCACTTCTGTAGTCTGCATTTTATGCAACGTTATACTGACCTCACAAACTGATGTCCCCTATTTTTCTACTTTTTGGTATAGTCTGTATGAAATAGGGTTATCCGGCGCCTGGGTGGCTCAGATGGTTAAGCGTCTGCCTTCGGCTCAGGTCATGGTCCCAGGGTCCTGGGATCGAGCCCCACATCGGGCTCCCTGCTCAGCGGGAGCCTGCTTCTCCCTCTCTCTCTCTCTCTGTCTCTGTCTCTCATGAATGAATGAATAAAATCTTTAAAAAAAAAAAAAAAAGAAAGAAATAGGGTTATCTGCCTTCCCAGGCCGTGCCTGGTATCATCCGATGAGCAGAAGCTTTTGACAACGGATTCAATTTCTTCAATGGTTAATAGTTTATTTAGTTTCCACCTTTTCTTCACTCAATTTTTGCAATTTTTATAGAAAATCATATGTTCAGGAGCGCCTGGGTGGCTCAGTCATGAAGCGTCTGCCTTCGGCTCAGGTCATGATCTCAGGATCCTGGGATCGAGCCCTGCATCGGGCTCCCTGCTCAGCGGGAAGCCTGCTTCTCCCTCTCCCTCTGCCCCTCCCCTGCTCATGCTTTCTTTCTCACTTTCAAATAAACAAATAAAAAAAATTATCTGCAGCTTTACCACCTTTCTTCCTATACCTCTTTGCAATTCATTTTTAGTCATGTTAGAGTTTGATCTATTAATAATCTTTTTTAAACTATGTTTTGATTTTGTTCATCTTTTCTGTTGTTTCTTTGATTGTATTTTTTATCAACTTTTGTTTTTATATTTCCTTGTGCTTTATTTAAATTTACTTTGTTGTTCCTTTTTCCATTTTTAAAATTAAACTTTTTTTTTAAGATCGTTGGATTATGTCACTGTCAATATCCTGGTTGTACTGAAAGCAGGGATTGATTGATTATTATTATTTTTTTTAGTAAACACTACACCCAGCGTGGGGTTGGGACTCACGACCCCGAGATCAAGAGTTGCATGCTCTACCAACGGAGCCAGTTGGGCGCCCCTAAAAATAAACTCTTAAGTTAGTTTTTTTTAGTATTTCTTCCTATTAAATCGAGGTCTTGGAAGGTGAGTTTCCCTGCGGGTCTGGCCTCTGGGGCATCTCACAAGTGGAGCATGCTGACCACTCACTGACGTTCGGTTCTGTGGAGCTGGTCTCCCTGCTTCCACCAACCTTCCTCCTTAATCCCAGAGTAACTCAGTACACGCGGACAAACGCTTAGGTTCTCTAACCTCCTTTTGTCGTTTATTTTCAACCCGATGGTCTTCTTCTTTTTTTTTTTAAAGATTTATTTATTTACTTATTTGACAGAGAGAGACAGCAAGAGAGGGAACACAAGCAGGGGGAGAGGGAGAAGCAGGCTTCCCGCCGAGCAGGGAGCCTGATGCGGGGCTGGATCCCAGGACCCTGGGATCTAAGCCGAAGGCAGACGCTTCATGACTGAGCCACCCAGGCGCCTCAACCCAATGGTCTTCTATCTGGAAGGTGTGGTGTGAATGACTCCAGATTTTGGACAGTCATCGACGTCCGTTGTGACCTGGGTGCACATACATTTTTGTGAATCTTCCATTTCACATATATGTTATTTAAGTGTCCTAAACCCCATGAGAAGGGGACAGCAGACACTTCATTTTCAGATGAGGAAATTAAGCATTAAACAAACTAAGAGCCTTCCCATGGTCACATATTTATTAAGAGAGAGACCAAAGATTTAAACCCAAACTTGCTTCATTAAAACTCTTCTCCACTGTTGACGGTCATCATCCCTAGGAGGAGGGTTTCATTTTTACTTTGCATTCTTATGCAATATTTGATTTAAAAAAAGAACAACAAGCATGTGCTGTTTTTGCAATTTTACAGAAAACAGTGAAAATGGGGCAGGGGTTAGGCAATCCCACTTCTGGGAATTTACCACAAGGGCTTATTCCCACAGAATCAAAAAGAGATATGCAGTAGGAGGTTCATCCTAACAATGTCTGTAAGGGTGGAGATCCCCAACAATGTGACCGGCGTGTGGAGGGCCCGTTAACCTTACACTCACACCGTAACACCACTTACGGTGGCACCATCTCTAAGATTTCCTGTAAACGTATTTGTGTGCAGTCAGGAGATATCTGGAAAGATCTTTCTAGTACACTAACATTGGTTTATTTCTGGATAATGCGATCTAAAGTGTTTTTTAGGGGCACCTGGGTGCCTCAGTTAGTTAAGCATCTGCCTTTGGCTCAGGTCATGATCTCCGGGTCCTGGGATTGAACCCGGTCAGGCTCCCTGCTCAGCGGGGAGTCTGCTTCTCCCATTCTCTCTGCCACTCCCCCTGCTGTGTTCTCGCTCTCTTTCATTCTCTCTCTCAAATAAATATATAAAATCTTTAAAAGATATATAAAGTGTTTTCTATTTTTGCTTTGTCGTGTTTAAATAATGGTTGGATGTTTGAGACCATACCGCTTATTTAAGCCAGTTTCAGAAATAAATGAACAAATAAATACATAGAAGAGAAGGCATCATGCCTGAATGGTACCAGATTCTGAGGTACTGGGGGCTAGGACTTCAACATATCTTTTTTAGGGAATAATTTAACCCCTGACGGGCAGCTTAACTCCGCGTCCAGTTCCTTGCTTCAGGAGGGGTGGGGATGAGAAGCTGACCCCCTGTCCCTCTCCTTCCTTCCGCTTCTACACGCTCAGGGGTCAGTGTCTCTTACGTGGACAGGTCTAGGCAGTGACTGCACTCATCATGAGCTCAAGGCCAGAGCTGACCCCGCATACACAGCCTCCAAACACCCATCAGGGGGAAAGTGTGATGTTGGAACCCTCACTGCAGGATTCCCTAAAAGAATGTCAGTGGAGGGGCACCTGAGTGGCTCAGTTGGTTGAGCGTCCGACTCTTGGTTTTGGCTCAGGGCACAATCTCGGGGTCCTGAGACCGAGCCCCTTGTTGGACTCCGCACTGGGTGTGCCGTGTGCTTGAGATTCTCTCCCTCTTCCTCCGCCCCTCCCTGCCACCTCTCTCTGTCAAATCAATCAATTTTTATTTGAAAAAAAAAAAAGGAATCTCAGTGGAATCCACATTTAAAGCCCTCAAAGGATTCGTGCTGAGGTTAGCCCAAGAAGGGTCCTCAGGATTCTGGAAGAGGATTCATCCTTTCCCTAAACCTGGGTATGGGAGGGTACTACCCTCCCCAGGAGGGTGACAAGGAGCTGGCCGTCACGGTATTGCAGGAGTCTCGGAGGCTGTCAACCATCGCTGCACATTAGAACCGTCTGGGGGATGGGGTGTGTGCTTTTCTAAAACACTACCACCTGGGCAAAGCCTGGGACAGCTGCTCAACATCATGAGCCTTTAGAGAAATGCAAATCCAACCCGAGTGAGACACCACTACATACCCATCAGAAGGACGAAAAGTGAGGAGGCCACCATACCCAGGGTTGGCACGGACAGGAAGCAATTAGAGTCTCATGCCCTGCGCGTGGGAACATACGGGGAAACACGCACTTTGGAATGCAGCTTGACAGTTTCTTCAAAAGTTAAACATATTCCTACCATACGACCCAGATACGTGATTTCTAGGTATTTACTCAAGAGAAATGAAAGCACATTGTCTGCACTAAGGCTTGTCCATGAGCAGTCATGGCAGCTGATTTGTTAATAGCAAAAGTGTGGAAATAACCCAAATATCCAACAAATGAGTGGATAAACTCTGGTATGCCCACACAGTGGAGTCCTACATAGCAAAAAAAGAAGCCAACTATTGATCGCTACAACAACACGAAGAACATACGCCGAGTGAAGGAAAGCCAGACAAAATGCAGTGTACATACTGCATCATTCTATGTGGAGAACATTTTGGAAACTGCACGCAGATGTACAGTGACGGAAGATCAGGGGTTCCCTGGGGACAAGGTGAGTGGGAGGAGCCGAAGGGACAGATGACAAAGGGGCACAAGCAGACTTTTGGGGTGATAGGTTCATTATCTTCAGTGTGGTGATGGTCCCACAAGTGAACACACTTCTCAAACTTCCCCAGCTGAGCACT
This sequence comes from Zalophus californianus, assembly GCF_009762305.2. Lineage (NCBI taxonomy): Eukaryota > Metazoa > Chordata > Mammalia > Carnivora > Otariidae > Zalophus > Zalophus californianus. The sequence goes on from NC_045597.1 coordinate 2,637,064, forward strand.
TTAAAAACGGACAGTTTGTTGTCTGTCGACTATACCTCAATAAAGTTGGTAACAAACAAACAAACAAGGACCTGCTGTCCAAGCCCCAGTCCCCCGAGATTCTGACTTTGTTGGTCGGGGGACAAAAGGGTTGGTACTTTTAAGAAACTGCCCCTAAAATCACCTGGGTGTGATCACTGGCCCTTGTAACTTACGGTGGGTTTTGGCATGTGAGAGACTAGGCTAAGGCTATGCACTTTTAATTTCTGTAGCTGAGAGAAAATATGTTTAAACCAACCCAATGGACATTGGTCTAGGACATTGGTCTCGTTAAATTCACCACGTTGTCGGTTGAACTACATGAAATCACCATTTTTAGGTCATCAAAGCTCAGGTGCCGGCAACTTCATATGGTTCAACCCATATTTTCAATAGTTTCACCTTCATCAAACGGTAGTTGTTCACAACTGTCATATTACGGCTGGGCCAAGTCCCACTAATGATGTCACTAATGCCGTCACCTCAGACTATTAGAGCTGCAACCTGGGCCATTTGAGCACCGTTCAATAACGACACTCCCCCTTGCTCCCGCCAAAGCCAGTAAATCCTGGCATGGTGCAAGGAAATACGATTTCAATTGAAAGTAAACACTACGAGGGGCGCCTGGGTGGCTCAGTCGTTAAGCAGCTGCCTTCGGCTCAGGTCATGATCCCAGGGTCCTGGGATCGAGCCCCGCATCGGGCTCCCTGCTCCGCGGGGAGTCTGCTTCTCCCTCTGCCCCTCCCCCCTCTCCTGCTCTGTCTCTCTCTCTCTCTCTCTCTCTCTCTCTCTCTCTGTCTCAAATAAATAAATAAAATCTTTAAAGAAAATAAAAGTAAACACGATGAATTTTAAGCTTTTCCTTTGGTCCTTCCATAAACTTCCACCCCAGTTTTCTAGATTCAAATTAAGTTTAACTTTAGATCTACTTTTTCTCTTTTCAGAAGTAACGTTTATTTATTGTAGAAGATATGAAAATGGAGAAAAACACAAAGAAGACATGGCAAGCTGAGCACGCCCCACCGTACCCACTGCCCATGTCTGAAAACTTAGGATCAGCCCGGCGTTAGTCCTTCCTGAAAATTAACTTCGGGTTAATAATAATAATAAATAAATGATTTGAGACCCATGTTAATACTTACTCAGGTGGCTTGACGTATGGATTAGTTCCGTAATCATCCAAAGTGGATCTCTTGTGGAAGTGTTTGTCAAGTGCTACAGTAAAAATAACTGGGTCTCTACAGAATAAACAGTGATTCAAATGCAGATCTGAGCACCCTTGCTGGCTCAGATGAGACGGGGAGGAGAGCAGGTAAGGAGGGCCGCCTGGGGATGGACAGGAAATCTGATGAGCTAATATCTGAAAATATTTCAGAGCCACAGTGTGGACAAGTTAGTGAACATAAATGATGAAAATCTCAAACCAGAGTTCCAGTGGCGTGGGGCCTTACTTTAAAGCTGGCCAATCCTGGGGGCTCCTCCTGAGTCTCTCGGGTTACTGCAGGGAGGACACCCCTGTCTTCAGATTCCCCTCTGTTCATGTTTTTTTTTTTTTAAAGATTTTATTTATTTATTCATGAGAGACAGAGGGAGAGACAGAGGGAGAGAGAGAGAGAAGCAGAGGGAGAAGCAGGCTCCCAAGGAGCAGGGAGCCCGATGCGGGACTCAATCCCAGGACCCTGGGATCATGACCTGAGCCGAAGGCAGACGCTTAACCATTTGAGCCACCCAGGCGCCTCCCCTCTGTTCATGTTGCAGACAGAAGCTAGAGGGAGCATTTGAGAAATTAAAATGCATTTATTCCCCTTGGGTCATCTAAAAAAAAGTAAATAATCTTAGTGCGTTCAGGCAGCTATAAGAGAATCCTACACATTGGGGGGGCTTAGAAGCCACAGAATTTATTTCTCATAAATTGGAAGTCCCAGGTCAGGTGAGGATGCTCTCACTGGGTCCTCTCGTGGTGGAAGGGGCCAGGGATCTCCTGGGGTCTCCTTCCTAAGGGCACCGATCCCCTTCGTGAGGGCTCTACCGTATGACCCATCTCCTCCCAAATGCGCTCCTAATGCCCTCCATGTGGGGGTCGGGGTCTCATGGCAGGCATTTGGAAGGACACAGACATTCAGGCCCCAGCAAGTAAGTATCTTTCATCCTAACGAGGAAGCCAGAATTGCAAAAGGAAGTGCAGGAATCCTGCCTGTTTCCTGCCAGGAATGCCGGGCCGTGGCCTCCCTGGGGGGCATGGGGATCTTGTTTAGTACAACTCAGGGAGTCCGGAGCAGTGCCCACAGGAGCTCAGCTCTGCGCTCCGTGCAGGCCCTGAGGAAGGATCCTTCTGCTCAAATTCCAAGCAAGAGCTCTATTGGTCTCATAGGGACCCACCGGCCGCACAGAGCTGGTACGAAGATTGAACTGGAGACATTTGACATACAATGGATGCCGAGAGAAGCCTTTTCAGAGCTCCCTTCCTTTGCTGAAAGCAGAGCTTCACCCCCAGATGGGAAGGAGCCGGGCCACTCACACCAGGATGAGAAGTCGCATAAACAAACATTACCACAGGGGCCACACCTCCCATTCCCCCTAAAGGCTCATTTGTCTCCCCCTAGCAGCGCTTTCTGCCCCCCCAATTAAGTTGGTACACGAACCCCTATATCTCTCTGTTCAGGGTCCGCTTCATCTGAGCATGCTCACATATAGTGTGGACAGACTTGCTCTCTCTTCTCCTGTTAATCTGTCTGTTGTTAAATTTTCAGGCCCCTAGCACTGGTTCTGCACTGGTGGAGGGAAAGTGTTGCCCCCCCCCCCGACGATACAAATTTCAGGGGGGGCATTCTGGGGTTGGCAACACACCCCAGGCTGTACCCTGAAGACAGCTGTCTGCTGCCCCGTCTCTGCCCACGTGTGGATGTTCTGCTTGTCTCTTCCCTGTGAGGTCCAAACCTCCCTGTGATGCAATTCGAGAAATTTACCAGAACTGTGAAATCCTGCGATTAGAACAAGTGATTGCTTAAGGGCACAAGTCACAGCACTAACGTCCTGAGACAAGTGTCATAATCTTCTTTAACGGCATTATGTTCATTGTGGCTTATTTATTTTTTCAGATCTTCAGAAATTCTAGAGTCTTTAAGAAGGCCTGTTTTGACAAGTCTATTCTTGGCAGGATTGAGGTTTGATTCCAAAGGGGCCAAAATTCCATTCCAAGGAAATCTAGCTAATATTGTACATATGGAGTTTCAGTGCACAGATAGAGACTTAAAGAATATGTGGTGAGTTTATTTAAAAAGCAAACCCACGCGATGAGGGTAGAGCCCTGGGGGGTGGGGGGCAAAGTGAAGGGTGGTCTGGGAAGCCACAGACTTTCAAGGAGGAAGTGGGAAACAGAGTCAAAGCCCACAAGTGGGTCGAAAGGCTGAAGTGTCTGTTAGGTTGATCCCAGGTGACACGGGGGAGAACGGTTTCAGGGTGCGTGGGGGGCAGGTTCCCTGGAGGAAGTGTCACAGCTAGTGCCCATGAGCGTCGTGGAGAACGAAGGAGCGTCAGCCGCCTGAGGTAGGAAGGCTCCTGCTCATACACCTGCTCGTCATCGCTGAGAATCCCAGCTAAGAATCAGCGAGTAATAAGAAGAAATGTACAAGACGAGAAGTGGAATCTTTCAAAGTGGGCGTGTCCATAAAAGACCAGGAAAAGTCATTCTTTTACGGAGAATGAAACGCCCCACCCATGGCCTCTCTCCTGGGTCAGACGCCCTCACATTCTACGTCCGTGCTGAAGAGGTCACGATGGACTGGGTGGCGCAGTGGACAGAGGAGTTGCGCACATGATGTTGCAGAAACATTCACGATCCCCTCCATCCATCAATGACTGAAAAACCGAAAGCAATTAATTAAGAGTTCCCTGTTCTATCTGCACAGGGAAGTCCACTGTTTCGCAAGAGGATGTTGAGCTGTTAAAGAAAAACCAAGCCCTACGTGTTAGACTAAGGGAAGGATGAAGGAAGAGCTACTTGCATTTCTGTTCGGGGGAGGTGATAGAACAAAAGAACACAAAACCCAGCAAAACCCCAAACCAACAACTGTACAAAGGCTTCTTAGCAGATCGAGTAATTAAGTTGCAGATTGATACCCAAATTCTGAGGGCAAAGTGTGTGGGGAGGACCCTTCTCTTAAGTTCGGTGGTGTGTGTGAGATTTCACTGTAGAGACACTGGGGTCCCGGGAGGTGGGGGCAGGGCTGCTGGAGGAGCTTTGCTGAGGACCCCGTGCCATGGCAATGGCACAGTCGGGGGGCGGGGGGCTTCCACGTCCTCCGAGCTCTGGGGGTCTCAGTGCCCATCACTCTGCAAAGAAGCTAGAGAGGTGTGGCCTAGGGCAGGGTTTGCTGAGCACACCCTGCCCAGCTTTTGAGCAAAGGAAGGGGATTCCTACTGCGCTCAGTGAGGCTCTGGGCCTGGTGGGGAGAGGCCAAGGAGGCTGGGGAGATTAGCCCAGGGTGCTGCCGAGAGCAGGGACCCCAAGCCTGAGGGGCTCAGACTCAGGTGCAGGGCTGGGCCCCACCCAGAGTTCCTGACTGCATACGTGTGGGGAGTGGGGCCAGAGAATTTTGGGTGCTGGCTGGCCTGGCTCAAGGAAAACCATCCCTGAGAGCGGGTTCTCAGAACTGAATAGGGCTGCAAGGAATGGCCAGATGCTAAGGACCCCAAGTCTTAGCAGAAAGCTGGCGAGGCGTCCTAGCTTAGGAGGGCCCCAGAGACACCATGGGTCCAGGGAGGAAAGGGGCGTCCACTCTGGGAGGCCAAGGCGGCGAGGGGCCAGACAACCCACACTTCCACCCACTGGGAAGCAGGGCAGGGACTTGACTGCCCCAGGCCCCACAGCAGCGCCGGTCTCTCCCCCTCCTTTCTTGTCCCTCGAAGCCCTTCAAAGTCCTCCCCACAGACACACGTCCTTCACGACAAGGTCCCGGACCTGAGGGGACACAGGAACATGTCACAGCATGTCGACGCCTAGCCCCGTGAGGAATGCTGCATGCAAGAGATGGGGCAGCCCGCCACGGGGTCTCCCGTGCCCCGCAGCCTCCAGCCCCACCCGCCAGAGCCTGGCCTGCCTTGGTCTCCGACCTCCAGGACTGCGGAGAAATAAATGTCTGTCGTTTAAGCCGACCAGCAGCCAGAGCAGAGGAATACACCAGGGATAACATGTCACCATCCTTGTCCCAAGGATGTTTGGGGGAAAGAAGCATAAAGACCGGTGTCCATCACAAGACAGAGAAGGGTGCCTGAGAGATGCTTGAAGCAGGGTTAGGACAGAACCGATGGCCCACACTTTGGGGGTCCACCTATGGAATCACCCAGCTTTGGATGGAACTGAGCTAAGGGTAGAAAGAACGGATGCTCGGGAAGACAACAGCAAGGAGGCTGCTGAGGGGCCGATCCCTGACCAGCCATGTGATTCGTGGCTGCCCCAGGTGGGTGTGACTAAGGGCCCGAGCTGGCAGGTGCTGCAGAGGCCAGGCGGCCGGGGGGAAGACAGCCAGATGCGGCAGCGGGCAGGGGCTGTACTCCCCTGCCCGCACTGCGGGGCACCGCGCAGTTTTCATTTTGGAAGATGCTCTTTTTATGAGAAATCTACCATTTTTGAAGTTTGTATTGACTTTGTTTCCATTTCTGCAAAATTCCTTAAATTTATTTTGAGGTTTTGGGATGGCTTTTATGATAAACAGAAAATGGGCTGATGGAAGTCAAATCAAGTGAAGATATGATATATTTTGAAATCTAAGAAGAAATGGACGAGGCGGACTGTTGATCTACAATAGCAGCCTATATGCTAGTAGTTACATCATTGCAGCTTTGGATATTTTGTTTCTCTGTTTTTAAGCAGGGAAAGGAGTTTTCATATGTTCTCACCTCTGCCCCCAAATCTGTGTGTAGATTTAGGCCGCACAGTCTTTCTGTGAATGTGGTTTGCCCAGCAGCCCTGTAGGGGGTCCCGAGGTGCCGATACCCCAGACCTGAAGGGATGAGGTGCACGCCTCCTGGCAGGTGCATACCTCCTGGCAGGTGCACGCATGGCAGCATAGCTGAGAATCCAGCCCTGGGTCATCAACTGACTCCAGAGAAGGGAAGAGGTTGCCGGGAATTCTAAGAGGAAGAAGAACAAACTCAGCGTGGCGGGGGGGGGGGGTGTCTGAAATTGAAATATAAACCCGACTCGAAAAACACCCACAATTTCCTGTCCTAGCTGGGGCAAGGTTGTTGTCCCCAAGGGCCTGATTCATCTTACTGAGTGCTGGTGGTGCTCGCTGAGGGGATGCTGATCGAATTGCGGGGGGCACCAGGAGGGAATAAGGGAACTCACACCTACTGAGCACCCCTGCGTAGAGGATCACTTGCCCACAACATTGAGAGGGGCAGTGTCATCTACATTTGGTAGCTGATGAAACAGAGGACACCACCATTAGGAACACTTGCCCAGAGTCGTTCAGTTAAAACATGGCCAACCGGGGTTCCAAATTCAGTTCTCTTGAGACCTTTCCATATACTTAGCTGACACCAGGCCTTCAGCAGTCAATTGACGGGATCGCAATGGATATTGAAATGCCCAGAAACTATGCTGGAAAAGTTGGTAGATTTGGTTACATACAAATAAAAAATATTTGCACATTAAAAAAAAAAAAAATCCCTGGGGCGCCTTGTTGGCTCAGCGGGCTGAGGATCTGACTTGATTTCGGGTCAGCTCCTGATCTCAGGATCCGGAGCCCCATGTGGGGCTCTGCACTGACTGGGTAGTTTGCTTGGGATTCCCCCTCCCTCTCTCTCTGCCCCTCCCCACCATGGGTGCATGGGCATACTCTCTCTTTCTTAAAAGCAAAAACAAACAAACAAAAAACTTTTTAAAAATCACCATAAACAAGGTTGACATAGTTGAGTAAACAAGTATATAAAAGCTTTTAAATGTTCTATATCATAGAAATTTATTTACAGGTTTATGATTTAAGTTTTATATTTACATGTTTGAAATTTATTTACATGATACATATGACTCCCAATTTATTATTTTGAAGAATGTCAAATCTATAGTAGCACCATAATTTAAAAATGTTCAAAAAAATAGTCACAGTTTTTTTCAATGTTTCTTTTTTTTCTTTTTACTTATTTATTTATTTATTTATTTGAGAGAGAGAGTGAGAGAGAGCATGAGCAGGGAGGAGAGGGAGAAGCAGGCTCCCTGCTGAACAAGGAGCCTGCCTGGGTTCCATCCCAGGACCCTGAGACCATGACCTGAGCCGAAGGCAGAGGCTTAACTGACGGAGCCACCCAGGCGCCCCAACCAGTAGATTTGTTAAATAAAGATTTTGACTTTACTGATGGTCAGAGAAACACAGATGGATATGAGACCTATTTCTGCCTACTCCATTGGTGAAGACGAAGCTTTATCTCCTGGTGTCGGGAGGGTGTTGGATGGGGGGCAAGTATTCAGCACGTGCACTGCTACTCTTCTCCACAGTGTCCCTTGTGTCCCTTGCAGACGTCACTACCCTCACTCTATCTGTCCGCTGAGCCCCAGTGAGATTATCATTTAGATTTGGCACGTAGCTGAAGGCTTATTTGCCCCCCAGGAGAATACTGAAATTCAGTATTAATGGAAGTATACAATGATGTAATATTTGTGGCATTGAGGCATTTTGAACAGTATCGGTTCAGTTTGTTACATGTGAGCGGCAGAAATTGCTGGCTGTCCCCCCTCCCCACCCTTCCACCTTCTGTTCCTAATTAGAGAATTTTTATCTGGGTACACGAGGACTCCGAGTAAAGACTACATTTCCCAGCCTTCCTTGCAGTTGGGTGTATGGCCATGTGACTAACCTCTGACCAATGGGATGTAAGCAAAAGTGTCCTGTGTCAGCCATTGGACAGTCGGCCCGCCCTTCCTCACTCTGCGGCTTGGAACGTGGGTGTGGCGGCCGGAGCGCCGGTGGGAGGAGGAGGGTGCGGGTCGCCTCCGGGCTGGCAGAGCTGCGAGCTGGAAGCGGCCTTGCGGATTTTGTAGAGCAGACTGCCAGGCCGGCCCCAGACGGGCTACCTCAGAAGTTCTTTTGTGAGAGGGATACATGTCCCTTTTAAACTCCACTTATTCGGGGCTTTCTGTCCCGTCCGCGCGGACCCAGTCCTACGTGGCCCAAAGTGGATCTGCTCGACCTGGCTGCAGCGACGTCCTCTGTCTCGGGCGTGACGGCGCCGCCCCGCGTCCGCCCCAGACAGGAGCCGCGTTTCCGCTGCCGGGGGTTCGCTCAGCGAACACCCTATATAACCACCGATTGTGTCCTGAAGTAGATGTGGTCCTGTGCATGCGAACGACAGAGAAAGAAACCAGTATCTTATGGATGTGAATGTTGGGGTCCGTGCCCGGCTGGCGTGGGCCGAGGGCAGGACCTCAAGCCTAGACGCCTCCTCGGCGCGGCCAGCCGCGGGCCCGGGAAGCTGGGGGCTCACGCTGCGCCCTGGCTGCGCTTGTAAGACAGCGAGCCGTCCCAGGACAGCAGCAGCAGCGCCCCCGAGCGCGCTCCGGGTACCCGGCCTGTGGCCGCGCTGGCGTCAGGGAGCCCTGCTCCAGAGAGGGCTGCTGTCAGCCCGGGGCTGGTAAAGATGGACGTGGCACCCCATCTTTCCGCAGGCTTGTGCTCCGCTCCCCTCTCTAACCCTCCCCCTTCCGGGAACTTCTATCCCACACCCGATGCCGCAAATCCTATAGGTTCCACCTTCAAAATACACCCAGACTGCGCACAACTTTGAACACGCCTCCGGTACCGCGCTAATCCCAACCAGCACTGTCTCTCTGAGGTCTCTGCAGCTGCCGTGGCCGCCTCAACACAGCAGGCAGGTGACCTTGTGTGAGGACAGCTCCTGTCTCTCCTCCCCTCGGAACCCTCCGCTACCCTGCTGTCTCATTCAGAGTATAAGCCACCGCCCTTACGATGACCTCTAGGCCCCAGTGCCCTTCCCTGCCCCACCCACCCGCCTCCTCACAGACCTTAGGTCTAGCTCACCTTCTCCCTCCGGCTTCAGCTGCTCTGACCTCCTGCGGTCCATCAAGCTGACCAGGAGGGCTTCTGCCTCAGGGCCTTTGCATGCACTGCTCTCTGTGTGAACCCTTCTTCCTACAGATACGTGTGTGTTCAACGCCTCATCTCCTAATGCTTACGAAAACTTTATCTTGAAGACATTCTGCTTAAAAAACGGGACCCCCTGCATCCACCCTCAGGCCTCATTCTCTGTATACCGTCCTGTTCTGTTTTTCTCCATCTAACATTTCATCACTGTCTAGGACACTATATATTTTGCTCGTTTATTCTGTTGGCTGCCTTTCTCATTGCTCTGTTCCTAGGTCAGGGCTTAGTGCTTAGTGCTTCACCTCCTACCCACTGAATGAATATATAATAGATAGGCAGTGTTTGGTTTTGTTGTTTTGTTTTCCTTTGCTTTTTATTAAAAAGGAGGAAAGTACTTTAAAGGTAAAATTGTTCTACAACCAGGTGATGTGGAAAACAAAGGCAGAAGGAAATGCAGATAAAATTAAATGTCCTTATAACCTGTAGCCCATTGACAAATACTTGAGGCAGGTAGAGTGTAAGATTCCTCCAGGAAGCTCCCAACTGTCCTAATGTTAATGCCTTGCTAGAGGGGAAAAAACACCCTTGGTTTGACAATAGCCAGGCCTCCTATATCCTGTGAGTCTTCTTTAGCTGATGAAAGTTCTTCTGGAAACTTCCTTATCTTTACTTACCCCAACCCCATAGTATATAATCAGTTGCTCCTCAGAATCTTGGGGCGGCCACTCTTTCTTTCTTTTAAAGATTTTATTTATTTATTTGAGAGAGAGAGAGAGAGAGAAACAGCATGAGAGGGCAAAGGGTCAGAGGGAGAAGCAGGCTCCCCGCTGAGCCGGGAGCCTGATGTGGGACTCGATCCCAGGACTCCGGGATCATGACCTGAGCCGAAGGCAGTCGCTTAACCAACTGAGCCACCCAGGCGCCCGCGGCCTCTCTTTCTGCCCATGGGTTCTGTCCCAAGCTTTAGTAAAACCACCGTTCTGCCCCCAAGACGTCTCAAGAATTTTTTTTGGCCGTGGGCTCCGAACCAACCACCAACACTACTCCAAAAACTACATCAAAGGCAGCTAGAAACACTCCCAAGGTACTTTGCAAACCCCGACGAAAGCAACCACAGTTTTTCCCTTATATTTTCATTGCAGAAAGTCCCAGAATTGCTCAGTTTCCATCTTTTTTAAAAGGAAGCTACATATTTTTCTTGGCCTTGGGAATGTTTCATCTAGCAACTGGAAAAAGGATTAGCCTGTTAGGCCAGTGGTTTAAATCCAGGCGGAATAAACATCGTCCTTGGCAGGTAAGTAGCTCCTTAAACAGACTCATGCCAACATCTGCCTCCTTCCTCCATATGGCCTCCTGAACAGGAATAAGGCAATTGAGAGTCTTAAGGCATTTTTTAGGAGTGGTTGAAATTTGATACGGAGACTTTCTCCTGGTTGAATTTAGTTGTTCAAAATGCTGGACAATTTAAATATTTTTACAGACTCGCTGAGTGAATTGTATGTGCCAGGCACTGGCCTAGGTGCTGGGACCTAGCAAACCTGCAGGTCCCTCCCCTGCAAACCTGCTCTGAGAGCAGCAGTTTTTCCAGGGGCGACAACATTAAGTTAATGAAATGTATTTAAATACACATGAACTGAGCACAGCTCGTGGCCTAGTTCCAGGAACTCGGGAGACACCGGAGAACAAAACCCAAAGACCCTCATGGGCTTAAAGCCCCAAGTTCAGTGAATGATGGGGGGAGCCAAGAAAGGCGTGTTGAGCTGGGTGGGATACAAACTTCGTTTAAAACATGCTCCCTGTCCCTAGGGAATTTTAAAATTACTTCAGGAGATAATGAAGTAACAGTGAATATAATGAGCTGGTTAGAAGTGCCGGGGCCTTAACTGCATGGGAGGGCTGGGAGGGTGAGGGACATTCACCAGGGGGGGCCTGGAGGAGGGGCCTGCCCACACGGCTGGGGGGCTAGGGGGCTGCCCAGGTGAGGCAAACCCAGAGGGTGTGGCATAGCTGCTCACCAGGTGTTTGCAGGACACAGCTTCTGGTCTCACCAGGATGTTGAACTCATCCATTCTTTCCTAACTCAAAGCTTTCTTTCCTTTTTTTTTTTTTTAAAGAGAGAGAGCACAAGGGGAGGGGCAGAGTGAGAGGGAGAGACAGAATCTTAAGCAGACTCCATGTCCAGTGCAGAGCCCGACGCAGGGCTGGATCTCACGACCCTGAGATCATGACCTGAGCCAAAACCAAGAGTCAGACACCTAACCAGCTGAGCCACCCAGGCACCCTTGACTCAAAGCTTTCTTGAGCAACTGTTGTGTGCAAGATAGGCTTCACCAGGGCTCACTGGGGAGCACCACACAAAAAGTCCCTTCCTGATGATGTGGAAATGTTGGGGTCTGGAGCTGAGGGTCAAGAAGGAATTCTTGAGACGTCTTGGGTGCAAAAAGCTGGTTTTATTATAGCACAGAGACAGGACCCATGGGCAGAAAAGAGCTGCACTGGGATCGTGAGGAGCAACTGACTATAGACTTTGGAACTGGGGGAGGTAAAGACAAAGGAGTTTCCAAAAGGATTTTCATATGCTAAAGAAGACCCAGAATCCTGGAGGCCTGGGTATTATCAGACCAAATTGTTTTTCCCTTTTTCCCTCTAGCAAGACATTAACATTAAGATTGGGAGCTTCCTGGAGGAATCTTATACTCTGCCTGCCTCAAGTATTTGTCAATGGGCTGCAGGTTATAAGGAAGTTTAATTTTATCTACATTTCCTTTGTGCCTTTGTTCTCCACTTAGGGAGCTTGCATTCTGGAGAGGGAGGCTGCAGGGTTGGACGTGTGAATAAGCAATACAATATGAGATACCAGCAAGAAAACAAAGCAGGATGGGGCACCTGGGTGGCTCAGTCGTTAAGCGTTGGCCTTCGGCTCAGATCATGATCCTGGGGTCCTGCGGTCGAGCCCCACATCGGGCTCCCTGCTCAGCGGGAAGCCTGCTTCTCCCTCTCCCACTCCCCCTGCTTGTGTTCCCTCTCTCGCTGTGTCTCTCTCTGTCAAATAAAAACTTAAAGAAGGAAAAAAAAAAAAAAAGAAAAGAAAGCAAAGCAGGATAGGGCCCTAGAGGGGAGGGGGCGGGAGAACTCTGGAAAAACCGTGGGCAGGATGTGGGGGCAGATAATGCGCAGAGTGTGGACTGGCCAAGTGGGAAGACGGCAGGTGTCTGGACAGAGAAAGCAGGAGTTAGGAAAGGTCGGTGTGGCCGTGAGCTCCCACTCCTGGGCCTCACAGTGCGGGAGATGCTCCCACACCTCTGCCCCCCCCCCCCCACCCCGTCTCTCTGCACCTGAGCGGACCATGTCCCACTCCCCTCCGACAGGGACCCGCCAGCGCACACAGCGATCTCAGCAAACCACCTACCGGGATTCAAACTAGAGCACCGAGGTCTGCCTCAGCAGTTTCTCTAAAATAAATACTAAAGCCCACACGCTGCACATTTTAGAAGCATTTCAAGGTTCACTCGAACAGGAAGGAGGAAAGATTTTGCTAGTAGGCATTGCTACTGAAAAAGACAAATTTTCACTCCAAAGTTTTAACCGGTCACAGCCGTCCACCTTTCAGGTATAAAACAGCATAAACGATTTCTTGCAGAAGTGAAGAACACAAAACAAAAGCGACACAGTCAGGCGCCTCCCTAGCTTTCTAATCATTAACGTGCTGAAAGGTTTGCACAGATGCCCCTTGAAGGTAAACTTCTTACAACGGCCTTGACCAGTGGCTACATTTGCGCACCCGCAGATAAGGGGATCCGCACGGCTGGGGTAGCGGCCGTGGGCTGGACGGGTGCGGGCCCCCCTCCTCCGGCGGTGCCGCGGGGCACGTGCGCGAGCTGCCCGAGCGAGCCTCCCGGCAGCGCACCGCCCACGCCGCCCGCAGGACCGAGTCCGCGGTCCCGCGCCGGAGCCAAGTGCAGCGGGGGCGCGGTCAAGGTGGGGGCGGGGCGGGGCCCCGGCGAGGCCGGGGGCGTCGGGAAGGGCGTGGGGCGGGGCCACGGGGCGTGGCCTGGGGGACGTGACCGGGGCGGGGCCCGGGGCCCCCGACGGGAACTGACTGCCGCGGTCTGGACATCCCAGGTGGGCGCGGGACTGGGTTTCCAGCTCCTGCACGGGCTCAGAGACTCATTTCCTCTTCCGAGCTCCCTGGCGTCGGAGCCGGAGGGTCCCGGCGAGTCCCCACAAGTTCGGGGTCCCCGCGAGCCCGGGTCTCCGCGAATCGGGCTTCCCGCGAGTCTGGGTCCTCGCGAGTCCCGGGGTCCGAGCGTTCGGGGGGCGGCGACCGGCTGCTCCAGCGGCACCTGGTGCGCACGGGTGGGACCGGCGCCGAGAGCAGGAGGGGGCCTTCCTGCTGCAGGAAGATGAGGAAGCCCGATGGGAAGATCGTGCTTCTGGGGGACATGAACGTGGGCAAGACGTCGCTGCTGCAGAGGTACATGGAGCGGCGCTTCCCGGACACGGTCAGCACGGTGGGCGGCGCTTTCTACCTAAAGCAGTGGCGCTCCTACAACATCTCCATCTGGGACACCGCAGGTGAGGGCGGGAACCGCTCAGGCCCCACTCGGGCCCACTGTCCTGGGGCTCCGCAGACCAGGTGCTTCCAGCCGGAGAGAAGCATCCCCCAGGGCCGGGGTGTCCCAGGGCAAGACTTCCCCCAGGGCAGGGTCCCCGTGCGCAGGGTCCCGCCTACGCACTGCGTGTGACCCCATCTCGGGATCAGGCCCCTGGTCACGGTCGAGGCCGCACTTTGGCCCCTCTCTGTCTCTGCTTGTTCTCCTTTGCTGGTTGGGAAACTTCAGCCACTCGGTGGGTCTTAGGGACAGTACAGGTGTCACTTGAAAAGCGCCCCTGGATCCAAAGAGAGAGGCTCCTGGTGTCTTGTGTACCCTGGGGTTGCTTGGCTCCAGAGCCCCACCATCCTGCTAATGGGAACGCCACGGTCAGGAACATGCTCATTTGATAATCCCAACCCCATGGAGGGGTGAGCAAAGCTACCGAAATTACCCGTTCTTTACAAAGGAGGAAGTTGAGCGCAGAGCCTTCCCTGAGGGGTTTCGTCAGGAGACCAGGAAGCTCAGGCTTCTGCTCTCAGTGCTGAGCACATCTGCCTTTCCCCCTTCACTTACCACCTGCCCGATCTCCACTCCTATCTGTCATGGGGCTTTGAAGTGGTTTTCTGCAGAAGCATTTTTAAGATAGTGATGAACTATTTTTAGTACATGTAGTATTTGTGATTTTTCCAAAGTGCAAATCACAGGGTCTTGATTCAGGCTTTCGGTGAGTTAACTCTGCAAAAGTCCGCTGGCAACAACAGTCCTACCATGGAGCTTACCTCCTTCCCCAGGAGAAGGAAGAAGATGCCTCAAGTAAAGACACTGTGCATCCTTGGGCACATTTTCAATGAGCATGACTTTCAGCAGCCCAGCACTTTCAGAAGTGACCTATATACCCGAAGGTCCTGTCTAGAAATTTGATTGCCAACTTGGGCACACCGGTCTGCTAAGTAAACAAAATGGGAACTAGTTCTCTGTTTACAGTGGAGTTAATGGAGTTCACTGATGTCCCCTACCCTTCTCCATCCTGCTTTCTTGGTTGCTGTCTTTTTTAGTACGGTGGTTAATGTCCGACTAAATAAGTTGCAGTCATGCTATGAAAACAGTGTCTCCCAGGTACAGATGTAGCCACCCCTGCTCTTCTCCAGGCCGCGCAGTGACGTTCCCAGATGCTTTCCTTAAGCTGACTTTCTAGCACTGAGCCTTTGGTAGGGATGGAACTCAAGCTCTAGAAGTCACATCACATTGAAATGACTCGGCTGCCTGTTTTGTACAAGGCTGGCCCTATTGATCCTTTAGTTGGCTGGCTGGCCTTCATTGCTATCCTCAGTTTACAAGGAGATGATGCAGGATTGGTGTTGGGCTCCCAAACTGAGCGGCTCTGTAGCGGCCGCCGTCAGAAGCCGCCCTTTACCGCGGGAGCTGGTGTTTCTGGAAGAGGAGCTGACCTTTGGTGTCAGAGCAGGTGTCTCTGGCGTCAAGAGTATGAAGTAATTTTGACTGGCCACTTTCTTCAGTGACCGGGGCATGATCAGCCGGAATCTTGATCACCGGAGGATTTTGTAATACAGCCGATGACAGGCCCCAGCCATCTCGCCCGGCTGCTGCCGGGGGCGGCAACTCATTTCCTGGCATTGCCTTCTTGTTCCTGGAACCCTTAGTGTGAGCTGGGTCAGGCTCCCGGGGCCGCGGGGGCGGCCAGGCCCTGTGTCCACATGGCTGACCTGTGTCCACACGCACAGGGTGACCGAGGCTTGGCCTCAGCGTCGACACAGGCCATTTCTGTGCCTGGCGCCCCAGCCACTGTGGGGTTATGGGCCACCTGGACGTATGAGTAGATACCTAGACAGGTATGAATAGATACCTTTCCTTAATCATTGTTGGAAATTCAAAAGTTTAACTCTGAAGAACGCCCTTCCCATTCTACAGACACTGGGTTTTAAGCTGTGTGCATTTTACTTTTCAGAACCAAGGCAGAGTTTACGGACCCGCGAGAGGACCGTTTTTAGTGCTGGCCCTGGTCACAGGAGGTGGGTGGGGTGGGGGTGCGGGGCTGTGCGGGGTGTCAGGCTGTTCAGTCGTAGAGGAGAGAGGGGGGGTCAGAGGTCTTACTCTTCTTTCCAGCAGCAGAGTGGCTGGCTGTCTGAAGCTGGAGGGGGAGGAGAGGTTTGCCGGGCTGGTTAAGAGGTGTCTTATTCAGTGACGCTAGAGGCCTCCTGAGGAGGGTAAGGTCATGTCCACATCTAGGATGGGGCCCTAGAGGCTGGCCGAAGCTAAGAGGGATTCAGACTTTGGTCTGTCCAGGTGCTGTGCATTCCGTTCATTGTGTCTTGCTCACCCTGACCCTTGCCTAGTTGGGCAGATAGATGTGGGACATTCACCGTGAAGGTTTGATAAGTTCTGGAAGCAAAAGGCGGTTGCCCAGAGACGAGATGGGGCCCCAGCAGAATCCGCCACCACTCTCTTCTCTGTCATGCCTTTGGTCGGTCTGAACAGTCTGAAAAGATGTTGCCCATCAGTCAGCAAAGTAAACCCAGCCCCTCCTACACGCCTGGGGCCACTGCTCCGTGGGCTTTCGACTCCAGGGGAGGGGGAGAGGCAACAAGGAAAGAAGTAGTATCATTTCACATGGGATCATCCAAAGAAACTCCATCCCTAGAGCCCTGGAAGGCTAGCCCCCTCCTTTATTGCTCCTACCTCAAGGCGGCAGCCCCTGGAGGTGGGGCGGGGGGGTACGGCTCACTTTTGCATCCCCAGTATCTGTCCCGTGAAGACCACTTTGGAACCCTCGATCCCCTTTCCTCCAGCCTCCAGGAACACGTTCCCTGTTTCCATCTGAGCTCACACTGGCAACACCCTAACGTCCGTATTCCTGCCTAAAGTCTTCATGCCGGCTTGGGTATCCTCGAAAGATGAGACAGGTTTTCTCTACAGTGCTCCCTCCTTCCTCCCGAGCCCTCGCCAGCAGGGCTGCTAGAATCCGTATTTCTAACGGCCTGTGCAAGACAGGGCAGGCTCTTTCCATCCTGTGTCTCAGATTCTTCCCGCCTCTGCCCGTTGCCCAGTTCCAAAGCCACGTCCAGCTTTGTCACAGTCGTCCCCGTTCCAAGGACGAACATCTGTTTCAGTACTCTGCTCCCGCTCTAACAAAGCACCACAAACTCAGTGGCTTAAAAAAAAAATGCAGGTCAGAAGTCCTAACTGGGCTAAAACTGAGGTGCCGGCCACCTGTGCTCCTTTCTGGAGGCTCCGGGGAGGAATCTGTTTCAGTGCCTTTTCTAGCTTCTGGAGCCTGCCCGCATCCCGTGGCTGCTGCTTCCTCCTCAAGGCCCTGGTGTCTCTCATCGTGTCTCTGGGACCCTGACTGGTCAAGCCCCCTCCCCCACATTTAAAGGACCCCTGTGATTCCACTGGGTTCATCTTGTTAAGTAAGCTTTAAGGTCAGCTGGTTAGTAACTTGAATTTGTCTGCGACGTTAGTCCCCCTTGCCACGTAACATAACATCTTCACGGGCTCCAGGGTTTAGGACCTCTCTGCGGGGTGGGGGTGGGGGTGTGCCATTCTGCCCGCCACAGCCACTGACCACATGTGTGATTTTGTGGCTGTTATGTGTGTCCACTTCATTTTCCTCCTCTACCAAATGGGGACGGTTGTAGCACCCACCCGAAGCGTTGATAGGAATCAGTAGGTTAATCTTGACAAAGTGCTTGAACAGTAGTACCTGGAACGAGGAAGTGCTGTGTTAGTGTTTGATGAAGAAACAATCATCTCCTAGTCCTGGGGGCTTATGACCAGGATTACCACCAGCAAGAATGTCGCAGAAGGACAAGAGAGGCTTGAGTGGGCCCCCAGTAATTCTGCAGTAAAAAGAGGGGAGATTTAGAGCACTTGGTGTAATGATTAGATGTTGAGATGTGTTCTTTCCATGCCTAATTTGTTAATGATTTTTATCATGAATGGGTGTTGAGTTTTGTCACACGCTTCTGCTACATCTACGGAGATGATCATACGATTCTTTTCTTTCATTCTATGAATGGGACGTGTCACATTGATTTGTGGACGTCAAACCATCCTTGCATCCCAGAGGTGACAGTTAGTTTAAGATCTTTCTCTCGAGGAACTTTGGTGCAACCCAGGAGAAGATGCTGCATGTCTGGGTATGAAATCATGGTGCCCGTGAAGTTAGCTGAGAGGTCTTGGCCCCCGTGGCAGAGCCGAGGGCCTCAGCCCTGTGAGCGTCTGAAGAATGGCGAGGCCCACACAGTTGAAGATGTTGAGAGGCGACGGACCATCCTTGAGGACTGGGAGCCCCCCATCATCCCCCTTCCGCTCCTCGCAGAAGCCTCAGCCCCCAGCTCCACCTGGAGGCAGCTGCCACTGGATCCAGGGAATGATAGGGCAAAGATGGTGGTGTTGCGGATGAGCTGGTGAGTAGCTCGCTTTGGCAGGGACCACACAGTTGCTGATCACTGATCCTTTGGACTGGCCTGTGAGGACTGTGTAGTTGAAAAGCCCCGAGAGCTTGGTGCCGAAGTGGGTGGACAGCCCGTGCAAACTGTGGAGCTGAGGGTGGAGCACTCAGGTCTTTATTGGCTCTCTGGTTATGTTTGCGCAGCTGCTGAGTGGTTCTGGAGGTCCGAATATGGTGGCCCTGAGCCCAGCAGTTGGTGTTCTTGCGATGGGAGAGCATCTGGTGGATGACATCCCCTTCTTGTAGATCAGCAGACTGAGCTGGGCCCTCCCTAGTCATCATAAATAAGGTTTTATTGGTACACAGCCATGCTGATGCATTTATAGGCTGTGGCGCCTTTTTTGCTTTCTTTCTTTTTTTTAAAGATGTTTTTATTTTATTTTATTTTATTTTATTTTATTTTATTTTATTTTATTTTATTTTATTTTATTTTATTTTATTTTATTTTATTATTTTATTTTATTTTATTTTATTATTTTATTTTATTTTATTTTATTTTATTTTATTTTATTTATTTTATTATTTTATTTTATTTTATTTTATTTTATTTTATTTTATTTTATTTTATTATTTTATTTTATTTATTTTATTATTTTATTATCTGTTTGACAGAGATAGACATGGCGAGAGAGGGAACACAAGCAGGGGGAGTGGGAGAGGGAGAAGCAGGCTTCCCGCGGAGCAGGGAGGCTGATGCAGGGCTCGATCCCAGGACCCTGGGATCATGACCTGAGCCGAAGGCAGACGCTTAACGACTGAGCCACCCAGGCGCTCCTAGACTGTGGTGCCTTTCGCCCTGCAGCAGTCGAACTTACTTGTGGCACAGAGATCGTATAGCCCAGAAAGAGAAAAACATTTACGATCTCACCCTTTGTAGAAGGTTTGCTGGAGCCCTGGTTTGGGTCATGTAGAGGGGAGAACACTTCTCTAAAAGTCCTCTCTGTGGTTACAGAAACTCCCCACACACAGAGTCTGGTGTTCAGTGACTGGGGGTCCCATGATCACTTACAGGCAACGGGGGGTGCTGTGTGGTCCACTCTGAGGTGGACTGGGGTGGGGGGGCTTGGACTTAAGATTGACATGAGCCCCCACTCAAAAAATCTTAGTTTACACTTGAGATCTGGACGCTAAGCCTGCAGAGCCCGCGTTGTGGGTGAGCCCACATCTTCGGGGGCGGGTCCACATCTGTACCGCTAGTGCAGGCTTTGATTGGGCACCCTCTGGGTGCACGGCCGCATTTGCCCAATTCCTCTGCTCTCTTGATCAGCCACAGTGGCCTGAATATGAATGCGGGTGTTAAGACAGGTGGAAGGAAACCGAGGGTTCTGGGTTCAGCGGGGCAGACAAGGCGCCATTATATTGCGAGACTTAAGCAGACAAAGGATGCCTGTGAACAGTGCGTGTGCTGGGAGGGCCGCCCAGAGTCCTCCTGGAGGGGGCGCCGAGGATTCTGGGGGTGGGAAGAGGTATTTTAGGCTCACTGGTATGGTGCTGATTCAGGAGAATTTGACTAATTAAGGTCAACCATACTCATAACTAATGCCTGAATCCCATTCAATGTCTCTGGAAGATAATCTGGGCTTTAAAATTTCAACTCGAACTTGCCCCTCTTGCTTTGTTGAGATTTCACATAACTTCCCTTCCTGTAAAAAATGTTTACACACATGTACATACACATGAGCTTAAATGACTGTTCATTCTTTTTTATTTATTTATATTTAAAAAATTTATTTGAGAGAGAGAGAGCAAGCGAGAGAGAGCACGAGCAGGGAGCCCAATGCAGGGCTCGATCCCAGGACCCCAGGATCATGACCTGAGCTGGTATCAGGAGTCTGACCCTCAACTGACTGAGCCACCCAGGTATCCCAACAAACCTTGTAGACGAGAACTGCTGTACTCCAGCCAGACACTAAGAACAAGCTGGAGCACCCCATCTCCACCATCAGGATCTCGTAGGAGCTAGGGCTCTCATCCCCGTTGGGGGGTGACGAGCCCTCCCCCTCGGCGGTGCCTATGGAGGCTGCATGGGGAGTCTGGGCTTCTGCCTCCACCGGTCAGGAAAGAAGAGAGTACCCGCCCCAGCCCCCCAGCCCCTGCTGGGACGAATGAGCCAGCTCAAAAGGAAGATTTAGGTAAGATCCAGTGTCTCATAGCACAGGATGGGAATGTCCAGGTTTTAATTAAAAAAACCAAAACCAAAACAAAAAAAAACACTCATCATGTAAGAACCCGGAAGATCTCCAGTTGAGTCAAAGAGGACAATCACGAGACGCCAGTCCGGACCTGACAAGATGGTAGCGTTACCCCACAAGGACTTGAAAGCAGCCAACCCCTGAACAAATGACAAAAAAATAGAGAGCCTCAGCAAAAACAGATTTAAAGAAGACCCACATGGAAATTTCTGAATGAAAAAAGTGCAGTAAGAAAACCAGAAGGCGCGGTGGGTGGACCAACAGCCAGGTGGAAGGGAGAAAGGACGGAACGGTGTGGGAAGACAGCAGGAAACACCAGCCAGCCTGGAATACGGAGGGAAAGCAGACGGAGGTGAACGGAGCTCGGCAATCCGGAGGGGGTGCAAGGTCAACACCGCGCCATCCCGGTTCTGGAAGGATGGGAGAAAGGGGGGGGCTGGCAGAGTCCTAGAAGAAATCACGGCTGGGAGCGTCCCAGATTCAGCCAGAGACAGAAACCTGCAGGTTCCAGAAGCTGAGAGAACCCCAAACAGGAGAAACCGAAAGAGATCCTTGCCAAGACACATCAGAAATAAATTCTGAAACCGAAAGACAAGGGAAAAGTCTCGGAAGCAGCCAGAGGAGAAACAGGATCCGAATGACAGCGGGTATCCCATCCGACCCCATGGCAGTCAGAGAGAAGTGGCATCTTTCTCAAGTGCTGAAAGCAAAGGTGAAGAATATTGATACCTAATGCTCGACCATCTTCCATCCTGATGCGTCCTGGCGCACGTGCCTCAGTTTGGACTCCGGATTTCTGCTTCCGTTCTTTAAATTACACATAGTGGAACCCTGTTTCGTACTTAACACACTATTTAGGCAGACCAGGGAGGTTTTTTCCACATGAATTTTTAAAAGCTTTGGCTTTGTAGTTTAAAAATTGGCAACAAGTTTTGCATAGGAAATAGTTTTTGTTTTTTGGTAAAATTGTCTAGGTTGTGTTTTATTTTTAAGGAAGGTTTATTGAATGTTTGTGTCTCTGCAGTAAAATTCACTTTTAGTGTATAGTTAGGAGTTTTGACACATACATATAGTTGTATGACCACAACCAAAATACAAATCATTTCCACCATTTACGACAATCTTGTGTCCCTGGGAGTCTCTCTACTCACTCCCGGCCCCATATAGCACCGACTTGTCTCTGTCCCTAGAGTTTGGGCTTTTCTAGACTCATAGAGTATGGAGCATTTTGAGTCTGGCTTCTTTTGCTTAACGCATTTGAATTCATCTGTGCTGTGGCGAGTGTTCATTCCTGTCAGTCCTCCAGCTCAAGGATACTTGGATTGCTTTCAGTTCTTGGTGATTATGGATAAAGCCACTATAAATAGTCACGTAGAGGTTTTCGTGTAAACATAAATTTTCATCTCTCAGGTGAATTACCTACGAGTAGGCTATTTGGGTTTTATGGTCGATGTATGCTCAACACCAGTTGACCCAACACCATTTGTTAAAAGATTGGTTTTTGTATTAGCCTTTATTTGTTGCATAGTGTTTGAGATACTTCCATTTTCACGGACAGACTTGGAGGTTTTATTATATAGGTAATTAACACTCTGCCACCTTCGTGAGGAAAACAGTCTGCTGCTTGTTTTTCTTGTTTTTCTGCAAGCGTGTGTGGGTAATTCTGCACTGCAAGTTTGTTCATTTCTCAGCTGCTGTAATGCACGTGTGTCTGGAACAAGGCAGGGTGTTCGCAGACCGGCCCTAGGAGTAAGAGACCTAAGAATTGTAAGGTTTTAGTCTTGATTTCTTTTCTTGGCCATAAAACACACATTTCAGGGTTCATTTGGGTCTCGTCAGAGTTGTTGTTTTTTTAAATTTTATTTTTATTTATTTATTTATTTTTCAAAGATTTTATTTATTTATTTGACAGAGAGAGACACAGCGAGAGAGGGAACACGAGCAGGGGGAGTGGGAGAGGGAGAAGCAGGTTTCCCGCTGAGCAGGGAGCCCGATGCGGGGCTCGATCCCAGGACCCTGGGACCATGACCCGAGCCGAAGGCAGACGCTTAATGACTGAGCCACCCAGGCGCCCCTAATTTAATTTTATTATGTTAATCACCATACATTACATCATTAGTTTTTGATGTAGTGTTCCATGATTCATTGTTTGCGTATAACACCCAGTGCTCCATGCAGAACGTGCCCTCTTTAATACCCATCACCAGGCTAACGCATCCCCCCTCCCCCCTCCCCTCTAGAACCCTCAGTTTGTTTCTCAGAGTCCATCGTCTCTCATGGTTCGTCTCCCCCTCCAATTTCCCCCCCTTCATTTTTCCCTTCCTGCTCTCTTCTTCTTTTTTTCTTTTTAACATATAATGTATTATTTGTTTCAGAGGTACAGATCTGTGATTCAACCATCTTGCACAATTCACAGCGCTCACCATAGCACATACCCTCCCCAATGTCTGTCACCCAGCCACCCCATCCCTCCCACCCCCCACCACTCCAGCAACCCTCGGTTTGTTTCCTGAGGTTAAGAATTCCTCATATCAGTGAGGTCACATGATACATGTTTTTCAGCAGTTTTTTTAGAAAGAAGGTCACTTGTGGAGCTTGGTGAGAGGTTCTGTGGCCATGAATCCCTTGGTTTCCAGTGATAAATTATTTCCAGCCAGCATTCAAAATCCAGCCCTTTCTTGAGCTCTGCCTTCCTGCTTGGCGCGAGCTAACCAACATGCACGTGCTTCCTCTAGTATTTGCATTTCAACATACACCAAGCTGAGCTTGTAACTCCTACAGAGCATTTCATCAATGCTTGTTGATTTGTCTTGTGGCCCTGAAGGGTGTGGATGTACAAGGATGGCTTCCTGCCCTCACCCTGGCCTGGCCTGTCCATGTGCTGGGCTCCGGCTTCTGAAACAGCTCAGCTCCCTACCACACCTCCCCTTCCTGCTCCTTTTTAACGTGGATCAGATGGCCTTGGACCCGTGGGCACAGAGGAGCTTAGCTTTGACCTCTGTGGGTTTGCTGGGAGCAAACACGAGACCAGTGTGGCCCTTGTGGGCACTGTGATCCAACTGTGGAGCTGCTCAGGATCTCCCGTCCTAGCCGGGCTGGTGTCCTTCACGGTCCCATCCGTGTAACAGGGCACAGGCTGAAATGGCAGAGGCTGGTGTGATTCCCTATGACCGTGTGTCTTCTCAGCCTCTTCCTCTTTGAGATGAAGAGACAGACCCTGGAAGTTAGTGTCCCACGTCCAACGGCCACTTGGTGGCAGAACAAGAGCCGGCGTCAGAGTGTGGGGAGTCCGTGCTGTTTCTCCCTGCTCCGTGCTGCCTTTCTGTGTCCCGTGCGGTGATGTCATCTCAGAGGCCCTGTGCTCCGCAGGCCTCCCCTGCTTCAGTCTGCTAGGAGGTCAAGGTGGCACCCCTGGGAGAAGCCGCTCGGGAGCTGTCTGCTGAGGGACGTGTGGGTGGCCGATGTGCAGCCCCTGCCGTCCTGGAAGCCCAGACCATGGGAGCAGCAGGGCTCCGTCTTGGCTCCTGGGGGCGCCCGTCGTGCTCAGTGCCTTACAGCCGCTTCATGTGGCCAGGAGACCCTGAGATCATGACCTGAACTGAAGGCAGATGCTTAACAACTGAGCCACCCAGGTGTCCCAAGAATGCAGTGTTCTTTTTTTTTTTTTAAAGAGAGGGTTATTTTATTTTATTTATTTATTTTTTAAGATTTTATTTATTTATTTGGCAGAGAGAAAGCACAAGCAGGGGGAGCAGCAGAGGGAGAGGGAGAAGCAGGCTCCCCGCTGAGCAAGGAGCCTGATGGCGGGACTCGATCCCAGGACCCTGAGAGATGAGCTGAGCCCAAGGCAGACGCTTCATGGGCTGAGCCACTCAGGCGCCCCAAGAATGCAGTGTTCTACCTAAAGTTGCCTAGCTATTGCACTCATTTTGATTTTTGTATTCTGCCGATCAGTTTTCCTATTTATCCTTTGAAAGGTCTTATTTTCATTATTAGGAGCCTTCACAGGCATCAGGAGAGTTCGTAGGGTAGATAAACAGTTACACCCCATGTAGGAAGCCTTTTCGTTCAGGTTACACCTGAAATGCTTGCCTGTATTTGAAAGTTAATGTTCAGCTGTGAAGAACAGCTTGAATGCACGTTCATTCACATTCACACACAGCACATACTGTTTGTGTTGGCTGATTGGCTACCTCACCGTCCTGGGACCCGTCTCAACAGCCTCCCCAAAAGTGGCAGAGCTGGGCAGCCTGCCCCAGGCTTTCTGCACGTGGTCACGCAGCGTGCGTGTCCTTCACAGAGGTGACCTCTGGTCTAAGGGAGGTGAGCCTGTGATGAGCAGGACGCGGTCTCTGTGCGCGCACACACGATGTGGCCACACGTCCCCCCGGGCCCCGGTTTAGAGCCTGTGAAGTGCAGCACACCTGATAGCCGTAGGTTCGGGGTATTTCCAACCTTTGGGCCACCTGTCTCGTGACTCACAGGACTCGTGTCCTCCCCTCTTTTCCCACGTAGAGTTACCTGAGCTTTATGTACTCCATGCCCGAGATGATGTTGTGTCACAGAGCCAGTAGGTCAGTACGTACGGTGTTGGGCTCGCCCTTGACACAGAGGCCCCGAATCTGTCACCCCTGATCAGCTGTGCCTTTCCTGGGTCATCTTGTTCAAGAAGGGCCAATGGGACGCTCTGCCCGGCGCCACGAGCTCGTGGGCCTGGTTTGGTGGCTGTCTCCGTGTCCGGGTCCTGGGGAAGGACTAGCACTCCCTTTGGTTTGTGGTACGGACGTTCAGCCTGGCCTGTCTGCAAACGCTCTGGGTCGGTCGAGCCTGTGTGCCGGGAAGCCCCCCAGGCCTGTGTCCCCACGCAGAGATGGGTGGCCTGCGAGTCGGCTGTGTCCTCCCTAAAAGCGGGGTTTCTGCTCAGAAACAGAAGGCCGATGTGTGACTGTGTGTCTCGTGGAAAGCCGTTGTCTTGTGGCATTTCTTGAAGTAACTCATGCCACTCAGCAGTTTAGTGGTGCCAATTTTCAACTCACAGCTGCATTTGGGAGTCGGGATTTTTTTTGTTTTTTGTTTTTTGGCTGAATCAGTGGGGACACTTTTCTGTGAGGATATTGTCCTTTCTGCTTCTGAGTTTCATCTACCTCGTCCTCAGATTGTAGTAGTGAACCTGATTTCCAGGGTTGGTTCTGAAGCTTAGTTAGGATGGTGGGCTTGAGGGGCCCCGCGTGGCTCAGTA
This sequence comes from Zalophus californianus, assembly GCF_009762305.2. Lineage (NCBI taxonomy): Eukaryota > Metazoa > Chordata > Mammalia > Carnivora > Otariidae > Zalophus > Zalophus californianus. The sequence continues at coordinate 2,662,680 of NC_045597.1, forward strand.
GCCCCACACGTGTGCTTTCTGCCTTCCCCAGAGGCCCGGCAGGGACCCTCAGCGCTTGTAATGTGGGGAGAGCTGTGCTTGTTCCTCTCTCATGGCTTTTCTCTGACCTGCTAAGGAATAACTTTTGGGATTATTGATGGGCGTGGTTTGGGTTGGACATTTAGTTTTCATGTATTTTGCCGAATGCTGAGCTCCAGCTTCCAGTCAGTAGACCACACAACCCCTGTTCCTGTGGAGTCAGATTATCCAACAGCAATAAAGAACTTAAATGGTAGCATGTTGGTCCAAGTCCAAGAATGGTAATCATTTGTTGCTTAAACATGAGGAATGCTGGATATAAAGAGGCCCCCTCCTGAACATTAAAGGGCATCATATTCTATAGTCTCTTACTGTGCCCTTTACACACTCTACCTGTTCTTGGGGCGCACGGGGAGGGTTTTCTTATCTTCCCTACTTTGTGCTGACTCTCAAGGTCGAGGAGTCTTGTGTGGCCGCCTCCAAGTTCCCTCTGGTTTCAGTCTCATTCTGTGTCCAGAGTGAACACTCAGGAGGTGTGAATCCCTTGGTTCGCTCCCTCAGTCAGCACTGTGCACCTGCCATGCGTTGGACGCCGTGCGGAGCTCAGGGACGAGCAGTGAATGAGGCAGAGTCTTTCCTCCTGGGACCTCATGCGGGTGGAGACACGGCTGTGTCTCCTTGACGTGTTTCAGTGATGACATCTGTCTGGCTCCCTCATTAAATGAGAAATGAGCTAAATAAGATTTTTAACATACATTTCCTTTTTTTTTCTAGTAGGCTCTGTCTAATGTGGGGCTCAAACTTACAACCCCGAGATCAAGAGCTGCACGCTGTACTGACTGAGCTGGCCAGGCGCCTCAGTATTTACTTTTTATATCTGTTTGGGAGTCATGATTTTGCCCTTTCTTGAAAATTGCCTTTTAACACGTTTCAGAATAGCATTGCTCTAAAAAATGCTCGACCAAATCTCATTCTTTTCTTAACAGAATTTAGAGGCCTCCATTGCCTTTTGTTTTATTATTTTTTTTAAAGATTGTATTTATTTGAGAGAGAGAGAGAGAGAGAGAGAGATGAGCAGGGGGAGGGGCAGGGAGAGAGGGAGAAGCAGGCTTCCCGCGGAGCAGGGAGCCTGATGCGGGACTCGATCCCAGGACCCTGGGATCCTGACCTGAGCCGAAGGCAGACGCTCAACGACAGAGCACCCCAGGCGCCCCTTTCCATTGCTTTTAAAAACCCTTATTGTCTGGCACTTCCTTAGGCAGACTCTTCATTCCACTGTCGGTGTTAGGGAGCTGCTTACTTCTTGGGGGTCTTTGAGCAGCTGCATGAGCGGTTGGGGCCTCTGCTTCCAGATCTGTGAGATGTGCCCCATACAGTGGGGGAGGACAAACTGCCTGCACGTGTGTGCGTGTAGAGGCACACACGTGTACATGCCTGCACGTGGGTGCATGTGTGCACGCGGGTCTAGCTTGACGTTCCGCCTGGCACCTGAAGTGGGATCTCACAGTTAGCTTTTCACGGCGGTTCTGAGGGGGGTGCTGACAGACGTGGTTACCAGAATTGAGGACACTGGTGGGGACACTGAGGCCCAGGGACGCCTGTGTCAGTAACCAAAGGCAGAGGAAGCAGTTCTTCCTTTCAGATTGGCTGCTTTTTGTCCTACAACATGAAAAGCCAGACTGAGTGGAGGATGTTTTAAACGCTTCCTGAGTGTGTACCCTAACCGGAACTCTTCTCCCATGGGGACCTTGCCTTAGGAGTGGAAAAGAACAGTGTGTGATTTGCCTTTCCCAGAGCTTTGGAAGTAGCAGGGTGGTGCAGTGTGATTGTATCCTGTCTGAGGACACTTTGTTCCCACTTTCAAAGCTTGTGGACCTATCGTTTGCTTAGCCAACTGCAAAGGCACATTCCAAACCTAATTAATTTCCAATCTGATCAACTCCGGCTGGTTACCGTGTAGCCGCAGGACCCTGCTCTCAAGAGTGAAGCTCTAACACCTGGCAGGTGGCCCGTTTCAGCTTGAGCCACCTGCAGCCCGTTCTTCTCCCGGGAACGTGAGCAGGCTCAGAGTCTCAGGAGAAGGCACTAGGGGGGTGAAGTGCAAAATGTCACAGCCAGGCTGGGTTGCAGAGTTAACTGTGTTCATATACTGTGTCTCATCCTGGGTTGATGAGAGCTGCCACTAGACTGCTTGAGGCTTTGCAGCCTTGCTTCCCAAAGGTTGGTCCGTGGCGGGAGAATCCAGGCCCTGCCCTGACCCCCGACTCAGATCTCCAGGGGGACGAGAAGCGCTCTGGGCTTGCTACCGCCGCTGCAGGAGCGAGCTGTGAGGGTTGAGACTGGCAGGGACTCAGCCTTTCGGGTTTTCTGGTGTTCTTAGTGGGTGCTGTCTTTCACATGCAATTGTCTGTCTCTTTATCCATCTATCTGTCATCTCTCTAAATATACAGTTTTTTTCTTAAAGATTTTATTTATTTAAGAGAGACAGAGATAGTGACAGAGATAGCGAGAGCGAGCACCAGTGGGGAGGAGACAGAGAAGCGGACTCCCTGCAGGGCAGGGACCCCCCCCCCCACAAACGGGGCTCGATCCTAGGAGACTGAGATCATGACCTGAGCTGAAGGCAGGCGCCTAACGACTGAGCCACCCAGGCGCCCAGACAGTTTTTCTATCCTAGTAAAATACACATAACAAAATTTACCATTTTACTCATTTTCTAACCATACAGCTTGGTGGCATTAAGTACACGTTGTTGTGCGACTATCACCGCCATCTCCAGAATTTTCTCCCCTTCCCAGCTGAAGCTCAGGATCCACTAAACACCAACCCCCAGGCCCCCCCCCCCCGCCCCCACCAGCCCTGCTGGCCGCCATTCTGCTTTCGGTCTCTATGAAATTGACTATTTTAAGTAATTATTTAAAAGATTGACTTTTGAGGGCGCCTGGGTGGCTCAGTCCTTGGGCGTCTGCCTTTGGCTCGGGTCGTGGGATCGAGCCCCACGTCGGGCTCCCTGCTCCGCGGGAAGCCTGCTTCTCCCTCTCCCACTCCCCCTGCTTGTGTTCCCTCTCTCGCTGTGTCTCTCTCTGTCAAATGGATGAAATCTTTTAAAAAAAAGAAAATAAAAGATTGACGTTTGGGTGCCTGGGGGGCTCAGTCGGTGAAGCGTCTGCCTTCGGCTCAGGTCATGATCTCGGGGTCCTGGGATCGAGCCCCGCATCGGGCTCCCTGCTCCGCGGGGAGCCTGCTTCTCCCTCTCCCTCTGCCCCTCCGCCTGCTTGTGCTCTCTCTCTCTCTCTGTCAAATAAAACCTTTAAAAAAATAACATAAAAAATTTACTTTTATGTATGGCATAATATAGTTGTATTTAAATAGGATTAAATGAATTCTAACAAGGGGCGCCTGGGGGGCTCAGTTGGTTAAGCGCCCGACTCTTGATTTTGGCTCAGGTCATGATCTCAGGGTCGTGGGATTGAGCCCCACGTCGGGCTCCCTGCTAGGCGTGGAGTCCGCTTCTGCCTCTCTCTCTGCCTCTGCCCTCTCCCTGCTCACACACTTGCTCACTCTCTGTCTCTCGGTCTAAAATAAATAAATCAATCTTTAAAAAAATGAGTTCTAATAAAATACTTTAATATGATTAATTTACAAGGGTTTTTGCACTGTTAAATTGATGAAATTATATCCAGGTATCTCCAGACTGCCCGTGCCATCCCCAGAAGGGGGTCCTGGTTTCACAGTGTCTGTCAATGGATAATGTACTCTCCAGGGAATTTTATGACAACATACCCAATCTGTTAAGCAAGAGATAACTAGACATCATACACATCTGTGAAATCCTTTGATTCCTTAGGATTGTTCAGAAAAGGTTTAATATGCTTCCCTTGGGGTAGAATTAACAGAAAAATGTTCTCTGTGGTGTAGATTTCTCAGAAGACTTTCTATTATGGAGAAGAATAAAACGCTGTTCTGGATAGCAAAGCTGTTAGAAATAACTGGGATGTTTACTGAATGGGGTACTCTAGATAAGAGGCTATTCTAGGTGACTTAGTATTTTGAGAAAACTCTCTTTCTTCATACATACAGGTGTTTGCAAAGCCTCGACTTTGAAATAAGTAAAAACTTGCACTAAAAAGCCTGAAACGATTTTAGTTTCCTGCTTCTAGTAAGTAGAACATTTAGCAAATAATTTTTCTTTGATAATCTCACTCTAAAGGTTAATTATCACAGGACAACAGCATATCTGTTGGAGGTAAAGGAGAGTGGATCAAATATACTGGTATGTGGGAGGTTTTTTTTTTTCTTTAAAGCTAAATCTGTTATGTGTCTTTTCTTTGGATTTGCCTCTTTTTCTTAATATTAGATTGTTAGGCATCATATCTTTATTTGAACTATTTGGTTGTGTTACTGAATTATTTTTAGTATACTCATGTCTGAGGAGAGTGAAGTAATTTGAGAATTAAGCCCCAGTTATTATATAACCTTAGTAGTTATTTTAGAAAGCCTGGTCGGTGAGTCACAGGCAAAGGATTAATTTATGTGCGGCTCATTATTTAGTTCATTGGGCATATGACACGTTCTTTGTTTTTGGTTTTAGTCTTCAAGTCATCAAACAAACAGCAGAAATGACACATGTGCTGATTTGGGTAAAAGCATGTTGTGTATATTGAAATGTGCAAACAAGTTCATTTTTCTGAAGCAGCCTTCTCTCCGTCCTGGAGGTGGTGGCTCTGCGAGATGGAGATCATTGTGCGTTTGGGCTCCTTTATTTGTAATAGGAGAATGTCTCCTGACATGGGCCCCGACCCCTGGTGTGGTCTGCAGCCCTGCTTTCCTTTTCGGTCCCATGGAGGTGCCTGGCCTTCCGTGGCTACAAGAACAGCCATTTTCCTCTGTGTCACAAAGCGGGCTGTGGTTTTAATGGTGTCAGGCTGTTAAGAACAAAACGTAAGGGGGCGCCTGGGTGGCTCAGTTGGCTAAGCGACTGCCTTCAGGTCGTGGTCCTGGAGTCCTGGGATCGAGTCCCACATCGGGCTCCCCCTTCTCTGTGGGGAGCCTGCTTCTCCCTCTGCCTGCCACTCCCCCTGCTTGTGCTCACTCTGTCTCTCTCTCTCTCTCTCTCTCTCTGTCAAAAAAAAAAAAAGAACAAAATATAAGGAACTATACAATACATGTAAGCAACTCAATTGGACTCTTGGGTTTTAATTACTAACTTATCTTTAAAATGTTATCGAATCTTTTCTTTTGTTGGTGTGGTTCATTACTTGGTGTTGGGTTTTAGTTCTTCCCTCTGGCAGAAAAACCACCCCATTCATATTGTGGGTCCCGTGCGTCCGTCCCAGCTTCTGGAGGCCCCTTGCTGGTGGCAGGCACGCTCTTCACCATCCAGCTGATGGCTGTTGGCTCGGCTGGTGCCCAGTACAGGGTCTGGGAAGGTGCCCCGTGCAGGCACGTGTGAGCTGGGGGGCTTGGCCTTGCCTATGCGGCGGGAAGGGCCTGGCCTCGGGATAGGGCTGCGGACGCCCGGTGTAGCCCCGTCAGTCTGAGAACCGCGAACGGTTCATTCAGACTCGTCCCCACTGCCGCCTCGCTGGGAGGAAGCCGCGGTCTGGCGGGAGCCAGCTCCACCGCTCAGGCTTTTTGCTTTTTGTGCTTATCTGGCCTTTTCCAGTTTGCTCAATTTCTGATAACAGAGGTATGACAGAAACCACCCGGTCGCTTTTTCTTCTAGATTTCTTCTAGATTTTGAAACACTGGCGTTCTTTTCTCAAACCCAGGTATGCCCCTAAGCTTGGGTAGGACTTGGAGCTGGAGCTGGGGAGCGGGGCCTCTGACCCTGAAGGCCGGGGTCTACTCCGGCCCTGCGGGACGGCCTGTGTGCGGTCTGCACGTGTCAGGGAGCAGCAGGTGCCGCGACACTGCCAGAGGGGGAGGGGCCTGAGTACCCCTCAGACTCACGCAAGGGCCCCAAGAGCCAACGGCCAGTCCACACTGGTTCCGCTCTGCCCGCTCGGCAAGGAGGAGCTCCCGACTCACAGGGACTGCGTCCCCCTGCCCGTTACCTGCCTGTTGCCAGCCACCTGTGCTTTTGACACCTGGTCTTTTGACACCTGGTCTTGGGACAGCTTTCCTTGGGGTGCCACCAGCTGCTGCCTCCTTGGTGGCTAACTTGTTAGTTGTCAGTGGTGACCTCTTCTTCCCTCTTGCGTTTCTCAAAGAAGACAGCGAATCGGACTTGGGTGGTTGGTTCCTTCTCGAGCGATCAGATTAGAGGGCAGAGGTCCTTCCTGTGGCAGCCCCAGGTCGAGCCAGAAACAGTGAAGTAATTTTAGACGCTGCTGTCCACCGGGACTTAGCTGTGTGATTCGTGACTTGTTTTCAGGAAGTCAGCAGATTTGCTGACTTGGCTCAGAAGATGACACAGACTTTGTCCCCACGGGCTGGGGCACTCGAGGTCAGTGCTGTCTGAGCTATCTGGTCAGCTTCTCCTTCGCTGGGTCACTGCAGGCCACAGATACCCAGCTTTCTCCTGCGTGTGGAGGGGGTGGGAGGGCCAAGGGGAGGAAGTGTAGAAGCTTCTCTGGGCAGCCTGACCCTGCACGTGGACCTGCTCTTGTTCGATTTGTGGCTTTGGCGTCCGTGGAAGGCCAGGCCTTGGCCTGCAGCCCGGGGTCCTCCGAGGACTGTCAGTCCTGGGTGGCTCAGACCCAGGGGGTTTATTCTGTCGGTTCTGGAGGGTCTGGAGTGAACGTGTGGGCGGCACTGTGCTCTTTGCAGGCTTGGAGGGACATCTGTTCCGTGCATCTGTCCCAGCTTCTGGAGGCCTCTTGCTGTTGCCCCTGCAACTCCCCCCCCCCCCCCCCCCCCCCCCCCGGCGTGGATTGCTGCTGGAAGGACCCCGCCACGGCCTGGCTGCCCCTGATTCCCACTTCCTCTCAGGCCGGTCCACCTGCTCCGGCGCTGAGGGCCTGCGCGCATCTGGGGGCCACCACTCCGCCCACTTCGGACGGCGCGGGACCGCAGCAGTTCTGTCTTTTATAGGATGGAAAGCAAGAATAAAAGGTAGAAAGGAGGAGGAGATCGCTTCAAACCCCAGGAAATGGCCCCTTTGATTCCCTCTCCCATCCCAGCCCCCGTGCCGTGCTCACCCACCCACCGTAAAGGTTCTAGATCTCGGATCTGGAAATCCTAGCTTTCCTGTGTTTATTGTTTAGTCATTGAAGCCCCAGCAGGAGGCTTGTGTGTTTTGTGGGAAGGAGGCTGCCCCGTGGGGTCTGCGTGTAGGGAGAGAGCCGGTCGGGCCCGGGAGCAGGGCAGGCAGTCCTCAGTGAAGACGTGACCGGTCTGCGTCCCAGCGATGCGTGTGGCCTCCGGAAGCCTCTCTCAGGAGCCCCCTCCTTCCCGTGGACGAGCGGCCAGTATGGCGGAGAGCCGCAGCCTCCGGTGTCTGCGGCGCCTGGCGGGCCCGGGGGTGGGCCGCAGCTGGGGGCCACGGCGGACTGCCCGCCCGGAAGGTGCGCTGCTCACGGCCCCCATGTCGCCATGTGAGGGGCCGGCAGGGCACTCTCTGCTCCAGGAGGGGATCGGGGCCTCCCTGGAGACAGTCTGGAGATGGGGGAGCAGGAGGGGCCACGGGCCACTGAGACAGTGCCACCCTCTGGGGAGCCCCGGCTTTTAACAGCCTCATTCCTGAGGCGACACGTTCCAGAGAAACCGGGGGGGTGGCTCCAGGTGTGGTCGTCAGGCTTCCCCCAGAGGCACAGAACCAATAGGATATGGAAATAAATATAAATATAAAAATGTAAATGTAAATCTATATAAAAATATATTTAACATATAATTAAATATACAACAACACATATTTATATTTACATATAATATAAATTATATATAACATGTTTTAAATATATATTATATAAATACATAAAAATCTATATATAAATACAGTGTATAGAAATTCATGAATTTGTAAATAAGTATGAAGTATGTAAAGAAGGAAGGAGGAACGGAGGGAGGGAGGGCGAGGCCTTGGCTCCCACGACGGTCTGAATTCTGCCGGGCAGGGTGGCAACCCGCAGACCCAGGGAAGAGCTGGTGTTGCGTCTTGAGTTCCAAGTCTGTAGGGCAGCAGGCTGAGTGTTTTTTTTATAACTCAGGCCATGGTCTTGAGGCAGAAATCCTTTTTCTCCAGGAAATCTCAGGTTCTTAAGGCCTTCAGCTGATTGGCTAAGGCCCACCGACATCGTGGAAGGTGATCTACTTACTCAAAGTCAGTTGATTGCAGGTCTCAAAAAATAAGCTTCGTGGCCACGTCTGCACTAACACGGGAGCACAGAGCTGGGCAGCCTGGTGGTTAGCTGGCACACAGGTGCTGCCGTGGGGATGGACTCAGCCGCGGGCACTGGGACCTCTGCCGGACGGTGATCCTCACAGGCGGTGTCCCTCCCTCTGCCGTGCGCACACACCGGGAGAGGCGGCTGGTCCTTTCATCACCCGGGGGGACACGTGCTGCCTTTCTGTTGATGCACTGAAGGAGCTGAAAACATTTGGGAGCCTTCCTGGGAGTACTTGTTTCCATGGGCCGTTCTCCAGCCAGGCTCACTGTCAGTTCAGAAACACCAACAGACAGGTGGGAATGTTCTAGATTTTGCCTGGGACGGTAAACTTGAGGCAGAATGCAACCAGTGATACGAAAGAGAGCTACAGTAATCTTACAGGTCACATTTATAACCCCACAGTGGAAGCTGAGAGCACTGGAAGGAGGGTGGTGTTTTCACAGGATCTCAAAGGGAGGTGTGCCCCGCTCGGCCCCGACTGGGCTCCCCGAGGCTGTTGGCACGCCTGCCCCTCATTTGCTCCCCGTTCCCGTCTCTCGTTCTGTGATCTGACTTCTTTGCTTTTTTCATGTGGTCACATTGGTGTTTTTGTGAACTCTTGTCCAGTGGGCGTTCCAGACCTTGCAGGTTGTTTTAAAAGTTCCTCCTTCGGGGCGCCTGGGGGGCTCAGTCGGTGGAGCGTCTGACTCTTGATTTCAGCTCAGGCCATGATCTCAGGGTCGTGGTGCGATCGAGGATCGCACTGGGCTCTGTGCAGGGCACGCGGTCCGCTGGGGATTCTCTCTCTCTCTTCTGCGCTCCCCCCGCCCCCCTTCTGTGTTTGTGTCTGTGATCCCTGGTAGACCTTACTGTTTGAATCAGCAGCCCTCTGATTCTCATATGTTAACAACTGGCTTTTTCTCTCCCGCTTGCACCAAGTGAGGTGGGGATCTTCCCCTCTGGCTGCACCGTGCATTCTCCAGGGAGCTTCTCAAATCACACTGGTACCCATGCCCTCCACACCCCAGTCACATCCTGGTTCACGTGCTCTCGGGGGGGGTCCCCGCGTCATTCTTATTTTAGAAATAATGAAACAGAACATGCACATGTCTAAACCATGCAGCCAGGGGCGCCTGGGTGGCTCAGTCGTTAAGCGTCTGCCTTCGGCTCAGGTCATGGTCCCAGGGTCCTGGGATCGAGCCCCGCGTCGGGCTCCCTGCTCGGCGGGGGGCCTGCTTCTCCCTCTCCTGCTCCCCCTGCTTGTGTTCCCTCTCTCGCTGTGTCTCTCTCTGTCAAATAAATAAAATCTTCAAAGAAAAAAACCAAAAAACCATGCAGCCGGCATTGTGATTTCTGATGGCCACACCACCCATTTGGCTATTTTAGACCGTTTAAGCAGAAATGGTACCATTCTCGGGGTCAAGGGCTGGTGGTCCTTGGGCTGAGGCGGCCGAGGATGGAAGAGAAGGCAGTCGAGCAGTTTACCTTCGCTTG